>NW_026606668.1:748333-1469166 GCF_029890125.1 Rhinichthys klamathensis goyatoka | reverse complement strand
TGAGGTCAGTAGAACAGTATGAATGGTACTGAGGGGAAGCCCCATGGCATCAGTGTTAAACTGAGTCTGTGTAGTGTAATAAACAGTGCACGGTTAATAGCAATATAGAGACCACTGGTTATAGATGACGATGTATAGTTTCATTAAAATGAGCTACAGGTGGTGTCATGGACAATTATACAATTGTTCATTCCCCTTGTGTGGCCAAAATAAGAAAGTGATAGAAACAGATGTGTTTTTAACCATTAATTGTATAGTTAACTATGGGGTGAATTAACTTTTTCCAAGTCTTCTCAATGGCAAAAAAATGTCCCAATCATCCTGAATTCACCCCTACTTTTGCCATACAGAATTACAAAATAACTCTCATGGAGAAATGTTGCTATTGTTTAAGTGGCAATCATTCATATAGGATAATGTTTGTATAATTATCAGTGCATTGTGGGTATTTGTATAAGTTTTCTTTAAAAAGAAAATGCATTGACATTATGGAAAGGAAAGATGCTTTTATGAAATTTGGTAACAAATATTTGATTAATGAACATGTTTTCTAATGTTTACTTGAGAATTTTTTGAATGGACTGAGTTTTAGAATTGTAAACCAGGTGTCAGTGAACCACCTGACTTTCATACAGTAAAAAACAAACATGTAAATCATGATTAAATCATTGCTGGTTTTAGTAATGAATGGCAACAATGTTACAAGAACAAGTAGAGCCTGTTATAATATTTAATTTTTCATTTTCTTTTTTCATTTGTTAACCTAAATTAACTAATTTATCTAAAAGGTAATTTCTCAATTTTCACTTTGTTTGAAAGTTTGATCTCTGGTATAAAACTTAAATTATGTAATATATCTGCCACATTTCTCATGAGATTGACTCATATAGAGATTTCATCATATAACGCAATAGAGAGAGTTGTTGGTCTTTGATGAATGTTGTTCACGTTTCGTTTTTGAATGATTTGTATATCAGTATTTTCTGCACTAAGTGTAACACTTGTGTTCTCATGTGAAAACATAGCTTGTGTTGCATCGGCTTTTACAAGTACGTATATTCAGTATATGGAAAAGTGTGTCTATGAATTTCACAGACAGCAGAGCAATCTTAAAGCACCTTAAACATTTATTAGTTCTATTATTTTTGTTTTCTTTAAAGTTGAAGTGCGTAAGAATGTTAATAATGAAATATTGTCTCTTTATGTAGCATAATATGCAGGGACAACTATAAGAAATCCATAGGTTGATTCAACCAAGTGTAAACACTGTGGCACTGGAGCACAACCAATAGTTTGAGTTTGGGGCGGGGTTATCTGTTTAGCTGTCCAATGGCTGATGGGAAGGGTTTTGGAAAGCTGTTTGAAAACATTTTCAATTACATTTGTTGAGGCAGACATTACACACTTCAGCTTTAAATATTTTAATCCCACTGTTTGCATTTTCCAGCTTCACAGCTGTGTTTGCTGATACTTTATATGTCCTTTTGTATTGTACTGTACATGAGTTTCACTTCCATTATAAAGCCTTCCTTTCTCACGTTTGGTTTCTTTCATCTGTTTTTTTAATCATTTATACTTCATCCCATGTGCCAAATTTGTTCTACACACCCAACTTCTGTGGTGCAAAAAAAAAAACGAAAGAAAATGTATGCAAAAAAAGAAATAAGCAAAGAACATTTGTGGTACTAATAAAGGACTTTCTTCGGCACAGGATGGATACGGATGCACACTGTAGTAAAACTGCAGTCACTGTTTGCCTTTGCTACAGACACAAACTACTCTCCTCTACTAAAGACAGTGGATTTTTTGGAGGATATTCTTTTGCCTTTTTCTTTATAGGCATATAGTGTTTGTGTTAACACTATATAACATATGGTGTTATTTGATTTGTGTGTGTGTGCTTGATGAACTGCTGAGCTTAAGAGGATCTTTAACCTGCTCACTTTCAAATAAAGCTTTCTCTCTCCTGTATTATTTTCTTTCTCTATCTCTCTCCCTCTGTCTCTGCTCTTTTGTTTTGTTCTATATCCAATAAACTTCTGCTCAGTTGTTTAAGATTCTGTTTATCCACTGCCTCCAGGTCAGATATAATAATGGGATTGTAATTTTTGTATTCATTCCAAGTATTTTGCAACCTTTTTATATTTCTCTTTTCACAGCTAAAAGTGCATATGTCAAATCAAACAACAAAGCAATTGTTATTTACTGTAAAAATAGGCAAACTTGTCAAGAAAGGAATTTCACTATATAGAAGAAGTGATGTATGATAAAATATATACTAACCATTCAAAAGTTTGGGTACAGTAAGATTTTTTATATTTTTGGAAAGAAGTCCCTCCTTACCAAGGCTTGATCAAAATACAGTATACACATAAATATTGTCAAGTATTATTATAAATAAGTTTTTCCTATTATTAATGTATTTTTAAACATTTAATTTATTACTTTAGCTGAATTTTCATCATCCATTACTCCAGTCTTCAGTTTCACTGTTTCTAATGTGCTGATTTGATGCTCAAGAAACATTTTTTATTATTATTATCAATTATTATCATTACAATGATGTTTTGTCCACACACACACACAAAAACATTACTAAAACATAACACACAGGTCAAGGCTTTAAAGCTGTAGCCAGAGAAATATGAGCATCTGACTTATTATCATTGACTTTTATTTTGTTTGGCCATATCCCCAAAAACCTTTTATGGAATAAATCAATCAGGCCTGTTGAAGTCCAATTCCTGTCAATGTCTTTGGGGTTACATTGTTACTCTGTTGTTAAAGAGCTAGAAACTTGTACTATAATCGAGTTATGTCATTTATTTTTATATATGTAAAACTGACTGAACTATTCCAACTAAGATGGAGGAATTGATAAGACGAGAGATGGAGGAAGCCCAACTGTTTGTGCCAGAAAAAAAAGGAATGCAAGGAAACAGAAGAGTTTACGTGTCCACTGCCATATTTATGTTTATTATTACTATATCAACAAAGTAGGAGTATAAAATCAGGCCACATGAGAGAAGAAGATATAAAAATGAGAGAAACTGAACAGGGCTCTTCTTAACTTGTGATATACAGCGAAATCCAGATTGGTAATAAAAGAATGTGCCTGTGAGACCTCACAAGCCTCCACTTCGTACACTCACCAAATAAGGGCAGAAGCAGTGAGCCCTGTCTACAGGCCCATATACAAGCACCCGTCCCGGGCCCATGAGGACCAGAGAGTCCTGCCTCTATCTCTGCTGGATGCATGACAGTGTGGTCAATGTTTCTGTGTAGCTCTGATCTAAGATCAGTCTCCCTTACTAGAAATATGGTAGAAGATTCTTATATTAACAGAAAAGGACTACTAACCTTGAACTAATGCTTAACCATTATAGGCTGGACAAAAATGGGCACACCTTGGCTATTTTAACCTTAAATTGCTTAAATTGCCAAGGAATGACTGGATGAACTTGATTTTACCTAGTAGAACATGTTCCTGGATCAATATCCTTGTTGATTCTGGAACAACATTCCAATCAAGACCCTTTATATGACCACTTAGACTTATTGAATAAAGTCAATTTTTTTGGATCAGATTGAATTCCTTAAAAAGTTACCAAGTAAGTCACTTAGATTGAGGAAACCATTTGTATGAAATTAACAAAAAAATGTTTAAAAATGACAGAACACCCTCGCGTTGTCCAAAATATTTTCTTTCTTACAATGTAAATTAATTATATAAAAAGTATCCAGGCTAATATGTAAACTAACCAGCAAACTAGCAATCAATCAATCAATCAATCAATCACTCAGTCAATCAATCAATCATTTCAAGGTAAAAACAAATATATGCGTCTATTTCGTAAAACAAATGAAGACCATTTTTGATATTGTCATTGTGAAGAAGGGATAGTTATGAAAATGAAATGAAAAAATTCAAATTCTGTCACAATTTACTCACCTTTGTAAGGATTCAGGGCGGATCTAATCCGTGGGGAATTTGCATATCATAATTAATAATTGGTAATTAATAATTATTCATACATGTTTGGAGTAGATCAGTCTTACATGTTAATAAATCTCCCGATAAGGGAGGATCTGTCATTTTACCTGCATGCATGCATGTGAATCCCTGAAATTAACCACAAGTTGATTGCAATTAATTACACGGACCACGTTTCACAAAACAGGTAAAATGAATTAGCTCAATTGTCAGGATAATATTTGTGGGGATCCACCATATCATCTTACTTTATAGGATTTCAGGAAACGCAATTCTCTGGCCAGAAGAATTGGGTTTCCCGCCCTATAAACACAACACATACTCTTTAAGGTATTTTTAATTTTAGTAAGCTTGTAGCATAAGATCTTTGGCACTTAAGGGACTTGAAACTGAGCAAAGAGACAGTACATCAATCAAATGAATATATAATTAATTTAATAGAGGCATGACTACTTATGTATTTACTACGGTTACACGGGATATATGTATTTACAGACACATAGACATCGATGAACAATACAATAAGACATCAATGAACGAGAAATGCGTAAAGTTTGGACAATGGATATCTTACACGCGTGAGCGAGTAAGAGAGAGAGAGAAGGGGATGGGGAGAGAGAGAGAACACAACAGTGGCAGAATTTTACCTAAGACATTCACCTCTCCGATTACAACACGAAACATCATCTTAAAGCTCCTTAGAAGCTCTATAAAGAGATTATACTTGCACAAGTTATGTTATGGTCTCTCAGTGTGTCGAGGCATTCCCGTACGGCCCTGTCTGGCCGCGTGAGCTGAGTCCTTTGTGTGCGAGGAAGCGTCACGTGGGCTGCTTGGCGCGCGTGTTGAACGGAGGTTCACAGTCTTTGGGGTAACATTACCAAAGGGAAATAGTTCGGCTAAGTTCGTTTCACTTCGTGGAAGTGAACTGAGTCAACTACGGAAAACAAAACTTTGACTAACAAAAAAGAAATAAAGATCTCTACGGGGAAATCACGCGGAGTTAACGTTACATCTTTGCATGGCTGGTGAAGAAGCGCGTGCGTCGCTCGGTCCGGCGCGTCACGCGGTCACGTGCGCGTGTTTCTCCTTCAAAGCGAGTGCGCGCTCGTTTAAAGGTCCCTTGTAGATGGATTTGCTGAAGAGATATGTCACGGGGTTTTCTTTTCAATCGTCGATTGGAATTAAACACAGAGACTTATCTACAACTGAAAAACACAAACTAAACTAGAAACAAATAAAAGAAAGGCGAAGAGCTCGCCCGGAGGCGAGACGTTACATTATGACACGAGGACAAGGGAGGAAGAGAGCGAGCGGAGGGGGGAAGCGTCATTTATCACTTTTGGAGAAATCCAGCCTCTTCCTGTCGGCTTGGCCAATTGGAGGGTTGGAATTCACAGGCGGGACTTTGGGTTTTATGGCTCTTTGTCTCAGAGAGAGACATTTGAAACCCTAATTTCGTCGGGTGTTTAAGAGCAGAATCTTCACACTTATTATGGTCCTATGTGTCACAAAGTTTTAGCAAGATGTGATATAAATGGCTAAATGGGAAACGAAGATTGGAGCTCAGAGAATCCAAACTTGCCTCACATGGAGTTGGTTACTCACAGTTTGCAAAGTTTGAAACCTTATCCCATTAGAGTTTACCAACAACATAGATCAAACACATAAGACAAATCGTAAGATGAGATTGGATACATTGTTCGTACAATTCTCAAGGGGATATATAATAGAATATATCCATGAATGCAGAATTAATTTCTCCTTCTTAGTTAAATCCAGAGAGAGTGAGACACAACAATTCTGGGAATCGACAGTTATAGGTAAAATGCATAATGATAAAGTCACAGTTATTCCAATGTAACTTGGATAAATAAACACACATAAAACACATTGAATATATCTGGTTAAATGTCTTTTAAGGAAAAGGAGTTTCTTTTCGCTTTGGAATCACATTCAAGTCAGCCATAAAAATGTCTCGTAACTGGACACCAAGCTCTGTCCTGAGCGTGGTCTTCACTGGTGGGGGATGCGTGTGTGTGTGTGTGTGTGTGTGTGTAAATTTACATTCCAGGCTTTTTGGGTCTTTAGCAGGATGTATTTAGTCCTTTCAGATTCACCCTCGCCCAGTCCTTACAGTCCCCCTTTTTGTCTGATGAAGTCCCTGTGTGGACTTAATCGGACAACAATCATCACAATGGACGGATGACAGGTGAATCATGATGATCGGGTAGCAGGTGCTCTCAGGCTGAGGCTGAGGGCTCAGCTTGATTAAGTTCGACGCAGCCTCCAGCGTGGTACCCTCTTCCTGAGGGTCCCGTGGGCTTGGCTGTAGGTGTTCGCATCTCGTTGAGCCTCCTGTGCAGGATGACTGTCGAGTGTCGCGGTGTGTTTGATAGAGTTACCCAGCGTAGGATCGGCCGCAGTCCAGGATTGGACAGCAGGTGCGGCAGTTAAAGCGGGCAGTTGAGACAAAGCTTGGAGGGCTGTGTCGATAGGATAAATGTCAATTCGCTGGGACCCCCCCCCCCCCCCCCCCCCCCTCGCAAACCACAACTCCCTATCTGGAGTTAGGGTGAAAGTGTGGTTCCTGGAGAAGGATGGGGTTTCCAGTTTTAATTTGTACTCTTTGCATGGAAGATGGTACCATGCCAGGTCGTCAAGGTGAAGGATGGCACTTTTCGGTGTTTGGATTCACAGGATCTAGTGGAGCGAGGTGACACAGGTGTCAGTGTCATTCTGGTCGTAAGTGAGTGCAGCTGTGCGCACAGGAGTGTTAGCGAGCCGCCTGTCACTTACACTCTCTGCTTGGGTCTTGATGCCTTGAGTGCGCGGCTTGGCTTCGGCAGGGCAGCGGGTGTCGCTGATCTGCAGCCCGCAGATTCCGTCAGTGTTGTCTCTGAGGAAAGGTTTGTTAGGGCAGAGATAGTGAATTCCTTTGGCCAATGTGCACACGTACGGGTTCGGAGCTTAGGACGGCTTTGTGTTGCTGTCGTTGCAGTCAACCCCGTCCGGCGTGTGGATCTTGATGTGAATGTTACTTTTCAAAATCTGACCTTGACAATGACTACGTTTACATGCAGCCAATAACCCGTTCAAAACCGGGATATTAGCAATAACCCGGTCGCGAACGGCCATGTAAACACCGGCAAAAACCCGAATATGCTCATATCCCGGATTTTAAAAACCGGGATATTATACCTGGGGTACCCCTTTTCTAACCCGAATTTTTGGTCATGTAAACGCGCATCGGCATATCCCCATAGTGATTTGTGTTCTGCGCATGTTCTATTCGCAAGGAATCTTGGACTTTTGAGTAGAGAAACTTCTCGGCGCATACAAAAACCCGCGTGCAGTATACCGGAAGTAAACATGGCGAGACGCAGCACAGCATACTTTTGGAGCGAGGTCAGTACCAGCACCAAAGCGCAAACAAAGGCGATCGCTATCTGTCCCGAATTATTCATTATCCGCGTGCTGCTGCTATTGTTGTTGTCTTTGGATACAGGAAGAAGAATCGGAAATGACGCATAGTGCGTCTTAAGGTTGTCCGTACGTCTTGACGCTAACCGTGCGTCGCCGTTTACATCGGGATATTGCAATTCCATGTATACAGGAGAAACTCTCTCTGCTCACGCATGTAAACGGGTTATTCCTAATGTTTCAGAAACCCGAATAGTCACCTTAACCCGACCATAACCCGGAAATTGGCTGCATGTAAACGTAGTCAATGTTCTTGAGCCGGTAGATTCGGCTTGACTCTATGATGGGCAAGTTCAGGAGAAAGCCCCCCCCTTCTCTGCTTGTAGTCGACGCAGAGAGGGATGGCACTACCCAGAGAGTAGGAAAGGTGTATTTGTAAAGAGTCAGTTGGCGTGGTGATGGCGGACGCCAGCACGGTTTTCACGATATAGAAATAAAGCCATAAAACCATTCCCAACAGGAACGGAGACTTAATTCCAATTAATCTTGAAATTTGTTTGTTTCAAACCAAATTTGAATGAGTGTAGGAAATTAAAGGTTGGCATTATATTTGATGATGCTTACGACTATGGTGAGGTATCAACGATAATAACCAAAATAAAACCAACTGGGAGAAAGCCACTTCAGAACAGAATGATGTTAGGAACTAAGAGATGAGCTGACTTAGCAGGGGAAGGCCACAAGGGGGGCCGCCCTCCTCCTAAGTAGTCATCAGAAACTGCTAATACCTACTTTTGAATTTTAAATTCAAACGTGGTTTGAACTAAATTCAAAATAAATGTACACAGTCAGTAGTGAAATCATGTTAGTAACACTGGAACTTGCACATGCATTGAAAGTTAGAAACACAATTTCAGGAATTCACTGGAACAATCTGAAATGGTGCTGAGAGAAAATTATTTAGGAAAGGATGACCTTGTTACCATTGTCCACACGATGGCGACACTTCGTTCATGGAGGGTAAAGTCAGGACGTGGAGGCCGTCTGATACCGGGAAGCTCAAGGGCGCGCCCTAGCGTTTGGCAGTAGCATTGCAACCCGCCTGCTTTCACATGTGACTGTCTCAGAGGACGTGCAAAGAATTACACGCCTCAATTGCTGCATAAATCACAAATAGTGCGGAATTTAAATCTCGACGGATTTCTTTCCGGTTCTATATTTCACAAAACGGCGTGGCAGGATTTTTCCTACACACACACATAGGGACAACAGGAATTACACGTCTGTCGTTCGGGTCCAAATACATTTATCAAATAGCATTTTATGATTAAAATGTTTTTAGGTTTTGGATTTTTCGATGCTATATTTCACACAACGGCGTGGCAGGATTTTTTTTCTCTACACACACGCATAGGGACAACAGGAATTACACGTCTGTCGTTCGGATCCAAATACATTTATCAAATAGCATTTTATGATTAAAATGTTTTTAGGTTTTGGATTTTTCGATGCTATATTTCACACAACGGCGTGGCAGGATTTTTTCTCTACACACACGCATAGGGACAACAGGAATTACACGTCTGTCGTTCGGATCCAAATACATTTATCAAATAGCATTTTATGATTAAAATGTTCTGGTTTAACATTTGGTTAGCTACATCAAAGTTGAAACCAGGAGTTTTCGTTAGTCTAATGACTATAATATCAGGCCTTTTAGGTTGAATACAGGAGCATCGCTGTATTCAGATCCTCTCTCGCTCTGCTCAAAAGATTCTCGTTTTGAAAACAGGCTGATCAAAAGAAAATATATTAACATGTAAACGTCTTTACAGAGGTAATATCTCTTTTGTTACGAACTAGCCTACAGTTTACATTCAATACTTTAACCGTGAATATCAGTATTACGAACTGCAATTCATTTTAGCAATTACAACGACTAAAGCGTTTAGGCGAATTTAGCAGTTTGTAATGTGCTCCGCTGACATGGATTGGCTTTTGTGCCTTTTCAGTCAGCCGGTGAGTTCGCATTGCGTTCACTCACCCGAGGCGCGCGTACAATATTAAATCACAATATAGACATAGATTGAAAACTGATTTTTGCTCAAAAACAAGTTTAAAGTGTGCCCGCATTCTCCACCATAATAATGTAAGGATTCAGGGCGGATCTAATCCGTGGGGAATTTGCATATCATAATTAATAATTGGTAATTAATAATTATTCATACATGTTTGGAGTAGATCAGTCTTACATGTTAATAAATCTCCAGATAAGGGAGGATCTGTCATTTTACCTGCATGCATGCATGTGAATCCCTGAAATTAACCGCAAGTTGATTGCAATTAATTACACTGACCACGTTTCACAAAACAGGTAAAATGAATTAGCTCAATTGTCAGGATAATATTTGTGGGGATCCACCATATCATCTTACTTTATAGGATTTCAGGAAACGCAATTCTCTGGCCAGAAGAATTGGGTTTCCCGCCCTATAAACACAACACATACTCTTTAAGGTATTTTTAATTTTAGTAAGCTTGTAGCATAAGATCTTTGGCACTTAAGGGACTTGAAACTGAGCAAAGAGACAGTACATCAATCAAATGAATATATAATTAATTTAATAGAGGCATGACTACTTATGTATTTACTACGGTTACACGGGATATATGTATTTACAGACACATAGACATCGATGAACAATACAATAAGACATCAATGAACGAGAAATGCGTAAAGTTTGGACAATGGATATCTTACACGCGTGAGCGAGTAAGAGAGAGAAGGGGATGGGGAGAGAGAGAGAGAACATTCACCTCTCCGATTACAACACGAAACATCATCTTAAAGCTCCTTAGAAGCTCTATAAAGAGATTATACTTGCACAAGTTATGTTATGGTCTCTCGGTGTGTCGAGGCATTCCCGTACGGCCCTGTCTGGCCGCGTGAGCTGAGTCCTTTGTGTGCGAGGAAGCGTCACGTGGGCTGCTTGGCGCGCGTGTTGAACGGAGGTTCACAGTCTTTGGGGTAACATTACCAAAGGGAAATAGTTCGGCTAAGTTCGTTTCACTTCGTGGAAGTGAACTGAGTCAACTACGGAAAACAAAACTTTGACTAACAAAAAAGAAATAAAGATCTCTACGGGGAAATCACGCGGAGTTAACGTTACATCTTTGCATGGCTGGTGAAGAAGCGCGTGCGCCGCTCGGTCCGGCGCGTCACGCGGTCACGTGCGCGTGTTTCTCCTTCAAAGCGAGCGCGCGCTCGTTTAAAGGTCCCTTGTAGATGGATTTGCTGAAGAGATATGTCACGGGGTTTTCTTTTCAATCGTCGATTGGAATTAAACACAGAGACTTATCTACAACTGAAAAACACAAACTAAACTAGAAACAAATAAAAGAAAGGCGAAGAGCTCGCCCGGAGGCGAGACGTTACATTATGACACGAGGACAAGGGAGGAAGAGAGCGAGCGGAGGGGGGAAGCGTCATTTATCACTTTTGGCGAAATCCAGCCTCTTCCTGTCGGCTTGGCCAATTAGAGGGTTGGAATTCACAGGCGGGACTTTGGGTTTTATGGCTCTTTGTCTCAGAGAGAGACATTTGAAACCCTAATTTCGTCGGGTGTTTAAGAGCAGAATCTTCACATTTATTATGGTCCTATGTGTCACAAAGTTTTAGCAAGATGTGATATAAATGGCTAAATGGGAAACGAAGATTGGAGCTCAGAGAATCCAAACTTGCCTCACATGGAGTTTGTTACTCACAGTTTGCAAAGTTTGAAACCTTATCCCATTAGAGTTTCCCAACAACATAGATCAAACACATAAGACAAATCGTAAGATGAGATTGGATACAGTGTTCGTACAATTCTCAAGGGGATATATAATAGAATATATCCATGAATGCAGAATTCATTTCTCCTTCTTAGTTAAATCCAGAGAGAGAGTGAGACACAACAATTCTGGGAATCGACAGTTATAGGTAAAATGCATAATGATAAAGTCACAGTTATTCCAATGTAACTTGGATAAATAAACACACATAAAACACATTGAATATATCTGGTTAAATGTCTTTTAAGGAAATGGAGTTTCTTTTCGCTTTGGAATCACATTCAAGTCAGCCATAAAAATGTCTCGTAACTGGACACCAAGCTCTGTCCTGAACGTGGTCTTCACTGGTGGGGGATGCGTGTGTGTGTGTGGGTGTGTGTGTGTGTGTGTGTGTGTGTGTGTGTGTAAATTTACATTCCAGGCTTTTTGGGTCTTTAGCAGGATGTATTTAGTCCTTTCAGATTCACCCTCGCCCAGTCCTTACACCTTCAAGTAGTTCCAAATGTGAATTTCTGGCAACACTTTATTTCGATAGTCCACTTTAGACATTCTACTAACTAACTAAGTGAGTTTGCAACTATCTATCAACTAACTGTCATTAGAGTATTAGTAGACTGTTTGCTTAATATTTGCTAACACTTTATTTTGTTGGTCCCCCAACAGACAAGTCAACTTATTCTACTAACCCGAACCCTAACACCTAACCATAACGTACCAGTCCACTGACAGTCTACAATAGTCTATACGCTAATGAGAGTTAGTTGACATGTAGTTGAAAAGTTAGCTTATAGTTAGTAGAATGTCTAAAGTGGACTATTTAAATAAAGTGTAACCAAATTTCTTTATTCTATTAAACACACAGGAAGATATTTTGAAGAATGTCGGTAACCAAACAGGGACAGTTGATGGGGACCCATTGACTTCCATGGTATTTTTCTTTTCCATATGGAAGTCAATGGGTCCCCATCAACTGTTTGGTTACTGACATTTTTCAAAATGTCTTCTTTTATAGCAATTCAAACAGGTTTGTAACAACTTGAGGGTGAGTAAATGATGACAGAGTTTTCATTTTTGGGTGACCTATCCCAATCCCACTGAAAAAAAAAAAAGATCGTTCTGAAAACAAAAGAGTAGACATGGCTTGGCATACCTAACATTACTGTATTGTTCTGATATAGAATTGATGTGGTTAAGATTAGTTGTGATAAGACAGATTAAGATGTAAATGGATATAGAGAGAAAACAAATAACACTGTTATTTGTTTTTTGGCACAGAAATGTAGAAAGTAAATGAGAACTTAGTGGAAGGGAGCAGAGGGACATGAGATGGAAACAGTGATGAATAGAGAGATAGAGAGGGAAGAGCATTATTCAAAAAAAGTGAGAGAGAAAGATAGAAAGAGAGAGATAGCCCTCACTCTGGAGGAGTGGTCTTCCCTCTGCTCAAAAGGATTCAGAGCTGAACACACCATCACACTCGACACACACACACACACACACACCTGCTGTGGATATGCCGTTCACTGTTGTGCTGGATGGACCCGCACCGTGGGGCTTTCGACTTATTGGAGGACAAGACTTCAGCCAACCATTCACCGTCGCCAAAGTGAGTGTGTGTGTGTGCATTTACCTGTTTAGGATTTTGTTATAATTCAGTGAAAAACAAAAGGTCATTGTTTGTTATAAATAACTTTTTCATGTTCAAAAGGGCAGCTGACCGATTTATAGAAATAGCGTCTTACATCACCCATATAGACCTAGAAAATACACTTAATCTGATGGCAGACTTGACTGCTGAATCACTGATCTGTTTCAGGAAGTGTGTTCATATGCCCTATAAAAATTATGTTTCTCATTGATTCATTCCCACATATTCTATAATAATAATTACAACAAAAATATAAATGATAATAATAATAATAATTATAATTATAGTATATACATGTAAAAATATATATGCAATATAATATAAAACAATATAATTAAATTAGAACATTATATTATTATTATTATTATTATTATATAAATATCAAATTTGAAATGTTTAAAATATATTCTGTATTTATGTTGCTCAATAAGAAAAGGACCCTTCACAATGCATGACAATAAAGTGAATAGTGAATAGAGAAGGAATAGTAAAATACGTAAAACACAAGGTTGGGTAAAAGAAAAGAAATATGACTTGATTGTGTAAAACAAAATCTGGCATGACTCGAGGATTGCAGTATAAGATGCCTTATAAAGAGAATGTTTTATGGGGAAGAACAATGGCTGTCCTCCTGCTCTATTTATGTTGCACTGACTGTGTGCATGTGTGTAGCTAAAATTGTTGATGAATCATTCATGCTGGAACTAACATTTGGATCCTCACACCTGTTGTGGCAGTGGATTTGTGTATTCTACATCTAAACAAATGTCAGAGAGAGTCAAAAAGAAAAAGAAAGAGAGATAGGAGCACATACCTATTCAAACAGCTCTATCTTTTCGGCCCTTAAAGGGATAGTTCGTCCATAAATTAAGTCATCATGTCATTCCAAACCTGTGTGATTTTCTGTGTCTTCCATGGAACTCAAAAGGTGACTTTTTGTGGAATATCCTGGCTGCTCTTATCCAAACAGGACTGGGGCTTTTGTGTTCCAAGGAAGAAAGAAAGGTTTGGAACAACAAAGCAATAATGATAGTTTAATATATGTGTGAACTCATTTTAAGGATAAGTCTTTCAAAACAGCGGCTTAAAATTCACTTGATGTCTTCACACAATGATCAACTTATTCTTCATCCTTTCCAAAAAAAATGAATTGTTTCAATAACTTTTGCCATGTTTAAAAGGTTACAACCTATTACATGATCAAAGATCCAGTATTGAAATACACAATGAAGTTATTGTGCTGATCTGTTTGCACAGAGGTTTTATGCTTTTGTTCTCGGTGCAGCTCTAGTTTTGGATTTCTACTTGGCTTTAATGAGATTTCACACTTGGAACATTATCGGCTCACTCTGCGGGTTCAGCATGACACTGTTACCTAATCTTAACATCGCGCAGCCATTTTTGGTCAAACACTCTCCTGTCCTCTCTCTCTAGGCCTTGAGAATTGTTTTTTTTTTTACTTACAGCTGGACTGTAACCTGGACTTTATTAATCAAAGCATGTTTTACCAGCAGCGGGTTGTTGGAATGTGCTCAAAATGTAAGAGTGAGATTTGTTGGCCTTCAGACTGTGTGGAACAGATGCAGGAGAGGGATATTAAGTTTAAAACTGATTTAGTCTATTTGCACTATTTGTGGAGCAAATGACTTTTGCAGCATTTTGCCTCGATTTTTTAATAAACCTCACTAAATGTTGTTTTAAGGATGCTGATATATGTTTTAGTAGAAAAGGGACCAAAAAAAAGCGTTTACTGAAAATCAACATGATTTTAGTCTATTATGTTCTATTATATTTTCTAGTTAACATTATTTGGGGTCTGAGCATGGTTGCATTCATTTAAAATGTTGTGTATTAGATTTTGTATTTATTTTTTCATATTTATTTATTTTATTTTTAATATAATTTTCTATTTGTTTTTTGGTTTTTATTTAGATAGGATAGCTGGTCTGCATTATTGAAAGTACATCTGGGATGAGTGGATACGAGACTATAAGAAACACATTGAGTTCTTGATCCTTCTTTCTGCTTGCTGATAAAGAGCTCATCTCGGAGTCAGGACCTGATCCAAAGCCAAACCCGTGCAGTTCCACATAAAGCGCACTACATCCAGAATGCCTTGTTGTATGACTGATATGATGGATGCAACTTTACATTTGGTTCTTATACCAGTATACATGCCATTCTGCTCATGTAATGCAAGTGAAATAATGTGATGCATGTGTAGTTTAATATAATTCATCTCTAGAGCTCCAGCAGGACTGCAGAACTGCTCTGGAGACTGTTATTTCCTCCAGCATGTTTACTGTAGAGTAGTTTACACGGGTACATACCAATGATGACAAGGACTTACATATAAACACACACCTACACATGTGTATTTTTTGTTGAGTATCATATTTGATACATCAGGCTTCTAATGGCTCATTTAGTATGATATGAAATAAATGGCGCATGCTCAAGGAGGGAAAAAAACAAACTGAGCAAAACTATTCGATTTGGTGCAGTTGCTGATATTTATATGGCCAACATTTAAGATCAAATTCTGAGAGTCTGCAATGTAAAACAATGAGATCTTGATAATAGTATAGCAGACTACTTACATAAAATGCACATAATTATAAGTTGTCACTCTCCCAATAATATGTTTTAGTAAGATGATATTTAAATGCTTAGTTTTAGGATTTAAAGCTCTGTAGTTTTTTATTGTGGGGGCAAAACACATAATGCAATGCAATAAAATGATTCAACTTTCCTCAAAGGCCTGATTGTACAGTATGTATGGATAGTCAAGTAAACCGAAGTGGCTTCGGTCCAGTAAGAGTTCATCTTGAAAAATTACTAACATATGGTTACACTTTATTTTAAGGTGACGTTGCTACAGTGTAATTACACAAAATAAGTACTGAGTAATATGAATTAGCTACATTATAGGGTTAAGGTCAGGGTTAAGATTTGGTTTAGGTTTAGTTGCTTGTAATTATGCATCATTTACTTTTATTAGTAGCCTATAGTAAGTGCATATAACTTCAGTAACTATGTCACATTAAAATAAAATGTTACCAGTTATTCTTATGTTTACTTTATAAAAATAAGTAAAGATTTCACAGCAAGACATGTGACACCAAAACCTCAGGGTAGACATTCTTAAAATTATACTAAAAAAGTATACCATACATCTGAGATCAGAATGTACTGTAGTAGAATTTACAACAGGTTTTTCAGCAATTTAGAGGCTTTAGAAAATTGTTTGTCAAATATGATATAGTATGCTTTATATGGTTAATAAGCGAAGTCTTTATTATTATTATTATTATTAATAAAGACAAAACAAATTATATTAACCATATGAACCAATGTTGCAGCTTTGCCATTTGCTAACACTAATTAGCTTCTGTTGAAGTTGTCTACTATTATGTGTTTTCAGATATCACCAGGAAGTAAAGCTTCCAGTGTCAACCTCTCTCCTGGAGACATAATTTTAGCGATAGATGGAGTTTCTACAGAAAAAATGATGCACTCTGAGGCTCAGAATCTAATCAAGGATGCCGCCTATCAGCTCACACTTACTGTTGAAAGGTCAGAGGTCAACTAAAGGTCCATGTGAATGTGCTTGAGTACAACTTGACTAACTGCTGCACACTGCATCAACATTGTCCTTTACATGCAACAACACCAATACCACATGGCACAAGCTGGTTCTGCGGCCAATGAGATCGCTTCCTCAACATTTAAATAGTCTCGTTCAGTGTTTGCTATAAGCTAGTCCTGCAGAGTGCTATCAGAGTTCCTCTAAACCCTCCACCACCCCCAGCTCCACCTGTCTAGATCTGCATGTGGGATTTATGTATGTTTATTTTTGCAGCACCATATCTTACATGCTCACAGCACGGTGTCTGTGTCTCTGTGTCTAGCTCGTCCATATGCACTGCAGCAGAAGATCTAGTCCGCCAAAACCAAATATATTAACAATTTTTATTAACATGCCAATACTTCAAGAGTTATCATGATTAAAATGTATTCAGAGCAAATAAGAAAAACAAGAAATAATTAAAAATGTGATCCCATTATTGTTTTGCAGACCAGAGACTAAGTTGTGGTCACCAAATATCACTGAAGACAACAAAACCAACCCATTTAAAATGAGTCTAGAGGCAGAGAGACAAGTATGTGTCTTCATAGCTTACATGTGACGTATATCTGCACAGTCTTATATTATCTTTGATGCTTATAATTTTGGCTGACAGGAGTACAGACCAATAGGAACAGGCCATAATCGAAGGGCTTCACCCTTTGTGGCTGCAGCCAACATCGATGAATCGCGTCAGGTGGTGAGCCCAACCTACAACTCCCCTATCGGCCTTTACTCTTCAGGCAATATCCAGGATGCCTTACAAGGACAACTCAAGGGCCTCATCCATAACAAACCAGACAGGTGACTGTTACAGTCCTTCATACCTGTCTAACTACTTCATCTAAAAACTATCCTTCTAGTAGAGTAAAACATGGTTATGGTTCTTATCATTATTTGAAATATAACATCTACCCTGCTAACAGGGAATGTTCTCGGAACTTTGGCTAACATTTTGCCAAGGTTCTCTCAGTCATAACAAACATTAATAGATTTATTGTTCATTATTGTCTTTAATAATGTTCTCAAAATGTTAGCACAGTTTACATCGTTCATGGAATGTTTTTTTTTTTATGTTACAATGTACAGAGAACATTCCTATAATGTTAGCAAAATTATTAAATAAATGTAATGTTCCCTTTAAAAAAAAACATTAAAAAAAATAAATAAAAAAACAGGCAGTTTTGAACGTTCATGGAACATTAAGAAATAACATTTTCATAACTTAATGGGAAAGTTAGCAAAAGGTTTTTAGAAAACATTTTGGTTAGCGGGGTAGTTTGATTCTATGGACGGGAATACAGTGGAATTATGTGTGTCTAGTCCCAGGAAGCTTAGCAATATAGAGGATTCAGATGTATATCGGATGCTGCTGAGAAATCAAGATGAGGACGAACCCCACGAACCGCGACAGTCTGGATCCTTTAAAGCCTTACAGAGCTTCATCAACAGTGAAGGTATGACACACATGTACACACAAAAAACCTCAACAGTATCAACAGTAATGGATAAAGAGACACAAAAAAGTTTAATCATTCTTTAAATATACCAATTTTAGCCATATAAATCTTGGATTGTTTGCTAAAAAAAAAAGATTTCTGACATATTTTAGATAAAAGGCATAATGTTTGTGTTTAGTTACATGCTGTTCTGAATAGATGTAATACACATGTCAGTGGCGGATTTAGGCATGGGCGACATCTTGCCGGGGTCGGCATTAGGTGCCCGCACACAAAAAGCAAACAAACAAAAAAACGTAATGGGGAAACCGATTAACGGTCACTGGAAGCAGTATCGGCCAATACCGATCACTGAAATAAATAAATAGAAGGCTTCAAACAGACCCACAGCTATTCTTAACAACAATGTACTATATATTACATATTAAAATTAAGAGATGAGAAAGTATCATGAGTAGACAACTTTATTTATTGGCACACAACATGCAACATTTTCCATTCCCTCTCTTAGAGGTGACTAGGAACAAATATAGCATACCTGTGAAATAGATCATTTAAAACAAGAAAGACAGAACAAGTCTATCAACAACAAGATATCAAATAAAACAAAACTGCATAGTTGTCACTGTATAAATTAGAAATAGATTATTATAATAAATTTAAATATACTAAAGAGCAGTGGGTAAATTTCTCTTTGTTTTTTGTTGTTTGTACATTAATGACACAGACAGCAGCAGGAATATTAGGCTGCTGTCACTTTAAGACCGAATGCACGGATCCAATATACTGAAACACATTCATTTTCTGTAAACAAATAATAGAATCAGATTGCAACGTTTGGGGTACATATAAACAGTACTTTGGAAATCGAGATAACAAACATGGTATACTGGAATTCAGATCTTTTTGATCTTTGACAGGTACACGTCCATTAGTGACAAGGAAAGTCTGTGCCCCCACGACCAGGCCATCTGCTCCTGCGGGGAACTTGCACAAGTTACCAATGTGTGATAAGTGTGGGAACGGCATAGTGTAAGTCAGTTCACCGGAGCCATTGCATTGTCAAAACACTTATTTAAATACAACATTAGTAAGACGAGCCACCAGGTGTTTCTTTTATAGATGCACCGAAAATTCAGTACGATATTAAAATTCATGTTATGGCTGATAATGATATCTATCATAAATGTACACTACCGTTCAAAAGTTGTAAGTTTGGGATCAGTACGATTTTGTTTTTTCTGATAGAAGTTAATACTTTTGACAGTTAATGACAATAAAGACATTTGTTACAAAATATTTACCTTTCAAATAAATGTTGTTCTTTTGAATTTCATCGAAGAATCCTGAGAAAAAATATGAATATTAAAATATAAAGCAGCCCAACTGTTTTCAACATTGATAAGAAATGTTTCTTGAGCATCAAATCATGTGACACTGAAGACTGGAGTAATGACTACTGAAAATTCAGCTTTGCAATCATAGGAATACATGACATTTTAAAATAAAATAGAAACCAGTTCTTTTCAATTCTAATATTATTTCACAATATTAGTTTTTACTGTATTTTTGATCAATCTTATTTCATAAACAAAAACATCTTAACAATCCCAAACTTGTGAACGGTCAGCCATACGCTAAGATGAAGATGAATCCAGGTTAACATTCTTGTCTCTCTCTCTGATCGGCTCTGTTTTCTCAGTGGGACGGTTGTGAAGGTTCAGGATAAGCTTCGTCACCCGGACTGTTTTGTGTGTACAGAATGTGAGGAAAACCTAAAGCAGAAAGGATACTACTTCATAGATGATGAGCTGTACTGTGAAACCCACGCTCATGCCCGGGCAAAACCTCCTGAGAGTCCAGACCTCTGACCTTCTCACTAACTCTAAGTCTAGGCACTAACTACAAGTCAACTACTCAGTGCATGAACATCTTGTTTTAACCACAGACACAAACATTTTGCCACAAATCATGATGGACACAGGTTTATGGATAGTGCATTGTCGTGTTGTGTGCTGAGATGCAGTATTTTACACTTACTTTGTAGGAACGTGTGTTGCCTGAAGTTTATGAATAAAGCATTTTGTTTTTTGAGAATCATAATTCTCTTGTGTTTAAAGCAGGACAGGGGAGAGCTTTCCTGACACATGAAACATAATGTCCATCAAGACTCACAACAAGTGGTTTTGTGTATTTACATCATTGCCATGTTTCATTTGCTTGCAGGTCACAGAAGAATTTCTAAATGAGTGATGGATAGAGTTACTAGAAAGCATTTCTTAATTTCGATTCTGAATCCTTTGTTCTACTTATGACATAAAGAGAAGTCTGCTTTGGAATTTTACTGTCACCTGGAGTAATGTACACAAGTGAAATGTAGCTTATTGTTATTGTGTTTTCTGCACACATCACATTTAATGTCTTTTCATCTCAAGCATGCCCTTCACTGACACTATTGCCTCTTAAAGGTTTCTTTTGATTCAACTTTATTAGTGGCAAAATTGTTCAGTTTGGTGAAAATAAAACAACTGATATAAATAAAATTGTATTAAAAGTCTGGGTCTGGCACAAGTTGTATTTTCAGGGGATTTTATGGTACTAATATTTACTCTGTATTTATAATCCATTTATTCACTTTTTAAGCATAGACCTGAAAATGTAATTTCCAACTTAAACTGTCGTAAATCTTGAATCTTTAGAGCACAGACTTAAGTTTGATCTCTTTACAAAGACGACACTTGGCAGATTATTGCTGAAGTGTAAAAAGTTTTAAAATGTGAACTTAAAAAAAGTTACAGATCTTTTATGTTTATTGTTATGAAAAAATACTATTTTCATATATATATATATATATTTTTTTTTCAAAAACAAGTTTTACTCTAAAACTGTAAGAAAATCAAACCCATAAATCTAAACAAGTTTGAGCCTGATATATATTAAAAAAAAATGCTTTCAGTAAGATTTTGTTTGGCCGCAGTACCAAAAGTTTTCACTAGATGGAGTTCGTCTCCCATTCATTTCCAATGCGGAATAAATGAGTGTGACTATTTTTACTATTTTACTGGGCCATTTAAACTTTTCGAATCATGTCCATTATTTTTATGTGCGTGTGTTCACAGCAAGTGCCAAAACCTTTACCAAGTTTCTCCAAATCACAATTGCGAGTTTACATCTCGCAATTTTGATGTAAACTCGCAAAAAAATACGATCTATGAGAATAAAAAGTCGCAAGAACGAGGTGACGTAGTGACGCGAACCACACTAAATCTAACATCGCCTTGGTTACCAGATACACTCATCAAACTACTGGAAATGTGAGTCGAAGCAAGAAGAAGTATAATCAAATTATCAGTCCTTCTCTTCGCGGTATGTACTTTTTCATCCACAAACAGACGTAGGTCTAGAGAATGTCCTAAAATGGTACCATGTAGCCTATGCTATGATACAAAATAGGCCCTGTTAGCCTAAATAAATCAATATTTACTCTTGCCCTGTTAATTTTAAAGTAAAATTTCCCGGTTTTGGTCATTAAAATGATATTAGAATATTAAAACACGTTAACCTGTTAACTGGCACCCCCCTTTTTTTTGCATAGACATAAAAATCACTATCCAAACTTAAATGGTTGTAATTCAGGAATGCTTTGGAATATAGACCTATGGCTGGTCTTGTTTTAAAGAAGACATTTTCCAGATTATTGTAGAAGTCCAGAAATTGTAAAAAATGAAATAGAAAAAAAGTTATATAAGTTTGAGTTTATGAAATTGTGTAATGTAAAAATATAATGATTAATATTTTATATAAAATATATATATTACAAAATATATTTTCCTCTAAAACTGCAAGAAAATTAAAGTCAAATATCTGAACAAGTTGTATTCCAAATTTTAGGTTGATATCTCAAAAAATGAGCTTTCAGTAAGATTTTATTCGGGCGCAGTACCCAACTTTTTCACTAGGTGAACACCAGACTCCATTACTGCCCATATAAGGGCGCCTCCATTTTCATATGTTTTGAGTGATCTGAACCATGTATTTCCATAATTTTCATACAATTTATGAAGTAGACATCCTATTCAGAAGTAGTAGGGGTGGTTTGGCAGTATTTGATTTGAATTAAACCTCTAATAAATGCATAAAGACTACGTTATAGCGTTATAGCTCGCAGCCGCATTACAAATCGAGAATCCATACATTTTTCTTTATATTTAAAACATTTTCAGACCTTTTTTTCTCATAAAATGGAATTGGTGTTATCTTTTGAACTCATGGCATGAAAACAAACTGAGGTTTCTACCAATCTTTCATGATTTTTCATGTTTATTGTTATTTCAAAATAAAGGCCTAAATACTCCTAATGAATATGAAATATTCTTGTTGCAAATTGATAAATTTCTGCTCCTCTGTAATATATTTTAGATAACAGCCACCAAATATGAAAACTAGAGATTTTAAGCTTTCAAATGATATATAGTTTGGCAATATTACTTTAGGTTTTTACTAAGATATTATTGTTTTAAACATGCAATGGCAAATGGGCCCGCCGGCGGGCCCATGCAGGGTTAAGAGGTTAAGCCTTGTAATTAAAATATATATTTGAACTCGTTTTAATGTAAAACGAAGTTTACCATTGAAATTAGCATGAAAGTGGACTATGTTCTGTGCACTTGTGCAGTGCATTCTTTGACAAGTGCAACAACTTTGTATGAGTGTGTTGACGCCACTAAACTTTTATACATTTCTAAAATAGTAATTCATTGCATTGGGTTGCTACATTAAATAGCCTGCATTTGAGATAATAACTAGATTATCCTTTTCAGGATTCACACACACAAGAAAAGAAGTTGCTTAGTGATATAGCAACAACTGGCATCAGTGAACAGGTTGAAGGAGAAAGCGAAAAGCTTTAAGTAGTCCAGATAAAGGAGACACAGCCGATATCATGGAGAAGTGCAGATTTTCAGACAGTAGTTTCCCATGTGGGTTAAATTCTGACCCTGCCATGCAAGCAGGTGAAGGAGGAGACCGTTCCAATGTTATAGACAGCAAGTCCAAAGCAACAGACCATAAAGACACTGTGCGGAAACTAAGCAATGCAATGCTGCCTCTTGAGGAGGACAACTTAGTACTGAGTATGAAAGAAAATAAAGCCATGAAACCTGAATCAGGCTGTAATGATTACAGTCTTGCAGCTAAGCCAACTCGTCAATGTCCATTTGAGGTTTATTTACAAAAGTGCACACAATTAGAGAAGGAAAACCTAGAGGTTAAGAAGAAGCTTAGAAAGACAGAGAAGTATTCCAAGGAATGCAAAACAGAGCTGCAGAGATTTGTGAATAGGTTTAAAGAGTTTAAGAACATAAACAAAGACCTGGATTCGAAGAACACGCACCTTCTCATTAAAAACCAGCAAATGAGGCAAAGAATTACAGAGGTCTTAAAGCAGAACAAACCTCAGTACAAAGATCTAGTGAGAGTCACCAAATGCTGTGAACACCACTGTCAGGAGAAGCAGCAACTAAGAGAAACAGTCGTTTTACTCCAAGAGGGGGTAAAGAACTTGACAGAACCAGTTGAAACTCAAAGAATGAATCAGGATTCAGAAATCAAGATTGTAACTCAGCTACAACAGGAAAACCAAAGTCTAAGAGAGAGACTGGACCGCAACAGTCAGGTCATAAAAGATGCTGAAAGTAGAGCCGAGAGAGTTCAGCAGGAGCTGGGTGAGCTTGAGTGTTGTCTGCTCACTGTACAGACTGAGAGGAATCTACTGAGACATGAAGTGAAGAGGCTCCATAAGGATTATATCAGCCTTACTAACAGCATCTCACTGCAGCTCAAAGGAAACAACAAAGCTGCTGGTCTCAGGGGGTTTTCAGGGAAACCCACAGAGAGCAATGCTTTACAGTCACCAGGACAACATCTACCAGTTCAGGATCCTTTAGGTATATGAAAAGCCGTTTTAACATTTGACCCTTAAAACGTACTATACTACTACCACATTTTAGGTACTACTTATTTTTTTAGAATGTATTATTAGATAGATACTAGTAGTACTTATTTATCAGATAGTATTTATGTATAACATACTAGTATTTATCTATTAGATACTAGTTCTATTTTAGGTAGCCTACTCATTCATACCCATTAAATACGTATTCATTAGTTAAGACTAATTGAAACGTGTCAATAAAAAAATGTCACATGATTTACATTTTGATGATGATCATTATTTACAAGTTAACTTTATTTTGTACTGTTTTCTTACTGATAGGAGGAGACACAACATATCAGATAAAGGTGGAATTTGAAGACAACTAAGGAGAATGAGGAAATAGAAAAGTGTTTATATGTACTTAATATGTACTTATATTTCCATGTTTTTTGTTATTTTAAATTGTATTACATTCTTATTATTATTCATTCTAAAATAAATCTCTACTGGTGAAAAAGTTTATTAACAACATTCTGTCATTAATGCTGTTTGTTTATTGGTATGTTTTTCCCTCTCTGTCCCCCCAAAATTATGTCTCTCTTTACTGTTAAAGGCTGAAAAAAAGAAAAAAACTCAAACAATATGACTTGTTCTTAAAGTCTAGAAAACAACAATACTTTTTTACATACAATTCACAATTACGATCACTTGAAAAACAGCAAAGTAGGATTGTTTACACATTGAGCAGTCACTTTTAGGTCAGCAGGGGGCAGTAAAAGACTTTTCCCTGTGATACGACTTCAAGTACACGAGGAAGATGTGGACATGTTTTATGATACGTCATCAAACATGTCAGCCTGCTGGTGACAGCCTTGATCGAGGGGATTAAAATGGTAATATGCTTCTCTTTTTTTAAACAAATATGTATTCCGTGAAACGATATTTGCACATTATGGTAATATAATAAGAACTAGCCTTTTGTCAACATGCTTCAGAGAGAAGTACATACATAATGAACTGCAAGACCTATGAACTCAAATATTTATATCTTAAGTAGTTAATGGTGTGTATTTTGATTCCCTAAGGTTTATTCAGAGGAGTGCGCGATTATTTTTCGGTTGAAAGGAATCTTGGAGTTTGCTTGCCAGCTTGACAATCCAAATGGTAAGTCTCAAATTAGAAAAGGATGAGCTGGATTTGTATTGGATACAACTTTTAACTGTCTTTTAGGCATTACATCTAAAATATGCTGAATATGGAAAAAAGTGCTCTGTGTTTTCTTTTTTTTAGCAGGTTCACAAAGTCAAAGCACCATATCAAAAGGTTTTCAGGGCCTCCGATCCAAAGTATCATCAAAAAATATTGTTTTCACTGTCTGTAACAGTCCAATATTAATATGGCCCAACACTGGTTTCCGGTCAAGCATGGAAAGCTTGACAGAAGCATCAGCATGTGGAGACATTCTGCAGTATTTAGAGTAAGTGATCTATATTGGTATCTGCATACACTTAAACACTTTCTAGTTTTTCTCAAAACTAATACACTTTATTGTTGCTTTTCACAGATCAGATGATGAAAGGAGCAAGAAGACATTAAAAAAGAAAGATAAGAAAAGATCTGGACATGTGAGAGCCTCTCTCTAGATCAGGGGTTTGCCCTTTATCCCTAAATATGATGTTCCCTTTTAAAAGAGGAAACCCTTTCTTAACTAACTATGTATACCGTATATATGAACAGAATGTAACAAAGTAACTGTGATTAATCTTATGATTACAGACTAGTCTTTAGAAAACTAAACTATTTGAAGGGTGGTGACTGTTGACAGTCACTCTAACAGAAACTCTCTTTTTCTAGACTGTAGTGAATCTGAAGCTGTTGTTTGAGGTCACAGACCCTGCTGGGAATGAAGCTCCTAGTCTCATCCGAGTGGACACACAGCAGCACTGTGTGAAGATGCCATTGCATTTAGACTGTGTTTTGTCTGTGACCACTGATGAGAGCCTGGCATCGTGAGTGCATTTTTTTTGTCTCAAGTTGTCTTAAAACTGTAAGGTAGTGCTGTTTTTATTGCAGTGATTTTAATGCTAATATCTGGATATGTGTGTGTGATTGTCCAGTGTGTGTACAGGGCTGGTGGAGACATTAAGGAAGCAGTTAGCAGAAATGGAAGAGGTGGTGCAGCGGTACAGGAAGGGCTCCTCGTTTCTGGTGCCACAGCCATTTCACTTTCAACTGCCTGAACCAGCTGGACTCACCACAGTAATCTACCCAGCAGGAGTGCCAGACAGCCAGTTACAGGCGATCAGAGAGGCAAGACAAGCACAGATTCACTACCATACAATTTTTTTTTTAAAGAAAATGAATAGTTGTTCAGCAAGGATGCATTGAATTGACAGAGTTTTACTGATTGTCACAAAAGATTTCTATTTCAAATCATTTCTGTTCTTTTGAACTTTCTATTCAGCAAATAATCCTGAAAACATTTTATCTCCGTTTCCACAAAAATATAGAGCCGCACAACTGTTTTTATCATTGATAATGATCATAAGAAATGTTTCTTGAGCACCGAATCAGAATATTATTATGGTTTCTGATGGATCATATGACACTGAAGAGTGAATGTCTATTAAGAAAAATGGCTGTTGATTCAGCTTTGCAATCAGTAATAAATTACATTTTAAAATATATTAAAATAGTTATTTTAAATTGTGAAATATTATTACAATGTTACTGTTTTTTTACTATATATTTGATCAAATAAATCTCATGATGCTTTGGTGAGCATAAGATACATTTTTTCAAAAACATTACCGACCCCAGCCCATTGTTATTAATGAGAAATCCACGGTAACGCTTCCTTTTACAGTACAGTTCTTACGTGTACTTACAGTGTACTTGCATAGAAAGTACTGGCTAATATAAGGTAAGTACATGGGTTAGGGGTAGGTTCAGGGTTAGTACCTAGTTATTACCCAGTAATTGTAAGTACTATAATAAGTACATAGTAAGTACATGGGTAACAGGACTGTAAAAGGAAGCGTTACCAAATCCACATAGTGTTCTCTATATTAAGTCAGCTTCTTTTGTATGCAGGATCTGCACAGGAAGTTTGAGTTGCCAAGTGACAGGCCATACCTGAGACGTGCCAATGCCTTTCATTTCCCTGATGCAGCCTATAAAGATGGTTATCTCCGCAATCCCCACATACACCTGAACCCACCCAACATTGAGGATGCTAAGGTGAGACTGTGCTTTAAATGAATAGTTCACCCACAAATTAAATTCATTTTCTCACCCTCATGTCATTCCAAACTTGTTATCCAAGTGTTTTTTTTTTACCTGTGGAACACAAAAAAAGAATTTTGAAAACTTTTCACACTGCTCTTTTCCATAAACAGTCTATTCAAGCTTCAAATAGGACAGAAATTCACCAGTATGCATCTTTGATTTAAAAAATAAACTTTTTATTTCCAAGCCTTCTGAAGTCATATGAGCATTTTGTGTGAGAAACAGATGGCAATTTAAGCTGTTAATCAGTGCACTTTCTGTAAAGCTGCTTTGAAACAATATGTATTGTGAAAAGCGCTATACAAATAAAATTTAATTTAATTTAATTTAATTGATTCTTCCCTCTACACTTATTTTAAAAAGGCACTTTTAGTTCGTTCACTTTAAAAATGGGAACTTTAGACATCTCAGATTGATGTGATTGATGACAAACACCAAAGAAAAATGCCTGCATCCAAAATCGCATTCTCTCTATGAGTAGGTACTTACTTTGACAAAGTAATTTGCAATCGCTAAAAAACATGTTCTATATAGAATGAATGTGTGTAGTATGAATGTACATTACTCGCCATATCACTGTCACATGACCTACCAGCGTCACTTGCGTTACTTCACTGCCATTCACAAATCCTCTCCCATGGCCTCATGGGATATTAAAGTGTCCAGTGTATGCACACTTCAAAATCTTGCCAGAATTACTAGGTCCCCTGGGTATTTTTTCCCTAGTCTTTCATGAGTACTTTGAATTCGGACTTCTCTTGTGAGTAGTGACTTTGGTAACTACCGGTAAGTAGGTAAATAATGGCAAGATTTTCATTTGTGCATGAACGGGGGTTGGATATGTTCATGAGCACTTTTTAAAGTGTCAAATCTCTTGATACCAATACTAGTAAGTTTAACAAATCAAACTGTCTTTTTCTTCTCTATCTCTCTAGCTGTATCTGGTACAGGGTGTGTACATTTATCATCACTACATGCAGGATCGTGTGGATGATGATGGCTGGGGATGTGCATATCGTTCCCTTCAGACTATCTGCTCCTGGTTCCAGCAGCAAGGATATGTGGAGACAGCTGTTCCCACACACACGCAGATCCAGCAGGTAAACAAAACTGTCACTGTATATGGCAACTCTGGCCCTCGAATTTCCTGCAGTTTATCTTCAACCTCGATTAAACGCACCTGCCTGTAACTTTCTAGTAATCCTGAAGACCTTGATTAGCTTATTCAGGTGTGTTTGATTTGTGTTGGAGCAAAACTCTGCAGGAAAGTGGACCTCGAGGGCCAGAGTTGACAACCCCTGTTATATGGGATGGTATTAAAGTTATGCTGTCTTGTTATATGGATTAACTGCCATTATAATCTGTACATTTGTTGGTTTGTCAGGCTCTTGTAGATGTTGGGGATAAAGAGCCACGTTTTGTGGGTTCACGTCAGTGGATCGGCTCCATTGAAGTTCAGGTTGTCCTTAATCAACTGCTGGGGGTCACCTCAAAGATCTTGTTTGTCAGGTAGATAGAGGTTTTGTATGTTTATTATTTAGGGTGATTATGCATTTTTCCTTTATAATGGGCAGGTTATGTTGGGGTGGATTCTGAAAAATTTTATAGAATTGAGCTATGCATTTTGGTTAAAAGCTGGAATAATATACAGTTGGTCAATCTGACCAAACCAACACTAGTCTAGCCCCCTGTTTCACAGACAAAGCTTAAAGCTGCAGTAGGGAGTTTTGAGAAAACGTTGATTTAGCCTGAAAATTTGAACAAGCACAACTTACAGGTCCCACCCCCTTGCTCTCTGCTGCGCTACAGCCCTCCCTCCACAGCTCGTCCTCCACAGCGGAGCCTGTCGTGAACGCGCAGGCTAGTAAACACAGGGCCACCCATAACGGCGGATAAAAAGTTATATGGCACATTCACTAATAGAGACTAAACGTCAATAATATGCTTTACATTGACTATGGCCTGCCCATACTTTGACTATAAACTTGGTCCTCAAATCATTATGTATTTTCCAATAGCCTACATGTAACTTTATAACGTTGCACTCTTTCTATAAGTTATAAATAGCTAGTAAGATAACGTTAATGTAACGGTAACTAACGTTACAGTATGTAAGTAATTATTCTAGCGATATATAATGCTAGATAAGGTGTGCTAGTACATTATTTCAGCAACATGACAAGCCAGTGAATTAGCAGGTTTCAATTGTTGCTTAGCAGAGTGCGTGACATTTTATCTACATGTTATTATCGTCATCAGTCTTTTTCCTTTTACCTCTTTGTTTTATGAGCAGGTGTCACTCGAGAATTGGCAGTTTAGGTTGTTTCTCCGTCATAAGCACAGCTGCAGCACGTCGGCAATCTTAAGTTTGAACCGGTTTGAACGACGGCTCGCGCTCCGGCGCTCGCGCTGTGCAAGAGAGGGGTGTGATCAGCGCGTACACAAGCGTGACTGACACTGCTAAGACACTCCTCTCGGCTCTGATTGGTTGTTTCTGACCGGGAGCGTGTATTTCTTGCAAATGGCAATAGGACCACTGGGAGGAGCCAGAGGAGCTTGATTTTTAAACAGATTATCTGTCTCATATTCTACTGTCAGGACATAATGACAGTTTTAGCAAATACATGTTTTCAAAAGTTACCTACAGGAGCTTTAAGCCTAGTCCCAGACAAAAATGCATGTTGAGCTGTTTTAACTGAAAGCAACTTGCACTGACATATCTTAAAATATGTCGCTGCCATTGTTTTGAATCAAGATACACACCAGTAATGTTTTTTTTCTAAGGCATGTTTATAAAAGCTTCTTAAATGTCCTAACTGAACTAAAGCCTAATACTGGCTTAATCTAAGCCCTGTCTGTGAAACCTGAACTTCAGAGGATCACATTACCAGATTTTTCAAGTCTTTTAAAACTCAACAAAAACTAATGCAGAAACATATAAAAAAGACAACAATATGTGTTCTAAAATCAGCAGATAATAATAAATACGTTTGATATCCTGCAACTGGTTGGAATCATAGTATAAAGTTAATAAATTTTAGTCTTCATTGCCCATAGTATAATACGTGATTTCCTGTGAAATCGGTTAACCCCGACTGCTCAAAGTTTGGCTCTGAATTTCTGTAACTAGCTTCAACTTTTCTAGACTGTAAATCGGGGCAAAAATCTAGGCAAAAGTCGTGTGATGTATTCCAGCCTTAAGCTTAACTAAAGCTGATGCTAGATTAACAATGAAAGTTTCTGAATGGCTTGATTTGTAAAAATGGTTGTCTTTCTGTTAAAGTCAGGGATCTGAGTTGGCAACCAAGGGCAGAGAGCTGGCCAACCACTTCCAGACTGAAGGAACTCCTGTCATGATTGGTGCGTTAAAATGATCTTCAGCGCCTTCCTTCAACTTGTGATTGAATGGGAGCAAGGTTTTTCCCCAAAAAAATTATATTATCATAATCAACTTCTGATCTGGTATAATAAGAAATGTTTCTTGAGCACCAAATCCGCATTAGAATGATTTCTGAAGGATCATGTGAGTAATGGCTGCAGAAAATTCAGCTTTGCCTTTACAGGAAAAAAAATACATTTTAGATACTACTTTAAAAAATGTGAAGAAATAAAACATTGTTTTTTTTTCTATGCAATTTACTGTTTTGCTTTTTTACTTTTTTAGATGTTAAAGCTTGGAAATTCTTTCTCACCAGGTGGGGGGGTACTTGCACACACTATTCTAGGCGTAGCGTGGAGTGAGAACTCTGGACAAATACGCTTTCTTATCCTGGACCCTCACTATACTGGTGGAGAGGACTTGCAAACCATCACTGACAAGGTACATTTGACAACATCACATCTGTCTGGCCTGTCCTAATACATAATAATTCGTTCTTTCTTCCATTATATCCAGACACAGATGGGATTTAAAGTGTAACGTGGTTTAAAACATCACTTACTTGTTTCATGTATTAGCAACTGTTTAAATGGTGTCTGATGAAACTGACAGATTTAGCTGCACCTAGAGTTTCCCCTAATATCCTATTTACGTTGGCTCCCACGTTAGTGTATTATGAGTTATATCATTTGTCAATCGATAGCTCAGTGATTTTTTAAAGTAGGTCATTTGTTAATGTGTGTGTTTCCTTCAGGGCTGGTGTGGATGGAAGGGGCCAGAGTTCTGGGATCAAAATGCCTATTACAACCTCTGCCTTCCCCAGAGACCAAAGACCATCTGAGTCACGTGCATGACACTTATTCCTTCATACTCCTCCTGCGAGTCCATGGATTCACAGGAAGTCTCATTGTTTTTAATGAGTACAAAGCAATATGTCACAGTAAAAAGTGATTTATCATTTATTACCCATTGTCCTCCTTACAATGTTCTAAACGTTAATGCCTTTTTTAACATCCGTTTTCAGTCACGCTAAAGATCACATTGATACAGTCTCATGTGATTTTACAATCAGGTTGTAAATGGGTGATCATTTTTTTAAAAATAGAAAACTGTCAAATGCCAAAACTCTTAACAGTTTTCTTTACCAACTTCCAGTTTGGCACAGCATTTACTTTCACATCCAAAATGCACTAATACCAAAACACTTCATATATGCCTCAAATCAACTCAGTCTTCGATGACACTAGCAAAGGTTTCACCCAACAAACACACTTTGTCACGGTAGCATTTTAGTTTTCTTTTAAACATTCCTTTACAGAACAATAATTATATCTCTACTGTTTAAAATTCACTGCGTTTCATGGTCCATGTTTTCATTTCAGTACAAAATTATTTCCCCCTTTTCTATAAATGGTAACAAAGTCTAACACCTTTGTAGATGTTCAGCTAGACCTAATTGTTTTGAAATATTTAATTAATTTATGTTAATATTGTTAATTCAAATTAATATTAAATTGCAATAATATATTTTTTTTTTACATTTGTAATATATTTCAATATGGTATAACTGTAGTAAAATGTAATACCTTATTCAGTTTTGCATTATGTTAGGTTTTGAAAAAAGTATTTAAACGTGCAAATTGTCCCGTAGGTACGGGGTTTTGGCTGTGCTTGTGTCTAAGTGAGAGAAAAAAGTAATTTGAAAGTAGTAGTCATTGAATTTTGTGCCAAAGCAATGGAAAATTATCAACAGTTTAGCCCACATAGACTGCTGTCATACTCACTGTATGAAGAGTTTTGAGAATTGGGTACTTGCGATTGTAAAAAAAAAAAAAACGTATGACATATTGTAATATCCTTCAAACTACCAGAGTTTGAGTTCCTCATACATCAAATTCACAAGATATCTTTGAACCGTCTTGAACAGCAGCTAATATCTCTTTCAGATCATGGAATAAACTCCTAAAACATTTCAAAAACTGTTTTTGTCAAAGCATGTGACATATTCCCTTAACATTTGCCACAACATTAAGTCATGTTTTATCTTAGTTGTTTATATGGACCAAAAATGTCACATACTTTAACAACTAATCTAGCCTTATGAAGAATATCTTGATTAGCCAAGCTTGGCAGCAAGTCAGTTGCCTTCTGTTTTGCTCATTTATATCCACTTATTTCTACAGTCCCCAACTGAATGTCATAAAACCCAGAAAGGGTTTATATGATTGATTCACAAGACGTATGTGATCCAAGTTAAATGTTGCACCTTTTCCAGTGAGAACCCCAGAAGTTTCAATCTCCACCTTTAAAGAAAATGCTCTGCTTTTGCCTTGATTGCCATCTGCTCTGTGTTGGCAGGTATATGTGTGTGAAGCACACTCCACTCTGAGCAGATCTACAGTGTCAGTGATTCCGCTTGAACTTAAGACCCCAAATCACTGACCCCAGAACAGGATCAATTTATCTTCACTGTTGAGGCTGCAGTAAGCTCAATACCAAATGTCCACAGGTAGTTCAGACTCTGAGGGCGTACTGAAACATCATCCGTTTACCATTCACTCCGGTAATGGCTAAACAGCCTATATATCACTTGAAATTCTCTCTCTTTGTGAGAGCATTGATCACCAGTCCCGTGCTTTCTTCCCGTCTTGAGCACTGGAGCCTTCGCGGCCTCTCTTCTGTCCCGCGAGAGTGCTGCTCAGCACATGGCGTTCAGCGAGAGTTGATGATGAAGTGTTCTTCAGGTCCTGAGTTCTGCGATGCATGTTTAAAAACCTCCCGCATTCCTCGAACCCACAAGACCATGCAATTTCTTCAGCGGTCTGTCCAGCTTTGTTACAAATGCTGAACAGAAGGGGGGGGGAAAATATAATTGGAAAAGTGTTCATATTCATAAGAATACTGTTGTTGAGGATGATGTTTGCATTAACAGGTAAATAATGGAGCATTCCTGTTATGTTGAAGCTTTTTTGAACTTCTTAAAATCAATATGCATGTGTATGTCTATAATATATGGTGTTCCAGACTTGTAAGATATGCACTGGGACAATCTCAAGCACATAAACTATTAACTGGACATGTGGCTTGGTTATTTAAACAATGGTAGCAACAGGAAAAGAAAAGTTAGTCATTTTTCAGTGAGGAATTGAGAGTTCGCTTTTTTTATTTTTATCCAGCAAGGATGCATTGAATTGATCAAAAGTGACTTACACGGTTTAAAAAATCTATTTTAAATAAATGCTGCTCTTTTGAACATTTATATTCATCAAATAATCTGAAATGTTTCCACAAAAATACTAACTAGCACAACTGTTTTCAACACTGACAGACTGAAGTAATTTAGCTCTGCTATCACAGGAATTAAAAAATATTTTCAAATAAAACATTTAAATTGTTATATATCACAATATTAAGATTTCTTTTTAATCAAATAAATTCTTGGTAATCATAAGAGACTTCTTTCAAAATCATAAATAAAACTTATGAACGGTAAACCCAAACTTTATGAACGGTATAGCAGTCTATAAAAGAAATACTATAGGCTACAACATTTTCCAATGTCTTTTCTTTGAAATGTTTTTTTTTTTATTGCAAATTGTGGTATACCTTTTTACCAGAATGAAATATGTAAAAGTGAGACAACCCTAATACCATAAAGCGGCCGTAAACAAACGTTAACAAAAATAAAAAGGTTCAGTTATTTGAAGTTCACTCCTATGTTCACGTACTCTATAAGCTCATTGTGATAGGTCAACTGATGGCCAACCATTATATGACTATAGTATAGAGACATTACCGCATTGCAAGAACGACATTATAATACTAATTTGAAATATAAAAATAGGCTACTGTGGTTATCTTTCTCTCTGTCAAACAAACGCTAGGAGGAGGAACAATCCAACCTGCCACATGCACTTACTCGAAATGTGCATCACTCGCCATCAGCACACTGATGCACTCCAAACTGCCCGCTCTGGCTGCTTTATGAATGGGTGTTTCTCCACTTGCGTCCTTAAAAACACAGAGAAGATTGGCATGATAAACAGCAGGAACCCAACTACCGCTGGGTTAAGGTGTGTTAATACGTTTTAGGGCGACGTACCTGCTGGTTTGCATCAGCACCGGTTTGCAGGAGCCAAAGCAAGCAGAAAGCCTGACCTCCGCATGCCGCAAGATGCGCAGGAGACTGTCCGTGCCCCGGACCATTCAAACCATTCACAGCAAACCCGCTTTCAAAAAGATTACTCGGACAGTCCTGCTGAATGGAGATTAATGAATTTCAACCAAAATACTTATGATTTTCTTAAAGCGCGTTATGAAATGATTTTGACAAATATAGCTTTCGTTATGGTTTCTTAAATCTCCGAGATAGCATTTTTAGCGACTTGGTTAAACATAGCGCTTTCCTTTTAAACTCATAATAGTATTTGAATTACATTGACTTACCGACTCTGTCTCAAGCAAAAACATAGCTGTTGTCTGGATAATTCAACAAAGAATAATGCCGTACGTGCAGGCTATAAAAGTTGTGTTAGGCGTGACAGCTATTCCGCTGCTAAACATCAGTGTTCTGCAATCTAACAAGCACACATGCATCGCATTTTCAATAAAAAGCAGAAGTATAAAAGCTATTTACACGACATGGTTCTTTGATGCAGACCAATCAGAATCAAGAATGGGCAATCATTGTCACGTGACTATGTATCAATCCGCCCACAGCTCGCGAACAAGCTGTGTGCAGTTCAGCACGTAGGCACTTTGTTCATCAATTCACAGCATACTTTGAGACATTGCTTTTAATAAGTAGATTTAATAATGCCACTGTTTACATTGTGGTGTTCCGAAAAATATATATTTATCTTATTTGAGAATAAAAAAATAAATAAAAAAAAACTACCAACGAAGTGGGTTTTGGACAGAGACAAATTACAACAAAGATTTTTGTTGGGTTGTTCTCAGAAATAATGGGGGCTGGTTAATGCTTTCGAGTTTATGATTATTTGTCTGCTGCTTTTCCAAATTATGTCAACACTCTTTTCTTTGCTGCAGAATTACAATAAATTGCATCACAAATGAGGTTGAACAAAACTAAAATGGTAAAAGATTACAGCTTGCATAATAAAAAATCTTAATAAATGTAAACCCGTTGTTGCAGTGTGGCACTGTTCTTCGGCACTGCCCTTCACCTGGTCATGTAGTACACGTGTAAATATTTTGCCAAATCTATTATAGCTAATGGCAAATGGTGGCAATCTGGATAGGGATTGTGGGCTTGCAAGTCTGGCCTTGCATGGTGTGAGTGAGGATGATGGATCATCTGTCATGCCACTTGTGCCAAGTAAACATGAAAGGGTCTTTGAGGGAATGTTATGCCCACAATTTAGCGCAATGCCCTACTTTAAGAATGAGCATCATTAAACATGTACAGTTGTCACGTACTATAATATCCCAGACAAATGCAAGCTTAATTGTTTAACAGCTTAATTAATATTATGAAACAGATAATGCAGCTGGTTAATGTGGAGATGGTTGATTTGTCATTGACATCACAAGTAGGATAAATTAATGCATATACATACAGATGTGATTTAGTCCAAAAAAACAATTTGGACAATGAAAATTAGTTAATGAAAGTATATAATTCGACTTACATTTAATTGTTGCTCTTAATTTTCTTTTCTATTTTAAATTTATTGATATATTAATTTAATAATGTTGTTCAGTCATTCATGACAGTTGATGGTAGGCATTGACTTCCATAGTTTTGTTTCCCTAACTGCAGAGCCGGCCCTAGACCTTTGGGGGCCCTAAGCAAAATTTGGTTGGAGGCCCCTTTGACCGTTTTAAGGCCTAAAGAAAAGCAATGACTACCTTATAACTACACCATACTATATAACTATATTATACTGTATATACTATGTATGATGTCTAACAGGAAAATTATGATACCACTGAGCTGAATGGCAGTGCAAGACACACACACACACACACACTGATTAACTTGATTATAAAAAGACAGATAAAGTGATTATCACTGAACAAAGATACATTTTTATTGACACCAGAGTTTAAGAGTCACAAACTACAGCACATATATATATATATATATATATATATATATATATATATATATATAAATAAAATTTAAATTAAATAGAGCAAATAGAATAACATTTAAATATAATATTATATAAAATAATAAATAGATTTTTCAAATAAACAAAATTAAAAATAACATCTAAAACCCCACAAAGAAGATCAATAGTAACAATATTAAGAATAAGGTAACATTTCAATATAACTATTAAAATCCAATCCAAATAAAGAAAATAATTATACATAAAGTTAGACTTAATTTTTAAAATGCAGAAGGTTATCATTTTACAGCCCCTTTATACTCACCAACAGCTGGAGCTTTGCTTACTGGCAGCATATAACGTTACTTTAATAGTGCTCCTAAGGAGACATAAGGAGTAAACTAATGTTAGCCCTTTAGTGTAGAATCCAAACTGGGTTTATATTGTTCTGTTAAATGCTTTAACAGTAACACCACAGCAAATGGTATAGGCCTAATAATAAACCAATTTTATGCAGCATGTTATTAGCATGTAAGTTAAACAACTGTAAAAAAATTAATACAAGCACGATGCAGGCTAATGTTAATATAAGACTTTTAGTGCAGATTATCCATATTACAGAAATCGGAAAATTAAAGGTGCTCTAAGCGATGTCACGCGTTTTTTAGGGCAAAAATTTTTTTGGCACATACAGCAAACATCTCCTCACTAACCGCTGGCTGCCTGTCCCCTGAACACACTGTAAAGAAACGCGATCTCTGTAGACAGCCCAGGCTCCACAAACAGCAACAAAAGCAAACTGCAGCGACCTGCTCCCTGAAACATAATAAACTATTCCAGCCAATGACCGACAAGAAGGGTTTGGGGGTGTGGTTTGGGGGGTTAGTGTGCGGATGAGGAGGAGGGAGGGTCTAGCTAGCCTCCGTTTTGTTTGACAATAGTTCGAACGTCAACACGAAGTGACGTCACCCAGGATCGCTTAGAGAACCTTTAAGCCTACAGGCTTACGTATCTTCTTGCTTCTTCTCTTCTTCCAGGCTCTTTATTGTCGTTTTTCTTGGCCAGAAAGATGTCAGACATCGTCGATTCGTCGGAGTCGCTAACTGACTGACCAAGTGAGAACGAGTGACATCATAGGGGCAGTCGGGATCAAGACGCCTTCGCGGGGAGCTCCCGGTTGATTTGCCATAATACAGAACTAAATAAATAACAACTCTGTGCTTATCATGATGCCTGATAAAGAGCGCTGTAGGTCCATTTCTTTTTATTTATTTATTTTATGTTACTTTCGTTGTGCGATTCCCCATCCCCCCCCCCCCCACTAGCTAGCAGTGACTCTAGGGGGCCCTCTGCTGGCCACGGGGCCCTTTGCAATTGCAACGGTCGCTTAGTGGCTCGGCCGGCTCTGCCTAACTGTGAAAGTCAATGGCTACCGTCAACTGTCTGGTTACCAACATTCTTCAAAATATCTTATTTTGTGTTCAAGAAAGAAACTCATACAGGTTTAAAACAACTTGAGGGTGAGTAAATGGTGACAAATTTGAACTATCCCTTTAAGTTTGATATCTTTTTAAAGATGCCACTTGACAGATTATTGCTAAAGTGAAAAATGTTATTAAAGTTATAGAATTTTTAGTTTATTGTTATGAGGCCTAATACTATTTGCAATTTTTATATGAAATAGGCTATATATTTTTCAAAACAAGTTTTACTCTAAAATTGCGAGGAAATCAAAGCCATAAATCTATACAAGTTGTGTTCCAAATTTGAGTTCGATATCTCAAAAAATGAGCTTTCAGTAAGATTTTGTTTAGGCGCAATACCAAACATTTCCACTTGATGAAATTCCTTTCCCATTAATTTCCAATGCACGCGGAGTCGCGGACTGACTATTTCTTTCAGGACCATTTAACCTTTTCGAATCATGTTCATGTTTTATGATCTCATACAGTATACTGTTTGATGGATAGTATGGACATTGAGACGCAGGGCAAGTTTCGTACGATTCCGTATGAAGAAGAAAAACAAAAAAAACCTAGATTAATTAAATGAACTGCTTGCATTGCCATATATCAGCAAGTGTTAGCCAGAGTATACATAAGCGAAAATTCATAGCTGCCAATGGAGTGACAGAAAGCTCTTCACAAAAGAAAGAGCTAAACATCAAAAAAAGAGATTTCATCAAAAAGATCTTCATTTGTGTTCCGAAGAAGAACGAAAGTCTTACGGGGTTGGAACGATATGAAGGTGAGAAAATAATGTCAGAATGTTCATTTTGGGGTGAACTATCCCTTTAAACGCAAACTCGTTCTTCTGATGTGGCGCCAAAATATTTAAGGAAATGACGTCACTTAGTTACCGTATCTATCGAGCCCACACACTCATCTGTGCAGCGAGCTGAACAGTTGAAAGAGTCTGTTTTAACTCTTATCCTCAACCTTTATCTTTCTGAACAGCATTTGGAGATTTAAAGCGAATTAAAATGAAGTACGTCAGCTCTGTGGTTTGGAGACTTCGCCTGACAGTGTCGCGGTCCCGCATGTTTTTGTTGTAATAAATGTCAAAAGGTAGGCACTGCTTGCTAACTGCATTAGCTGTATGAGTTTGCTTTGGTGTGCTCGAGTCATGCATATGTACACAATTTTATGGTCTTGTTTATAAAATAACATAACGTTACACATTAAACGTAGTCTGCTGAACGTGAATGTCTGTGGCAGCATTGCTAAACCAACTGCTGCTTGGTTCTCTTGTCATAGAAACATTTCCCCTGTGTGTGTGTGTGTGTGTGTGTTATGAGCACCTCTGCTTTAAGAGTGTTAATTGAGTTTTTTCCTGGTAACGTTACCTTAACAGCTTTGCAAGGTCTCAAGCGTATTGATGTTTTGATTAATGCTAGAAAGCACTAGAGATAAACCGATGATCGGTTTGATATTGACACATTTCTACTCGGTTATTAGTCCTCTTAATATGAGTGTACGTACCGATAAATGATCAAATATTTTTCCGTAATTATTTTCGGAAGCATTCCACTTTGTAATCATTGTCTTTGTCCGTTGTTGTCATTATTATTAGCTATATAAGTATTCCTGGTGCCTGTTTCAGAAAGGAGGTTAAGTGAAAACTCTGAGTATGTTAACCCTGAAATGAGGGAAACTCTGGGTTTTCTGTTTCAGAATGGGAGGTAAGTCAAACCTGAGAAAGCAGGGTAAGTCAAGCCCGTTTCTGAAAGAGAGGTAACTTATTCTCAGAGTCAGTTACCATGGTAACTTACTCTGTGAACCTAACCTGGTCGGGAGCAGGTTTACTTCCGTAAACCCAGAGTTTATTTCGGTCTCCTCCCCTTTTTTAAAGAGGAAGCGGTGTTTAAACACCTCATTCATTCTGTCGGTACATTTATTCATTGCTGTTTTTCCCCCCCAATTTTTTAAATAAGATGAAGTCTATATAACTTCTTAACTGGCAACTGAAAATACAGTAGATTAGAGTTACATCATGTAGTTCTAAACACTTTCTACAGAATTAAACTGTGGCATTCACTGAAAATCACTGAACTGTGTTTATGTGTGCACCAGAAGTTGATGGACCTTCCTCCTGCTGTTCTTCCACACTCTGGGGACAGGGGGAGAGATAAGAATATCCGTTTATACTAGAAATAAACTTAGATTCTATAGGCTACTCTACATAAATAATGTGAAGAAATTTGAATGTGTAGATTGTTTGATGTGTAGACACATAATATTAACATTTCCTAGTAGGCCTCTCTGTGGCAGCAGAAACTGTTTCTTCATCCCCATCGTCCTGTGAAGATGAGCATTTGATTGAGCACATTTTATAATACTATTTGTCATAATTTCTGGTGTATTGAGTAGGCTACTTACAACTGCCTGGGGTTCTGTTGGGACAGGAGGCTCCAAAAGACAGATATTACCATCAGAATCGGGTGGGAGCAACCAAAAACCCAACCCAAAGTAAAATATATGGAAATATCAAAAACAGGCTATATAAAAAATAGCACATATGTAGACCTCTTATACATTTTATGAAGGCACTTGAATCTTCGGGAGTGACTGGCTCTGATGAAGTCCCTCCAGGAATTCCCTCAGCCTGATTGTCCTTCCAGCATTCAGGCTCAGGGTCATCTCCTTCTGCATCTCCATCTCCTCTGCATCTTCATCTCCATCTCCTGCATCTTCATCTCCATCTCCTCTGCATCTCCATCTCCATCTCCTCTGCATCTTCATCTCCATCTTCTCTGCATCTCCATCTTCTCTGCATCTCCATCTCCTCTGCATCTTCATCTCCATCTCCTCTGCATCTTCATCTCCATCTCCTCTGCATCTTCATCTCCATCTCCTCTGCATCTCCATCTCCATCTCCTCTGCATCTTCATCTCCATCTTCTCTGCATCTCCATCTTCTCTGCATCTCCATCTCCTCTGCATCTTCATCTCCATCTCCTCTGCATCTTCATCTCCATCTCCTCTGCATCTTCATCTCCATCTCCTCTGCATCTCCATCTCCATCTCCTTCTGCATCTGCATCTCCTCTGCATCTTCATCTCCATCTCCTCTGCATCTCCATCTCCTTCTGCATCTCCATCTCCTTCTGCATCTCCATCTCCTCTGCATCTTCATCTCCATCTCCTCTGCATCTTCATCTCCATCTCCTCTGCATCTTCATCTCCATCTTCTCTGCATCTCCATCTCCTCTGCATCTTCATCTCCATCTCCTGCATCTTCATCTCCATCTCCTCTGCATCTCCATCTCCTCTGCATCTTCATCTCCATCTCCATCTTTGTGAGCCTCTTCCTTCTTTCTCTTGGCTGAGTAGAAGTCAAATGAGAATGAACATTTAATTGTGTTAATTAGACCTATGTAAAAAATGCTGCTGCACTGCTAAACACTGGATGCTATTTAGTTATTTAATATGTCAAATGTTTGTAAAGTCAGGTAGACTACATCCATGATATGCTCAAGCCTTACCTGATTGAATTATGTTTTTATATGTAATTTTCAGCTGCTGCCATGTTCTTTTAATGCCTGCAGGATTGCACCTACATGAAAATTAAAATTAGGTTGAATAACATAATGTTATTCCAGTTTCACCTCTGATATTATAACAGTTGGGTAAGTTACTCTAAAATAGTTATTAATTACGAACTACAAATGACATCTTCAACAGTGTAATTAGATTAATGTAATAATTACTATCTCCAGAAAGTATTGGTCTACTTATTACTAATTACTTTCTAAAACCTATATCAACCTCAACCACTTGAACAATACAAAAAGAGAGAATAAACTGCACTTTTAATGCTTTCAAATTAACAATATACAATTGCATGAATTATTCTTGAATTGACCAAAGTGTGTAGAGAGAGAAGGTTACATTAAAAATATACCTTTTAAAAATGTTATGTTAAATCCACTATTGTTTTATAGAATTGTTCTATAGTCTATGCAGTATTTAATGCAATGACATCATATTTTACTTAATATTACAGCAGAATTAAGAGTAATCCCTTTAACTAATTTACAGTATTTAGATTACTTGGTAATTACACCCAACACTGTATAACAGTAATTAAAATGTAAACTTACGCATTGACTCGAGCAACTATTTTCTCCCAAACTAACTCTCGATCGCCGCTGCTGCCGTGTTGCTTAAAAAAATTTTTTTTGCGTACTGCTGGTGAGAAATATACAGACCTCTTTTTGTCTGGCGCTGTTACCATGGTGACTCATAATATCTGCGCTCCATTGATAATGGCTTTTTATAGTTGTGGTGCACGCGCTTTGTCAGTCAACTTAGAGTTGATTGAACTTACTAATTTCAGCTGTTCTGTAACCGAAAACCCAGAGTTTCCCATCTCAGGGTAAGTCAACTCAGAGTTCAAGTTTTAACTCAGAGTTGGTTGAACCTCCGGTCCCACTTTATATTAAGTGGCTTTAAGTACTGTGTACTTACATTGAAATTAATTCATTTGATACAATGGACTTATTGTGTACATACATGTTTTTACATTGTACTTATATTTTGAAAATACCTGCATGTAATTACAGCTGTAATTCATTTATGTAATTACATTTGTAATTACACAGTTGACCCTTCTCTTACACCTTAACCTACCCTTAAACCTACCCATACCACCCACCTGACCCTAACCTTACCAGTATCACATCTAAATAGCAGCAAAAGTATTTTACAATACAATCTGAACACAATAAGTACATTGTACTTATTTTTCGATGTAAGTACATAGTACTTAAAGCCACTTAATATAAAGTGGGACCGAACCTCCTTATTGAAACGGGCCCCAGGTGATTGTGGTAATTGTTGATTAATGATTTACTTAAATCATTAGACAATAACAAATATTTCAACAAACTGAAACAAAACAATAGTTAACTAACTATATAGTATGTCGGTTTTGCATCAATCTATATTTTAGCGCTCATTAAAAAAAGAGCAATCTCTAAAACAGTGGTTCTCTACATTTTCCACGATAATATTTGAAGACACTGTGCCTTTTCTTGTTTGTCATTACATTGACAAGGATTAAGGATAAAATCTATTTTTTAAATACGTTTTTACTAAATTTCTACCTAATAAAATGTTGTAAAATCTTTAAAATCATAACTAGAAAAAAAAAAGAAATAATTACGTAGAATCTATATGCATTTTTTCTAGGAAGTAGGAACCCTTCTACCGTTCTACAACCGTAGTTGTTGAGGGGGTGCATTGAAGTAAGAAATATTGTATTTTTTAGGCTTAATTTTTAATGATTGTTTTTTTTTTCTTATTTTAAATCATTTTAAGTTACCGTATGTGGCCCCCTTGTTAGTTTGCTGAGGCCCTGTAGTAGGCCCTGCCCCCCTGGTTTGAGAACCACTACTCTAGAAAACATTGAAATAGTTCAGACAACTAATTTTTTCCACATGTTAAGCCTAATAACAGTTGCTGGTATATAAAAAAATGTTTTGCTTTTTCCTTTTTCATCCAGGTTCCACTTACTGAGGGCACATTTGGAAGACACACTACAGACATGTACAGCCCCAAAGAGTTAGAGGGAGAAGTTGACCACTCGTTCTTTGACAGTGACTGTGAAGCTAATGGACTTAATGCTTCTGAGAATGGGCGGCTCAATAAACAGAAGGCCTCAGAACGACATGATGAGAGAACAGGAAAAGAGACCCATGTTTCAATGGATCAGATAGGGAGTGAAGTTCAAAGTGGGAGGAACAGTAAAGATAAAGCCAGATTGGAGAATGGTTCAAACCAGCAGGGCAGACTGGGACGGAGTAAAGAGACAGAAAATGAAAGAGAGCAACAAAGTAGTGATGTACTTCTCAAAGGCTCCTCAACACTCCCAAGTGCCACGAGCACAGGGACTATGAACAACAGCCGATCTAGTGTGCATTCATACTCGTCTGATGAGGAAAGAGAGCTGGATGAGAAGCATGCTGTTTTTAAACCCAGGAAATCCAATGGTAATGCTAACCGTGATGATGATGATGGATATCATCGTAGTGACGATGAAAGTGAGGACGATGTGAGATCAACAAAACATAAGAGATTGTCCCATGGAACACCTAAAAAATCTGCTGGTAAATTCCACAAGCTGAGCCGCAGCCTCTCGTCATCATCCGACCCGGAGTCCTCACACAGCAGTGACGAGAAAAGCTCAATTCGCTCGCAGAAACATCATCGGGTAGGTTCAGCTAACCAGAAAGAGCGACACAAAGAAGTGGCAGAATCTGATGACACAGTCACTGATGTTACCCCTCTCTCGACACCAAATGTTAGTCCTTCCCAGTCCATTGATGTTGTTCTGCCCTCTGAACACTTGGCAGCAGATGCTCAACAACAGCAGCCCAGAGTTGCTGAGGAGATGGTTGTGAATGATGATTCGGACGGTCAGGGCAGTATAAGTTCTGAAGGAGAGAACGGATCAGGTTTGTGCAATGAATCGAGATGGTTTTTGTTGTTGTTGTGGCTGTTTCTCAAGAATCTCTGTCTGTCTGTCTGTCTCCCTTGCAGTGTTTTTAAAAGCAGAGAAACAATTTGACAGAGTACTTGTGGTCTCCAGCTCTGGCAGTGTTGGCAGCATTCGTAAGAACTATTCCTTCTCAAATGAAGAGGTACGAGAGATCGACCGGGAGAATCAGCGGCTCTTACGTGAACTATCCCATTCCACTGCTAGTTCGCGCAGCGGCAGCTCCGCGTGCTCCAAAACCAGCAGTCGGAGGAGCAGTGCACCAGCTATACGCCTTTACCACAGCACCCTCAACAGACAACGAGAGCAAGAGCGAATCCAGAGGGAAAACCTGGTCAGTTCAGAGTCTTCACAAGAAAATATTTTCTCTCATTCCACTAGAGGGAGTTATTCCCTATCTTTTTAGGTATGCAGTGAACTCCCGTTCAACATTAGATTAGATTTGAATTTGAATCACACTGAGAGCAACTCCTATTATAAGAGAGAAGCTTTCATTAATTGTTGGCCTCAGTCAAGGAAGAAATTGTGTGTTTAGGTGTACACATGAGGAGCATATGCATGTACCGTTCAAAAGTTTAGGGTCAGTATTTTTTTTTTTAAAGAAAATAATTTCTTTTAAAATCCTATTTAGCAAGGATGCATTAATTTGATCAGAAGTGACCGTAGAGATTGACATGTTACAAAAAAATACAAATGCAGTTCTTTTGAAATTTCTATTTATCAATGAATGCTGTACCATGGTTTCCACAAAAACATATTAAACAGCACAACTGTTTTCAACATTGATAAAAATAATAATAAATGTTTCTTGAGCGCCAAATCAGCATATTAGAATGATTTCTGAGGAATCATGTGACACTGAAGACTGGAGTAATGATGCTGAAAATTCAGCTTTGCCATCACAAGAATAAATTACATTTTAAAATATATAAAAATAGAAAATGGCCATTTTGAATTGTATTTTGCTGTATTTTTGATCAAATAAATGCAGCCTTGGTGAGCATAAGACATTTCTTTCAAAAATATAAGAAATCTTCCTAACCCCAGACGATGTGTTTCGATTCTGTCATTTACTGTGCTCTTGTACTCAGATGCCCCAGTATGTATCACCAGATGTTCTTTGGTGATATTATTCATTAATGTAATGGTGTTCTGTGTGAGTGTTAATTTAAGTGTTCTGTGAAAGCGCATGGGTTAGGTGGCGCTGTCAGCCACAGGCAGTGAAAGCAGAGAGTCAGTGACCGCCTGACTGAGACGAGAAGAGACAGGTGGAAGCAGTTTTGCGCACATGCTGGTCTTGACATTATACTGAATTCACCCACGTGCTTTCCTCATCTAAGCTTCAGTGAGAGAGAGAGAGTATTATGCAACTCTTCAAATTACATTATAATTACAAATTCCTTGCTTTTGGAAGCAACATAATGTGTGTTTGTGTTTTGTGCTCTCTTAACCTTGCTTGTTTACTGTTACGTATGCATATTCTCTCGCGCTCTCTTTCTCTTTTGGTCATCCTCACAGAGCCTTACAGAGTCAGATCCTCTTTGTCAGTTTTTATTGCAGAAAACAGGAAAATGAAAATAAAACACTTCTTAATCAATAGAAGCAGGGACTATGAGCTGTGACTCAGACTTCATGTTCCTCCAGGTCTTGTTAGCATTTTACTACCTAGCAACTAATGCTGGAACACAAGACAGTCACTCTCTTTCTTTAAGAGCTCTGAGCGAGCTGACCTCTATCTTCACCTTTACTCTATTTCCAGTCCCAGCTCTTTTCATGGGCTTTGCTTACTGAGTGGTTTCCAAAGGGGTGTTTGTACCAACATACGGAGGCATAACAGCCTGTGACATTCTGATCCTTGTGCACAGGTTATTTTTATTCTCAATGGTTCACTGTGGCTTTTCAGAGTTCATAGTTGTAGTCAGTCACGCTACTCTCTTGGTCATCTTGTTTGAGGCAAGTTAGTGAGTTCATGGATGTCTGAAAGCTTTTAGCTTTAGGGTGAATCACACAAAATCTGTCAAGAGAATTTTCATCTGTCATATTTCATCCCAAATAAAAAGAAATATGTTTTTAAGGGCCATTGTGGTATTTTTGTGAAAATTTGTGCACAATTTTTTTATTATTATTATTGTAGTATATTGTAAACCTTTTTTTACGGCATGGTAGTATTCATTAGTAATGATTAAATAATTTGATTTTATGTGAATTGTGGAATTTTAATTTAATTTACATTAACATGGTTGTGTAGAAAAAACAATTAAATCAATTATGTTAAACAATGAATGAATAAGTATTATTATACTATTAATGCTGTTAATATCGTTGTTTTTTGTTTTATATATTCCTTAATTTGTTTTAATGTTTTATATAATGAAAAATCTATGTAAATCATTATTTAGTGTCTTATGTTATTTTTTTCAACAATTATTTGTATCCATTATTTATTATTAACTATTATTAATAGATTATTAATTATTTATTGTGTATTAATTTTTCTGTAAGGATTTTGGCCAATCTATATAACTGGCATTCTTGGCCATCATTTTAATAATAATACATGTTAATAATTCATGTTGTAATCCAGCAAGCGGAAGAGGGAAGATAATTAAATTTCTAACCTAAATATTTGTGCTTTCAGGCATTCCTGAAGCGTCTAGAATCTGTGAAGCCCACTCCTGGTATGACCCGAGATGGGCAGCTAGCTGATTATCAACAGCAGTGCCGATACATGGGAACAAGCGTTACAGCTCTTCCACCGGTCAAACTCAAGTCCACCAAGACATCTGGTACATGCACACACACACCACACAAACTTAAGCCGAAGTTTGCATGAGGCACTTTGAATGAAACATGTTCAGTTGTCTGCATGTCATCACCATTACATCAGCTCATATTCAGCTCATATATTTAGTGTTGCAGATTCCAGAAATAATAAACAAATTATTTCGGCTGTTCATAATATCATATATACTTTTTGTTTCTTCAAAATAGTGCATTCAGTTTGCATCCAACTCCTCTGAGATAAAAAAAAAAAAAAAAAATTTTTTTTAGTTTTTTTTAACTGATTCTAGTAAAACCTTTTGACCTTAAGTACCATTTGTGATGTGGTTCGCTTGTATGAGTTTTTTTTTTTACTTGTTTAGTTTCAGTGATAATTAAAATCTGCCATTGCAACTGACTTTACTTTTAATTGAAGTCCCATCTGATTTTATTTTTTTATTAACTGTTGGGTAGGTCTTTCCCCATTATTTATGATAAACAAGAGTATAGCCACTGTATTTGAAAACAGACAACAGTTGTTATGTTGATTAGCTGCGTGCATAACATTTAATGCAAAATTAATGAACAGCTCTAACAATAGTGCAACTCCTGTCTTTCTATGAACACAGGGAAGACTTCTAGACCTGTCAGTAGTCCTCACAAAGCTAGACCGGGAACCGCTAAACTCAACAGGGCATCACCACGGCCAGCATGGTCCTCCTGATCCTCAAAATCCCTTTCACTTACATGCTCTGCTCTAACTGTAAGTACAAGATATGACTGTAGGTCACAACATGAAACATTCTTGACGAACTGCTTGAGCTCACATTTATTTGTCTGGATATGGAGTGATATAAAAATGAAATATTTGTCAGATAATATACACAGCTAAATGTTTAATGACATTATTTGAAAATGTGTGGCTTATTTACATTTTAGATTTTGTTGGAGACAATATAAACTGTTTGGGAACAATAAAGTGTGACATTGCATTTTCTGAGACGTTCAGAAGTAAACCAGTTCCTATATTTTACAGACAAAAAAAAAAATGATATAAGCTCGCTGTGTAGAAATGTAAAGTCAATGTTGCTGTTATCAGAATAATTAATTACACGACACATCTGTTGGAAACTGTAAATTTCGTGTGAAATAAATGCTTTATTAGTTATGGTAATATCCAGTGTTGTTCCATTATTTGGAAAGTAAAAGTGGTTTATTGACCCAGCTGAATGACACTTGAATAGCTGGCATGCTGATATGAAGTGCCACACATCCTCAGACAGTGTTCCATCTGTTACAATCAGTGTAACAATGCCAGGCATTCACCTGTCACTCTTAAAATGCTTTTGAAAAGGCTGACTGACACTTGTTGACACAGCAGACTAACAAGGTTATCATGCAAACACAGAGACTGGCACAGTTGTCATTGTTGCGGAAGACACTGCTATGTTGTTTGACTCGCATTACTGTAACTGGTTACTGTTACTAGCCTTTACTGGGCTTTTACTATTTATACTAGTATTATAAACCAAAATTACATTATATATTTATTTACAGATCAGTATTTAATATGCATTCAACATCAAGTAATGTTTTTATACTTTTTAAAAGGGTCATATAATGCCCTTTTCATACAAGTTAATTTGATTCTTTAGGGTCTAAATTAAAAGTTTGTAATATAGGCTACTTTAATTAAACATTCTCATGAGTATTGCAGGAAAACACTAATTTTACAGGGTCAAAAACAGCTGTGTTCAGCACACCGATTATGTGCGTGTTTCTTTAAATGATAATGACTCGGTTCTGTGGGGCGTTTTGACACAACACATGTGGAGTGTTGCCTTGACAACAGTTGACAACATATTTTGGAGAAAGAATGGCAGCGGGAGTCTCTGAGGACACATCTGTGCAACCGTATCAGTTTGAATTTGAACCGGAGTCGGACCCGGAACAAGATGACGGCCTTGAAGAAGTTCGACAATTAAGGCTGAACAGGACGTTTCTGAATGGTTGGTTAACGTAATGTCACTTTGATCTATCTTTGTATGTACTGGCAGAGTAATGTAGTGATGTACGAACGCTATGTGTTTACTGATGTATAATATGTATAGCAGTTCCGCATCACAATCCGTACAGCGGCGCTTCCGTAACATGAATCCGAACAGTCACCCTTCCAGGTCAAATAAAGTTATATATACCTTTGGAAACTGTGTTTTGTCATCTTTGATCTTCTTCACGCATTGTCGAAGTCCACGCCCTTTGAAGACGACATTTCAGCGGAAAGTACAATGACACCCGAGTGATATTTAAAAATGGCGGTGTGCAGGGATCTCGCGTAGACTCCGGTGAAGGAGGGAAAAGAGTCAGCAAATGAAATGAATGAAGTTTTGGTCATGTGGTCTATTGTATTGAAGTTAAACGTAATGGTTATTGGTGTTGAACATTTTTAACCTAAAATGTGTGTTATAATGTTAATAAAACCCCATTTTAAACGGCGGTTTAAAAACTATGTTCACGAGGTCTTGGAAACGACCTGCGGTGACTGAACGCGACATTTTTCGTAATGAACAATATTTTGCAGATCAGCGATGTAAGGACTTTAAAGTCAACCAAAGAGTCAAATGTGAAGTAAATTGTGTCATAATGAAATCTAACTACTATAAGACACCCTGCACAATGAGGCAATCATGATGCCCCGTTGTACGGTTTCATGTTACGCTCCCAACAATGACTGTACGGAATCTTGTGACGCGTAACATAGTTCCCCACCCAGCACAGCCTCAAGCAAATCACCATTTATGAGCATTTCATAGGCCAAAAATAAACCAATCAAAGCTAAGAAACGAAGATAAGACCCTCCCCCAGTAAATGACACATCAAAAGTTTATTGGTCTAATCCGGTAAGGATCGCACTGACGTTTTACGTGCCCGGTGTTGTGCCGAATTTCGACTCCCTGCCAAATTATTACCCCCTCGTTGAAATCAGTACCTGATTGCCTAATCCTAACCCCACCCCTAATCCTAACCCCTCCCCCACAACTAATCCTAAACCTACCATACTAGGGGGGTAATAATTTGGCGGGGGTCAGAATTCGGCACCACACCGGAAGCGAGTTATCGTGTACGGATTGTGATGCGGAACTGCTAAAGTTTGTAACACAAAAACCATAACGCGTTGTTCATTTTAAACGTGGGATTATGAATTATATTGAGAACGTCGTACATAGAAAACATGCAGTAATGTACCCTGAGTGTAAACCTTAGCCACATTCATCGTGAAGCGTGAAAGTCATTTGGAAAGATTAATATAGGCTAACGTTAAAGGTTAATAAAACTTTACACTCACTTCTTCTGGAGCTGCAGCAGGAACACGAATAGTTGGTACCGATTCTTTTTTTCAGGAGCAGCTTCTTAGCAAAACCAGCTTTACACTGACCCTTGTTTATAAAGCAGTCTGGTGAGAAATGATTCGCGCAAACATGAACGCAATGACGTTGATCGTGGGGGATATTCCCTTCGAAAACAAAACTCAGCCACTGAGTCTTCAGCGGTTCGGATTGAGGAACATCAAAATGACTGTTGTGTTCCTTATTACACCCAAGAACAGAACACCACAATCGCTTAGACGCCATTCTGCTCCAGTGTATCAACAATGGCGGACTATGATGACAGCTCGCTCAGGGCGGGTCTGTGTTGAAACGCTGCTGTCAATGAATAATCGTGGGAGGGGCGTCCGATTTAGTGACGTCACGCGGTCGAACGGCTCGATTTGAGACGGGAAAACATATAAGGAGATAAAAAATAAACACTGGATGGATTTTTATCATTATATGATGGTTGTGTACAGGCACTGCCAACACACATTTCAGTACAATGAACTTGGAAAAAGTGCATGTACCATTATATGACCCCTTTAAAGTGATTTATAATTTATAATATATTAGCCATGAAATATGTAATATAATTTTATAATCGCTTGTATTATAATATTATATTATGAAATTTAAATATTTATATATTTACGTAAAAAAAAGATTTGGGGTTGGTCAGTTTTTTTTTTTTTTTTTTTTTTTTTTTTTTTTTTATGAAAGATGTATTCTATGCTCACCAAGGCTTCATTAATCATATTTATATGATTTAAAATAGCTATTTTCTGTTTTAATATATTTTAAAATGCAAATTAACTCTTTGATGGGAAAGCTGAAATTTTTAGCAGTCTTCAGTGTCACATGATAATATGCTGTTTTTGGTTCTCAAGAAACATTTCTTATTAATGTTGAAAAGAGTTGTGCTTCTTGTGGAAACTGTGATAAAAAAAAAATCAGGATTGTTTCATAAATAGAAAGTTCAAAAGAACACGATTTATTTTTATATTGAAATCTTGTTGTGACATTATAAATGCCTTTACTGTCACTATTGACTTTAATCCATCCTTGCTGAATTAAAGTACTGATTTCTTTACAAAATGTCTTAAAAACATCTTACTGACCCCAAACACTGTATATTCTGTATTTAGTTTAAAATAGGAATGATACAATTTGAACAGTTTTTATTCATTAATTCTGTTCATTTAAAATATCCGTGAAACAATTTGAACTATGAAAGCCAATATGAGTCCACTTCCTTTACTCAGCTGTAAGACAACTTTTGCTGTCATAAAATCTGGCAGTAAGAAATAATGTAATTATAAAAAAGAAACCACAAGCACCGATCAGGAGTTGTATTGTCAGCTTTATTCTTATTAAAAGAACACATAAGGTGGAATAAACCACAAGAACAGTCAGCTTTCCAGTGTACAGCCACTTGCTTCAGTCTGAGAGTGTTCAGCTAGCTACAGAAGAGAAGAGCCACCGTAGAACATGTAGACTCTCAGAGTTATGAGGGATTGATTCAAATAAATAAATGAGAAAAAAAGATAACTTTCAATCTGACCAGACTGAACGTCATCTAAAAGTGGGGGGCAGTAGGTAGAGTTAAATATATTTACAAGTGTAGAGGTGGAGGGTGATGTGACCACCTAAGATCACATGATTAAAATCCACCCCTGGGCCAGCATGGCTAAGTACACTTCCCCCACTTCACCCTGTTTGTTAACACTCTACACAATTAAGACATACACAGTGCTCAGGGGTTCCTTTGATGGGATCGACGTGATGGATGGAGAATGTTTATGTGTACTTCTTGATCTCGTCATACAGAACCAGCACAAAGGCGCCGCCCATGCCTCTGAGCACATTGGACCAGGCACCCTTGAAGAAAGCTTTGCCACCCTCATCCTTAGTGATCTTTTTCCAACAGTCGATTGTGCCCGTGTACATAATGTCAGCTTTTGGAAAGAAAATGATCCGTTAGACTGATCACAAAATGCATGGAACAATAGTTTGTGCCAAAATTGCATGATGCTTCGGCTTACCTCCTTTGCGTCCTGACTGCATCATCATACGACGTCTGACGGTGTCGAAAGGATATGAAATGATACCGGCTGCAGCTGTGACAGTCTGGGCAATCATCCAGCTAATGACAATGTGTGTGTTCTTGGGGTCTGGCAGCATACCTGAGTGATAGAGTTCGACCATGTCACCGAGTTGTATTTAACAAGCAATTTATTTGATCCATGTCAGATGTTCCCCAATAGCCACTTACCTTTTGCTGTATCATAGACACCGAAGTAAGCAGCTCTGTAGATAATAATGCCCTGGACGGACACATTGAAGCCAAGGTAGAGACCCTTAATACCATCAGACTTGAAGATCTTGGTAAGGCAGTTCCCAAGACCACTGAACTCTCTCTCCGCTGTGCCTTTACCGATATCAGCAGCAAGCCTTGTTCTGGCGAAGTCAAGAGGGTAGACAAAGCACAAAGAGGTGGCACCGGCGGCACCGCCAGAGGCCAGATTACCAGCAAAGTAACGCCAGAACTGGGTCTTCTGGTCCACTCCTCCAAGGAAGATCTTCTTGTACTTGTCTTTGAAGGCAAAGTTGAGGGCTTGTGTGGGGAAGTATCTGATGACGTTGGCGAGATTGCCTCTCCAGAAAGACACAAATCCCTGCTCTTTGGGAATTCTTACTACGCAGTCGACGATGCCTTTGTACTGCATCTCAGCTGTGATCTGTTTGCTGGCATGCTGGACCTGTGAAGCAGCACAGTTTGAATTGGTAAGTGGAAGAGTGCACCTTTGATATCATTGTGGCCACACGTCGGATGTGAATTATGGGATATGGATTTTTGAGCTGTAATTTCAATTATTTCCATGTATCAGTGTTGCATGATCATCCTGTATAAGGGAGCCACAAAAAAGTGTGATTATTACACTTAGGGATCAGTCTGTCCACGAGCGTGAGCTGCACTTGGCGTCACACCCCACTTGCGCGCGGGGTTTAAGTATTGGGTTGCAGCCTCCAGACTATTTTTAACTTTAAACTTACACCAAATATCGCTGCTCTTCACAGTCACTATCTTAACCCACATGATTGACCTTTATAAACTCTGGCACCGATGGAAAGAGTGATGGAAGTCGTCAAGGTCAAATGTTTAAACTTTAATTCATTAATTAGTAAAGCACTAGTTAAATAACCAAATAAAATCTATCAAACATTAATTAAACTCTATGGTGAAAGTGCACTTTTTTTTTGTCAGTGACGCTTGTCTTAGTAACGCTTTATAAAGTAGCACCATGGACAGCGCCATAATTAATTGTCGGCAAAAACTTTCCTGTTTAGTCTATTCTGTTTTATTAAATTATTTTGAATTTTACCGAAACATTTTTAAACTAAACAAACTTGCCATTCAAATTCACTGCACCCTCTTTCTAATGTTTGCAATTGTTACTTACTTGCAACTTTTATTTCAAGCTATTTACGGGGATATTCAATAGCCTGCACTCTAAAAATCGTGGGTTGTTTCAGGGTCAAATATGGACAAACCCAACAGTTGGTTTAAATGTTTTAATTAAATTTTAAACCCAACATATTTGACCCAAACGTTGAAATGGCCCAGCATTTTTATATATAATTCTAAAATGATTGATTCTGACTTCAAAACGTACCTGCAGTAACAGTTTGACTCTTTCAATGGGGGCCACGGCTGTCTTGGAGATGGCAGCGGCCACACCACCGGCCAAGAAATCCTTCAAGAAGCTGATCACTGCGTCAGACATGATGTCCTATCTCCTGGAAGACAATCTCACCACTAACTAAAGGACCCTATAAGAACCCCAGCGACGCCCCTTCGAATGGACGAGTGCTCGTGTTTGCTCTCAATATATCCAGACTCATTATCGCGAGAGGAGCAGATGATGGATCCACGAGGGACCGAACAGAATCTCAAAGCTGAATAAATATACCGGGTCACAGGTCATGAGTCTTGCGCAGGTCTATAATGACCTGTTTCATGGAATTGGGGACGTTTAAAGGACACTTTTCCCCCCCTCACATTATTAAGGAGCCATTTTACTACAGAAGCTTGTCAACCTTGCACCAAAAGTATTACATGAATATTTGGCATATGGAATAAAGTATGCCTAAATAATAATAATAAAAAAATACAATTTGGCTTTCTAGAATATGTAATCAAAATGTATTTATTCTTCCATTAAACTGATATGCGTAAATGTTTAGTAACCAAATGTATGGCATATGTCCTTTGAATTTGCATTGTGAATTTTAATTATTTTGATTGTACCTTAAAGTAGGCTACCTGTTAATAGAGTTAGATTTCGATTAGGATTCTAAGGTAAGTAGTCCTAAAATGAAAGCTGTAGCTGTACTCTCCACGAAGACTTGTTGTAATCCCCACAACCGTTAATTAATGTCAATGCCATAATGTTAGACTTCTGAACAATGTTAGTCATTGCATTTCACGCAAACTTATTGACAACAATTATCGAGTTTTGCATTTCATTGCCTCCAAAATTGATCAAGCAACTTTTTGAAGAACTAGACTACTATTGCTCATTCTGCACTCGCACCTGTGTCACGTGACAGACGCTAAAATACGCAGGGTGTTTCCTGCAGCTATTTATAATGCTACACTGATTTATTGCATAATGACAAATAAGCTTAGTTTATTATTTATTTGTATAGTTTAGGCATAGTGTTGAAATGCTTACTTGTTACTGCCTGGTACTCAATATGCTTCAACTTCAAAGTGTGGATGGTAATTGTATGTGTTACACTTAAGTTTAATTACATAAGTTCGTTCTAAGTAATTTTGTGGAAACTTGAGTAATATTACTGTTTAATTATTGTATATGTATAACATATTGTTGTAGAGTGTTAGACCCCTGCGCATTCTAATAGCAGTTTTAGATATTGGAAACCACTACCCCATTTGTTCACCTCTCAGTCTGTTAGTTAGGGCTGTTGCCGGGCTACAATACAGCCGTATTCTTCTTGAGTGGGATTTGAATGTTACTAAAAACAATGTGGGAGACTCTTCTTTACAACACAATGAGAGTTTGACTGGGTGCCAGGACTGTGATGACACATCAGATTCAGCTCAAATTTCCTCAGTCACAGCAGGAACACATTATTTGATTCACTTTCTCTCTCCCTTGAAGCTGCAATATTATGCTCAGAAATTAATAAACATGCCAAATAGAGATTGCCAAGTGTTTATTTATGTTACTGAGGATGTTTGCAAACTGACTATAAGTAGGCCTATGTGTAGGTGGGTTACTTTAGGTTGGAGACTAAATCTGAAAAAACCTCTCTTTGGAAAATTATTAATGTAGGAAAATAAATAATTAAAACGTTTTCTTTTACGAATTGGGTTAGGATTCATTACATTTACATAAAAAATGCATTGTATGTCTTTACTTAAATACCAAACGATTGATCTTCTCGATTGATCTCCTGTATGAACATCACGCGCATTTAAAATTTGCTCGCGTAATCTGCAACCCTACGCACGAGCGCTTGCTGTTGCTAAGGGCAACTTGGCTTTTCTTCTGTAATAAAACAGTAGGCAGACAGTATCTCCTCTCATAAAAGTTCTTCAACATTGTTCTACACGGAACTTTTGACATTTAAGCCATTATAAAGCGACTGAGTTCGATGCGTAATTTATCTCATTTAATCTATTTTCTTCTCAGTGCGTAACGCACTTTGGAAAAGGGCTTCCCGGGAGAGTTGTAGCCTATTAAAAAGTAAACTTGTCAGTCAGGATGTCCACGGTGGCTTCTGTGCGGCTCCCGGCCATTCAACACCCTTCATCAAGACTCGGAGATCCAGATTTCATCTCACTCCGGGGTTTTTCCACAGACTGCGGCAGAGAACAGAGATACTGGATGCCTCAAAGAGGAACCAGACCTCAGTCTCCTGGGACGGAGAGCATGGATTCCGCTTTTCGCAGTGAGAGCAGCAGAAGTGATAGAAGTTCTCTGATGGGAAAAGGAAGAGGATTAGATATTCCAGAGCTAATCCCCGAAGGAGACGAGGTCATCCACGACCAGGATAAAGCCAGATTACCTGCCTTCCGTGAGTCAATAGCCTACCCTGACATTTATGCAGTTTGATATGAAGGGGCTGCACACTGCCTACAACTGGTGATAATGTAGGCCTAATGGCTTTGTGAATTTATGGAGGTCTGACTGTAAATTAACAATTCAGCACCCGAAACAGCGCTAGAGGACAAATAAATTGCTGACTGAAACTTCAAATGTTTGTAAAATAAAAAAATAAAATAAAAATAAACAGTGAGCCACCGAGCACATAAAGCACATATGAGACAGTTTGCATAGCCTAATTAGCTATATTTGATGGAAATTTGTAGTAACCAGTTCGGTTAACGATTTTGCTTTTGAGGGGGATTTCAACACAACAAATAGCCTAACAAAAATACTTTCAATCTATAGCAAATTAATTGAATGCAGTACACTGATCTTCCCATTTATGAAATAAAATACTAAAATTATTTTCAGTCAGAGATGACGAAATTAATCAGCTAGCCTATACGGTCAAAAGTGAGTGTTTTTGCATTTTATAGTAGAAATTTAAATAAAACACTGCTGGCTTTATGTTGTAAAATAATGCACGTTCGAGAACCTTTAACGGAACTTTTTTGTCATGGAAATTTGACTAAGGTATTAAAAAAAAAAAGGTTTGCCCGTTCTTGCTTCTCAAGAGCCATACTTAGTACATTTCATAATTATTCAGGCTGTCACGTAGTCGACCACACGAGGGCGCTGTCTCATCAGAGGAATGAATTGTCTAGTCAGTGGTCAGTGAAACTTTAGTCTCTCTTCTTAGTTTCAGAGACTTGTGCATTTAGAGCAACTGTATCCTGCAGGAACATGTATGGGTCAAGAAATTTTTATATTAAAATATTTTTAATTTACATAATTAGTTTGGAAACTTTTTGCTATTTGCCTTGGTCCTCCATTCAAGTAACGTTAAATAGCCTATTGGATGTATTAACACATTTGTATGCATGTTTGTCTGGTTTGTGTGTTTGGTATAGGTCACAGGGCGGCATCAGAGAACCGATCCATTAGTATGCTTTCTCATATAACATACTCCAGCACTGGTCCGTGGATGACAGATCAAACTGATCAGGTATTACACGCATTTAAATGTAAGTACATAGGCTAGTAGTTAAAAGACACCTAATATAAAGTGGGGCGTACTGTGTAATGATATGTTTATGATTATTGGATTAAAAGACACAGCGGCTTTCTATTACAGTAGTACAGTATTTATGAAGTAGCTTATTTAAACACTTAATATATTAATATTATTACATTTGATAATAAAATATAAAAAATATATAATTTAATTTAAATAGTTGGTTAGCTTTTACATTATACAATATAAAATAAATGTACTGTTTATTAATACCGTTTACTGTAAATAAAGACAAATACACTACTGGTCAAAATTTTTATTTATTTTGTTATTAAAAAAAAACTTAAAGTCTCTAAATGCAGTTAAAGATTTAATATTGTGAAATATTATTAATTTGAAATTATTTGAAATGTCTGCTCATCAAAGAATGTCACAAAATGTTGCCAAAACATATAACTTTTTCCACAAAAATAATTAATGATGATAACAATGATGATGATAATAATTTTTTAGCATTGATAATAATTGAACACCAAATCAGCATATTAGCATGAATTCTGAAGGATCATGTGACACTGAAGACTAAAGTAATTCCTGCTGAAAATTCAGCTTTACCATCACAGGAACAAATTAAAATATTTTAAAATAGAAAACGGTTATTTTAAATTGTATATTCAACAATATTAATGTTTTACTGTATGTTTGATCAAATAAATGCAGTATTGGTGAGCATAATGACTTCCATAAAAAGCATTAAAAATATTAATGTAATAATGTAAATAATTAATTATCACAAACTTTTGAAAATGTCTGTTATTAATGTGATGAACTCCACCTTTGCTTACTATATTAGGAAAACTGTGTGATGTTAGGGCTATCTGACTTCATACATCCACTCCATCTGTGGACCAGTTCAAAATTATGGCAAAAACAAACAAAAAACAAACTGAGAGCTGAGAAAAAGCGGTTGCAGATGCAACCTGGTTTAATATTTTATTTAATGCAATTCATTTTTTTTTTTTTTTTTACATGTTTTGGAGCCACTGTGCAGGTCTCATGCACAATGTGATTCTACAGAGATTAATACAGGCATATTCTCAAGAATCCCCATGTGCTTTCCTCTCAATGACAGTGTTGCTGGCCTGTGTTCCTCCTTTTGACATCAAAGCCTGGCATTATCCCATTGAGAAAGAAAGCTACTGCTCGTGTAGAATAAAACACAAGAACTGATAAAATCTCAGCTGCAGCTCAGTGGTTAACACCAATGTATAGCCGAGTTTACTCAGGAGAGATATTAGCAAAGAGCGATAAAGAGAAGGAGAAGAGGGGGGAGTTTATGTGCAAATGGGCGTGTGAGAGAGAAAGTCCTGCAAATCTGCAGGTGTCTGTCTTCTGGAGGGGGTGTTGTGTGTGATTAACCCTGCCAGTCTTATCCCTGGGGTCCTGTCTGTCTGACCGACTGAACCCAGCACACAGGCCCCCTCGACTCCGCCTGGTCACGAGAGCTGCCTTAGTCACACAGTGGGGGTACACACACACACACACCCGTCACAAGAGTCAGAGTGGGTGTGTGGATGAACACTCAACCCCTCTATCCCATCTTGTCACAAAAGAAGCTTAAAATGCTGTCACTCATTATATTTAATACAATCAGTAGGCCTACTTATAAAAGTCTTTCAGTTAGTGCAGTTTTCAAATGAATCTGCATGCTATCCGAATAGGCTTATATTAATTTTACGGAAATATGATCTCTGATATATTTCACAGAGTTTCTGTGATCTGTTTATGCAGAAATATTAATGATATCCAGATAGAAAAAAAGAGAGTACTAAAGTGTTATAGGTCTATATTTAAAAAAATTATAAATATTTTGACAAAACATTTGAAAAACACTGGTCTGTTTGTCTTTTATTCTCTAAAAGAACTGGGTTGTTAGAATCATTTTGTCATGATCATGTTCTGTTTAGTCTTGTCTAGTTGTCTTAGATGCCGTATACACAACACTGTTTTCAACTCAAAATGGAAAACCTTTTATGCGTTTTGGCCATTAATTTACACGACAATGGATTTTTGGGGGCCTGAAAATGCAAACTTTTGAAAACGGGTGCAAGTTTTGAAAATTATACAGTTATTATCCCTGTGTAAACAACCAAAACGTGAATTTGTGAAAACGTCATGCACATGCGTATTATGTGTTCACTCTATAGGTGCATAGTGTTTCTTTACAAAGTACAACTACTGGCCTGGCATGCATAATACAGTGTTTTAATCGTGTTCATGGATCCATGTGAACTGGGATAGTTTGATAACATTGTCATCTGTGTGTGAAAAACTCAAAGGAAAAACTTTTTTGTCGTGTAGACACCTACCCTTAGTTCCATTGTTACTGTTTTGCCGTAGTTCTAGTCATTATTAGTTGTCATAGTCCCTGATTAGTGTCACACCTGTTCCCTGTTCCGTTGTTCACCTTCCTCGGTGTATTTAAGCCTTCAGTTCTTTGTTCTTTGTCTTGCATCAATAATATGTCCATTTTTGGTTTGTGCAGCAGTGTGTTAGGGTTGCAGTGGAAGGTTTTATTCCACTATAAATTACACTTAACCAATAAACTGATTTCATCCTTTTATTTAAAGCTGGAAGATGAGCTAAAAGAGCGCATTCAAACTACTGGAGCTCTGACACTCAAAATCCTGTTCAAGAACAACCACCCTGATGGCAAACCTCTGGTCAACAGGTAAAAACACAGGCACACACATGTTAATATAGAAAATGTTTCCATGTTCTAATGGTTTGTTCTTTTCCTAGACCTGTTTTACTTGAAATCCTTACAAAGTTCCTGAGACGGCCTGTCACAGCTAAACAGCTGAAAGGCCTTCTATTCCGGTAATTAATGACGCTCTTACAACTCTCAAAGCAAACATTATGTTGTTATGCTATTAAACATTGTCTAACATCGTTGACCATATAAAAAAATACCCTGTCTTGCTCTTCCTGTTTAGTCTGCACCTCTCTGACCGAGTGCTTATCAGTTTTGAGGAGTTTTATGGTGCCTTAAAAGACCCAGACTTCAATAAAAGTAACGCTGCAGGTCCTCTTACAATTCCCCAGACACTGGCCCTGCTGAGAGGACCTGCACGCAGCAGGTGAGATCTCTGAGGTCGTGACACACTGCAGTATTTTTGCTGAAGTTAACGGTCCAGTTAACTGTCATATTAAATATATTCTTTGTTGTCATCTGGGGGAAAGTGGGAATTAAAATATAAAAATTCTGTATTCTCAAAATCAAAGTAAAAAGCAATATCAATAAACAGTTCAGATAATTGAATCAACAAAAGTATCATTAATATTAAAGCAAAGTAGTATAAGCATACTTTTCAAGCTAAACATTTCACAAACATATATTTTTTAAATATATAGTAGTGCATGGTGCAAAAAATATGGTAAAATAGGAAAGAACACATCTAAAATAGTGTGTCTTAAGTTAAAGCTGCAGTCCGTATCTTTTCCTCTTTGTCGCCATCTCTCTGTTCGAAATCTGTAACTGCAGTGATTCGTGGAATTATCATCTTTACGTGGGTTGTAAATCGGCATGAAACAGCGCGGATGAACACAGTGCTTTGAGGCGAGTGCTGCTGTCAGTCACCGCGCTGTGTGGATACTGTCATACAGAACCACAGATTCACTTTTTGAAAGTTTGACCAACATAAGAATTTTCATAAGAAAATGTCTTCTGAACAAGTAAGTAAAATCCATTTTTGTTCTGACCAACTAAGGGGGAAAAAGCATTCGACATGATAAGCTTCGTTAGATTTAATCAACGCGATTTACAGCAACCGTGCAAATTATAGCCTACTTTGTTCTCAAATGGTTCATGTTAACAACATCAGCATTGCGTGACTGATGTTAAATTTAATGTGTTTTATGGTTATTTATGGTTATTGAAATGTCTTACTTGTTCAGCAGAAAAAAGCCGTCTCTTCTTCCGTTTTGAACCCCTTCAAAACACGGAGTTCACGCACTTTTCAAAAGCCCCGCCGATGTTTAAATCCTTGTGTTCGCATGAGACGGTTTCTTTCTCTTTCTCTAGCCACCTTAAATCCGAAGTACGAAGTCTTTTGGGTTTTATAACTGCTGAATCTCCAGTTGACACTGATGATTGTTGTTTGGATCTTCCTGGATGCCATAAGTTTAATTATGTAAAGTGCTGCGAGAAAAGCCTATACATCTAAACATCTTGTCACGCGCAGTATAGCCGGCTAGCCGAAACTCCTTCTTTATGTGTACGGGTGTGACGTAATGACGCAAAGACATGCTCGAATTTCCCGCGGAAACCCACCAGTACCACTGGAATTAAAATCATTATTACAAGCTAACCGTTTTGAATCTAGCTATGGCAAGCAGATAGTTTTGACCACTGGCAGAATACGTTTTTTTTTTTATATAATTATTTTTTATTATTTTTAACTTAAAGTTACGGACTGGAGCTTTAACTTCTTGTTTATTGAGGGGTTGTATAGAAGCATTGTCATACAGTTTCTCATTTGATTTGTGATGTTGGTCTGAATGCTTTGTGTGCTGTGTTTACTTCTGCTGGTATTAAGAACAACAGCAAGAATGCAATATTGCTTTTATATCTATATTAGGCTACTTTATTGTTGTCAAACACGTTCAGTTATGAACTACATCTGTGGTTATTCTGATAGGCCACTGTGATTGACATGAGTAATGAAATCTTTAGAATCGACTGCTGGGCGGAGTTTGCGCCAAACAGGTTTGAGAAATAAAAACCATGAGTCCACTATACATATTTGATTCAATGCAGTAGGCTACGTCATCGTGCTACATGCCACACTGAGGACGGTCTAAAAAAAAAGCCTTCCGTGAACGATGTATAAATAATGTTTTTTATGTTAGCCAAACATTTTGAGAATGTTCCCTGTTAGATGGGCAGTCAGTCTCAGGCCCCTGGTTGAGAACCATCATTAATAAATGCCATTTGGTTTAATATTTTGTATCTAATGTGACTTTCAGACAGCTTAAAGGAGAACTCCGGCGCAAAATGAACCTTTGGTCTAATTACACATTGTTACCTAGTCAACCGTTATCTGAGATTTGTTTTCATGATTATCGAATGTAAAGAGTTTTATCTCTAAAAACAGTTTAGCCTATAAAGCTAGTATAACGCTAGTATATTGGGCATAGTGTAATGACAAATAAAAATCGCTTGTTAATACCACTAACAAGGCTGAAAATAGCCCCACACTAACACGGTAGCATAATGAGGGTCCCTACCTTCAAACCGAAGCATTGAGAACTTTGTCAGTGTCCAGACAGTTTAATAAGAAGATATTTTAAACATACAGTCAACTTCGCGTATACAGGCAGAAGCCATCTTTGAAATACAGTCTTTACCAGTCGATCTACGAACGCCGATCTAAGTGCGCTGGTGAGATGTGAACGAGCTATAAGTTGTGATAAGGTGAGCGCGAACAGCAGGCTTGGATCGGCGTTCGTAGATCGACTGGTAAAGACTGTATTTCAAAGATGGCTTCTGCCTGTATACGCGAAGTTGACTGTATGTTTAAAATATCTTCTTATTAAACTGTCTGGACACTGACAAAGTTCTCAATGCTTCGGTTTGAAGGTAGGGACCCTCATTATGCTACCGTGTTAGTGTGGGGCTATTTTCAGCCTTGTTAGTGGTATTAACAAGCGATTTTTATTTGTCATTACACTATGCCCAATATACTAGCGTTATACTAGCTTTATAGGCTAAACTGTTTGTAGAGATAAAACTATTTACATTCGATAATCATGAAAACAAATCTCAGATAACGGTTGACTAGGTAACAATGTGTAATTAGACCAAAGGTTCATTTTGCGCCGGAGTTCTCCTTTAAGTCTACGAATACATTTTGGGGTCACTGTATGATGATTATTGAATCTAAACTGTAAAAAAAACAAAAAACAGAAGTAATCACTCAAACAATACTCTAAGACATGACAATTCAGAAAGAACGTGAACTGCTCAAGCTCAAAGTTCACCAGCAGGGAGTGAGAGAGCAGCTCAGAGAAGGCAAAAGATGATCAGCAAAGCTCCATTTCTCCCTCTCTGTATACTGCTACAGTATCTGACTGTGTTTAACCAATGCAATACAATGAGGTTGTAGAGGGAGTGTGCAAGAGTGCAAAAGTTTGGTTGGTATGTGTGGGTGTGTGTGTTGTACTGATTGCGTAAGACCTGGTCAGACCAAGACACACTCCAGCCGTGAGCAAAAAAAAAGAAATCTCTGTGACTAATCTCACACATTTTCCCTCTCTTTCTTACAGACACATTGATTATGAGACTACAAGTGAAAGATGGTAAAGATAGGATGAGGGAAAGAAAAAAAGACGAGAGGGATAAAGATGAAAGAGCAACAGGGAAAGAAGAGAAATGTGGCACACATAAAAAGTGCCCAAAAGGCAGATTTATGGGTCCAAAAAGGTTGAAAATAGAAAGAAAGGATAAGTGGAAGAGATGAAGGGACATAATAAAGAGAAGCGTTTAATCCAGGGGTCTCAAACTCAACTTAACTGGGGGCCGCTGCAGGTAGAGTCTGGGTCAGGCGGGGCCGCATCAAGTATTCCACAAAAAAATAGTATTCAAGTATTCCAAAAAAGGAGCACAACTGATCCAATCTTCTCAATCTTTATTATTAACGTTTCTTCTGAACTGTTCCTCTGAATTTGAACATTCCTTTCTGTATGATTGGTTCTTCATGAGCTGTCCTTCTGACAGTTGAAGTTCATTTTACAAACTTTCTGTCTTTTCCTTATACACAACATATTTGTGATTCTTATATTTGCTCATGTCCTTTTTATTTTCAATATGATATTGAATGTTTTTTTGGAAGGCACATTTCCTTTTATTATAGTTAGAAAAACAATTGCTGCTTTTGAAATACAAATATTTGCAGTCATGTCTGCCCGTCTTATTGAGTTCTTTCTACACATGTATAGTGTCAAATTACTGACCTTGCACAAATCAAAGCAAACCTTCTTATCAACCTGTTGGACACATATTACAAGCTCAAAATGATTATTCTCACATTGTTTGCAGGGAGTGAGCTACCAGTAGCTCGTGGCCTGATTGGTGGTAGCTCGCCAAGGGGCCGTTCACATATCGCGCTCACATATTTTGCGCGCTCAAGTTCGTTATTTCAAATGTAGGCGCGGCAAGCGCGCTCATAATTGAAGCGACGCGCTCATTTTTTCCAGGCGCAGTACGTATGTTTGTACTTCGCGGTTGTCTATGACAACTATTGACAACAAACCCACCCGTAAGCTGTCACGAGACCATCTATGGTAGCCCATAAGGGATTAAAAAAAAAAAAAAAAAAAAAACGCGGCACACGCAACGACGGGCCGCACTAACATTAAACTTTAAAGTCAAGTAGGGGGCCACAAAATATCACCCGCGGGCCGCGAGTTTGAGACCACTGGTTTAATCTCTTGCTCTCTTCCTCCTCATATGTATGATTGACAGTGTATGTGTGTGTGTGTGTGTGTGTGTGTGTTTGTGAGAGAGAGAGTGTGAGATGGGACCAAGAGAGGAGAAACAAAAAAAAACTGAAAACAATCTGCAAAAAAATGTATAAAAAGTAAAGAAATAAGAGTTTTTTAATGTGTTAATAATTTGAATGTTTACTGATACCACTGTCAGCATACACCATTACAAATAATTAGGTCAATCATTTTAGGTGTTTTAAAAAAAAGAAAATAATACTCGTATTTAGCAAGGATGCATACAATTGATCAGTGACATTTAAATGTATTTACAAAAGATTTATATTTCAAATAAATGCAGTTCTTTTGAACTTTCTATTCAACAAAGAATCCTGCAAAAAATAATTATCATGGTTTCCTGAGAACAAAATAAGCATATTAGAATGATTTCTGAAAATTAAGCTTTGCTATCACAGAAATAAATTACATTTTAAAATATATTAAATATTTTGCAACATTAATATAGTATAATGTGAAAACAGTAGTGATTTTACTGTATTTTTGGACAAATAAATGCAGACATGGTGAGCATAAAAGGCTTCTTTCAAAAACATAAGATTTAAAAAATCTTACCAATCCCAAACTGTCGAACAATAGTGCATAAACATAAAAAATGAGCTTCTGAGTTGCTATTTGCCCTGATTGTGAATCCATTTCTCCCACTGTAGGTTTCTGGAGTGTGTAGAGGTGTTGTGCAAGTCAGACAGTCTTACTGAAAACTGGATTTCTGCCCCAGAGTTCAGAAATATTCTCAACAAGCTCAAACTTCACCTGAAAGATCCAGATTTTGAAAAATTATGGAAAAGGTTTGAATTTATTATTTTGTGCATTTATTTCTTGATGCATTCATATATAGGCCTACCATTAAATAACTACAGAGGTTTTTTTAGAATAGAATTTTCTATTTAAAAAAAAAAAATCAATAAAAAAGCACCTTTTTTTTAAACAGGCTAGATGTGGATGGACTTGGAGCAGCCAAACAGACTATTTTTCTGAAGAAATTGGGATTGAGCAGAAGGATTGAACCAAACAATGAGAAAAACTACCACACTTCCGTTAACGCTAAAGCTGAGGACACAAAAGGTAAAGTTGCCTGTTAGCTAATAATATAGAATTCGTACAGTTTCAAGTAATGTTTCATGAGCTTTCTGCTTTATAAAGTGTCTTTATCTGTTAATTTACAAAATAATCAGTAAACAATGTATCAAAAAAGTAGTTCAATCACAGTCATAAGTGAAAGTAAACCGAAGTTTATTGCACTAAAATGATTAATTGTAATGATTATAGATCAATAGTATTTATTTTCTCAGAAACAGAGGGACGAACTTTGGATAAACTAGCCGTTTCAGTTTGCTTTAGATGTGTACTTGAGCAACAGTCGACCTATAGAGGGTGCTGTGGTCCTGTTTCATTAGTACTAATGTTTTAGCTTTCGCTTGGTCTAATTTGAACTAATCAGAAGATTAAGTTAACCCTGACCTGTCATTAGAGAATTCAAATGTTCATAATTTCCTGTCACCTTCCTCTTCACTGCAGCTCCTGCTAGGGCACTCTCTAAGGCAGAAGAGGAGCGTCACACATCTATCGCCATTGAGACGTGGCTGAAGGACAGATTCAGAGAAGGAGCTCAGAAGATGAAAACAGAGTTTGATCAACTGGATCCTGAGAACAGCGGGAAGGTAACAAACAGCATTGGGCTTCATAAACAGACTGGTTTATCATATTGATTGATGTCAATGTTGTCTGTGTTCTGTTTGCAGGTGAGGGGTGCAGACTTTCTGCAGGTGTTAGGGAAGTTTGGCCTGCATCTGCAGATAAAGCACCTGGGCCTGTTTCTGTCTCGGTGTGGTCTAAAGCTTAAAAAGGGCTGCGTGCAGTACTTGAACTTCCTGCGCTCCTTCCAGGACAGAAGTTCAGACGGCATCACTCACAAGATCATCTCCAACCCAAAACACCGGTCAGATTTACAACATAGCAATATCCTAATAATATTTATTCATTTGGAGCTTTTGATTTCTCTTACCACATGTCAAGTCAAGTCATCTTCATTTATATAGCGCTTTTAACAATGGATTGTTTCAAAGCAGCTTTACAGAGATAAACATATAATTTAAGGTAACAGACATCTGCAATTATGCTCTTTTTTTGTGTGTGGCGAAGAGGCAACACATTTTACATACTAAGATTTTAAAAGCATAAAAAAAAGAAACATCCTGGCCTATATTTATAGGAGTCTCATGACCTATATTTGACCTAAATATTCACACCCTTGGGTTTTATTCTTAAGAACATGAATGAGAATTTATTTTTTGTAATTTTTAGAGTATATTCTTTTTATTTTATTTTTTTATTTTACCTTTATTTTACCAGGAAGTCTCATTGAGATGAAAATCTCTTTTACAAGAGAGACCTGGCCAAGGTAGCAGCCATACATAAATACAACATAGTAAAAAAAAAATGCTATACATACATACATACATACATACAATCTTGCAAAAAAAATCATTCAAACACAATGGCCTTTCAAGAAAAACAAGCACATGTCTCCTTTACCACATTCTTTATGATACTCGTAAATTTATCAATTGATATACACGTTTCTAGTTTAAGATCTTTTTGCAAATTATTCCATGCCCAGGGTGCATAGTATGAAAATGCAGATTTTCCCAGATCTGTCAAAACCCTGGGTACATTAAAAAGCAACCACTTGGAGGAGCGTAGCTGATAACTAGCAGAATTGAGACAGAGGAGGGTACAGAGGTAAGCTGGAAGTTTACCTAGTATGGCTTTATATATAAAAATATACCAGTGTTGTTTTCTGCGGGTGGTCAGTGCTGTCCAACCCACCAGATCATAAAGAATGCAATGGTGAGTGAGGGACTTTGCATTTGTAATAAAGCGTAGACGCATGATACACTGAATCAAGCCTCCGTAAGATGGAGGAGGCTGCGTGCATATATAATATGTCACCATAATCGATCACAGATAGAAAAGTAGCTTCCACAAGTTTTTTTTTTGGCATTGAAAGTAAAGCTAGATTTATTTCTAAAATAAAAGCCAATCTTCACTTTGAGCTTCCTAACTAGATTAGCAATACATTAAATAAAAGTTTGTCGTCTATCCATATACCCAAGTACTTGTATGTTGGTACCCTTTCAATGGATTTACCATCAGACGTAAAAATGCTAAGATCATCAAGCAACTGTAGGCGAGCTTTTGAAAAGACCATAAACTTCGTTTTCTGAGGATTTAAAATCAATTTTAAATTGAACAGGGCAGTTTGTAATGACTGAAATGCAGTCTGAAGCTCTTGCACAGCCTGTGCTATGGAAGGAGCATGTGTATAAATGACAGTGTCATCAGCATAGAAGTGTACTTTTGCTTGAACGTCCTTACCTAAATCATTTATAAAAATAGAGAACAGAATAGGTCCCAAAATAGACCCCTGGGGGACCCCTTTTGATATCTCAAGAAACTCAGATTTGTGGCCCTTTGCATGGACACACTGAGTCCGATCTACAAAATAGTTTCTAAACCATTTAACAGCATTAGGACAGAAACCAGCATCCCTAAGTTTGTTCAGCAACAATTCATGATCTACAGAATCAAACGCCTTGGATAGATCTACAAATAAAGCAGCGCAATGCTGTTTTCTGTCCAAGGCACAAATAAGATCATTTATTACCACCATAGCAGCAGTAATGGTACTGTGGCCAGTTCTAAAACCAGATTGAAAATTGTTTAAAATATTATTATCAAATAAGAACTGTTTTACCTGTAAATTTAAATGTGAGTAATAGATTCAGCAATAACATCTGCCGCCACCTTTATATTCTGTTACTCTTTTCTGTAAAATGTGAATAATAAAAATAAGACAACTCCAATATTTTCAAGAAATGATGTGCATGTCTTAAGCTGCATTCACACTGACAGTGATTAATTCGCATAGATGCAATGAAATGAAATAAAATATACTTTATTGTCCCTGAGAAGGAAATTTGTAGTGGACTCAATAGCCAGCATTTCGACAGAACCTCATACATTAAAAAATTACACAAAATATTCATACACACCATACATGTACACATAAGAAGGTAGACGTCGCAGTGACACTTTATTTTGAGTCCACTTTAGACATTCTACTAACTATAAGTAACTTTGCAACTACATGTCAACTAACTGTCATTAGAGTATTAGTAGACTGTATGCTTAATATCTGCTAACACTTTATTTTGATGGTCCCCCAACAGACTATAAGTAACTTGGCAACTGCAAGTCAACTTATTCTACTAACCAGAATCCTAACACCTAACCATAACCTAAGTCTACTGCAGTCTACTAATAGTCTAATGAGAGTTAGTTGACATGTAGTTGCAAAGTCACTTATAGTTAGTAGAATGTCTAAAGTGGACTATCGAAAATAGTGGAACCGACGTCGCTAATCCATGTTCAACAGTCTAATTGATACTGGCACAAAATAGTTTTTAAACCTGTTCCGTTTATAACGGAGAGTTCTATACCTTCTTCCAGACGGTAAGAGTTCATAACAGGGATAGGGTACATGAGACGGGCCAATCAAAATCATTTTAGCCTCATTCAATGCACATTGCTCATACAGATACATAGATATAAATAAATATTCCATTGTCAAGAGGATTAATACGGACATATGCTAGTAGCCAGAATTAATTGGGATCTGACAATCACATCACTAGATATACATGATACAGACACCTGAATATGAACCAAAATCTGTTTAAATCTGTCTAATATCAGAATATTTATCAGAATTTGTCATGTAAACGAAGTCAATGCTGAACAAACAAAACCTTTGATGAAATCTTTGTACACAGTACCATTTCAAAGTTTGATGTCAGTTCGTTTATTTATATATAGTAATATGTATGTATTTACTCAGCAATGATGCATTAAATTAATCAAATTTACATTTTACAATGTTACAAAATATTCATATTTCTAATAAATGCTGTTCTTTTGAACTTCATTTTTATCAAATAATCCTGGAAAACATTTATCACGGTTTCCACAAAAATATCACACAGCTAGATATATTAAGAAGTTCAACTGTTTTCAACATCGATAATAATAATAAATGTTACTTGAGCTCCAAATCAGCATATTAAAAGTATTTCTAAAGGATCACGTGACACTGAAGACGGGAGTAATGAGGCTTAAATAACTTTCCCATCACAGGAAAAAAATACATTTTAATATATTAAAATAGAATTGTTTTAATTGTATCAGAATTTTACAATATTACAGTTTTTACTATATTTTTGGTCAAATTACTTTATTGGACTTTAAAAAAAATCTTACCGATACCAAACTTTTAAATTGTGCATATGGTGGGATTTTATCTAAACATGACCACATACAATATTGATTCTGATAAGTGTTGATAATTCCGTTCTGTCACCAGTAACAGAGCAGTGTGGAAACAGAAACTCTGAGTCTTTTCTCTGCTTACACAGAGCCCAAATTACACAGAAGCATCCAGAGAAAGTGATCTTTAAGCCTTGTAGTCAAACTCTTTCCATTCCTAACAAGCTTACGGCCCATAGTTCCTCCCTGCCCTGGGTCACCCAGCACACAGGGTTCAGTAAACAGCAGCTGAACATTAGGCCTAGACTGACTGTGTTTGGTTTGATTAGGGTGGTCCACAGCTTAAAGGATTGGCGGATGAATAAAATGGGCCAGGCAAACAGTTACAATATATAGAACCTTTCACCATGGTGACAATATACAGTGGCCCCAAAAAGTATTTAAGCACTTAAGCCACATTTTACGATCTATGAATTTTATTGCAATAGATAACAAAATATTAGATCTAATGCAGTCTGTAAACAAAATATGATATATATTTTCTCTGAATAACATTGTTATATATATATATATATATTATACTGTATATATACAAGTATTTTAAAAATGATTTTAATCAAATACTTCTAGGGTCATTTGTAGTGGATATTTGAACCTTAAATGTTTTTTTTATAATCTAAATAAAAACTTTTTTTTTTTTTCTGTAGGTTTCATTCTGATGAGAATCTCAGATGTGCTTCCTCCTTAAGTGCCATAGAGGCCAAATTAACTCGCCTGTTTCAGTCAGAATACCTCTCCCTCCTCCAGACCTTTCAGTGAGTACAATCCCATACTCTTTCTCCTCTTTTCTCCTTGTGAACAAGACCCCATTAACACCCTCTAAATTGAGAACAGGTATGTTTTATCTCTCTTTTAACACAAGATGTTTTACTACCTTTTGGGTCAAAGGTTGACACGTTTTTTTTGGTCTCTTTAATTATTGTTACCAAGAACCTCATCATAGAAACACTTCTGCTCAAATGAGTTTCCTTTAGAACGCCCTCAACTCCAAATCCTCTAACTAGACGTATCTCTCTTGAGTTTCAAAAGACCATTCTCTTACTTACCTACAGCTAATGCATTTAGCAAATGCTCTATTGTACTTGTTGAAAAGAGAATATAATTTTTTATTTTTCAAAATCTCTGTGTGTTTCTCTGTGTGTATGTATTTGTATAGGAACATTGACAAGCTTAATAAGGGGACCATAAGTAAAGAAGAATTTAGAGCTGCAATGGAGAGCAGGTACATTTTTCATCTTTCTTATCTTTCATAAAATCATTTTCTCTTCAATGTCTCTCATGTAACACCTCAGATTAGCGGAGTTTGAATGCAGCTTCTAAAATAAATCTATTTAAGCTGCATGATTATGATTATTGTAGGCAGAAAATGTGGTAACGCTTCCTTTTACAGTACAGTACTTACGTGTACTTACGTACGTAAATGCGTCTCTATAGCACGCATTGTGTATTATCGTGCAATTTATACGCGAAAATGAGTTTTTACGTGCATATGATACGCAGTTTTCGCGTGCATTTGATACGCAGTTCATTTGCGTGTAATACACACGCACCCCACACCACTAATTCTACCCAAACGTATAATACACACGTACCCCACACCACTACTAAACCTACCCTAACCAACCCATGCGTATCCTATGCACGTAAAAACTCATTTTCACGTATAAATTACACGATAAACACACTGCGTGCTATAGAGACACATTTAGTGTGATCGGGTTGAGTGTACTTACCTAGAAATACTGGCTAATAAAAGGGTTACATGGGTTAGGGGTAGGTTTAGGGGTAGGTTCAGGGTTAGTACCTAGTTATTACCCAGTAATTGTAATTACTATAATAAGTACATATATGTACATGGGTAACAGGACTGTAAAAGGAAGCGTTACCGAAAATGTTTGTCTAAAATGTTGTGGCAGAAATCACACACATATTCACATGGACTGATCGAGTCTCACTTTCAGCATTTTTACTTTAAAAATACGGTCGTCATCATCAGTACTCTCATTTGGTGACACAAAACGCGACAAAATGACACAAAAAGGCATTTATCATTGGATTAGAAGAACACTAGACCAGTCGTTTTCAACCTTTTTGACTCCAAGGCCTCCTAATATATTTCTGGTACTTCTGTTGTGTTGTTATGACAAAGCTGCTCATTTTCAAAAAAACATTTTTGACAGAAACTAGGAGTGACGATACATTAAAATAATGAAATAAAATAATTATAAAGTATAAAATTCCATAACTTTCAGTAACAATGTTCTTTAGCGTTTGTTTGTTTTTTTCTAGTTGTTTGTGATTACGGTTTATTTTTTCTCACAAATTGCAATTTCTCAGCAATGTCTACCCAATAAAATATTTTGGAGAATGACATAAATAGAAATTCTTTTAAAATGTATACTCATTATAAAATGTTTATTTGAATTGTCATGACTTTTCCAGGTAGAAATTACATTAAAATTCCATCATATAACAAGGTTTTCCAATACTGTAAGCGTCCTGGTCCATAAATAAAAATGACAGTTAAATTAAATTAAGAAATACAATGTCAGCTTACATTTATTTATTTATTTATTTATTTGTGCTGTTTTAAAGTTTGTCTTTAATTTAAGCCATCTTGTGGCCCCTTTGAAGTGTTGTGAGGCTCCTTAGTGGGCTCTGGCCCCCTGGTTGGAAACCACTGTACTAGACTGGCATGTGTATATGATGACTAGTTGGATGACTAGGGTTAAAAAGTTTTTTTTTTTTTTTTGGTCATGTGTTATCTTGCCTACGGGACTAAGTAAGCCATTACTGACACTGCTGCCCCCTCAAAAAAGACCCTGTCTTATTAGCGTCTGAACTAAGTGAGAACCTAATTTACTCATATCATTGAAGTTTGAAAAACCCCTGTCTTTTCTCTCTGTCCTTTAAAACACATTTACCTCACCATAATCCTCTTTATTTGAGTATGTAGTATTGTAGTCAGTGTGGAGCATGTCTGTCAAATCTGAAGGACAATCTCACATTTTTATTCATAATCTTTGATAAGTTCATTTGTCTTTATCTGTGTTTTCTGGAGCGAGTGAAGGTTGTAGTTTGTGCGAGTGAATATTTGAGGGTGTGCATACGTGTATGTGAAGTCTAATCCCTTGATTGACTGGCCAGTGTGTGTCCAGCTCTGTGCGATGCCCGGGTGAAGAGGGCAGTTGACCTTATGACCTCTTGACTCTGCAGTGTGCGAGAGGGTCAATGAGTGGCGTATGCTTAAGACCTGCTGGACTGGCCGGTCCTGATGAGTGGACTCTCTGCCTGTGGTGACATCAGTGATCTGGTGCTGACCTTCCCCTGACCTTCTCCACAGGTTTGGCCTGGAGATTTCCGACCCTCAGTTTGAGCAGCTGTTGGACAGGCTCCCTCTTGACCGCCACGGAAATGTGCAATACCCGATCTTCATGGCAGCCTTTGACACCAGGTACAGAGCCTTTAAACCAGTCAGCTTAACATTTGCTATATCAATGTTAACTGTGCACTAGTTTTGGATTTCTTTTTTTTTTATGTTGGCATCATGTTGCAGGACTGCATACATAGAAATGTAATAAGAGGGAATTAGTAAGCTTTTAAGCTAAACAAAAAAAGTGGTCTATATTGTTTTGGGATTTTGATCAGCATTGGATTCAAGGATCCTTAATAGACAATTAATAATAGATTAAATTATTTGATTACAGTGAAATTACAAGTCATGTTCGCAGCTTATTGTCGTTTTTGATCTCAGCAACGAGTAACACAACCTTTCCTTTACAAATCGCTTTGCATATATGCTCTGTGTTTATCTAAGTTTTTGGCAGTTTTCATTAAGTTTAAAAATGTAATGAAATTTTAAATATAAGAAAATACAAGCCATAATTTAAATGAAAAGTATTTGATATTGTGTAGTAGTTATTTGTGTTTTTTTTTTTTTTTTGTGGCTACAACAGTTTGCATGATTTGTATTCAGAAAGAGGGAAGAGATTAGGTCTCTAGTGACGTCATGCTTCAGGGTGGCTCCCTCCTTTGCTTTTGTATTTTTGTCATTGTGCTTGTCCGGATGCCTACGCTAGCCTAAAAAAATATACAGGTCTATAAAACAACTTCATATATTTATACTTACAAGTGTATGCATAACATTGGCTAACTGATTCAAGCTAATTTGCAAAAACAATCATCCTAGAATTTAGCATGTGAGTCAGAAATGCATCAGAATGGCATTATATACCATTAAAGTTGTGATGGCATAAAGAATTTTGTGTGTTTTATAGCTAACAAACAATTGTGAAATCAAATTAACTTGAAAGATATTGTAAGATCAGAATTCAGAACTCAGAATTCTTTGAACTCAAACACTGGTTAAGCTTCATTTCGATTGTCAACAAGATATTCCACTAACAAGTAACTTTGCAACTACATGTCAACTAACTCATTACTTTGCAATACATGTCAACTGACTCAGTATTACTGGGTTTGGGTTAGTAGAATAAGTATGACATGGTTGCAAAGTTACTTATAGTCAGTGGAATTTCTGTTGAAGGACCATCAAAATAAAGTGTTAGCAGATATTAAGCAGACCATTTGATAAAAATCTAATGACTGGTAGTTGACATGTAGTTGCAAAGTTATTTATAGTTTGTAGAATGTCTAAAGTAGACTATCGAAATAAAGTGTTACCAAAATATGTATCCAGCTGAAAGCACAGTGGTGAACCAGTGATGAAATAAATGCAACACATGCATTGTTGGGGAACAAATAAACAGAGGAATATGATAATAACGATATATGGTACGTGTTTCTTGCAATGAGCCCTCACATTTTGTGTTTATGCGAAGATGCTTTAAAATGGTTGGATATGAGGATTAGGTTCTGACCACCCTGGGGGACCCATGTGAACTCCCCTAACCACCTAATGAATGACCAACAATAACCAACGCAATGTAAACGTTTCTTAAATAGAACAGGGTAATGAATTTTAATCTGCTAGAGTAGCAGCTCTGAGACATGCAGTTTTAGTGTGTGCGTGCGTGTGTGTGTGTGTGTGTGTAGGGTGTGTGCACGCATCAAATGGGGGCAGGGTTTAAGCTTAGCTGCTCATTTCATTTTCTCTCTCAGTGTGTGTAGGGGATAAAGACCTAGAAAACCAGCCTGGCTTAGTTGACAGGTGACAAGGGTTATACTGAATGGGGATTTTGTAATACTAACAGTGGGGAAAAAGCCCATGGTCCAAGGGACCTCCTGAATAGAGAGAAAGAAAACTTTAGAACTTCTATACTCGCAGAGAACAGTGAGAAAGGCCGACCATGCCCTGCCAATGACAGCTACAAACCGTCGCTCTTTCCCTTTCGCTTTCCCTCTGTCCCATGAGAAATGCTAAATCATTCATGCTAAAGCGGCCTGATCCCAGTGTCAGTAGTTCCTGTGTGGCATTTCCTCTGTTTGGGTGAAACTTTGACATGTTAGTCAAACAGAGCTTTAGCTGTCATCATTCAGACCTCACCAGATTAACATCGCTCACATCCCGCTCTAGCTTTCTTCTGAGTTTAATCACATTATTGAACCTTATATTGGACATTTAATAGCAACAATACAAAATAAAGGTACATGTGAGTAGTAACAAATAAACTGTAACCATATTATTTCCATCAGATTTTGCTATACAAAATCAGCCACCTCAAGTTAAAGCTTCTATCAGCAAGATATTGGGAAGAGCAGGAGCAAAATGATGAAGTGGTGTTTGAAATTAGCTGAATTTATGGAATATGTTTAGCTGCATCTTTGTTAAAGCTTGGACAAGAAACAAATTCAACAAGTGTTGTTACAACAAACAAAGGAAATGGAAATGCACTCTCTTAATATCTCCTAAAGGGGCCATGAACTGCATTGTTTTATTGTTTTATAATGTTTCCTGGGGTGCACTTATAATGTTAGTATGATTTTTACATAAAACAAAATTGTCATAATTTAGAAATAAAAGGCATTTTTCCTACCCTGATTTATTCCTCTGTTTGAATGGGCGTGTCTGCTGTGAGACTTCAGTGTAAACGCCCACTGCTGTGATTGGCTAACATCTTTGCATATGAAATTGCGCCGGAATTGCGACTGATTTACCAAAGAATCCACAGTGAAATGTACCGAATACAAATAAATAATGCTCAACTGAGACATTCACATTGTTGAACAATTCCTAGCATTAGGATCCTTTTGGAAGGTAACGTTATTTTTTAGTCCAGTGATCCTGTATCACACTTCTCTTTACGTCATCAAACTAACACACTAGTGGGCGGGGCCAAAGTTGTGATGATGAAGTAGGCGTTGATTTTCTTCTGCAGAAGGGGGTCTTTCACCTATAGATAGACACATTCCACAATGAGTTGTTCGCTGGGCTTGGTTACAATAAAAACTGGTTTTGGACTAACAAGAAAGTTTTCAGTTCTGAAACTATAAAGACCTCTTATATGTCGAAAATTTGATTTCTCAGTTCATGACCCCTTTAATATCATCTAATAATATAATATAATATAATATAATATAATATAATATAATATAATATAATATAATAACGAGGTATAGTCCTATCCATGAAGATGAATTTCATGTTACTCTATACCCTCTGCAGATTTGAAGGCTCTGCTTCAGTAATAGTCGTTTATACTGCTCAGAGTATGAAAATCCGATCTATCATAAGTTATTTACTTTTTGATGGCTCTAGCATTAACGATTAAAAAAAAAATATATATATATATATATATATTTTTTTTTTTATTTTTTTTTACTGTAAACATCTGGTAATACTTGTAGTGTTAAGAGAGTTTCATCAGAATCAATTTAGCTTGATTTGTCTACCTCTCTCTATGGTGGTAAACTGGCCTAAGGGTTGTTGGGCCCCTCACAGTTTGTGTGGTCCCTATGGTGAGACCAAGAAACCAAGCAGTCATAGGATGTGTAGATGTCAGATCTTCGTGTGGGAACCTCAGACGTCAAAATCCCAGATATCCCACCCTAATCTCCAGCAAAACATTTTGTTTTTCCTCTTTCTCTCTCTTCGGTCCCTCTCTCTTTTTCCTTTCCTCCCTCCACCCATTTAGGGCTTTAATTTTTATTCATGGGGTGTGAAGGGGTTGAGACGGGGGTGTGGGGACAGGATCGGGATGGAAGGGGATAACTCCTTGAGCTGGGTCCAGGGCTCAGACCAGCGCTGGTGACAATGGCCTCAGTGTTGTGCTGGGTGTTGTGAGCAGGCCGTTTGGACATTCTTCCCCTGTCAGTGGAAGCAGATCTGGGAGGTAGCGGTGCCCGGGATTACCATCTCATTAATAGCAGCCATGACTTTTGTTCAAAGAACGACTTGTGTAATGTTGCCGTGTGGATGATGGGTAATCCGCTGAAGCTGCAGCTGTAGGGGAAACTGGCCACAAACACACACACTAACACACACACATTGTGGCTATACAATGTGAATCCTTTTATGAAAGAGGCATTGAAAACATCAAATTATAGAAGTCGATATCGACAGACAAACTGACCATCAACCGCAAACCAATCTAAACACATTATCTATCTATCTATCTATCTATCTATCTATCTATCTATCTATCTATCTATCTATCTATCTATCTATCTATCTATCTATCTATCTATCTATCTATCTATCTATCTATCTATCTATCTATCTATCTATCTATCTATCTATCTATCTATCTATCTATCTATCTATCTATCTATCTATCTATCTATCTATCTATCTATCTATCTATCTATCTATCTATCTATCTATCTATCTATCTATCTATCTATACAGGTCTTCTGAACTTTATATTCATCAAAATTAACTTGTTAAATCGTGGTATCCACCAAATTATAAGTCAGCACAACTGTTTTCAACATTAATAATAAGACAAAAAGTTTCTTGAGCACCAAATCAGCATATTAGAATGATTAAACCAATTGTAATTATATTTCACAACATTCCTGTTTTTACCATATTTGTATTATTTATTCATTTAAAATGTTTTTAAAACATAAACAATCTTACCCAACTTTTGAACTGTAGTGCATTTATTGGAAGTCAAATCACAAGACTGATTGCTTGTAAAAGTAATAGTACACCTCTTTTCAACAAGCCTTCTGATTTGATGTATCATTCATATCCAAAGCAGAACACAAAAGAAATGAAAGTCAGTGGGGTTCAAAACAACATTCTTCAAAATATCTTTTGTATTGTAGAAACAAATGCTATCAGGTTTGGAATGACATGAGAGTGAGTAAATAATGACATCATTTTTATTTTGGGGTAAATTGTCCCTTTAAAGATTTTTAATAATAATTGCACAAACACACACACACACACACACACACACATTTTCAGTCTGAGCCCCTGCAGCTCATTCATGTGGCTCTTGTAGTCTCTTTCACACATTCCTCTCTCCACACACACGTCTCCTGCTCTCAGATGGTGGCCCAGATTAAACAGAACAATACAGTCCAAACGTGATAAATGTGCATCTACTTATTCCTCTCTTTCTCTCCCTCACTCAGTCCATCCATCCTCAGACGAGATGATATAAAAGCGAAATAAGCAGCCCATTCATTCACCAGTTATCTCTGTGGGCGTCTCGTCTCTGCGAGTGATGGGACTCCTTCCTCCTTCAAGTTCCCTCTTCTTTAAATTTCAAATCCCTCTATCTCCTCTTGTGGAGAACAGTGGGTCCACAAGGAGTTCAACCGACCCCTCGTCTGTTAAAACAACATGCTGTCTATCCTCTGAAGATCAGTTGTCTTAGGCAGAGAGGGGTTCTGCCAATGATTCTGAATTAGATCTGAACTTGGGTGGCAATCTAAAATACATGCATGTTAATCTAAATAGTATCTAGCATGTAAAAAGTTTTAATTCAAGAGCCATCATTACATTATCATACTTGAAGTTGCAGAGCTAAGTGGATGGGGGAGGAGGGCAATTTATAAAGCCAAACGAAACTCAGGGCCCTATCATACACTCGGTACAATGCGGCACCAGGTGCGATGCAAGTGTTTTTTGCTAGTTTCAGCCCGACACAGTTATCATTTTCACGTCCTGTGCCACGTTGTTTAAATAGCAAATGCTTTTGCGCCGATCTGTTCGCCCATGGGCGTGCTGGTTTGAAAACGAGGCGTGTTCATGCTTATTGTTGGTGCGTTGCTATTTTGAGGCAACTGAAATAGACTGCGCTATTGACCAACAAAAACCTGGTCTAAAGTCAATGGTGCAGTATTCTTTGTTATTTAAAGGGCACATTAGTAATATGAGCCTATAGGCGGGCCCAAAATGCGCGTACACTCTGCGTATTACACACACAGGGATGCGCAGCACACAAACATGCCAAATATCAAAAATAAAAGGATTACAATGTAAAAGATCATCATTGTGCACATAAAGATATGGTGGAATCCGGCTTGTCCCGTAGATGGTCTGCCCTGGAGAAGCGTTCAGTCTTTCCGCTTGAAAATTCCGCCATGTAAATCGCAATCCGCCATGGCTTGAGCGCAACTGGCTTTTAAAGAGAGTTGGAGATGAGACTCTGATTGGTATATTGCATGTTATGCCCAAAATACACCCATTACTCATTAAAAGAATAGGGACAACCCTTTTAGACGATGAGCCGGGCGCCAAACATTTTTCCCGTTGTTAAACTCGCAAAAGTGGATTCGGACACGCCCTTATTGCACTTGCGCTGTTTAAAGGGATACTCCACCAGTTTTTCTTATTAAACTATGTTATTCCCTTAACTAAGACGAGTTGATACATACCTCTCTCGTCTCAGTGCGTGCACTATATCGCTCTGTATTGCCGCAAAACTTTGTTAGCACTTAGCTTAGCCCATGCATTAAATATGGGCCAAGCAGAGAAGCGACCAAACACTTCCACGTTTTCCCTATGTAAACACAGTTACTCGAGTAGTGTAACTTGACCTGGGCTGGTGACACAAAATAAACCGTTGCGCTTTTCTAAGCGTTTAAAATTGATGACTATATTGTATGGCGGAATACCATAACAAGTGCTTTTGAGCACTTCGACTTGGCGCAATAATATCTTCACTCGTGAAAAGTCCCGGCTCCCGCTTCCTCTCCCCCTCCCTCTGACATTTCCGTCAATACAACCAACGTGACTTTTACTACCTGTGCTGTGCTATTAGCAAACTGCAGATCATTTGCAATGGCGGACTTTGTAGATGATTATGACTTCTTTGTAGAAGACCCAGAGCCATATCTGTTTGAACCCGAGTACACGGAGGAGGAATTAGCTCTTATGGACCGTGAGAGGCAAGAAAGATATGATCCAGAACAGACCGGAGCTGGCGAAAGACCACGGGCAAACAGCAATTGGTGGTGCAAGTGTGACTGTTGCGAACAGATGCCGACCGAAATTGAGAGCCTGTGCTGTTTAGAATGCTAACTAAGCTAACTAGCTTCCAACAACCTGTTACTTCGTCAACTCCGCTCGAACTACTACTACCGGCGCATGTCACGTTGGTTGTATTGACGGAAATGTCAGAGGGAGGGGGAGAGGAAGCGGGAGCCGGGACTTTTCACGAGTGAAGATATTATTGCGCCAAGTCGAAGTGCTCAAAAGCACTTGTTATGGTATTCCGCCATACAATATAGTCATCAATTTTAAACGCTTAGAAAAGCGCAACGGTTTATTTTGTGTCACCAGGCCAGGTCAAGTTACACTACTCGAGTAACTGTGTTTACATAGGGAAAACGTGGAAGTGTTTGGTCGCTTCTCTGCTTGGCCCATATTTAATGCATGGGCTAAGCTAAGTGCTAACATAGTTTTGCGGCAATACAGAGCGATATAGTGCACGCACTGAGACGAGAGAGGTATGTATCAACTCGTCTTAGTTAAGGGAATAACATAGTTTAATAAGAAAAACTGGTGGAGTATCCCTTTAATAAAATGTTTTCTGAACTACTGTTTTGCTTTTTTTTGTAGAATACACTAATTGCACCCTGAAAACTTTTCATTAAACTGGACTTGGGAGCATTGTGAGCGCTGCACATTCCGACATCATTGGTGGGTCCGCAACCTATGATGCCGGAATCAATTGCCACTAGGGATGTCCCGATCCGATCACGCGATCGGAAATCGGGCCCGATCACGTGGTTTCAGACTCGATCGGAATCGGACGTTAGCTCCCGATCAGGACTCGGATATATGTAAATTAAGTCTGTAATGGTACATCTATTCGTAATTATTGAACCGTTTCGGTAAGGCTTCCGGTTCGGTACGCATACAAACCGAACGATTCCTAGGACCATTTTTTCCTGCAGACAAAATCCGCGCTGGCGCGATCACCACAACGTTGCGCAACATCAAATGGCAAACGTAATGAAAGCGGAACGAAACTGCGCTTCTCATTATATTGTGCTTCACGGACCGTTTATCAGTTCGGACCAGCAACATCTGTGCAGCGCGAGATCAAGCGACACTGTGCTAAGAGATCCAGTGAAGAAAACATTTGAATTCACCACTGAAGTAATAACATTGCTGCGAGATCTAGTGAGAAGCATTAAAATTTCTCCGTTATTAACCGTAGATCTCTATTAGATCAAACAGCGCTGACGTGGAAACCAGGAGAAACATTGTGCCGTGAATAAACATGGATTTAATGTTGCACTTCAAAACTCAAATATTATATAAATATATATTTAAATGTTATTTTTAATGTGATTACCAAAACATTATTTGTTCATCCTTCAAAGATTACCCCCATTTATAAACCTGAAAGTTTCAAGATGTAGGAAAACTCAAACTTATTTAAAAATAGTTTTTCTTTTAATAAATAGGACATTTCTCTGGCATTTCTTTCTTTTTGCTGTATCGTATCGAACTGCAAATTTTGTGAACTGTTACACCCCTAATGTATATATATATTCTCATTATTTTTTTATACACTTTTAAAACATTTTTATTTTTTGTTTACATGCCTGCCGGGTATTTTAAGTTGAGGTGCTATTTGTTTTTATATTAGACTTTTTCTATATTTACTGTTGCACTAAAGTCCAAAAGTGAAGATTTTATGTTATTTATTACTTGATTGTTCAAGCTACCTCACAGTGCTCTGTTTGTTAACAGAGTTGTTGAACGTTAAAATAAGGTGAATTAAATAAAAAAATAAGGAACATCCTGGATCTGTTTTTTCTCTCTTCTTTATTCTTTTTTTATGTATTATATAAGTATCGGATCGGGACTCGGTATCGGTAGATACTCAAAATCAAACGACTCGGACTCGGACTCGAGGGCAAAAAAACCTGATCGGGACATCCCTAATTGCCACGGAGGTCCATATAGCGGTGGTGCAAGCTCTTGAACCACCGGAGCTTGTGGTGAATTTCCTTTGGGAGTCCATTTGAGACCACTCTGTGGGCTCATGTTCTGGGTCCGTGGTGTGCGATTGGCTGTCCACATCCTCCTCCATCTCACCCACTTTGAAGGAGGAAACACTCGTCGAGAGCACCAGCTTAACAAAATCCACAAATCTCACTTGAGGACCAGAAATGGAAAAATGGAAAAAACAATCTTGTTTTTTAACTGTTCATTGAGTCCAGCATAAAAAAAGGAAATCAAAGCACTGTCAGGGTAGTGGGTCTGATAAGCAAGGTTAAAAAAATCACTGGTATATGGTCCTCGAGGGAACGGTCATCCTGGGTGAGGAGGAGGAGGAGCGGCGTACTGCTGCTCGATCCATATTTTTTTTCTGGATGGTCGTTCTGTCACAGTTAGCAGGGAAGAGGACAGGCAAGGATCTATTTTATTTTTTTTCTGGATGGTCGTTCTGTCACAGTTAGCAGGGAAGAGGACAGGCAAGGATCTATTTTCAAGCAGTATTCCACAAGCACCCAAAGCAACATAAGAAACATAAATCCAACCAGGAAGACAAAAATCATACTCTGATGGTGGAACAAGAAACGCGACAGCTTTATGTAGGTGCAGACAACGACTGACAAACAAGAACTGAGACACAGTCAGAGGTATATGTATATATATATATATACACTACTGTTCAAAAGTTTGGGGTCAGTGAGAATTTTATTTTTATTTTTTGGAGGAAAGAAATCAATACTTTTATTTATCAAGGAATAATTAATTTGATCGAAAGTGACAGTAAAGACATTTATAATGTTACAAAAGTCTTTTGAACTTCCTATTCATCAAAGAATCCTAAAAAAAAAAAAAAAAACTGTACAACTGACAGACCAACAACTGTTTCAACATTGATAATAATAATAAATGTTTCTTGAGCATCAAATCCTCATATTATACTGATTTGTGAAGGATCATTTGACACTGAAGACACTGACACTGGTGATGCTGAAAATTCAGCTTTGATCACAGGAATAAATTACACTTTACTATATATTCACACAGAAAACAGCTGATTTACACTGGAATAATATTTAATACTATAACTGATTTTTTTTGTATTTTTAATCAAATAAGCGCAGCCATGGTTAGCAGAAGAGAATTCTTTTAAAAGTATTTAAAATCGTACCGACCCCAAACTTTTGAACGGTATAGTGTATATATACACAGGCAAACAAGAGGGTAACAAGGAACAGGTAATTAGTTGTCTTGGAACCAAACAATTCAGCTATGGAAACAAAGGCTAACAGGAACCAGAGATGGTCTTATTATTGGGAGATACGAGGGTCTGTGGCTCTTCTAACTTGGATAATGTGTGCCTTGATAACCAATCACATTACAGCCTTGACTTCATTGAATTTCATTCCGAGTTGTGCGACAGTCAATAACTATACCATATAAATGAATGAGAAGTGTCGTAAACTGAATCACAGCTGTCAGACAAATGTCTGTGACTTCAAAACAGAATTTTCTTCTGTGTAAACTCTGAAAATAGATCAATCCAAAACTAATGTTTAAGAGCAAACATGTTGATTAGCTGGATTAGCTGCCGATTCATTAAATAATAAGCCGTTTTCCCACAAAAGCAGTTTATTCAGTGTACTGAAGCCTCTCTTCCATTGACATCCATTAAAAATAATAATAAATAAAAAAAAACAGCCTCTGCTCTCCTTCCCTGCATACCGCAGGGATAGAATGCATTACGCTTTTTCTTTTTGGCCACCCTTGAAGGCTGGACTTCAAGTGGCTTTGCAATAACTTAACCACAGGAAAATAAACCCAGACACAGCCAGACAAAAGAATATAAAAATAAAAGTCCTAGACCACTAAACACAGTGCAATCGAGACACTAGCAGACTTTTAATAATCAGATCATAAAACATTAGCCATGACAATTAAGACTTTTTTTCAGTCCTATCCTACTTCTAATATGTGTAGAAACTTTTAAATATTTAAAAAAATATCAAATAAATCAATTTTACATAGATAGATAGATAGATAGATAGATAGATAGATAGATAGATAGATAGATAGATAGATAGATAGATAGATAGATAGATAGATAGATAGATAGATAGATAGATAGATAGATAGATAGATAGATAGATAGATAAGAATTGATCAATTTATCAATCAGAAAAGATGGGCCAGTTTACTAAAAGGTTTTGAATTTCTCTTAAGTCAACTTAAGAGTCATGTGCAGGGCCTAAAAGAGACACGCATGCGAATTACCACAAATGGCTTACTCGGAAAACAAATGCAAAAACTGCTAATTTATTTACTCTTTATAGCAAGGTAGATATAAGTAAAATAACTAACTGCTTATTTTTTTTATTTTTTTTACTATATTACTATTTTATTTTTAGTTAATTTTAAGAATGTTCTTCAATTTATATGTATCATCACACCACACACCTAGTTTATTTATAGGGGTAGCTAACATAGAATCAGATAAACATTTTATTTGAGTTTATTTTAAATCGAAAATGTGAGCAAGGGATCAATTTAGATTTCAGAGTTAAAATTTTCTGCAAATCTTGTGACCCGACTCAGTGGATATTTGACTCCTTGCACTTTTCTTTTGAGTGTCTGTTTATGATAAGCTAAGGTGTGTTTATTTGGCTTAACACGGATGTCACGTCCTGCTGTGTTGGTTTTGTGGCAGGGCTGTAGGACATGGGAGTCCTGCTGAGATGTCCGTGGCTGGGTCACAAGGTCTCTTCCCTCAGCATCGAACAGTTCCACTAATATTTAGTTCTATATTTGTCCTGCTGTGTGACAAGCAGTTTGGCAAATTGAGACTCACCCTTTGTTTAGTAGCATTTTCAGGAACTTTTTCTCACAGAGCTTTTTAGTAAACACTTATTTTACTATACAGTCATGGCCTATTGCTATTCCTGGCTCATTCAGGTCAGCTTAACTGTTGAAAAGAGCAGTTTGTCTTGAGAAAATCCCATAGGCACGCTCACGTTGTCATTGACACAATGCACAAACACAAACATAATGCCTCTTGCTGTCAGTGTCACTGCCGTTTGCCTCTTTGAACTGCTATCAACATTATTTGAAGCACCTCTGTCTTTTAAATCTCACCATCTCTCTCTGTCCCTCTCTATTTCTTCCCTTACATAGTGCTTCTAACTCTGCTCTATAGCCCGTGACCTCTCAAGCCAGTGGTCCGCCCACCTCGTTCGGACTGTGGCCCTGAGGTGCCCCAGACCGCTGCCCTAAAGCCTGGGGAGTGGTTGTCCTCTCTGGAGCACAAAAGAGCCACAGCTATCCGCTCAGCCGAGCCCGGCCCCCATGAACTCATCCAAGCGCACAGGGAACACATTAGCTTAGGCTGGGCTTTGTACGTCCGACTTTTCTCATGTGCTTCTTCATAGTTTAGCTAACACTTCAAGACCGTCAGGTGTCTGTATGGTTTGACCACTCCAGTTGCTCTCAAAGCGGTAAGCATTGCAATGCCATCGGTGTCAGGTCTTGTAGCTCTCCCTGTTTGCCACTCAAGCGAGAACGGCACAAAGCGGTTCGCTTATTCTAAGGGTTTCTCTGGGCTTCTCCTACATAGTATGAGGTAATCACAACTAATCAAAAAACCAAAGCCATGGCATCAAAGACTTACCCTTTTTCTTCCTCCCTTAGGAAAGGAGTTCCCAGCCTCTTCCAGGCAGCCGCCCAGCCTGCCTTAAACCATGATACAGGCGAGGAGAAGAGTTCAGAAGAGGATCGGAGTGACCTTGAGGTATGACCTCATGTGGTTTCATAACATATCAATTGTAAATTCAAGACGTACAAAGCTGCTTTTCAACATACTCCACCATTCAAATTTTAGCGGTGGATAAAATTTCTTAATTTATTTGAAAGATGTCCCGTATGCACACTAAGGCTGCATTTATTAAAAAAAATAGCAATATTGTGGAGTTTATGGCAATGTAATTTAACTGGGTTACACTATATTTTAAGGTGTCACTGTTACAGTGTAATTATATAAGTACTGAGTAATATTAATTAACCACATTACTACTTACTATAGGGTTAGGGTAGGATTATGATTGGGTTGAGGGTTAGTTGGATGTAATTATGCATAATTTACTGTTATTACTATGGTAAGTACATGTACCATATGTAGCAAGGACACTAGAATAAAGTGTTACCAATAACGGTTTTCTTTTTTAATCTACTTTACAATGCTATTTATTACGACGATGGCAAAGCCGAGTTAAAGCTGAAGCAAAGCAGCCATTTCTCCAGTCTTCAGTGTCACATGATCCTTCAGAAATCATTCTAATATGCTGATTTGATTCCCAAGAAACATTTAATATTATTTTCAATGATAATAAGTTGTGCTTTTTAATATTTTAAAACCATGATACATTCTTTTCAGGATTCTTTGATGAAATGGCAAGCTCAAAAGGACAGCATTTTAAGTAGTTTTTTTTTTTGCTGAATAAAAGTATTAATTTCTTTTTTTTACAAAAAAATTGAATAGTAGTGTCGATTCTATCAGAAATAACTAGAACTATCAAAATATTAGAAAATCTGAAATATCTCTCAGTTTTCTGTCCATTCTTATGTCCGTAAAATAGTAAAAATCATAATAAACCTAAAAACATACTTTAATCCTTAATGCAATTATTATTGTATAATTATTCGAAATATTATTTGTTTTTATTTTTAAATTCAGTGACTTCTGTAAGACTATTTACTTATTGCAACACAGTCTTGAATGGCTTTTTGCTTTACTACTAAAGGAGAGTTCTTTACATCAAGAAAAAACCTCTCAATGAGCTCTTGATGATATTAATGAACATGTATTGTGTTTCAGCTGTTTAGTCTGGTGAAGAGTGTGGTGGCAAATCGTTACAGAGATGTACTGCGAGAGTTTGAAGAGCTGGATGAGAAAAACACCAGACGTCTCACTCAGGAGGACATGTACCAGTTATTTAAAAGGTGACATACCACATAAGAAAAACATATTCCCTTAAATTTTTTTCTTCCATGTTCTAAAGATTTTATTATGATGTGATTGGTTACAATAAAAACATCAGTATTTAACACTTGAGCATAGTTTAATAGTAACAGCTCATGTACCAGTGAATGAATGCCTGAATATCAAATGAATAATTGATCTGTTTTCAGACATAATGTCTTTATTATTTCTATTAGCATCTCAGTTTGATAGTCAGTACGTCAGAAGATTATCTGGGGAACATTTATATAGTTGTCTCCAACACACACACACACGCACACACACACACACACACACACACACAGACTATATGCTGGAATGTGGAATGCATTCCTCCTCATTGTCTTTAGCACCATGCCGAATCACTGAGTCTTTCTCTGCGGTGTTCAGTCCTGGGTTTCTCCCAGAGTCAGCGGTCGTGACACAAGCATCCCTTGTGTGTCTCACAAGAACTATGCGGTCCACCCGAGTCTCCCAGCTCTGGTTCTTACAGAGCTCTTGCACTCTTTTGTCTTCTAAGACAATGCCAACGGAAAGCAGTCCTTTTCTCTTGGCAAATGATGCCTTAATTGTGCAAGTTAACAACCTGCTCTTTTTTTCCCATGAATAACAATATATTTGGTGTACGGAGCCTGAGAGAGCTGCTGGCACGGTGAAGATCTGAAGCTGTGGGTTTTTCTATGGCCTACTGCACGCTTGTTTAGCTGTTCCCATGCCTGCTTCACTTTCAGCTTCATTGCTGTACTGTGTATCTCTGTTGTTCCTCTAATTAGGGGTGCTTGCAATCATTATTATTATAGAGTGGTGCAAGGATGACGTCAAAACCCGGAAGACTAATTTGCCACTGGTTTCCCTCGAGATTTTGCTATGGAGTTTTATGATGGGAATTTTCAATTTGAGTATAATAAAGCCCTTGGTAAGCATATACGATACTTTGACGTTTTGTTCTACAACGTAAACTGCACACACTCACACCCCAAATGTTCTTATCTAGTTACTTATTAAAAACATAGGTTTTTTAAAATAAAAATGACAGTTTTTTTATTTTTTTATTTTTTTATTCGTTTTGCTTTGTATTGTTTTGTTTAAAAATCTTAAACTTGTAACTCATCCTGCACAATTTTTGCTTCATGAATTATACTTTTTTTGCTTAGTGGACAATAAAACCAACAAAACCCATAGACTTGAAAAAGGGACCCCAGTCATATCTAGAGATCAAAATATCATAGTAATATGGCTTTTTTTTAGATTTCATAAACGCATTAGAGGAACACCCCAACGACAACTTTTCAACCACCCAGAACATCTTGCTAGCAACCACTCATAACTCCTAGCAATGTCCTGGCAACCACTCAAAACACGGCCAGACAGCATATTTTCTTCAGAATATATATATATATATATATATATACATTGTTTGTCTTGATTTTTTAATAAAGTACTATCATTTATATTTTGAATGCATGGGGGTTATTCGTTATTTAAAATAAAACTTTTTCAAACATATATTTTTCAAGGTAACAAGCTGGTTTACACTTTATTTAGATATTTAGTCCACTTTAGACATTTGTAACTTTACAACTACATGTTAACTAATTCTCGTTAATTTGCAACTGTCAACTAGGCTAACTCTCATTAGAGTATTAGTAGAATGTTACGTTCGGATTAGTAGAAAAAGTTAACAAAGTTACTTCTAGTCAGTAGAATGTCACTGTCTGAATGAATTGCATTTTTGCATCATGTAATTAATCTTTTAGTGAATCTGTGATTCATCTATTTTTATATCAACCCTCCACCCTTGTCTCTTTTCCTTTAACTTGTCATTTCCATTCTTTTGCCTCTCTTAGGTATTACTCTCTTTTTTCAGTCTGTTAGCTAGATGCGTTGTTGTGGTGAACCGAGTTAAGTGTCCTGAACTCTTCTGAACTGTTCACCCCATGTGAGAACCTCCATTTCTATAAATTATTTATCTGTTTATTTACTCTCCTCCCTCCCCTCCCTGTGCTGTTTTTCCAGCTCTTCCTTTGACCCTTTTGTGATTTCTCTCCCACCCTTTTTTTATTCTTTTTCTACATCACCCTCTTTTATCTCTCTATTCATTTTTTGGCTGGAATATGGCGGCAGGCCTAAAAGGAGTCGTGGTCTGAATGGGGGGCATCGCGAGTGGATTTGCATAATCTGTGGCGTGGCACTGGTGCACAGACACAGAGAGAGACGGTGCCAACCAGTCGAAGGTGAACTGAACTCTCCTCGCCAGCTCAGAGATTAGTGACACTAACAGGCTTTACAGCAGCCGAGTTCACAGAGGGTTTGGCTGACATATCAGTGCCAACTTCTCTGGCTCCCACAGTGAACATTGTGTATGTGTGCGTGTGTGTCTGGTGAGAAACTGTTGCTTCTTTGATTGATTCCTACAAGGCAGAGACAAACGCATAAGTGTATGTTCACACAAATTCTATGCGCACATACTCAATACAACAAGGCCCAAACTGAACTGACGAAACCTGAGGCACCAGAAAATGTTAATCCTCTAGATTCAAAGTATATGAAACAATTCATTTTTTTTTTTAAATGTCAAAGTGGTTTCAGAATATCCACCAAATACAGTTCTACCACCTTTAAGTCAGACTTTAATAATGCAAACTGTTGGGGAGAACAAGGATGATTGCAACTTCTTGGGTTTTGCTTATTTAAGGTGTGGTCACAATAGAGAAATTTTGAAATTTCTCTGGCAAAAAGGTTAATTGTCAATAGTGTAGCGATGTATGAAGCACAGCTCACACTGAAGTCACTTTCAAACCAAGCATCTTTCAGTTGTTCAGTGTGAGTTTAAATTCATGTGACCTGCTTGAACCAGTTGCGAAATCTACATTGGCAAATTTTGCCCTCACAACAAAATTTCTGATCTCGTAGATTCCAATTGAAATGACTGGAATTCGCCTGCAAAAATTCTATGAACAATGATATGACCACACCTTTACTCTGAAAATGTTTAGTACAAAACTTTCGGTTACACTTTATTTTAAGGTGACGTAGTTACATTGTACTTTCTCAAATAAGTACTGAATAATATTATTATAATATTATATTAAATTAACTACATGTACGTAGAGTTACGATTATGGTTAGTTACTTACAATTATGCATCATTTACTGTTATTACTATAGTAAGTTCATGTAGTAATGTGTAACTACATCACCTTAAAATAAAGTGTGACCAAATTTTCAAACACATTTCATAACACAATATAATTGTAACTATGTCTATATGTCAGTGAATGAAAAAGCTTTATATTAAGGATATATTGTAAATGTATACTAATATTAGTCAATACATAAAATATCCTTAAAAACTATAGGCACATACTCAGCTTATGAAAGGTAGGCTTTATTAAATGACATCAGACAAACAGGAAAACAAAGAAAATATTGGCTGCTGAAAAATCAGTTTTGCCTTCACAGGAATAAAATACATTTTAAAATATATTCAAATTAATATTTTTTTTAAATATAATATTATTTCCACAGCATTGCTATTTTACTGTATTTTTGGTCAAATAGATGCAGCCTTGGAGAGCCTAAAACTTCTTCCAAAACATTATAAAAATCTTACCAATCCCTCACTTTTGAATTGCGTATATTAAACTATATGTACTGTGTAGTATATAAGTAAATATATATCCTTTAAAGCAGCATAAGTATTTAACACAATGAATAATTAGATTTATTGTAAATAAAAGTATGTACTTAAAACCCAAATGTAGCCTACATTTTTCTTAAATATCCATGTTTACCATAACAGACAAAGATCAGGGTTGTATGATATAGACAAGTGTTTGTTTGCTGTCAGATCCCCTCGGTGCGTCTTCTCACAGTACTGTCCTTTCTTTAGGCGTGACACTGTGTTTGTGTATCTGTGTGAGAGAAACTGTTGCTTCTGTGCTGTTGGTTGCCAAGTTTTAGCTTAAATGCTGTTCAAATAAAGGGGATGAGGGGGTCTTTAGGGTGTGGGGGGTTTAAAGGGTACAGTGTTTGTATTCTTCTAAGAAAGCGAGGTGTATTCTTTAGATTCAGATTATCATCTCTCCCTTTCCCTCTTCCCATCATTTATTCCTCTCTCCTTGTTTGCCATTCTTCCTCTCACCATGCTCAGGTTAGCGCTCCATCCTGAGGTAACTCGTGGAGAAGTCCGGAGGTTGTGGTCCTCTTTGTTAACCCAGCAGGATGGAACTGTGGACTTTCAACAGTTTATACGTCATTTTGGCCCATCGCCCAAATCCTGCTGTTACCCCAATGCCAAGCACAATCCCCCCAAACGTGGAGACAATGACTTCATGCGCCTCTCTAAAAGACTCCACTGCGTCTCAGATATACTAGTGGATGCTCTACGGGCCAAGGTGGGGGCGTGCTGTCAAAAAACCTCTGCAGTGGTGTAATGTTCTTTACCTAAAAAGAGCTGAGATATATGATTATGCTATTTAGACAATTTTCTGAACCTTTTTCTCTCTCGCTCTCAACAGGTGGAGTTGTCTGTTTCTGAGCTCTGGACTGAGTTCTCCGAAATGGATTTTTCTGGAACAGGCTTTGTTAGCAGTGATGAATTTAAAGAGATTCTTATGAGTCTCTGTGTTCATCTCAGCCAGTATGAGTGTGATTTACTGGCCAGGAAGTTTGACATCAACCATGATGACAGGTAGATACACTTGCACACAAACAAACATCATTGAGGATCAACCCTGCAATTAGTAGCTTAATAAATAAATCAAGACATTCGTGCATAATACGTTTTATATGAACGGTAACACTTTACTTGAAGCTTTTATATATAATGCGTTATAAAAGTATTTTTTAATGAATTTATTAAGCCTTGCATGAAAATATATAATTGCATTACAATGTTCAGAATATATAATAAATGATATATACATATAATTATATAAAAGGCTTCAAATAAAGTGTTACCAAATCAACAAATGGAGATAATAAGCAAATATATAAACAAACAAATAAATAAAAATAATAACCATTATACAATAATAAATCTAAATGGTTTTGGAAATAAAACATTCATTCATTCATTAGATGCTTCATAAAACTGGGTTTCCAGTCCCTTTTGCTGCTTCAGATATTTGATATATGTACACAATAAGGTTTGTGAAACCGATAAATATAATGTATTTAATGTATATAAACCAAATAAAACCAACAATGTTTTATCAATTGCAAGTAAATTGCCATAAACAATTGTGAAAGAATATGAAAAGAGTTTTTAGGTTTACATAATACCACACCTCATACTTGTTTTGGTAATAATAAATCATAACTGTTTATGACTGGAAACACAAGTATTATATGTTCGTGACGAATTACTTTTTCCAAATTTGGATCAAGCCTATCAAACCCAAATATTTAGAATGCATTTAAAATATATTTTATAGAGAATTCACATTCATCCTGTAAGATGATACATGACTGAGAATTTCATGTCCTCAAGGAATTTGTCATAAATTTGTTTTCTTCTGTCAGTGTATCCTACACAGAATTCCTTAGGCCTTTTCTATCCCAGGGTCAAATATGGAAGCATGGGTCCAATATGGCAGCTGCTCTGCAGACTCCCAGAGAAACTAAAGAAACTGTTACTCTGGAAACATTAAGTCGCAGGATCAGGAAAAAGGTGATGCATTGTTTATAGGTGATTAATATGTGTGAATGCATGTATGAATATTCACATGTTGCTTATGTTTTGTTGTTGCAGCTCCAACGTAAGGCCAGGGCTCTTAGAAAGGCCTGTGCCCGGCTGGATGGCTCCAGCACTGGGCTTCTGTCTGCAGCTGAGCTGGGTGCTGTGCTACAGCTGTGGGGAGTGTGCCAGAGCCAGGAAGAGCTGAAAAGTGTGTTCTCTACCCTTCACACCCACCCCACTGGACGCCTGGATTACCGCCCGCTCCTAATGGACAAACACAGGACATCCAGTCACAACCAGCAAACCAAACACCAGCTCAGCCAAAGGAGTCAATAGGTCAGAGGTTTATAACAAATGATGGCTACATTGGCTTTATAAATTTGTTAGTTGGAGCTGTCACCACTTCTTCACAAAGAGAGATGGAAGTTAATATTTTAACTAATCATATTAACCCTATTGGCTTCATGTAGGCACAATCGAAGTTACAATCATGCTGTAAACATACAGTAAAGTGCGTGCCGTTTTCAGCATACAAAGCAGTGCTTAATAAAAATTAAGTCAAATAAAAGGAATTTGTCAACTGATATGAATGTAAATTAATTCACATTGTAATAACTCTAAACTGAATTTGCATTGAAATACATTTAGGAACTTGACACGTTACATACTATACTACATCTAAAACTTATTTTAAAGAACATTTTGCTTATTTTTATTTAGGATCTTTAGATTTTAACATATTATTTGAACTATACAAATTAATTTGTCACAATGTGCACTAGCCTACCATTAAGAATTAAAGAAAAAAAAAAATTTATTCTGCAAGGAAGCATGAAATTAGCATTAAAAGTGACAGTAAAGACATTTATAATGTTATAAAAGATTTGTGTTTCAAATAAAGGCTGTTCTTTTCAACTTTATTTTCATCAAAGAATCTTGGAAAAAAGCAGCACAACTGTTTTCAACATTGATATTCTTAATAAGAAATGTTTCTTGAGCATCAAATCAGCACATTCAAATGATTTCTGAAGGATCATATGACACTGCAGCTTAACCATCACAGGAATAAATTAAATTTTGAAATATATAAAAATAAAGTTATTTTAAATTGTAATACTATTTCACAATATTGCTGTTTTTACTCTTTTTCTGATTAAACAATTGCAGCCTTGGTGAACATAAGTGTTACAGTACGTGGTGGTTAGAAGCACGAGGAGACGAGGAATGCCAGGAAACAAGGGTTTTAATTAAAGAACTCAGGAGAAACATCCATTCAAACACCAACTACAAACAATAACCGACCAGGAGTGAGGGAGAACACAGGGTTTAAATACACATAGAACAGAATGGGGAAACAAGGCACAGCTGGGGCAAATGAACTGATAATGACAGGTAAACAGGTGAATGAACTAAACAGTAACGAGGAGCGGGAAAATAGAAACAGGACTGAACCAAATACACAAAGAACGGGGGAAACACAGGACACACATGTAACAATAAGAGACTTGTTTTAAAAACATTGTTTTTTTTAAGTAACGACCCCAAGCTTTTGAACAGTAGTGTAAGGCTACCGTTGGTGTAAATGAACTACTAAATCCAAAAAGGTGATTTAAAAATTATGAAAAACTAAACGGAAAATGACGCTGTCACTGTCATACAGACTGTCGTTAATGACATCATGTGCAGGTGCAGGAGTAATAACTTCTGCCAATGCTAATACATCTATTCAAGATCTCCAAGATGCTGCTGTAACGAACATGGCACCTAATGACTACTTCACTGTTTTTGTTCCATTTAATTTTGCTTCTTTTTGTTTGATTCATCGCAGGTTCCCTTATGTCATTCTCCAGAGTTTCCTTGTGCATTTTATGCACATGCGCACTCTACAAAATGCACTGATTGTTGACATGCTAAAATATATAGATTTACATGTATATATATTTAAAATTGAATAAAAGATATGGAATGTAGAGAATGTTAGATTGCTTATTGTGCCCAAGAGCATGATCCATAAGTCCACATATTATTTAACAAGAAACTATGCTTCTTGCCACAGCTCGAGAGCCATAAGCTATGTTTCCATCCACACATTTTTATCCGCATTAAGTGATATCGAATGAAAAATGCCTTATGGAAACAGTAAAATTCGATTGAATTTCATGAATATCGACTCAAATGAAATACGATCGGTCTCATCGAATTTTATCTTGATCGATATACGGCTTATGCGATAAACGAGGATGGAAACGTTATTATGGTGCAATCCATTTTGCCTAGTAAAACTTTGTTCGCAAATGTTGGCTTGAATGTTGTGCAATTCGGTGAGAAAATGAATGGAAACACCTTAACATGTCTCAAATCAATTCGATATACCAATTTGATCGCAAAACAGCATGTGACGTCATTATGCACAGGTTTTTATCCGCTTTAAAGCCGTTTGATGGAAACACACTTTCACCAGCTTTATTCGCATGAGGTTTTTTACCGAACTTCAGATAATTCGATTGACAAGTGGATGGAAACATGGCTATAGTTACAACCACATAAGTTTGCAATGCTGTTTGGTGCTGAATGTTCGTTGGAACTATGGTTTCGGGAAAAGCCAAATTGTTGTACTATGTTGGTAACAACGGAACTTGCAACCATATGGCGCTTTTCGACTGCATGGTATGGTACGGCACGCTTTGGCGCTTTTCTACTGCATGGTACGGTATGGTACGGCTCGGTACGGCTCACTTTGTGGCGCTTTTCCACTGCATGGTAAGGTACGGCTCGCTTTAAATGGTACCACCTCTGTTGAGGTTCCAAGCGTACCGTACCAATACTAAAATGTGACGTGAAAACATTGCAGATCACTGATTGGTCAGACAGAATCGTCACTACCAGCGTCATTGTATTTGCGAGCATCAAACCCGCTAGATTTAAATAGCCAGTAACAGCCACCACTGTAGCACCTGTTTTAAAAGTACTTGCTTGACTTGCTTGAGGAAAAAAGAAAGAAAAAAAACTTCCAAAAAAGAAATGGCTTTTTGCAGACGTTCCTCTCGTTGGTTGCCGAGGAGCGGATAAACTATAACAATCAGTCTATAATCCCACCCACTTTGAAGCGGTACTAACTGCAGTGGAAAAGCAAACCGAGCTAAAGCGAACCGAGCCGTGCCGTGCCGAGCCGTACCACGCAGTGGAAAAGCGAAGCGAGCCAAACCATGCCGCGCCGACCGTACTGAGCCGTACCGAGCCGTACCATGCAGTGGAAAAGCGCCATTAGTTGACTAACAATGTTTTCGGGAAACGCACCCCTGTTTAGTTTAATTTTCCTTGCTTCTGTTTGCCTGAGTTTTCTTTCCTTGTTTGTTACCAGTTTGTGATTGAGTTTTGCACCTGCGCCTTGTTCTGTTGTTTATCAGTCCCTGTGTATATTTAAGCCCTTAGTTCTCTCAGTTCATGGTCATCAACATCAAGGTTTCATGTGTAATGTGAATAGTCTCTGTGTTTATTAAAGTCTCTTTGTATCATTCATTCTGCATCATGCGTATTTTTTAAATCTGTGGATTCTATACACAGCATGAACCCTGAACCATTGAATAAAAACAGAGAAATGGACAAAGCAGCAGCGTTTTCTGCCCTTGCCCTTGAGTGTCTTCCTTTGTTGGATTTCTCGGCCCGGTTCTCTGAGTTAGCCTAGCACTCCTGTCTGGATGAAGACACATTGAAATCTATTTATAGGATGGAAGAGAACTATTATGGTCTGCTGGACCTACCAGATAATTTTAGTTAGCAAGAAGCCATTCTCTGTTGCCTGGAATATGTCTAACCATTGTCGATGTCCTCATCTACGAACCCCACTGACCCAGAACCAAGCCAACACCTCCACATACCCGCCACAAACCTAGATGCAGTGAATAAGCTTGCTATGGACAAAAAGCCAGAGCCCACCACAAACCCAGAGCCAATGCCAGCTGAGTCTGACCAGGTGTGTGAGTAGGCCCCTATGTCCATCCAGGAGCTAGAGCCTGAGCCAATGTTTGTCCACTTTCTATGTGTATGGACAGTGAACCAGAGCCCACGACAGACCTGTAGCCTGAGCCTGCAGAGTCTGACCAGGTGTGTGAGCCGGCATCGACATTCGTCTCTGAGGGAGTGCTGGTAGAGGTGGACATTGTGGAGCAGAGTTCCATCCATTCCCCTAGCCCTGATATATATTTTTCCCTGTGTTAACTCCTGGACCCTCTGATCCCCACCCACTTTCAAGCCCTGTCTCCACTACTGGTCATGTCCAGCCCAAAGTCACCTTCATCGCCGCTCATTCCCCCTTGCCCAAGTTGCCTTCGTCGCTGCTGGTTCTGCCTATCTTCAAATCTCCTTCATTGCTGCTGGTTCCACCCAGCCCCAAGTAGCCTCTGTCGTCATTAGTTTTGACCAGCTCCAAGTCTCCTGCGTTTCAGATGTTCCCACCCAGGTTTCTCCCTCCCCCTCTGCCAAAGCCATCCAGTTTCTCAGCCCCGCCTCCACTGGCTCCCTTCAGCCCCTCGGCTCCTCCTTCAGTGGCTGAGCCCAAATGCTTGGATCCGCCTTGGTCTTCTAGATCTCCATGCTCCGCCATGGTGTGTCGATCCCCTAGCTCACCCTTAGGCCTCCGAGCCCCAATTTGTTATTCTCTGAAAAAGAATTTGGGATAGATCAATAAAAGCAAGTATTTTCTGCATATGAAAATTGTAAACAGTTCAAAAGTCATTGTTTCCAAAAATAACCGAAATAAATCCACTCAGGTGTTAAAACTCAAAATCACAGTCCAAACATGTAAGGTCTCTATCTTCCTGTCCCAGGTCTACTTGGCGATTATATCCTGCTCTCCGCCAATCACTGGAATTAGAGAGCCTGTGGACCACCTTGAACTTAAAAGGCTGTGAAGCTAAATGCCAACGGGTGATCTGCGCTTTGGTGTCCTATATATGGTGGAGCCACTGGAGAGGTGAACAGTGGTCCGAACAGAAAGTGAAAACCGGTCCCAGGAGGTAATAACGGAGTGTGAGGACAGCCCACCAAATAGCCACATACTTTTTTTCAATGGTGCTGTATCTGGTCTCTCTGTTTGAGAGCTTTCGACTCAGAAAGCAGCTCATGAACTTGGGGCATTGCATAACCATCAAATTTAAACACAATATTCACCCTTCTATAATCAACACAGAAACGGACAGAGCCGTCCGTTTTAGGATACCAAAATTATTAGGCTTGTTCAGTCACTATGTAATTCTTATATTACACCCAACACTAGCATGGCCTTTAATTCATCCTGTACCACTTTTTTATTGTGTTCTGGTAAACAATAGGGACGGCTGCGCGCCATTTCCTCAGGGATCTAGATCTTCGAGATCTTCCTCTGCCAAAACGACCACTGCTAACTCTACCGATGTCACCTCATTCCAGCGTTTTAAAAGATAGAGAGGATAAATTTGACATGAATCACCCCTGTCCGTTCATCTTACCTCATTCGCGTGTACCTCATTCGGGGTTTTTTTTCAAAGTGCGATTATATCGTTCCACCAAGCCTATGTCTGTGGGTGATAAACGCTGGTGCGAATCGATTTAATGCCCAACAGTTTGTATAATTCGCTTAGTGTATGTGACATAAACGGTGCCCAGATCAGTGAGAATCTCTTTGGGGATTCCCTCTCGGGAGATAATGCGAAACAGCGCGTCTGCCACAATCTTTTCAGAAATGGTGCGTAACGGCACGACTTCCGAATATCGTGTTGAATAATCCACTAAAACTAATGCAAAATGATGTCCGCGTGCTGAATGTTCTAATGGCCCGATGAGGTCCATACCAATTCTCTTGAAGGGGACCTCTACTAATGGTTAATGGGAGCAATGGCGCTTTTGAAATGGCCGGTGCCTTAACCACCTGACATTCACGCCAACCGCACACCACCGGCAGACGTTCTAGTGAATGCCCGGCCAAAAGAATCGGGCCATGAGACGTTAGCGTGTCTTTGCTTCCCCCAAGTCACCTGCCATGTGACTACAATGAGCTGCCTGGAAAAGCATTTCCCAACGGCTTTTTGGCATTAATAACTGTATCTTCCTTTGTCTGGGTGTCTTGGGCCACCCGATACAACCTATCTTTAATAATAGAAAAATAGGGATAGGAGAGTAGCTGATCAGGCTGAAGTAGCTGTCCGTTGACGGTGCGGACCCGGTCGTTTTTGAGCATTTAATCACGAGACTGCTCCGCCCTTGTTCTCATTTCTTCTGAGACAGTCTGTGAGCATGCCAGAACAGCATCTACAGCCTGAGCCGAGGTTTTTCCTATCCATAGCCCTGTTCCCCAAGAGGCATCCGCACACTAAATTCCCAATAATTGTGAAAAAGCTGGCCAATCTGTACCCAAAATTAGTGGATGCCTAAGGTGGGGAATAACCGCTACCTTAATTCTATGCATTTTTCCTCTAAATTGTAACTAACGGGTAGTCCACCACATCTCCGTGCACACACCTCACCTTAACCTTGCGGCTTGCATCCAACATCCCTAGCTATATCAGGCTTTTATGAACAGAGGTTTGGTTACAGCCTGAATCCACCGAAGCCTGATATGTACCCCTCTTAATACTAACATGTATTTGGTACTGCCCGGCTTGATCGGGGCAGCCCACAGGGAGTCGGGGACCCGTATCAATGTTCCCACTTCATTCACTGGACACCGGTCCTGGAAATTTCCAGGTCCCCACATCTCCAGCAGGCCGGCCCAGGGGCAGACGGATGATCAAGAGATTGGCGGAGAGAGGTAAAGGTGGAGATGGAGCGGCGGCTCTAGGGCTCTCTGCCGCGCCCCCTCATGTCCCAGATCTATTCCCCTGGAAAAAAACGTTCACGCTGTGGCGCGTTGCTTCGTGACCTGGGAACAGGAATAGGGCGAGAGAGAGAGCAGGAAGAGAGGGAAAGAGAGGGAGAAGGGTTGGAGAGAGAGAGGTTAGGTAGGGGCTCGCCGACCCCGGGGCACACCACCAGATGATCTTCAGCCAGCTGGATGGCCAGATTCAGCGACGCTGGGTGGTGGCACTGGACCCACTCGGCTGTTTCACATGGCAGCCGAGCAATGAACTGCTCCAGTACCACCAGATCGACCACTTCCTCAACGTCGCGTGTCCTGGCCATCAGCCACTTGCGGCAAGCATCCCGGAGCTGTTGGGCCATCATAAAAGGTCGGCCGCTGTCCCCCAGCTCCACTGACCGGAAGTACTGATGATGTCGGTCCAGGGAGTTGCCAACCCAGTGAAAGATGTCCCACTTCAGATCGTTGTAGGCCAGGAGGTTCACTACAGGTAGCTGTTGCGCTGCCACCTGTGTCTCCCCGGACAGCAGCGGGATCAGGCGCAGCGGCCATTGGGTGCGCGCCCACCAACATGTCTCCGCTGTCTTCTCAAAGAGGTCCACGAACGCCTCAAGGTCGTCCTGTGGACCCATCTTCACCAGTGGGACGTGGGAGATGGTAGGGCCTGCGTCTGGGGCGACCTCTGACCTGCCGAACTTCCTCCTGTGCCTGGACCAGCAGACGGAAACGATATTCCTGTTCTAGTCGGAGGTCCATCAGCGGGCGAGCGACTTGACTAGCTCCATAAGCAGCGTTTTTTGAGCTGACTGCATGGCAGCGTGCCAACTTCTTCATTGTGGGTTTCGGGCACCAGTGTAAACCATTCAAAATAAAAATGACGAAAAAGTCAGGGTGGCGTCCTTTTATTTTGTCTCCAAAAATAACAGAAATAAATCAACTCAGGCGTTCAGCCTCGCATCCAAACACAAACTCAAAATCACAGTCCAAACGTGAAGTCTCTTTCTCTCTGTTCGGGGTCTGCAGGGCGCTTATATCCCGTTTCTCCGCGAATCACTGGAATTAGAGACAGGTGTTAGTTATCATGCCCTTGACCTCCTTATCCCCGCTTTTCTCCACACTCGTTCCCCCTCTGCAGACTTCACATTACTACACCCCCCTCGCCACAAACATGGCTTTATTTCTGAATAAACAGTGATAGCTCACAGCTATACAATATTTCAGATTGCTGAGGGAGATCATTTGAGATGCATTGTTTCATTTTAAAATCTTGTCAATAGGGCTGCCCCGATATGAACATTTCGGCTGATTCCGATAATTCATTATATTTGAAAGCCGATAACATACTCGGTTACTAATGTAACCTCGGTTCCCTGAGAGTAGGGAACGAGTATTGCGTAGCTAATACGCAGTGGGGAATCTCCTTTCCTTGAGAAATATTGAAGCCTATATTTAAAACGCAATGCAGCTGCACAGCGAGCACAGCAGAGCAAGCTCACCCATTGGCTGTGCTGCAGCAACTGCACACCCTATGGCGAAGCGGCTCGGACCAATCAGGTGACTCCGCGCCTGAGCACGTCAGAGCCCGTCAGAGCCCGCCAGAGTGGGCTACGTACCCAAAATCCTCTCAACTCCGTTCAAAGTGCAGGTTATCATGTTATTAGCACTTCTCCCCTCGCAGAACGATGGGGAGGCTAAATTGAGTGTAACTCTGGAGTCACCAATCTCAAATTCCAAGCAGGAAGTGCTCACGGAGAGCGCCTGCAAATCTCCCACTCGCTGATGCCAGGGCCAGCAGGAGAGCAGTTTTCAACGAAAGTGGCTTAAGATCCGTCGACTGAAGCGGTTCAAATGGGGGACCCTTCAAGGCCCCAAGGACCGTGGAGAGGTCCCAAGGCGGTTTAGAAGGGGGCCGAGGGGGGTTCATCCTCCTGGCCCCTTTGAGGAAACGAACGATGAGGTCACTTTTCCCCAGTGATTGACCAGCCACAGGAGCATGATAGGCTGCTATGGCCGCCACATACACTTTGAGCGTGGATGGGGAGCGTCCCACATCCAAGAGCTCTTGTAGGAAGGAGAGTACCACTGATACCTCGCATGACTGGGGTTTGAGGTCTCAAGCTGTGCACCAGCTGGTGAACACTGACCACTTCAGAGCATAGAGGCGCCTAGTAGACGGTGCTATAGCCTCAGTGATAGTATTCAAGACATTCCCAGGATACCAGTTGAGGGGCCACACATGGAGGGCCCATAAGTCGGGGCGAGGGTGCCAAATCGACCCATTTGCCTGCGTGAGGAAATCCTTCCTTCCGCAGATCACGCCTGATCTGCGCCAGCTCTTGGAACCAAACCTGGGTTTTCCAGAGGGGGGCTACTAGGAGGACTGAGCATCCGCTCTCCCTGATCAGCTTGATGACCTGAGGGATCATCGAGACGGAAGGGAACGCATATAGAGGGCGTCTGGGCCAGGCATGGGCCAGTGCGTCCCTGTTCATTGAAAAGAACATCGTGCAATGAGTGTTGCTTTCCGAGGCAAAGAGGTCGACCTCTGCCCTGCCGAATACAATCCAGATCAAACGAACCGTCTGTGGGTTGAGAGACCACTCCCGGGGGAGTGTTGTCTCGAGACAGCATGTCCGCACCCAAATTTTGGATGCCCGGGACGTGAGCAGCTCTCAGAGAGCGCAGGTTGGCTTGTGCCCAAAGGAGGAGGTTTCTGGCCATGACATACAGGTTGCCTGATCTGAGGCCCCCTGGCGATTTATGTAGGACACCACCGACATGTTGTTTGTGCGGACCAAGACGTGGTGTCCTCTGAGGTCTGGCAGAAACGCTTTCAGGGCTAGACAAACTCTCTAGGCAGTTGATATGTAAGCTCTTCTCCAGACTCAACCAGAGGCCGGAGACAGGCTTGCCCTCGTGCAGCGGCCCCCAACCTTGGTTGGAGGCGTCTGTGAAAATCCCCTTCCTCCTGGAGGCCACACCCATGGTCACGCCTGACTGGCACCAGTCTTGGGCTTTCCAGGGAGCCAGGGCTCTTATGCAGCCCTGGTTCACCGTAACGTGCAGGCGTCCTGATCGCCACGCATGGGCTGGCACACGCCGTTTCAGCCAGAGCTGAAGGGGGCGCATATGCAGTAATCCCAGGTCGAGTACTGACGATGCCGCGGCCATGAGGCCGAGAAGCCTCTGAAACTTCCTGAGGGGCGTGCACGCACCTGCCCTGAAGGAGGCTACTAGCTTTTGGATAGAGAGAGCCCGCTCCGGTGTGAGCCGAGCTCTCATCAGTGTAGAGTCGATAACTGTGCCCAGAAAGATTATGTTCTAGCTGGGTGACAGTTTGCTCTTGGAAAAATTTATTCTAAGCCAGAGACAATCCAAATTGCTGAGGAGCCAGGATCTGTGTCAGTAATCTGGTCTTTGACTGAGCCATAATGAGCCAGTCGTCAAGATAGTTCAGCACTGTTGTCTGAAAGCGAGAAAGCGTTGCGTCCATGTACTTCGTAAATGTATGGGGTGACAGGGACAGACCGAATGGTAGGACCATGTATTGATTAGCCTGCCCCTCGATGGCAAATCTCAAGAATGATTGGACATTATCTGAATATGAAAATAGGCGTCTTTCAGATCCACTGTAAAGAATCAATCCCCCGGGCGAACCTGCGCAAGGATTTGATTGATAGTTAGCATTCTGAATGGCTGTCTCATGAGGGCTCAGTTCAGATGTCTCAGGTCTAGAATGGGCCTGGTGCTTCTTTGGTACAGGGAAGTAGCGACTGTAAAACCCCGACTGACTCAGCGTGGGGGAAACTAACTCTATTGCCCCTTTTGCTAGCAGATTCTGTATTTCGGTGCGAAGCACGTGAGCCACGCTGCTTCTCATCGAAGTCTAGACAACCGCCTGAAATCGTAACCTCGCTTTATAGTGTTCATTACCCAGTTTGGGGATGGCTTGCCAAGCCTTGGCCCTTGTGGCTAGGGGTTGAATGAAAATTGGGGTTGGGCCGCTTAGCATGGGGCACCTATTACCCTTGTGTTGTGTTTTGTGCACATATTCTCTTTTGGGCTGGCTTGACAAGCCTCGGCCCGGCTGGACAGAGATGGCTTGATAGGCCTCGGCCCGGCTGGACAGAGATAGAGTGACAACTGGGGAGGGCCGCCTAGTGAAGGGGGACTGGTTGTAGGTTTGAAACATACTCTGTTTGTGCTTTATTTGGGTCGCTGTAAAAACAGCATTTGTTTGTAGGGGCGCGTGCAGTGCAATGGGCCCATTGACTACAGTAGAAACATCTCCAGCCACCTGAGCTAAACAGGGAGCTGGGAGACTTAAGTGAGCTCTTTTCGAGGGTGGTCCGGCCGTGGCGGGACTCAGGGTCAGGGTCCAACACAATGCGGGGTTGGGGGCCCTGGCGCTGCGAGTGCGGATGGTGCCTAGCCATTCGTGAGCGGGTGAAGGGTGTCAGCCGCATGGCGGGGCTGAGAGACCCGAGGCGCTGGCCTTGCTGGCTGAGGAGGCGGCGTTCTCTTAGGGCAGCTCGAAGCTGAGCTGGAGCACTGAGGCAGGAAGTGCCGCATAGCTTGAGACGACTTCTGCGCTTCGGTGAATCGCTCCGAAAACCCTTTCACAGCCGGGCCGAAGAGGCCGGTGCTGGATATTGGTGAGTCAAGAAACGCCGTCCTGTCCGCCTCTTTGATTTCGGTGAGGTTCAGCCAAAGATGGCGCTCGAGCACGATGAGGTTGGCCACATTTCTGCCGATAGCTTGAGCAGTAGCCTTCGTGCAGTGCTAAGTCTGTGGCTTTGTGTAGGTCACGAAATGACTCAGGATCCGGGCCAAACTCGTCTATGGTTTGGAGAAGCTTGGCCTGGAAAACCTGCAACACCACCATGGTGTGCAGGGCCAATGCCACTTGGCTGGAAGCGGCAAAAGCGTGTCCAGCAAGGGCTGAGGTGTTTCGGCAGGGCTTAGAGGGGTGGAGCGCTCCAGTTCTCCATCCAGCAGCAGTGGGCGGGCAGAAGTGAGCGGCGACTTCTTCCTCGAGAGGCTGCAGCTTCTCATATCCTTTTTCCGCTGCGCCGTCAACAGAGGAGAGCGTAGTGGAAGTAGAAGCGTTCATGCGCGCTGAGTAGGGGGCGCGCCATGACTTTGTGAGTTCGTTGTTAACTTCAGGAAAGAAAGGCGCCGGCTTGTGACGGGGGGCCTGCTGGCACCCTGGCAGAAACCATCCATCTAGTCAGCTCCTAGCAGGCTCTTCGGGCGAGGCCCACTCGAGCCTGAGGTCCGACACGGCCGCGGTGAGGATGTGCAGTATCTCAGCATCGGAGTTCATCCTAGTAGCACTAGCACTAGCACCTGACTGTGAGGGGAGGCAGAGACGTGAGATGTCGCTGAAGGAGATAAAATCAGATTTTATGGCGGAATGGTGGGCTTTTATAGCCATAAGCCGCGCCCATTCTGGTGGGCTCTGACGTGCTCAGGCGCAGTCACCTGATTGTGTCGCGTGTCCGAGCCGCTTCGCCATAGGGTGTGCAGTTGCTGCAGCACAGTCAATGGGTGAGCTTCCTCTGCTGTGCTCGCTGTGCAGCTGCACTGCGTTTTAAATATAGGCTTCAACATTTCTCGAGGAAAGGAGTTTCCCCACTGCGTATTAGCTACGGAATACAAAGTGACCGTTCTCGAAAGGGAACTGATATATTGGCCGATAAACCAAATTTTTATATAATTTTTGAGAGCCTGAACAAAAGCAAAAGTCTCACCATTAAAAGACATTTCCCAAGCACACATTTATAATGTTCTCATTATAGTTCTCTTACGAGAGGTTCTCTCGTATTGCGTAAGTTTAGCTTACGCTACGGGAAAGATTCATCTTCTCGAGATATTGAAGCCAAAAAATTATCCTTAATTTTGTATTCATTGTCAACGCAGTGCAGCAGCTAGCAGACCTAGAGCAGGCCATCTCGTGTGCTCATTGGCTGCCCTGCTGGCATCTGCTGCAGCCTACCAGTGAGCCCCGCATGACGTCACGCCCAATGAAGGGCGCTCGCGCCTTCATAGCGTCACAGCCCGCCAGAATGGGCGTGGCTTAGCGTATAAAAGAAGGGGCTGTAGGCTGACTTCCCTGATTTTTCGACTCTTCAGCGAGCTCTTCGCGTCGCTGGATCAGAGAGAAGCCACCACCGCCGTCGAACAGCGAACAGCCAGCTTAGGACAGCGCTGAGGAAGCCGGCCGTCTTCGCCACCTTCGGCCATCCGTGCGAGCTACGCTATCCGGCGACGTATCCTTTTACTCTGTTGTATTCTCTTCTAGCTTCTCCTAAAAGAACGCGAGTGTCTGATTTTTCAGACACTCGTTTTCAGACCGTCTCAGACCGGTTTTCAGACCGTCTTCGTCACCTTCGGCCATCCGTGCGAGCTACGCTATCCGGCGACGTATCCTTTTACTCTGTTGTATTCTCTTCTAGCTTCTCCTAAAAGAACGCGAGTGTCTTTTTAAAGATGCCTCGCATTTCCTGCGGCTCGTGTAGGGCCCCGGAGACAGCCGGAACCTGTGGCCACTGCGACGCACGCGCTCGCCGGAGAACCTCCCTCGAGCCTCGCTCTCGCCTTCCCCGCCTCTCTTCACCGACGCGCAGCTGCCGCTCACGAGCCTCACTGCCGTCGCGTCTGAGGTTGAGGGACACGCCACAAGGGACTGCTGTTCTAACCGCGGCTAGCTTCCCCCTCTTTTTCTCAAACATTTTCCAGCTCCTCCTAGTTCGAGCGGCTGGTATTGTCTATACTGCAGTAGAGAGCCTGTTATAACACGCACGCCTGCAGACAATGCCGACACGCACACGAAAACTGTGATGACGCTCTCTCTCTTATCTGCTCGCGCCAACTAAAGCTTATGTTGTTTCCCCTGTGGCTCAGTGGCTAAACCCTAAGCTTTCGCGCCAGAGACCCGTGTTCGATTCCGGCTCCCGCAGCAGATTAAATTTGTGCGGCTCTCCTCAGCGAGCCGCCGTATTCATATCCGGCTCACGCCGATGGTGTTTTTAATGTAGAAAGGGTGCCCACATCTCTCAGTGTTCACCCCTGCACACAAGCACAACACTTCCCGTGTTATTCACAGAGCCCACTCCCTTAAAGCGGGAAACCGCTCGAGTGTTGAACGTAGGAAATGTGTCCACGAGTTCGTGCCCACGCCTATTTTCTGCCCGCTCCATCACTGAAGACTCATATCAAACTATGAGAGAAAAAAGACGTGCATGTCCCGCTGCGGCCGGACTGCCGTCAAAGTTTATTTCCCTGTCAGTCCCCTTCAAACAGGCTACTGCAGTGGTCCATTTAGCAGCCAACGAGCCGGTTCATTTGCCCTCTCGCCTGCACACAAACGCCGTTTTCACGGCGACCCAGAGAAATCTCAAAAAGAGCATTATGTCTGGTCCGGCTCACGCTGTCAGTGTTTTAAGTGTAGTGAAAGTGCCCACGCCCCGGTGTTCACCCCTACACACAAGCACTTCAAATATCGTGTCACCCACAGAGCACACTCTCATAAAGTGCAGAAAAGCCGCTCGAGTTTTGAATATAAGAAATGTGTCCACAGGTCTGTGCCCACTATCTGCCCGCTCTGTTACATGGTCAAGAAAGCAGGTTATGAATGTAAGTCTCGTGCCCGCCAGAGAGCGTTCACGCTTACTGACACAAACCTCACCCCGGGCGCCGCCCGCGCGTTTAAGTGCTATCACAAAATGCAGGGCATTAATAAGACGCTCCCCATCCATTTTGATCGGGACGTCAAATACACTTGTAAGTCTCGTGCCCGCGCAAACGCGCTCACGCTTACAGGACGCTTTTCCGCCCAAAGCGCCGCTCGCGCGTCAAAGAGTGAGGAGAAAAGGTTCCCCATCCCTTATGATTGGGACATCTCATATAAATCAGCCGGTTTCGGCTTTCAGCGAGCAGCCGTTGCCCAGAACCGAGAACGCGCGCGCATCGCGCTTTCAGCTCCGGTTCAGTTTCACAAGCCCGCAAACGGCGGCGATCTGAACCCGGAGGCCATTCGCCCCCTAGCGGCTCACATGGCTGCGTGGGAAACTATCCCGGGGATTTCAGAATGGGTGCTGAGCACAATAAAGCAGGGCTATACACTTCAATTCATTCGCTGTCCCCCGCGCTTTCGAGCCCGGACCGCGACAATGGTGAATGCGGAAGTAGCACACCTACTTCATGCAAAAATAGCAAAGCTGCTGTGCAAAGGGGCTATAGAAAAGGTGCCGCCTTCTCTGAGCGAGTCAGGCTTTTACAGCCGTTATTTTCTCATTTTCAGATAATACCCCGTCACAGGCAATTTTTGAAATTCGCCTTCGACGGTCAGGTATATCAATACACCGTCCTGCCGTTCAGCCTGTCTCTAGCACCCCGTACGTTTACGAAGTGCATGGACGCGGCGCTCGCCCCCCTGAGAAGTCAGGGGCTGCGAATATTGAACTATCTGGACGATTGGCTGATTTTGGCACAGTCAGAGACAGAGCTGCTATCTCACAGAACAGTGCTTCTCGGTCACCTGGAAAGCTTGTGTCTCACGGTCCAAGAGCTCATTACTGCCCAGCCAGTCAATTTCCTTTTTGGGAATAGAGCTGGACTCGGTGACCATGTCGGCTCGTTTATCGGCACAGCGCGCGCGCCGTGTTCGCCACCTAGCCGCATCTTTCCAGAAGGACGGCTTTCTCCCCTTGAAAACATTTCAAAGGATGTTGGGCTATATGGCATCAGCTGCAGCGGTGCTTCAGCTGGGCCTACTGCGCATGCGCCCGCTCCAACGCTGGTTGAATGCTCGCGCTTCCCGCCGAGCTTGGGTTTCTGGCGGTCAGAAAATCAGAGTGACTCAGACCTGCATAGCGGCTCTGCAGGCCTGGTTAGTGGCCGACTGGTACCAGCAGGGAGTGATGATGGGAACTATCTCTTATCGAAAAGTCATTTCGACAGACGCGTCCAACTGGGGTTGGGGCGCGCTGTTCGAGGGCAGACCGGTCTTTGGCCAGTGGTCAGACCAATTGAAATGTTTTCACATAAACTGTCTGGAAATGATAGCGGTCGAGAACGCGATGAAGCGCTTCCTCCCGTTCATACAGGATCAACATGTTCTTGTCCGCTCGGACAACATGTCTGTGGTATCCTATGTAAACCGCCAGGGCGGTGTCAGATCCAGAAATCTCTGCAATCTGACGGAACGCCTCCTTATTTGGTCTCAGATGCACCTACGCTCGCTGAGGGCGGCGCATGTGCCTGGCCATTTGAACGATGGCCCAGACAAACTGTCCAGGGACAACGTTCCCCCAGGGGAATGGTCCCTGCACCCCCAAACGGTCCAGAAACTGTGGCGCCTATTCGGCAGAGCGGAAGTCGACCTATTTGCGTCGAAAGACAACGCTCAATGCCCGACGTTCTTCTCGAACGACGAGGACGCGCTGGCCCAGGTTTGGCCCAGCCTCCCGCTATATGCTTTCCCTCCGGTCTCTCTGTTACCACAGGTGATCAAGAGAATCTGGGAAACGCGCCACTCGGTGCTCCTCATAGCCCCGCGTTGGGAGAATCAGATTTGGTTCCCGGAGCTAGCACGGCTGTCACATACAGCTCCGTGGCCGATTCCGGTGAGGGCAGATCTCCTCTCCCAGGCTCGCAGCACGATCTGGCATCCCCGTCCAGAGCGCTGGTCTCTGCACGCATGGTTGATCAACGGGTACTCATTACCCTGCCAGAAGGAGTGATGAACACGATCACGCAGTCTAGAGCCCCCTCTACGAGAAGGCTTTACGCGTCTAAATGGTTGGTGTTCTCTGGATGGTGCACCGACAGAGGTCTGGACCCGCGGACATGCGGGGTGGCGCATCTGCTCTCCTTCCTACAAGAGCTGTTGGATAAGGGAAGGTCCCCATCCACGCTCAAAGTATACGTGGCGGCCGTGGCAGCGTTCGCAGAATCGACGCACGGCCAGTCATTGGGAAGACATGAGTTGGTCATCCGCTTCCTTAGAGGAGCTAGGAGGATGAACCCGCCGCGCCCCCCGTCGGTTCCCATGTGGGATCTTTCATTGGTCCTAGAGGCTCTGAAAGCTTTTCCTTTTGAACCACTAGACTCTGTGGGGTTGAAATATCTATCACTGAAAACCGTCTTTCTGACTGCACTGTCGTCAGTAAAACGTGTGGGGGACCTGCATGCGCTGTCTGTCAGCGCATCATGTCTTGAGTTCGGGCAGAATGACTCTAAAGTCATCCTCAGACCTAGACATGGCTACGTTCCTAAAGTGATGGGCACTCCGTTCAGAGCGCAAGTTATCTCGTTGTCAGTTCTCCCAGCATCTGACAGCAAAAGTGATGTGAACCTCCTCTGCCCTGTCAGAGCGCTGAGGTTTTACATTACGCGCTCCGCCTCATTCAGGTGTTCGGAACAGCTGTTTGTTTCGTTTGGTGGGTGCACCAAAGATCTCGCCTCCTCGAAACAGAGCCTGTCCAGATGGATAGTGGACGCTATAGCAGCCGCTTACGCGTCAAAAGGTCTGCAATGCCCTCTGGGCATCAGGGCTCATTCCACGAGAGGCGTGGCCTCTTCGTGGGCATGGTCCAGTGGAATTTCTATCCATGACATATGTGTAGCGGCGGGCTGGAGCTCCCCGTCTACCTTTGTCAGGTTTTATAACCTAGAAGTTCCTGCCTTGCAGGCTAAACTGTTGTCAGTTTAAAGGAGAGGTGTATTCTGCCCAGACCTCCTGCTCAGATCACTCTCACATGACTCAGCTCTCCTGGTTGAGCCGCACTAAGTAGGGTATGTGCCATGTGCCTATACCGACCGGCGCGCTGCTCTGTATTCCCTATGTGTGCTTATGTACAAGTGATGGCCCGCGTGGCTGGCCACCTTATTTCTCCACTTATAGGGTTCCCCTGAAATTTCGGGTCTCATGGTGGATGCTTGGCGCGCACGGCGTTGACAAAGTGTTCCCGTAGCGTAAGCTAAACTTACGCAATACGAGAGAACCTCTCGTAAGAGAACGATACTCGGTTACTAACGTAACCTCGGTTCTCTCTAGAGAGGGAACGAGTATTGCGTAACCGGCCGTGCTCGCGCCACGAGCGACTTCGCTTCAGTCGTCGAAAAACCAGGGAAGTCAGCCTACAGCCCCTTCTTTTATACGCTAAGCCACGCCCATTCTGGCGGGCTGTGACGCTATGAAGGCGCGAGCGCCCTTCATTGGGCGTGACGTCACGCGGGGCTCACTGGTAGGCTGCAGCAGATGCCAGCAGGGCAGCCAATGAGCACGCGAGATGGCCTGCTCTAGGTCTGCTAGCTGCTGCACTGCGTTGACAATGAATACAAAATTAAGGATAATTTTTTGGCTTCAATATCTCGAGAAGATGAATCTTTCCCGTAGCGTAAGCTAAACTTACGCAATACTCGTTCCCTCTCTAGAGAGAACCGAGGATACGTTAGTAACCGAGTATCGTTTTATGTTGCCTATATGACAGACTTGCTCTGCACATGTTGCACTTAACTGTATCTTCCTTTATGAAAGGAATATATCATATTCCAATCATATTTCAAGCAATTCAAAACCATGGTGAACAGTGGTCATCTGAAATGTCTCAGCTGAAGGAAATAATCCATTATTTATTGGCTTTAACATATCGGCCAAATTTTCTTATCAGGCTGATAATGATAACATCAAAAATTAACATATATTTCGCCCGATACCGATATAGTGTCTGATGTATCGTGCATTCCTACTTGACAAGCATATTTTTGTCAAATTCTGACTGCTATAGGTCTGTGTAGGCCTTCAGGATGATTTCCTCCACTTATATCATTTGTGAAAGTGTTAATCATACTGAGTGAACATATAAATATAAAACGCCATACTGAAAAGATGGTGTTTCACGTGTTATACCCTGCAGCGTTAGACAAGACCCACAGTTATCTTAACAAAATTGCTTGCGTATTAAAAATTTTTTAGATGAGAATAATTTTTTGGGCTGCTTTCGTTGTCATATTAAGATATTTTACATGACAATAGAATAAAACCCTGAGCCATTTTAGCTCTGCTTCATTTGTTTTGATTCATACTGTGTGATGAAGCTAAAGGACTCTAATTTTACCAGCTTTTCTCCCTCCGCTTAACACAGTGTTCCCACTGCGGATTTAAACCAATATTGGCTTGTTGGTCACTCAGTGCTCTTTCATCGCTTTCCTCTTTCATGGCATTATCGTTTTTCCCATCTGCATGTCCTCTTTGTCTTCTCTCCCTCTTCTCTCCTCTTTTCTGCATCAACGTTTTTGGCAAACAGCTTTGTGTTATTCATCCAATCATCCGTTCATCCATCCATCTCTCTGTCTGTTCATCCATCAATTACTCGCTCTGACAGGTGTATCGTGTATGACAGACAACTGAGCTTTTCATCCCAAAAGTGCTAATGTAGGTGTTTGTGGGTCTTGGTGAGTTCTGATGCATTCATGATCCTTTTGTATATAATATACATATTCTACCATTTAAATGTGAGTGACGGTATGTTTTTTTTTTTTTTTTTTTTTTTTATAAATTAATTGTTTTATTATGCAGGGATATGTACAAATGACATATTTCAAATAAATGCTGTTCTTTTGCAATTCAAATATTCCTTACGGTTTCCACAAAATATTAAGCAACACAACTGTTTTAATAATAATAAGAAATGTTTCTTGAGCATCAAATCAGCATATTAGAATGATTTCTGAAGGATCATGTGACACTGATGACTGTAATGTTGCTGAAAATTCAGCTTTACCAATACAGGAATACATTCAATTTTAACAATAAAATAGAAAAAAGTCAGTTAAAATTGTAATAATATTTGACAATATTACTGTTTTTTTATCAAATAAATGCAACCTTGGTGAGCATAAGAGACTATTTATATATAGACTATATATCTGCTTGTATAATATAATATAATATAATATAATAATTTGAGTCTGTGGTTGTGCCCTGCAGTCTCATGCCTAAATTCTGGCTCTCTTTTTAGGAGCTTTGATTTCATGGTGCTGATTATTTTTCTTCAGGTCCACTCAAGGATGAAGCCCAAGGAACCCAAGATTGTCTTCCTTTCAGTCCAATCACAATGAAGCAACCCCCGCCAAAGTATCACAACCTCTCCCGCCTTCTCCAGAATCCCTCTCCCTCTCTCTTCCTTTCTCTTTTCTTGGTGCTTTCTTGGAGCCATACAACTTACTTAAAGAAAGACTTAACGGCATTGGGATGAATTCAGGATTTGAGGAGGGGTCCCAGACAAGTCACCTATCTGAGCCAAAATCACACCTGTCTAGTACCCATCATGATACTGTAGGACAGTATGTGCCTTTAAGTATCCCTTTTGAGCATATCTGAGTGATACTGGTTTCTGGTAGTATTTGGGGTGTCAAAAGTGTGTGAGACGGGGGTGCGGTTCACTTCTGCCATTGTAGAGTCCGAAGAGAATAAACCCTCTACAGTTAAAGAGGGAGGGACGCAAGTGCCAACATCTCAGAAACAATCAGTGTCATGGCAATAAGGGTAGAGTTCTTATATTTTCCACCATGATGGCCATCTCTCCCCTAAGCTAATCCTGACCACAGTGAACAACTGTCTGTCTAATTTGCTTAAGTCAAGTATGGAAATGACACATATTGTCTAGACTGATTCACATATCACATAACAGCACTGCATAAAATGGCCTTAGCACATGTAGCTGCCCCCACTACAGTATTTACAGTCAATATTCTTGTGCTTGCACAATGCTTCACTATGATCTTTTCCCAGAGCAGAGTTAGAAGAGGCTAAAATAAGTGCAACCATTGATGATGTCACTCCCTTAAATATTATGTCAGAAAAAAAAGTAAAAATGTAGGGACAAATGTCTGCAGTGTCTCCGAAAATGCAGAAAGGATTTTAGAAAAACACTACATGCATTCGTAAGTTTGGAGTCAGTAAGAAATTTTTTGAAGAAATTCATATTTTATATAGCAACGATGCATTAAATTGACCAAAAAACACATTTATAATGTTACAAAAGACTTCTATTTTCAAATAAATGTTCTTTTGAACTTTCTATTCATCAGAAAAAGAAAAAAATATATTTCCACAAAAATATTTAGCAGTACAACTGTTTTCAACATTGATAATAATAAAAATGTTTCACTAATTCAGGATTTTGTAATGATTTATAAAGGATAATTTGTCTGCTGAAACGTCAGCTTCACCATCACAGAGATAACTTACATTTTAAAATGGTTAAAATAGAAAGTTTTTTCATATTATTTTTTAATTACTGTTAGGTAGTCTATCCAACCCATTAAAGTGAAATGTAATGACTAGGGTTGTGTAAAATATTGAGAAATGAAAGTAATGTTTTAAAAGTTCTTTTGAATTACACTTAACATAAGCTCTTAAATGTTACTATGTTCAATAATAAGTTACTTTTATCAATAATGAATCATAGGGGCACACAACACACAAACGGCACTATTTTCTGAGTATTACCTAGTCCTAGAGATTTGTTTTTGAGGGAAATATTTTATTAATGTAGAAAATGTAAGAAGGTGAATGTGTTTGTGAGATAAAGGTAACGTCACGTTTAGTTTTGTTTTCAAGGACTTTTAGTATGTCTCTATTTGTTGTAATTCCTGTTTCCTTTGTTTTATGTTCCTGCTTGTTCCTTGGTTGTCATGACAATTCAATATGTTTAATTAGAGCACACCAGTTTGTATTTTAGTTAATTATTATGTGGATATAATGCCCTCAGTTTCTTTAGTTCATTGTCTGCATGGTGTTGTCTGTGTTTAAATAAGCACTGATACTTTGAGTCTCTCGTTTGTTTCATTTTGTTAAAGCGACACTTCTGTTTGAACTCAAACCTTCCTTTTCATCATCCTTTGTGGATCTAATAGTGACGGGTAGAGAGGGAGAAGTTGATATCACAAGAATATGTTCGTCAACGCTTCTGGATTTCTGGATTTATTAGGCCTACTCATATATTCTCACTCGTCTGACCTTCATCTATACTCACAGTTATAGAGAAATACAAGCTGACTTATAGGCATAGTTCACCCAAAAATGAAAATTCTGTCATAATTTACTCACCCTTAAGTTGTTCCAAAACGGTATGGATTTCTTTCTTCTGCTATCAATGGGGGCCATCAACTGTTTGGTTACCCATATCTTCTTTTATGTTCAGCAGAATAAATAAATTCATACAGGTTTGGAACAACTTGAGGGTGAGTGATGAGATAACTATCCATTTAACTAAGAACACAAACATTTGTACTTTTCAAAATTGTATTGGTCATTGAGCAATCATTCACAGTGCAGAAAGTAAATGAACCTCTGTGTTACAAATCTTACGACTTCGCCAAAAGCCAACTCAATATAAGTCATCTAAGGAGGTGTGATTGGTGTTGTGGGTCGCACAGGTGTCCTCCCTTTAAATAAAGACATAGAAAGCCTGTAATGGACAAATTGGTCTTCTAAAGAAAGATTGGATGGTGTGAACCATGCCTCAATCCCAAAAGCTTTCACAGGACCATAAAAAGCTTAGGGCCTAGTGGCCTACGGAGATTCAAGTAGCTGGGAAAGTCTTAAAAAGCATTAAAAATCTTAAATTAAGATCAGACCACATTTAATAGTAAACAAAAAAGAGTTCATAAAAGTATTACTGCAACTGTAGCCCATATGTGTTAAAAGATCTTACATCCAGACTCCCTCACTAGAATATTTAGTATTTATCAGTTTGATTTGTTATTTGCATCCTATTTAAATATAGGTGGAAGAGACACTGGGATATAGGATGGGGGGGCTGGATTTGTGTCCAAATGGATTCCCCTAAAGAGAGGCTTATTGTCAATCAAGGGGTCTCAGACCAGCAGACCATTACGCTAAGTGTTAATCTTAGAGACACTAGTCTAGAGACAATACAGTCTAGTTACAAAGACAAATTTAGCCATGGTATCTTCATAAGAATTTGTGCATGTCAAAACTGAAGTTAAGTACTTTGCAATATTTTGTGCTTTGAACTATTTTCAAGATTTAAATAATAAAAGAATAAATATGAATATATTTATATTTATTTTTTAATGATATAAGAAAACAAAATTTCATGCTATATGAAATATGTTTAATTACATTAGACAAACATCTTTAACATTGTTTTAATGTTTATGCAAATAATGTCCAGTTTGCCATTGTGCAAATTTTTTTAGCTTAAGTATTTGACCTTTGTTATTGTAGCTGTTTATTTATTACATTTTAATTAGAATCTTCTTCCTCTTTTAGACTGAAAATTGTGCTTCATGTGATAACATCTAAATTAATTGATTTTACTCAAATATAAGTGTTATTTAGCATTACTTAATCAACCTAAATATATATGGTTACACCAACAAAACTAAATGTGTAAGATAAAATACTGTAGCACTTTAAAGTGAAAATTTCAGGTAATCACCTTTTAATAAAAATGAGCTTGTTTTCCTAAAACACTATAATACATAGTTTGAAAATGACGGTTTATACTTTTGAATACAAATATGCAATTAGACATGTTAAGATGTATAAGATGTATAAATCATAAAAATCACCAATGTATCCTCTTCATTGTTCTTACCAATTATTGTTTTGGCTCTAATTTTGCTCAAAATATGTATAGTTTGGTTAATTCATTAAAACTACTAAAAATCTCCTATTGGTTTGCAGTTCTGTCAATATTATCTAGATATTATACAGCTGAATTTCAAAATGACTGATATTTTTTTCCCCAATGAGCACACATAGCCTATAGGCATATTCCTCAATGAAAAAGAACTTCCAACATTGCGCCAAAAGACAGAATCTTATTCAAACATCATTTATTTCATGATATAACTACATATTAAAATAAAACATGTACACATATATAAATTAAGGACATATGCAGACGTATTTACAGAGCAGCGTGTTGTGCATTGTGTAAGCTGAAGGCATTGTGGTGTGAGTGCCCGATGAAGTTCATGTAATGATGATCGAGTCCCTGAACCGGTGATAAGTATCCACTGTGCTGAGACATCGCTGGATACGCGAGCGTGGGGCTCCGCGTCGAGCTGTGCCAGGAAAAGTGTCCGGGTGGGCTCTGCTGAAACACTGACTCGGTTGGACTTGAACTCTGGTACTCCAGCTGGCACAGAAGGTCCGTAGGGTCTGGTGAGATGGTACCTAACGTGCCAAACACAGGCTCGGTTACGACTTTGGACTGCAGGAACGCGAGAATCCGTGCGTACTTGGTGTCTTTGGTCTCCATTCGCTCCACGGTGGTCAGGTAGTGAACGAGGTTCTTCATGCACTCGTGATAGCCGTAGTGAAAGTAATTTGCAAACTCTGTCAGCAGTTCTCCTGGGAAAACAAAGAACCTTATTAGAAAAGTCATATAAATTCATCATGGGAGACAGAGCTTGATTTGATGTTTTGAAATTTTATCATTTTTCTCTCGCGATGTTAACGAGGAATTTATTTATTTATTTATTTAATTTGTTCATATTTGTACTCTAATTTGTTATTTATGATTTATTCGTGTTTCTTACCCTTTTCTCTCCCGCGCGGGAAGTCTGCGGAGTGGAGCGCGCGCAGATACTGCACCGTCATTTCCAGGATTTCTGCTTTCTCGAGTTTCCCAGAGTTCTGTTTTAATACACAGGTTTTGTTAGTCATAACATATATACATACATGCATACAATCAAGGCAGTCATGAGCACCTAAAAGACTTAAACTCATTAAAAGTTTCAGCTGCCCACCTGTTTAGCCAACGCCATAGGAACTGTCTTTCCCAGCTCGTTTAGACATCTGTTGATTCGGTCTCTTCTTCTTTTTTCAATGACCTTGTGAGAAACAGGAGTTTTCTGTGGGAAGGGAACATAATAAGATAAAAAATAAATGAAGGGAACAAAAGTACCATCACCAAAAAAATTAATAACCATGGTTATGTGTTGGATAAAACTTGATAAATATAAAAAAAAAACAATCAACTGATAGGTAGTTACATGAATGAAACTCGGGAGGATAATCTATTCGGTCGATAAAATATACTGCAGTAAGTTTTACTTGATTAGCAATAAGTTGTAAGTGGAGAGCAGTGCCGCGCTTTGCTTCCCTGCACGCGCGCAAAACATCTATCCGAAACAGGGCGTAAAACGCTTTTACATCGCAACCAAGTGAAATTATATAATTCATTTATTTAGAATGAACCACTGGCTTACATGAAATATTAGACCAGGAGAATCAACCATTCTAGCACTACAGCACTACAGTAGGCCCATCCCGTCATGGTTTAGCCTATTCTTAAAACTGCGCGCAACCAAAAGCTGAAATGACCTTTTAAGTAGGAAATATTAATATTATGTCAATCTGAAAAACAAAACAAAAAAAAACTCAACCAATAAAAAAATAAAAATAAATAGTATAAACATTGAGAGAGGCCATCGTCTGCATTCATCGTCTGGAATCATGTGTGCGCAACCAAAGTGTCCACATACCTTGCGATCCTTCATCTTTGACGCCATCGCTTGGTTAAAACTACGACAAAAATGATAGTGAAATTGTGAAAATATTGTAGCTAGACTATGTACGCGCTCCTCTTTCTAGACGCTTTAGACTGAGATGAGCTGACTGGAGGCAGCCGCTTATAAAGCGCTCGCGCATTCATGGCCCTAAATTATTCCATAGGATTAAAGGCGAGCTTTTGGTTAATGTGTGCACTTAGGATCAGTTAAAGAAATAGTAAAACCTGAAGCTGTGGGCTAGCGGGGGGCAGACCTATTTTGTTAATCCACGTGGCCTATCTAAAGACACGTGATGGGTTGTAGAATATTATTTGCATAGTAACAGGCCTTGCTGGATGTGGCTCACGAGCGAGCGCAGAGCGCGCAATGAAAACAAAGCCCATGGAGCAAGGCGTCCCTTTCTGTTCCACGTCGCGTTTCTCACACGATCGCCTGTTTATGGGTCCCAGCAAGCGATCTTAACTTCCATCCCAAGCCCGTCTCAGGTTTAAAGCCTGTCTACTGTTATTATAGTAATTAAGTAAGCACATAATAGGCTGTTCCGCCGAGTTCAGGGGAGACCTTTTGGAGACGGAGTCCCCCCGTTTGTTCGCCGCGTTTCTCACACGACTTGGTGACACGTCCATCTTTCATGGGCTACGGCCGGGTTTTTGTTTACATTCTCTAGTTTTGTTAGGGGCCTCGGCAGGTGTGGGGACCCGGCCTGGCACACGAGCGGCCCCTCCGACCATGTTAGAGACTCCAGCAGTCTTTGGCACACGAGGGTTACCCACCGCTGGATTCCCTTCAGAGGGGCTCAATTTGTATCCTATTATCCTATAAGAAAATGTCTATTGAGCGGAATGAATAGTTTCATTGGCCTAAATTTTAATAATGCAGTGAAAGAAAAGAAAAGGAGAAATAAAGAAGAATGCAGCTGGTCCTGACGCGCATTATTCTCCGTCACCTGCGCCTGGAGACCCCTATTCATTTGCCTAATTTCGGTCAACTTAACAAACTTTGGAAGAAATTATTCTGGTATTGTTGTGAAGGGTGAAGCTTTCTGATCGAATTAACAGCATGTTTTGATCCGGTAAATGTCATTAGAAAGAAAGAAACAATCGCGTATAGAGGGGTCTGGGTAACGCGCCAAGTGGCGACGCCAAAGCGCAATTCATGCCACAGGGGACTTTTGTACCCCCACATTGCTCAAGTTTGTGCCCAACAAAGGGCATTATTTTATACTTGAATACATTTCATACAACAATTGGCTGTTTTCATCAAACATATTTTCACAGCAAGGTTAACAACAGGTTTATTGTGTTCGCCCAGACTCCCAGACTCAGACTTCATGCGCCAAAACGCCTGGATCTTCTGCTTTTTTCACTGGGAACGTTTTAATCCAGAAGGTTGGCTACGCTTTAAAGTGCGATATCGTGTTGAATCGTGGAGGGAAAAATCAAAGATGTGAGGATTTTTTCTTTTTCTTTTAAAGAATTCAAGCTCTTTGGAAAGCCAAAGCAATGGAGACTTTTTAATACTATAGCGCGCAAAAGAAAAGCACAAGTGAAACAGACTAAAGCATAAAATCCCATTACTTTTGATTGTTAAATTTACCACAACATTTTATGCAAACTCTGTGGAGCCGACACAACAAAACGTTTTAACTTACTTTCGGATTCTGAAGTTCTGTAATGTGACCATTTTTAATCTGTTTTTGTAAACGTGCGTTGTGCATTGAAGAAGAGCAATACGTCAGCGGAATTTTCTCCTATCACAATGTAATTTAATCGCCCAACATTACACCAAACAATCCAGTACAAAAAGATGAAAGTATTTTAATATCTTAAGAATAAACTGATATGCTGCATACATGTTTGTTTTGTGAAGGAAAAGCTCTACAAAAGAAAAAAATAGAATGCACAAAGCTGGAAAACGTGAACAGAAGCATCTTTTGTACCCAACAAGTTCATCCCATATTTAGTGCTGGTATTTTTCTTTTCGATAAGAAGACTATAACAATAATTGTATTTCTCTAATGCCTAATTTTATTTTTACACATTCCTGATGCATTTTCTTACAAATTGCGTAAAATACGTATTACGCAAGAAAAACGTATCGTTATATGTATAGGTTATGCAAATATATATATATATATATAAAAAAATCAAAAATAATATTTATTATCATAAAATTCCTCAATATTAAGTGCAAAAACTACAAAATAAGTGCGTAGGTTACAGTTTAAACGTCTTTATAATAATAATAATAATAATATTTATGACAGTCATATTTATAAGCTGCAAAACAGCTAGTTGAAAGTCGTCTCAATGGCAGGATTTTTTTGTGAATGACAAGATTTTTTTTTTTACTTACACAATGCTATTTAATGCTATAAAGTCATAATAATGCTAATTTTTAAACTACAGTGCTACAAAACGAACTAAAATAGTTAATTTAAAAAAGTCTTTCTAAATGAGTTTGTATCGATAAAAGTCATAAACTCTCCTAATTGTCGTATCAATGTTTTATTGCTGTGGCATATAAGAGTTTAAAGCTGTCCAAACACGCTTCTGTATGGGGATCCCGGTCTTAAAGAGAGGCTACCTGAAAGCTGAACTCTGTCTGTAAGGATCTGTCCATGTGAAAGAGAATTAGAGGAGCGCAGTCATGCATGTCACCCTGATTACAGCAGTACAGTTCGCCTTATTTCCCAACCAACCTAAGACTTTTTCACAGACACACTAACCAATCTGGGCTTTTTCGGACAGGAGGGGATGCTTTCGCTTGTGTGAAGGGTTGCTAGGGCAAATCTTTTTAAGAGTGATTAAATAAATCCTGCCCTGTGCTACTGCCTTTACACTTTTCTTTCTCTGGGTATTTTTATTTTCTTTCTCTGATTACAGTATTTAAATAAATAAATAAATAATTTATTGTATTGGATATTTGTTCATATATGACCTTTCCAGAAGTTGATTTAAAAAAAACGAACTGCTTAAAAAATTTTTTCCAAGATGCTGTTTGCATATGTTTATAAATAGATTGAAAGCGCCATCGTGTGGAGAGATGAACTAAACTTAACAATAACACGATTAACAAAATCACGTCGACTTCAAATGTCTTGAAAATAATTTTTAAATTTTAAATGACATCTATTAGTAACGAGTATTTATGTATTATTGTTTTTCGTAAGACTGTTTGATTCAGACAACATTTATTAGTTTAATTAGCTCTTTTTAGTTAGCTATCAGCTATTTTTGTAGATGCAATTCATCTGCAAGTACAAGGCATAGGCTACTACACACACTATAAACATTTGTCCAGTAGCACATTTGCGAGATTTGAAATTCCTACGTTGATGGGAAAAAATGTTGATCCTCCAGACGACGTGTTGTCATGCGAGAGGCGGTGACCCGTGGTGACCCCGGGCCAGAGACGCACACAATCCTTTAGCTTCGCGCGCCACCGTGAGTCTCCTCTGCATCACTTCACACGAGACACATTCAGCATTGTTCGGGCATCACAATAGAACATCCTTAAAATTCATAAATATTGACCAAAAATACAATATAGAACTAACCACTTGATGATTTAAACTTTAGAAACAGCTTTTCTTGTTTCCCCCCCCTTAATAAATGTAGCATATCTTAAAAATAAATAGGCCTAGCCTACTGTGATTGAATGGCGCCTTCTTGCTCACTAGCACGTTATTGTCATTTGCAGAAGTACAACTAAATGCTTGTTGAAAGAAAGAAAGAAAGAAAGAAAGAAAGAAAGAAAGAAAGAAAGCATTTTGATAATACTTTATTACAGTGTCCTTGTTACATGTTACATGTAGTGTATAATAACCAAACCCATGGTGCACATGTAGTTAATTATTATTACACAGTAGCTACTTAAATGCATTATTACACTGTAACACGCACACCTAAAATAAAGTGTAACCATAATATTCAATTAAAGCTTTTTGTTAGACTTCTCAGATCTTGTTCATTCTCTATCAGCACATTTTAGAGTTTTACTATAAAACAAAAAAAATGTTGTTATTAAATATTTTACAAATATATGTTAGTTAGACGATTAGTGTTGGTGGTCAACAAAGAGGCATATTTACTGATGCGCAGTACACATTATAATATCATTAAAATAACTAAATAGTTAAAAATAATTATATAGGCTAATGCATAGAGAATTAAAAATAAACCTCAGTCCTTTTATAACTAATTTATTATAATTCACTTCATGGTGCACACAAAAAAAAAAAAACAGAGCTTCATTGTGTCATTAGTCGTTTGTGAAAATCGCAGTTGATCACGACAGTGCGTTTGTAAATTTTCCTTAAAAACGACCAATTGCACTCGTTCTTTCAATTCATAAGCGTAAAGATATGTGACGAGTGTTCTGATTGGTCGAGCGACCAGTGTCCTATATGAAAACAGCGCGGAGGAGAGCAGCCATGCACGCCTCTTAATAACAGCGGTGTGGAGTGGACGCTACATTCACACCATTCAGGTTTGTGCAATTCTACTTTAATCTTGGCTAGACTAATATTCCTATTTCTGTCGATGGAACTGAATAAAACTTCCTAAACGTGCATATTAAATGTATAACGAAGAAAAACGTCCAGCATGTTGGTTTTGTTTAGTGCACCTGCTCAGCCTCAGCCTCATCATGCATGCTCAGTTTAACACTAATTTTAAATGCACTGATTACGCGTTTGGCGATGTGTTTTTCTGCAGCGAGAGCGAGTTCGTTTTAAAGCATGAGTGGTGACGGAAAAGTCCGATTCATTTACGCGTATCGATTCTTTTGAACGATTCTTTGCCACTTCAAAACACGATAATTTTTCACGGCGCGTAAATATATCCTTTCTGCATCCCAGATTAGCTACAGACACGATGTTTTTTCTTCTGTTTTTTAACTATTAATTTAAACAAATGTTACTACTTAAATAATTTTAAATGCTGCTTTGTTTCGCATACATGTGTAATTTCTGTTATTTATCTATTAAAGTAACATTCCCCATCAATCCTCCTTTCCCACCAAACGCATACCATCAGCTCACTAAGTAATCAGCCATAACATATTGATTCATGTCCATGCAGTTATCGGATTTATGTTGACTCGAAAACCGCTCTGACCGATTTTGTCCGTTCAGAATGATTTTGTGAACCGGATCAGCGATTCGTTGAAAAGATCCGATTCAAAAGAACGAATCATTCACGAATTTGACATCGCAACGCATGAGCATGAGCTTTCCAGCTTTGCCAGTTAGTGAGCAAAAGAAAGACATATGAAAACGGTCTTCTAATATACACTACCGTTCAAAAGTTTGGGGTCAGTGAGAATTTTATTTTTTATTTTTTGGAGGAAAGAAATCAATACTTTTATTTATCAAGGACAGTAAAGACATTTATAATGTTACAAAGATTCTATTTCAAACAAATGCTGTTCTTTTGAACTTCCTATTCATCAAAGAATCAAAAAAAAAAAAAAAAAACAACAACTGTGCAACTGACAGACCAACAACTGTTTCAACATTGATAATAATAATAAATGTTTCTTGAGCATCAAATCCTCATATTATACTGATTTGTGAAGGATCATTTGACACTGAAGACACTGACACTGGTGATGCTGAAAATTCAGCTTTGATCACAGGAATAAATTACACTTTACTATACACAGAAAACAGCTGATTTACACTGGAATAATATTTAATACTATAACTGATTTTTGTTGTATTTTTAATCAAATAAGCGCAGCCATGGTTAACAGAAGAGAATTCTTTTAAAAGTATTTAAAATCGTACCGACCCCAAACTTTTGAACGGTAGTGTATATATATATGTTATTTATGTATTATCCCAACACGAATTTCCTTCTTTTACTCCTCTGGCAGAGAAAGCTGAAGTTGAGCGGAGGATCTGTGTGAAGACAAAGAGAGGGGCGGACGCTTGACGGAGTCTCGCGCGCTCTATTGTTAGTTAATTAGCTAATTCAGAACAGAATCGGATAAAGAGACAATGCATCCCTTGTCCACGACATGTTGTGGCATCACTCCTTGTCGTTTAACCTCCCATTTGCTTATCCAGATCACTGGCCATCACAAATTAAGGCATCCTGAAATAGCCATAACTCCATTATAAATTAACTTAACTAAACACTTTACCTTATTTCAGTAGCAAACCTTAAACATAAACATAACATTTATTTGATGCAAAAAAAGTGTTGACTTGGTCCATTAAAGATTTTAAGAAAATATCTAACTAAAGAATGGTGCAACAGGTCTGCTGACTAGAACACAGATCATTTGGCCTCATTTCGTTGATGCAGGGCTGAAAGATGCACTTTTTTTTTTACCTTAACCTCCTTGGAAGAATTATATTTGTCATTTATTTCAACTTTACTTAATTCGACGGATTTGAATGAAAAATCTTAAAGATTTAGCCCTACCCCAAAATAACACCTGTTGCTGTGGTTCGTTACCAATAACAATGTTTTCTCATCTCTGTTTTTCGACAGATAAAAGAGCCTGTCTCAAATTTCAGATCTTCCGAAAATTGATATCCGTTTCTCTTGTACAGACAGTCTTTCCTCTCACAAAACCCCAAATTGCCCTCTGACCATCTATAGAATGTGGCGTGTGCTGTTACACTTTTAAACTTGTTATAGAATGCTTTAGGTGTGGTTCAGCTGGAAAGAGTTCAAACATGACCAGGCAAGCCCATTTCAGGCCATAGTTCTAGCTTATGAAAGATTAAGTTATACTAGGAAAATTCAAATGAAATGTCCTTAAACAGGCATAATAAGTAGAAAAACAGGTCACCCTTTATATTAGGTTACCTTAACTACTATGTACTGACAATAAACACCTACAGCTACAAGACTGAATTGACAGTGTAATTATTACACGTTGTTCTGGAAAATTTCCACATTTCCTGCTAATGAGTTTGAGGTTATAGGTTCAGGAGGGTTATGGTTAGGATAGGGGTAAGAGTTAGGTTTTGTGGTAAGGCTTGTGTTAGGCCGGGTTAATGTTATATTGGGTTAATGTTATATTATGTTAATGTTAATAAAATGCACTTTAAATGGTATTACAATGCACTAACATATTGTATTAAATGGTTAAGTAGGCTACATAGTTAAAGCCACCTAATATAAAAAGTGTGACTGCAAAACACACGTATAGTTGCAAACACACTCTGGGCCCTATTTTAACGATCTGAAACGCAAGTGTCAAAGCGCATTTGTGGGCGGATCCCGGCGCTGTTGCTATTTTCCCGGCGGGATAAATGCCTCTTGCGGCTGGCGCAAATCTAAAAGGGGTTGGTCTGAAGTAGCTTCATTATTCATAGGTGTGGTTTGGGCGTAACGTGAAATAAACCAATCAGAGCGTCGTCCAACATACCCTTTAAGAGCAGGTGCGCATGTTGCATGGCGGATTGCTATTATAACGGCGGATTTACCAGGCGCGCGCCAGGAGCGGTTCACAGCCGAGGAGACCGACGTTCTTGTCAGGACCGTGAAAGACAGAGAAGTGACATTGTATGGGGATGGGAGAAACCCACCCAAATCAGCGTCGGTTAAACAGGCGTGGGAGGAAAAAAACTACATTTTTTTTACATCTTCATGTACACCACAATGATTTCCCTCATGTGTTAATATTTTTCCTTGTTATAATGTATGATTTGCAAAAATAAAAACTTGCGCTGTGTTGTTGAGAGAATCAAACTGTATGCGCGTTGTGCACCCGCTACATTATGGCCAAGCATGCGCGCTTAAAATAGCATTATGAACAACGCGCAACGCGCCACTGACTTTAGACTAGGTTTTTTCTGGTCAGTGGCGCAATTGTTTTCTGGAACTGCAAAATAGCACTAGGGAATGTTTGCGCCGAAACACGCCTCCTTTTTGCGCCGACCCGCCCAGGGAGCACAAGTTCATTCCCTAGTTTACCGACGTGCGTCTGTGGAGGGAAAAGCCCGCTTTGCGCGGGTGCAAAATAGGAATGATACATGCGTCAGTGTACAAAGTCATTTGCGCCGAGTGCAAGATAGGGCCCTCTGTGTATATATTGTCAAGTGTTATTTTAAAATAAATTTTGGAAGCTAACGTGAATGCTGTTTCATGGTTTCACATAACTAATGAATAACAGCTCTACTAAATATACAGAGCAGTATTAGCTATTAGAAATAAACATGAATGAACATCAGAAGGTATGTTGAAAGAAACTGAAATGTATCATGTCTCATATTTGCTCAATCAGCCTGATTTTTTTTAAAGGTTTAAAAAGGGGGCATGACAAAACAAATAAAAAAATAAAAAATAAATTGAGAACCACTGCCTTGAATGTATTTCACCAGCTGCTGCGATACCCTGACAGACTGTGGGAAATAGGGAATATATTTGCAAGATTTTTATTTTTTTTTTACCACAGTGCTTGGTCCAAAAATAATCTCTGAATAGGCCACTGATGGCTACAGTGCGACATACTGTATGTATGAAGTTAATCTCAGAAGCACGCATGTTTTTGTGAAGTAAGAGTTTGTTGTGTGCTTGTTTGTGTGTGAGGTTTTTATTTTATAAATACTTTTTGTTTGTACTGGTTGAAACTCTCTTCACATCCTGATAGCAATCAATAATAGAAGTGGTCTAAATATATATATATATATATTAGTGCTGTCAAACGATTAAAATATTTAATCGCCATTAATCACACTAATGTCATAGTTAACTCGTGATTAATCGCAATTAATCGCACATTTTTATCTATTCTAAATGTCTCTTGATTTCTTTTTGTCCCATTCTTTTTTCTCATTTTAATGCTCTTATCAACATGGAAAAGTGGATCAGCTTGCTTTGTGCAAATGTTTTTTTTATGGAAAACAACATTGACAATACTGTGTTCAATTTCACACTAACATTCTCACTTGGAGCAAATAATCTCTCACACAATGTAACACTGTCCATCAATAAAAGGGTGAAAGAAATAGTGACGAGGTCCTGATATTGGCGAGGGGGCGGAGAATTCGCATCAGCTGTGTGTGTGCTTGGCCATCATCAAGTGGTATTTCAGACTGGACGTGGTGCGATGATGATAGCTCAGTTCACAACGACAAAACACACACTTTGGTCTTGTCAATGGAACCATTTGGCACCTTTTTAAAAGTAAACTTTCCATTCAGAATCTTATTGGCATACATTTCGGCGTCTCGCGCTCGCCATCCACTCAAAACGTAACGTTAACCTACTATTTGGCCGGCTCGCAAGCCCAAACGAGTGTGTGCGGCGTGCCTGTTGCAAAAACATGTGAAAAAAACTACAAAGTTTGCTTGGCCAAAAAGGCCGTTAATCGCGCGATAAAAAAATGAACGCCGTTAAAATGGATTTGCGTTAACGCCGTTAATAACGCGTTTAACTGACAGCCCAAATATATATATATATATATATATATATATATATATATATATATATATTTTTTTTTTTACAAATATCTTCTGTGGTCTCTAGTCTCTAGACCAAAAAAGGTTCTTCCAATCATTGCATTCGGTCCGAGATATCGGTAATTACAGTAAAGACTTACAAGATGCTGTCTTGTCTCGTGACACTTTGCAGAATCTGCTGTGTGCGTTCATGTGTTTTGGAGGTGGCGTGGCTTTGTAGAGCGCTCTGAAGGGAGGGTGGGATCTATGCTTTCAAAGCTAGCTTGTTATTGTTTGGCCCAACAGTGGAAAAGTGGCTTATGGTGTAAAACTATTTGTCGATGTCTTGCTCTGAAGGCAGGCAGTGTGACGTCACAAGTCCCTGGCCTCTAATATCAAAACGGGCTGTTTTTGGAGCTTGCTTAAATAAATGCTTTGTTTATGAGTAGGACGTTTTAAGCTCTGAATCTTGCAGGATGTTTTAATGGTACAAATACCATATGTTAAAAGATCAAGGCAAATTTAATTTCTCATGTCATGACCCCTTTAAAGGTTTGATTAGGTTTGTGTGCATGTTGTGTGTCAAGTTTTTGGTATCCTGAGTTTGTCAGAACATCTGTTTGTTCTGCCTTCTCTCTCTCTTTTTCCATTGGTTTTCCATTTATGTGAGAACAGAACTTTCCCAGCCTCCAAAATGATAAAGCTTTGTGTGTGTGTGTATGAAAACTCTTTAATATCTCAGTTGTTTCTCTTATTCAGCATCAAGATTAAATGGAGAGCAAGTTTGCAGAACCTTTGGTTGAGTTTCCTGAGAAAATTAAGGTCTCAGTTTGCATCTATTTACATTTATCCTAAACAATTTTAGAAGAAACATCTAAGGGGAAGTTTAAACGAAACGTCATTAAGTTGTGCTATGAAAGAACAATCATTGAGCAACAAAAAGTTCCTCTGGGTTCTGCTGAAGGACTTTCTGTATGTCTGTCTCTCTGTCTGTCTGTCTGTCTGTCTCACTCTTTCTGTCCTTCTCTCAGTGGGCTGATTGTAAGTGTAGCTCTGTCATTGGTTTGTGCTCTTTGCAGCCCAAGTATGGAGAAAGGTTAGCTTTCAGTTCGAGAACAAGCTCTGCCAGACCTGTAATGTGATTTTCCTATCTGTGAGCCAGATACACAGCTGCTTCCCCCTCTTACAAGTCTCATGTTGGCATAAATGCATAGTATATAGTACATCTTTTATGAATAACCACTCTTCATGTTTACACTAACACTGCAACATAAACATAAACATTTAAATCTTCAACGACACTTACACAAATTCTGGGCAATATTGAAAAGCAGATAATTACTAATATTATGGCCAATAAACAAACAAAAAATAAATAAGCAAAATAATATAGACAAATAAAAACACTAAAACCTAAATTAATAGTTTTAAATTAATGCTTTCAAAAGTTTTTAAAAGTGAATGCTGCATCAGTTAAATATCCAATGTCAACTGTTTCAGACAGTTTCAACCGTTACTAATTATTAAAAACACTAATTTCATCTGATAATGGAGATGATATATTGTGTATCTCTAGATAATGAAAAAAAAAAATAATAACCCCCCCCCCTTACATTATAGTAATGTTATTTGTTTTATGCTAATGTGATTTCAGATCTTAAGTGTCATTAAAATAATGTCCCAATGCAAAAAAACTGCTTTTTATGTTAACACTGATGTTGGACAGTCTTATTGGCTTTTTTTTTTTTTGACTTGTTTTGATTTTTGGTGTGAAATGTGACCCAGACATGTTCTTGACAGCGACAGGTTCGTGAGATTCGTGAGAGCGCTTATTTTCTGGCACATGTGAAATGTTTTCCTTATTTTTTCTCTTTATCTTTGTGAATTACTGTATTGTGTTTGAGTACAGAGTGTTTGAGTTGCCAAACATCTGCTGTACTATCAGCTACTGTGCTGTTGAGCAAGAATTTCACACACATACGTATGCGGCAATGTCAGCTCTCACGTCTTTGGATTGGATTTGTGTGCTTATGTTTCAGAGATAAGAACAGCAACAGTACGCTTTGATGTGTGGGATGCCAGTATCTCCATGTGTTTTGAAGCATTTTAAAAGACTCGCTCACGCACAACACAAGCACGACTGCATCTGCTAAAACAGACTACAGGGCATAAATACTTGAGCCAACTGCTAAAAAAACATTCGTGCTGCATTGAGGAGTGGAAGACGCTTGAGAAAAAGAAAAGGAGAAAACGAGGGGAAATTCAGTGACAGTTTATAGTGAAAGATTGATAGAGAGCGTGAGAGAAAAAGAGAGCGACCCACGTGGTGGTATTGCTGTCCGTGAGGGTCATTCTGCTATTTATAGCTATAGTTTCCTTCAGCACTGCTTAGGGCAGTTTAACTGCAAGAACAGAGACACGCTGAAAGCGTCCCTCAAAAAACAAAAAAAACAACGCAATTGCAATACAGCTATTACTCACTCACACGAAAAAACCTAACTAGAGCTGCACAGTAAGTATTTTTTTTTGTTCAGTTTTGATTCCATTATAAAAGTGGCTTTATGTCAAGCTGTGTGTGTTTTTACCTGTGCTGTGATATTTTGTTTGGATATAGGACTGTCCCTAGAATTAAGGTAAATCTGGGTAAAATTTGGGGGCATCCTCAATTGGAAAATCAATTAATAATAACACTAATATTCATGAAATGTCCTAATTGAGATAGCTATGTAAATGTGAGTGTACTTCACTTACTCCTGGGTAAGTTCAAGGTCAGAGGCACTGGGCTTTTAGTAGAGTGGATCCGAGAGAAAGTTTTTACCTTGAGAAAGATATATATAATATATATATATATATATTAACATTGTATAGTGTGTGTGTATGTGTGTGTGAGAGAGAGAGAGAGAGAGAGAGAGAGAGAGAGAGAGAGAGAGAGAGAGAGAGAGAGAGAGAGAGAGAGAGAGAGAGAGAGAGAGAGAGACAGTGTAGAGTAACAGTGTGAAACCCTACCCTAACTAACCCTACACTAACAAAGACTTCTGAGGTGAAGACCCACCATATTATCGACAACACATTAACAGTGCTGTTCACAGGCTTTATCACTCATTTTCACCCTCTGCATGAAGGTCTCAGAGATATTATCAGGCATCAGCTGGCTAACACCTCACTGATGCAGGGAAGCTGTCAGCCTTTAGTGAAGGTTTCCATCTTTATTGTGAGAGCACGGAAGTCAAGTCAAGCTGCAGAAGTGTCTGGTCTCAGCTGTGAAGGGCCCTCATTACTGTCTGTAATTATAGTCCACTTCCATGTGAAAAGGGTCTGTACAGAGAAACACTGCTGGAGGCTATATAGGCTGATGCAGCTGAAATATTTATTTGAAATATATATATATATCTTTTTTTAATAGCGCCCTATTTTCTGCTCATCTTGAGCTGTCATGAAACAAACCAGAGACATACAGGGATAAAATGAAAGATTGTGACTGTCTTTCTCAGCTGAGTTGAGTGTTCACTGATTATTATGAACTGGGATAAAACAGGTGTGTGTGTGTGTGTGTGTGTGTGTGTGTGTGTGTGTGTGTGTGTGTGTGTGTGTGTGTGTGTGTGTGTGTGTGTGTGTGTGTGTGTGTGTGTGTGTATATGTATGTATAGGGATGCACTGTGATATTGACTTTCTGGCTGATTTTATAAATCTATACTAGTTTAAGAAAATGAAAACAGCATCACAACATTATAATGTAGGATGTGAAACCGATTAATAATTTATTCAATTAGAAAAATAAGTCATAATAACAAATTAAAGTAAATATAATTGATATAATAAATATAACATAATAATAATAAAAACAGTATTGTGCACTCCTAGTTTACTGTAACAATAAATATTTTTTTTAATTATTCAGAGGAATTCAATGTTTGTGTCACATACTGCTCCGAGACTTGGATTGGAGATCCAAACGCAGCTTTATTAGGGTAATCCAAGCTTGTAATTCAAATAACAGACGAGATCAAAAACACAGGGCAAACAATCCAAACCACAACTGAGTCCAAAATCAAATCACAGGCAAACAGGGAAATCCAGGAAACCAGGCAGATGATCGAAACCATAACACGGGAAGCCAAAGAGAGAGTGCTCAGAATTGCCCTGTGACACAAACAAGACTTCACAAAGAATGCCAGAAAACACCGGGCTTAAATAGGCAGACTTAACTAGATAATGACACACCATGGAAGTGACCAAACAATAATGAGTCCAGGCAATGGGTTATGGGAATTGATGTTCATGATAGGAAAGCAAGGGAGTTGGGAGGAGTGCCCTCTGGTGGTGATCATGGGCATTTCAGCTGGTGGATGTAATAGTTTGAATGCAAATCTCATACTTCATCCATTTTTGTACAAAACGTGTTTTCTTTGCCAATCACTAAATCACAATCATTTTAATAAGGGCCAACACGTCACATACAAAAATGTCAAATATTCATCATAAATATTACCAAATGTTAAATTCACTTCAAACTGATTTTCAAATGACAATTAAAAGTGCATTTCAAAATACACCAGTATCTGTTTTGTTTTTCCATAATCACTTTGTGTGTCCTCCCTCTGTGTTTTTCCTTTCAGACTTGAGTTAGCTGAATTGGCAGAGCAATGCAGGCCCAGGATCTGATCCGACACCTGCGGGTGCCTGAGCTGGACGACGTGAGGCAGTATGTGCGCAGTTTACCCACTAACACCCTCATGGGCATGGGCGCATTTGCTGCCATCACCACATACTGGCTGGCCACCCGTCCCAAAGCCCTTAAACCACCCTGTGACCTCGCCATGCAGTCCGTGGAGGTACCGGTAAGTGTGAAAAATGCTTCCACAAATGTAGTTTTATAACTACTAGGGGTAGGGATTGAACGACTTTAGATTTTTTTAAGCCAACATTTATGTGATAAAAGTCGAGTTGACTAGTCGCTGATGACATCATTAATGAACAAATAAGCCTGAACCTCAAGCTGAGACTAGAATGCGGCTTGCCTTGTGCACAGCTATGGCATACTGTATTACACAGCACTTCCCACAAGGCTATTGCTCAACATAACAGCTTATTTTTCTCAGTTATTTTGTATTTGGGTCGTTCTATTTCTCACAGATTTCTGCTCGTTCTAAATCAGATACAGATACGGTAGCGCAGTAAAGATTACATTGAATGCATTAGTGAGAGAGCGTTTGTGTGTGAATCAATTCTACCGTGCAGGGTTTCTCTACTAATAGTGAAGCTGTGGGTTTTAGTCACTATAATAAATTATGCTAGAACTTTTTTAGTTTCTAAGATATTTTATTGATAAATTACAGAACAATGTTGACGATAAATTTCTGTGCTAGTGAATGATTCTGTACAATGCTGCAGTGCATTAGTTTAGATCGGCGATTAACTTGTATGTACAATAAGCTGTTTAAAACATGCATTCACCTATAATTTTGAGCATCTAGATTGTATAAACAAACATATCTCGTGGAGCGCTCTCGGAGTATGCATTGCCATCCTTCGGATGAGACTTTAAACCAAGGGCCTGACTCTCTGCGGTCATTAAAAATCCCTTGCCAAATTTGCCCATTGGCCTCTGTCCATCATGGCCTACTAATCATCCCCATATACTGATTGGCTTCATCACCGTCTCCTCTCCACCAATAAGCTGGTGTGTGGTGGGCGTTCTGGCGCAATATGGCTGTCGTCGCATCATCCAGGTGGATGCTGCACATTGGTGGTGGTTGAGGAGATTCCCCTTCTATGTATAGCGCTTTGAGTGCACAGAAAAGCGCTATATAACGAATTAAATCTATTTGTCATTTTAATTATTAAGAACGAAGTGTAAAAGTGGACTTCAAAGATTTCTTATCCTGTTGCGCCCTCTATAGACCATGGTCAGTGACTAGTCGACATCAAGCGTAAAAAAAGAAAAACAATTAAAGTCGACTAGGCTGTGCTACAACCCCTAGTTCAGGGTTAGTAGTCTCGTCAATATGTCTGTGAAACAAAGTCTGATCTACATTGTAGTTTTTTTTAAGGCCACATAGACAGGTAGACCTAGATGCAAAATGACCAACCACAGTTTAGATGATGCCTACTCTAAAACTCTGGCATGCAACAATGAGGTAAATCTTTAATTTTGAGATTATTGACTATTGATTATACCATCAGTTGCACTTGAGGATTTCTGGTTTCAATGTTAATAACCACCTCAAACAAAGCTATTAAATATGTTGTACTTAAAAAATTCAATTCCATACAATTTTGGTAATTTGGTAATTCTTCATTGGAATTATTCAATGTGGCCAGTGGCCACCTGGTAAAAAAAACTTCCCAGCAGTTTGAGAAAAACTAGTGGATTCTCATCTCCAACAGTTGCTTAGCAGCCATTGGCTTGCAAATCCACCAAGGTTATTAGAAGTTCTCCACACAATCATAGCTTGCGAAACTTGCAACGCATTAAAATAAACACGTTTTCAGTCAGAGACCTCCGAACGCATTCTAGAGTCAAATCTATTTTGAAAAGGTTGAAAGTGTCTCTCAGCTCGAGGTGCAAGATTTTAGTGATTATTTGCTCCCTTTGAAAAGCGGTTCAGCAGTACAGACTGTGGCTTCCTCTGGTTAACCCAGCATATGAACAGGTCACCCGCTGCATGTCACAAAACTCTGCATTTATGAGCTGTCTTAAGTTGCCCATCTGTGTTCTCAGACATACAGTACTGCACATTTAAATATATCTTAGTGCACAAAATATGTGCTGTGTTTTCTTGGAATCATGCATTGTGGTTTCTATAATAACCAATTTTACTGTATTTGTGAGCAAATGCAGCCTTGGTGAGCATAAGAGACATATACTCAAAAAAATAAACTACTAGCCCAAAACTTTTGAATGGTAGTGTGTGTGTGTTGAAAACATGGTATTTTTATCACATCCCTGCTTTTTCCTCCCAGTTCACATTCTGTCCTCATATGCTGAGCAGTTTTGTGTGTATGTACACATGTGCACAGACTGTAACGTTGCCTTAGATACAAATAATTACAGCCTCTTTCACCCAGACAAGTGGAATTATAGATGTATGTCCTTGATCTCTGTCTCTGTCTTTGGCTGAAGAAGAAAACACAGAGGTTCTTGTATTCTCACCATTTATTGTATGTTTGCTATGGTAACTGAAACTTGTTGGCAACAGCTATAAAGGCAGTCAGATCCACTACGCAACTTGCGCAACGACCATCTGTAAATTCTTTTAGCGTGAAGTCTTCCTTCCTTCTGCTGTTAATGGCCTGGTCTTATTTAGGTTTGTCAAACCCTAAAGTAGCGAAAGATTCAGTGACCTTTACCTGTGACCTGTGAGTCTTATTTTCTTGTTTATTTTGACAAGTTAATGCTACTGTAAAAATGGTTTATGCATAAATGAAATTATCATTTCGCTCTGGTCCTCAAATTTCAAATGCATTGGGATGATTCACTGTTCATTTTACTCAGTTTGTTTCTGTTTATGCTGTTCCAGAGTATCTGTCTGGTGTGGAAGCAAAGCGGGAGCAGATTTGTAAGGAGTTGTGATTTGATTTTCTGGGACAGAACTACATCATAGTTCATTTGTTTTGTGTTTTCAGGGTAGTGAATATGCTCGTCGGTCTATCCTATTGGACAGTGACACATACATGACATACTACTATAAAGACGCTCGGACAATGTATGAGTTTTTCTTACGAGGACTAAGAGTGTCAAGTAAGTCAAGTGGTCATTTAATTAAGACATTCATATCAACTAAATGAATAGTTCACCTAGAGCTGCACGATTAATCGTTAAAAGATTGCGATATATAATATACATTATTCCAAAATGTCAATTATTCGGCTATGTCTATTACACCTTTGACGAACAGCGAACAATTAAATTTGTGTTCGTACTGCTGCTGACCTAGCCTGACTTCGTCATACTCGTATTCTAGTCAGAATGTGAGTCTGATACTGCTCCATAGGGCTTTGATTATGAGGCGTGTTTTAACCGAACCAGGAAAAAAAAAACCTCTGCACTCAATTGGATAGACCTACAACCAATCAGAGCAACGCATAAAGTCAGCTACGTAGTTGCATAGCATAGTTTTCAACACAACTCAACTGCACGCACGCTGGAAGAAGTAGTAAAATAATGAGTGTTGCTTCTTTTACTTGGTCCTCCATGAGTGTGACCAAAGGAGAAACCACAACGACCACAGGGTTTTCATTGCGTCCCATCTTCTTAGCGACCACCGGAGACAGCTGATAAAATAAACTTTTGCCGAATCCCGTAGGAAGGACGGCAAACACATCTTTCCGATCGACAAATGCCTTGATTGCAGTTCTCTGTTCGTCTTTTAAAATGAACGCGCTGTCGATTTCTTTTACAACAGATGCAATAGCGGAATCTATACATCTCAATTCTCCAGCTGCAGTCATCTTTGAGGGAAACCAGTTCAACCCAAGCGCTCTTTGATAACGTGATGATTACGTAACTGCAGATCATCTGTCCATCATCGTATAAAGCCCGCCCTGGCAATTTGATTGGCCCGACTAATTTTGAACCGATCATAATTACTCCTCAATGGATCGAGTCCAGACCGAACTTCCCGACCAAAAAATGTTGTGGGCGGGGTTCGGGCTGGCATCCAGGCTACTGCTGACCCAGAGAGAGCAGTTATCATCATATATAGATATGAAACAGCTTTACAAACAGTATTTTCAAACACACAGTATCATTATTTTTTTTCTGGAAATAAATACTGGAATAAAGTTTATTGGATATAAACACTGATGCCTACTCTAGGGATCAAAATAAAGTAAATGACACATTTTGAAGTAACTTGACACTTCAAATAAAGATTTATCAATAACATCGTTACACCAGTAGGTGGCGACAAGTGACTGTTAAAAAATGTATTTGTCATTGAATCATTCATTCAAAAGATTTGTTCAAAAATGCTGATCCATCCAGTAATGAAACAAGTCTTTATGAGCGAGTCATTGAATCATTCATTAAAACCAATTTTCTTTTAAAATTATTAATTCAGATTAATTAAATATTTTTAAAATATATTGTGTTGTTTAGTTGTCTACTCAGAATCAAAAATATCCAGAATCGTGCAGCTCTAAGCCTAAAGTTTTGTCATCATGTTTGAGATCTTTACATTTTTGTGATTTTTTATTTATTTTTTATAGATAATGGACCTTGTTTAGGATCACGAAAAGCGAGCAAGCAATATAAATGGCTGTCGTATAAAGAGGTAAGATTTCTGTAGTCTGCTCTGCTGTGTGATTTTAAATCGGAACTGGCAGAATAGCATTTTATTTAGTAAATGTTCATGGATTCCTCTCTTGTTAATATTTGATCAGATATGGCTGTGCAATTGAATAAGTTATGTATTTTCGTATGATGTTTGTGTTTGTAGGTAGCAGACAGAGCAGAGTTTGCAGGTTCAGCATTACTCCACAGAGGTCACAGTCAATCGGGAGACAAATACATCGGCATCTTTGCACAGAACAGGCCAGAGGTATTTACATCCTACTAGAGCTATCTGCCTTAGACAGTTTGATTGTAAAATGGATTGATGTAGGCTGTAGGCCAATAATCACGTATATGAAAGTAAACTAAACAATATGAATACTTCTAAAGCCACTTTTTGTATATTCATTGCTTTACTTGTTTGCCACAATAATGTAATAACTTATAACATTTTAGTCTCACTTTTTATATTGTGTCTTACCCTTTATCTACTTTGTACCAACATTTAAATGAATCATTTGATACAGTGCACTTATTATGTACATACATGTTTTTACATTGTACTTATATTATTATAATTACCTTACCCGTATCCCACCTCAATAGCTGCAGAAGTGTTTTGCAATACAACTTCAACACAATAATTACATTGTACTTATTTTTTTATGTAAGTACATAATAGTTAAAGACACATTATATAAAGTGTGACCGAATTTTTTCATTTGGGTGCTTTCTCTGCAATATTAATATTTACAATTTAATTAAAATGTCATGTATTTACATTAATTAAAGGTTGATTGACAGCCCCAATTAATTGCTTCGCTTATTGTACAGCAGGTTTGGGAGCACTTCCTAATCCTGTTTTATTCTATATTTATTCTGTTTAAGATTATATTATTTGTGCATAAGTATGTGTATTCCACAACTGATTAAATTGCTTGTACATTAGTGGACGATTTCAGAGCTGGCATGTTACACATATTCACTGGTGGCAGTGCCACTGTATGACACACTGGGTACAGAGGCCATCAGCTACATCATTGACAAAGGTGAGCAAGAGCACAGCATTTTTTTATAATTCTGTGCAGAAGTTTTATGATATCTTTACCTTCTATTTAGTTTTATTTCTGCAAATAAATACTTGAAAAAAAAATATTTTTTATTTTTATTCAGACTAAAAATGTCCTATTCCTTTTACAGAAAAGCATTTTGTTCACTGAAAAAGTAACTAAAACACTATTAGCTAGAACCTATTTATTAAAATAAATTTTTATTGAATTACTTAAAGGCACAATATGTAAGATTTTTGGATTCAAATATCCAAAAACCACTAAAACAATATATATTTTGTTGACTTGTGTACTTACATTATCCCAAATGTTTCCAACAATGTTTAAATCCAGAGAAATCAGCTATTTTAACCAGTGTAACGGCCCGTGTCATTGCGTAGCCCGTCAATGACATCATATCCGTGTTACACTTAATTTCCGTAGGAAACATGGAAACCCCATTTAAAACCAGGAAACACGCTTCAATTTGTTATGCTTTTTGGTGAGCAACTGTTTGAATACTTTTAACGATAGAAAATTAAACATTGTTATATAGCTCAACACGGTTAGTCTTATTGTTTGAATCTATTGATTTCTTGATTTACCGCAAGTAACATGTTTGTACCATGCTTCAGAGACAACACTATTTTGTTAAGTGAATGGTAGCTTGTGGAGGCTCCGATTCAAAACTCGCAGATCCAAGATCGTCGTAACCCACCACCTTTCTTGGGTACAATGAAGTAGTGACTGTTGTGTCCTGACCTCATATCGGCTGGAGGGCCCGGCTCTATCGCGTCCTTCGCCAGTAGGACTGCGATCTCCGCACGCAAGACATGGGCATCGCCTGCTCTCACTGTAGTGGAGTGGATGGCCCGAAACTTGGGGGGACGCCGGGCGAACTGAATCGCATAGCCGAGCCTGATTGTCCGAATGAGCCAGCAAGACGGACTAGGGAGCACTAACCAGGCTCACAGAGGGACCAAAGGGACCGTGTGCGTACCCGGAGTGGGGCAGCGAGGTGGAACACAGGGACGTGGCTCGGGAGGCTCTCTCTGGGAGGCGGCCTGTAGTGGGGTCTGAGTGTGCTGTGCAACACTTACCTGGTTCCACGGGGCAGGAGGTGCAGGAGTCGGCTCGGTGGCGTTCTTGGACCGCACACTGCTGCCCGCTGGCGATAGAAGAGGTGAATGAGAGTGGTGAGGATTCTGTCCCCCCCACTGCTCTCCGGTCCCTCTTCGGACCCAGAGATGATAGAAACTGCTCTTTTATTGAAAATTTGGGTACCGCTGGTTCTGAAGCCAGCGGCGGAAAACAAATAAAACGGAACAAATGATTTTCCACCCGGCCCTCTTCCTGGAGAGCAGTCCCATCCATCTCCGGGTCGCCCATCCTGGGGCCTCTGGCTTTGCCCCCCTTTTTGGCGGGTGCCTGGACGGGCGGGGCGGCCTGCCTGCGACTGGCTCCACGGCACCGTTTAGGTGGAGGCTGCTGCTGTGGCGCGGGAGCAAGGGCAGACGCGGGAGGACGCCCCCGGCGACGAGCAGACTGAGGAGCCGCGGGCGGTGGGGTAGAGGCAGCAGCTGACCAACGCGGCAGGATGTATTTGATAGCCTCTGTCTGCTTTTGTACAGCCGAGAACTGCAAAGTTCTCGACCGCGTCGCCGAAGAGGCCGGTCTGGGACACAGGGGAGTTAAGGAACCGGAGCTGGTCGGTCTCCCTCATGTCGGCCAGACACAGCCAGAGATGGCGTTCCTGGACCACCAAGATGGACATCGCACGACCCACTGATCACGCAGTGACCTTCGTCACACGAAGTGTGAGGTCCGTTGTGGCACGAAGTTCTTGGAGAACTTGTGGATCATGACCACCCTCTTGCAGGTCCTTCAGTGCCTTGGCCTGATGGACCTGCAGCAACGCTATGGCGTGCATGACAGAGGCAGCTTCCCCACAGGCCTTGTAAGCCTCGTCGAATAGGTCAGATGAGTGCATTGGCTTGTTTTAGTTTCACTCGAAGTAGATTGGCCTCTCTAGCGAGATTCCTATTGGTCAGTCATGACCTACGTAGTAGTGACTGACCGATAGGGAACTGTAATTCAGCATTTGCGGCTATTTCATCAGAATGAAATAAAATAATGTGAATTTAAGTGAGCAAACACAACTGTAACAAATTTCAAATTCAGGGATGAAGGAGGTGGGCGTTAATCAACTTTAATCGTAACTTCAATCATAAAATATGCATAAACAACAAAGCGAAAAGAGCGGCAGCAGCCGATATAAGCAAAAACAGCAGTATACAATTTCCTAGGCTCTCAGCCCTTCCCTGCTTCATACCACAGTAACATTAATAAAACTTTAATACATTAGCTCACCCATGAATATGATTTCTGCCTGAGTCCCATCGGATTGCTTTCCATCGGCTGTGGAGGTGATGACGAAAACTCCCATGATTCCACGCTCATTCACAGCGTTTTCAAGCTACGCCTTTGTTAATGTTTTGAAAAAGCAACCTCTAGCGGCAAAACTTACATACTGTGCCTTTAAAGGGATACTCCACCGTTTTTTCATATTAAACTATGTTATTCTCTTATCTAACACGAGTTGATACATACCTCTCTCGTCTCAGTGCGTGCACTGAATCGCTCTGTCGGGCGGAGAACTTTGAGAGCAGTTAGCTTAGCCCCATTCATTGGATATGGGCCAAACAGAGATGAAGTTAGAAGCGGCCAAACACATCCACGTTTTCTCTATTTAAATATAGTTATACGTGTAGATACACGACCAAGTATGGTGACACTAAATAAAATGTGCCGCTTTTTATAAGCGGGTAAAATGGATAACTATAATGTATGGTGGAATAGCACTTATTGGGAGCACTTCGACTCGGCGCTGTAATATCTTCACTCGTGAAAAGTCCTCTCCCCCTCTCCCTCTCCCTGATACTTCGTCAACTCTGCACAAAAAACTACTACTACTGCAGGCGTGCAGGTCACGTTGGTTCTATTGACGGAAATGACAGGGAGAGGGAGAGGACTGGGAGAGGGGGGAGAGGACTTTTCACGAGTGAAGATATTACAGCGCCGAGTCGAAGTGCTCCCAATAAGTGCTATTCCGCCATACATTATAGTTATCCATTTTACCCGCTTATAAAAAAAGCGCAACATTTTATTTAGTGTCACCATACTTGGTCGTGTAACTACTCGTGTAACTATATTTAAATAGAGAAAACGTGGATGTGTTTTAATTAATTAATATAACTATTTTTAATTTCATTTGAAGATTTGAATGAAGATGGAAATCGAGTTGACATTGTGATGTGTTGTCGAAATTGTGGAAATTTGTTGTGGGTAACAGAGGTTTTGTTGTAGCCTCCATCTCCACTGTGATCTGTGATCTCGCGGAAAAAGCTCGTCTGATCTTGGACTGTGTGTCTGGCCGGAAGCACAGCGTCACAACCATAGTGATCATGGAGACCTTTGACAGTGAGCTGACTGCACAAGCACAACAGAACGGCATTGAAGTTTTGAGCCTCAAGGAGCTGGAGGTTTGGAGGACACACGCATACACACACACACACACACTTGCTAAACAGTGATCCCATTAATCTTGTATTAGTACTGCACTAAATGAAGTCTTTCTTTTGGCAGGCTATTGGCAAAGTCAACCTCAAGACTCCCATTGTGAGTAAAACTGAGCACTGTATTGATTTACAGACTTGCAACATTATATGTAAATAATGAATAGTTTTATTTGATTGCTTTATTATTGATTTTTTTTTTACTTCATAATTGAATGAATACTTAGTATTGAATTTTTATTTCAAGCCTCCTAAACCAGAGGACCTGGCACTGATTTGCTTCACAAGTGGAACTACAGGTATGGATTTATATATTTCAATCATAACAACAGATTTAGCATGTTATTGAATAAGGCAATGTTAATGTTAGGGGTGGAACGGTACACAGAAGTCACGGTTCGGTTCATACCTCGGTTCAGACGTCACGGTTCGGTATGATTTCGGTACAATGGAGTGAAAAGCAAAACAAAAATGCAGAAGGCATTTTTATAAATGTCTTAAGCCTTGTATTTTTTTAATAAAGTTTTATTAATAAAGGCATAGAACCAGTTTATTTGTAGTGCACTGACAGTAGTTTTATATAATTAGTTTATAAATTAAATTATTAAAAAGACGAAAAGACCTTGAGATATGTTTGATAATTGTACCTGAATGAATTTAAAATTAATTTGCTATTTCAGATCAATTTATTTGTTTTCCTTCATTTTAATTAACTCTAACTTTATTCTTATCTGAATTATAAATAATTGATTTCCGTATAAAATAATACTACCATTAAAAACTTTTGTTAACAGTTGTAGGTTACAGTTTGACAAGAGTTTAGAGTGTGACAAAAGCACAATGTTGTGTTTTATTGCGAGTGTACACAAATATAAGTAAACAATTTGCAGTTTTAATGATGTCCTGTATGAAAAAAATTACGGAGTATGTTTTTATGTTTCCACTGTTCATCGCCCGTGCCTCTCACACACACACACACACACACACACAGTTCGATCGCGCGATTCGCGCCCGCGCCTCTCTCTCTCTCTGTCTCTCTCGCACGCGCGCACACACGCACACACACACTGTTCGATTGCGCGATTCGCGCCCGCACCTCTCTCTCTCTCTCTCTCTCTTGCACACACACACACACACACACTCCAGCATTGCAATCTTGATCGCAGCCTGTTCATTGCTGCGTTCACAGTCACACCAAAAGCGAATAAAGCGAAATTGATCGCTATTTAAGAGTTTTCTTTTTTATTTGTACCGTGTATTCTTCGTGCAGTTCTTCGTGCACCGAACCGTGACGCCCGTACCGTTTCGGTTCAATACGAATACATGTACCGTTCCACCCCTAGTTAATGTATTTGGTCTTGGCGGACTAGATCTGCTACACTGCTGCTGTTGCAGAGCAAGTATGGACTTGATACTGCTAATAGATACATAGACACGCTGCTGTGAGCATGTAAGATATCCCAATAGCGTCGACATGCATAAATCACACAGCAGATTTAGACAGGTGGAGGTGGAGGGTTTCAGAGGAACTCTGATGAGACAAAAAAGATGCGCTGCAGCAGGTCTAGCTTACAACAACCACTGAACCATACTATTTAAATGTTGAGCAAGCAATTTCATTGGCCACAGGATCAGCAGAGGCCAATCAGCTTGTCCCATGCGGTAATTATGTGATCTATTATTGCTTGTAGATTGCATACAGTGCCTTGCGAAAGTATTCGGCCCCCTTGAACTTTTCGACCTTTTGCCACATTTCAGGCTTCAAACATAAATATTTTTTTGTGAAGAATCAACAACAAGTGGGACACAATCATGAAGTGGAACGAAATTTATTGGATATTTCAAACTTTTTTTCTAACAAATAAAAAACTGAAAAATTGGGCGTGCAAAATTATTCAGCCCCCTTAAGTTAATACTTTGTAGCACCACCTTTTGCTGCGATTACAGCTGTAAGTCGCTTGGGGTATGTCTCTATCAGTTTTGCACATCGAGAGACTGAAATTTTTGCCCATTCCTCCTTGCAAAACAGCTCGAGCTCAGTGAGGTTGGATGGAGAGCGTTTGAACAGCAGTTTTCAGTTCTTTCCACAGATTCTCGATTGGATTCAGGTCTGAACTTTGACTTGGCCATTCTAACACCTGAATATGTTTATTTGTGAACCATTCCATTATAGATTTTGCTTTATGTTTTGGATTATTGTCTTGTTGGAAGACAAATCTCCATCCCAGTCTCAGGTCTTTTGCAGACTCCATCAGGTTTTCTTCCAGAATGGTCCTGTATTTGGCTCCATCCATCTTCCCATCAATTTTAACCATCTTCCCTGTCCCTGCTGAAGAAAAGCAGGCCCAAACTATGATGCTTCCACCACCATGTTTGACAGTGGGGATGGTGTGTTCAGGGTGATGAGCTGTGTTGCTTTTACGCCAAACATAACGTTTTGCATTGTTGCCAAAAAGTTCGATTTGGTTTCATCTGACCAGAGCACCTTCTTCTACATGTTTGGTGTGTCTCCCAGGTGGCTTGTGGCAAACTTTAAACGACACTTTTTATGGATATCTTTAAGAAATGGCTTTCTTCTTGCCACTCTTCCATAAAGGCCAGATTTGTGCAGTATACGACTGATTGTTGTCCTATGGACAGAGTCTTCCACCTCAGCTGTAGATCTCTGCAGTTCATCCAGAGTAATCATGGGCCTCTTGGCTGCATCTCTGATCAGTCTTCTCCTTGTATGAGCTGAAAGTTTAGAGGGACGGCCGGGTCTTGGTAGATTTGCAGTGGTCTGATACTCCTTCCATTTCAATATTATCGCTTGCACAGTCCTCCTTGAGACGTTTAAAGCTTGGGAAATCTTTCTGTATCCAGATCCGGCTTTAAACTTCTCCACAACAGTATCTCGGACCTGCCTGGTTCCTTGTTCTTCATGATGCTTATTATTATTATACTTTTATTGTCCCATTCCTGGGAAATTTGTCTTGGACAGCATGACACGGCCAGTGCACAACATCAATCACACACAACACAATACGTACAATGACATGCAGTAATAAGCAATAACACATTTCAATGAATTATGTAAAAAACTAGCAGCATACTACATCAATTAAAAGAAAAAAAATCTCTATTTAAAATTTTTATCGCAGTTGGAACAAAGGAGTTTTTTATAACGATTAGACTTGCACAACAAGACCCTGAATCTTCTCCCTGATGGTAGCAAATTAAAATACTTATGTAAAATATGTGTTTCATCAGAGACAATTCTTTTAGCTTGCCTTGAAATAGATGCCTCGTACAGTTCTTGTATGGTTCGTTTTTCCTGCCACCCTGTGATTTTTTTGAGCTGAATGCACCAGGCGTGCTAGTTTTGATTTAGATTGAACAGTCAGATTTCCATACCATGCAGTAATACAGTATCTAATTAAGCTTTCAAAAACAGACTGATAAAATAGAAACAAAATCCTCTGGTTTACTCCAAACATTTTTAACCTTCGCAGGAAGTATAGCCTCTGCTGCAGTCTGGAACAAAGATTGTCGATGTGAGAAGACCAGCATAGTAAATTGTCCATAAAAACTCCTAAGTATTTATATGAAGAAACCTGTTCAATAATATTACCATGTATTATTACAGGGCTATGGTCTCCCACAGACCTAGGATCAAAAATCATTTCAACAGTCTTCCTTTCATTTAAAACCAAGGAATTGGTGTCGCACCAACTGACAAATCTGTCAACATCAGAGAAATACTGCAAGGGATTTGTTGTCTTATTCAGTAAGCTCAATATTGCTGTGTCGTCAGAAAATTTGATGAAATATGTCTCATCCTGACTAGAGACACACTCACTCATTAGTGTATAGTGAAAATAAAAAGGGTGAGCTAACATAACCCTGTGGGGCCCCTATATTGGTAGTTTTCATCTCAGAATAGAAATTATTAACTCTGACTTGTTGTGTACGATTAGTTAAAAAAGAATAAAACCACTTAATGCAGAATGGGTTCACTTCTAGCTCTATCAACTTCTTCATCAGTATATTAGGTTGAAGTGTATTAAATGCTGAACTAAAATCTATAAAAAGTAAACAAGCATATGCCTGGGAATCTTCTAAATGACTATTCACCAAATGAGTGATGCAGTTAATAGCATCATCAGTGCCCCGTCCAACCGTATATGCAAACTGAAATGGATCAAGGAATGATTTAACCTGATCCTTTAAGACAGTTACAACAAGTCTCTCAAAGCATTTCATAACATTTGAAGTCAAAGCCACAGGTCTAAAATCAGAATTTCCCACTGGGCAAGTTTTCTTAGGAACAGGTATAATTATCGATTTCTTCCACAAAGATGGAATAATATGTGAGTCAATAGATTTCTGAAAGATAGGGCAGAATGCTGGAGTAAGTTCATTTGCACAAGTCTTTAGCAAAAAAGCTGAAATTCCATCAGGACCCATGGATTTTTTGGAACATATACCTCTAAATTGTGAGCTTACTCTATTAGGTGCTATCTCTAGCCTTTGACCTGAATTACATATAATGTGGTCCAGAGTACACAATTGATCCACTGGTGACTCAAACCTAAGAAAAAAATTATTCAAGTAATTTGCTCTTTGTTGGTCATTGCTAATTACAAGCCTCTTTCGAGGAGGTGCCATATTAGTTACGACTTTCATAGCGTCCCACAATTTTTTGGAGTTCCCTGAATTAAAGTTTTGTTCTATAGTATCTCTATGTTTTTTCCTTGCCCCCCTCAGTAGCAAATTTAATTCCTTTTGGACTGATTTTAGTTCAATTTTGTCTTGATTAATAAAAGCCCATTTCTTTCTATTTAAACACTCCTTAACTTCTTTTGTTATATAACTTTTGTTATTAGGAAATACAGTTACAGTTTTCTTCTCCACAACTGTGTCCACACAAAAGTTAATATAATCAGTTATAGTTTCTGTAGCCACCTCAATGTCCATCTCGTCATGAAAGAGTTCCCAATCAGTAGAAGCAAAACAGCCCTTTAATTTCTCAATGCTATCCTCGGACCACACAGAAACTGTCTTTGTCTGTGGCTTAGTCCTTTTTAAAAAGGACTAAGTGCTCTCTGTGCTTCAAACGGACCTCTGAGGCCCTGTCCACACGGACACGGGTATTTTTATAACCGTGACTTTTTTTACGCGGTTCGGCCATTCGTCCACACGAAAACGCACTGAAACCGAACATTTTTGAAAACGTACTCGGTTACTAACGTAACCTCGGTTCTCTCTAGAGAGGGAACGAGTACTGCGTAATAGCTTACGCTAGGGGAAAAACTCTTTTCCGCGAGATATTGAAGCCAAAAATTATCCTTAATTTTTTATTAATGTAAAACGCTTTGCAGCAGCAAGCAGACATAGGCGAAACAGCTCGCGCGCCTATTGGTTGCTCTGCAGCAAATGCAGCAGCCTATCGAGAGAGACTCTGCGTGACGTAATGACCAATGGGGGCAATTCGCGCCCATATCGTCACGTCCCGCCAGAAGGGGCGTGGTCTCACCCTATAAATATGCTCGTTAGGCTGATACAAGCTGGTTTTTATCACTGAAGCGAACCAGAGCGTATACCAAGCACGGCAAGATACGCAGTACTCGTTCCCTCTCTAGAGAGAACCGAGGTTACGTTAGTAACCGAGTACGTTCTCTTACGAGAGTATCTCTCGTACTGCGTAATAGCTTACGCTAGGGGAACACAATGCAACACGCCGTGCGTACAGGGATCCAACACCAAAGTCCCGGGGGCCGAAGCCCAGGGCTCATGTAGTGCATAATCACCATAAACTCACATAGAGTGTAGGAAGAGAGGCTGGAAGCGTCATTCCCTGTAAAAAAGCACCCAGCGGGGCTATTATATGACAATAAAACGCGCAGCCAGGGTGAAAGCTTTCAGCCTGATCTGGGTGGCCATACGTGTGTCAACACTCATGGGGCTGCAGTAAACTCAGCATCTGGGCCGCACAGCGGGGCAGATAGTACTGAATTTTAGATCGCCAAAGCTTAGCTTGTAAGGCGGGTACCTCCAGGTTATAGTATTTTATAAATGTAGACGGCGAGGCCCAGCCCGCGGCCGTACAGATATCTTGCAGGGAAACCCCGCTCGACCATGCCCACGAAGAGGCCACGCCTCTCGTGGAGTGCGCCCTGACACCCAAGGGGCACTGTAGGCCCTTCGCAGAGTAAGCGAGCGCAATGGCATCCACTATCCATCTGGATAGGCTCTGTTTTGAGGCGGCGAGTCCCTTGGAACGCCCGCCAAACAAAACAAAAAGCTGCTCCGTCTGTCTGAAAACAGACGAGCGTGACACATAAGCTCTCAATGCCCTGACGGGGCAAAGGAGACTCGCATCCTCCTCCTCACTGAGAACCGGAAGGGCGGACAGGGAAATTACCTGGGCCCTGAACGGTGTATTGAGGGATTTCGGGACATACCCGTGCTTTGGTTTGAGAATGACCTTCGAGTCATTAGGCCCAAACTCCATACACGACGCGCTTACTGAAAGCGCCTGTAAGTCCCCTATGCGCTTCACTGAAGCGAGAGCCATGAGAAACACTGTTTTGAACGACAGGTGTTTCATGTCCACCAGCTGGATTGGCTCGAACGGGGCGCCTTTCATGGCCTCCAGGACCGTGGAAAGGTCCCACGTCGGGACTGAAGGGGGCCTGGGAGGGTTCAGCCTCCGAGCTCCCCTAAGGAAACGCACGACTAAGTCGTTTTTCCCCAGCGACTGGCCAGACACCGGTTTTGCAAACGTTGCTATGGCCGCCACATATACTTTGAGCGTGGATGGGGTCCTGCCCTTATCCAGTAGCTCTTGAAGGAAGGAAAGCACTTCCGAAACCCCGCATTCCACAGGTGAAAAGCTCTGGGCTTGACACCATGCAGAGAAAACAGACCATTTCGAGGAGTAGAGCCGCCTGGTAGACGGAGCTCTAGCCTGCGCGATCGTGTTTAACACTCCTTCTGGGAGGCTAGCGGGTACCCGTTGATGGGCCATGCGTGCAGGGACCACAACCCCGGGCGAGGGTGCCAAATCGAGCCCTCCGCCTGAGAGAGGAGGTCTCTCCTCAATGGTACAGGCCATGGGGCAGTGCTGGTCAGCTGCATCAGGGCAGGGAACCACGTCTGGTTTGTCCAGAGCGGAGCTACGAGCAGCACTGGGCATCCGTTCTCCCTGATTCGTTCCAACACCTGAGGCAGGAGCGAGACAGGAGGAAAAGCATATAGGGGGCAGCGGGGCCAAACATGAGCCAGCGCGTCCTTGCTTTTCGAGAAAAACTCCGGGCAATGAGCGTTTTCGTGGGACGCGAATAGGTCCACCTGTGCTCTGCCGAACGTTTTCCACAGCAGCTGGACCGTCTGCGGGTGCAGCGACCATTCCCCTGCTGGAACCTTGTTCCTGGACAGTCTGTCTGGTCCCACATTCAGGTGACCAGGCACGTGCGCTGCTCTCAGTGAGAGCAGGTTGTGCTGAGCCCAGACCAGGAGGCGTTCCGTCAGCCTGTGAAGGTTTCGTGACCTGACGCCGCCCTGGCGATTTATGTATGCCACCACTGACATGTTGTCCGACCGGACCAAGACGTGGTGGCCTGTTACCTGGGGACAAAAACGCCGTAGCGCTTTGTCGACTGCTATCATCTCCAAGCAGTTTATGTGAAGGAGCTTTTCCCGTTCTGACCACAGGCCAGCTAGCGGTCTGCCCTCGAGCAGCGCTCCCCGGCCCGAGGTGGAGGCGTCCGTAGACACCACCTTCACACTCGAAGCGGTCCCCAGACTCACACCTGACTGATACCAGTCGGTTATTTTCCAAGGTTCCAGAGCTGAAACACACTGAAGGTCGACCCTGAGGCGAAACAGACCCGCTGTCCATGCCCTGGGTGGAACCCGCGCTTTCAGCCACATCTGCAGTGGGCGCATGCGGAGCAAGCCCAACTGGAGTACAGAGGCTGCTGAGGCCATCAGCCCCAGCATTTTCTGAAACCTTTTGAGCGGAACTATCGCGCCGTGGCGGAAGGATTTCACGCCGCGCTGAATATTTAGCACGCGCTCTGGTGACAGGCGTGCTGTCATGGACAGCGAGTCCAACACGGTTCCCAGAAAGGAAATTTTCTGACTGGGAGACAGTGAGCTCTTCGCCCAATTGACTGTGATGCCCAGCTCCTCGAGGTGCTCGAGTAATGCGGCCCTGTGTTCTATGAGCTCCGATCGTGATCGAGCTAGAATCAGCCAATCGTCCAAGTAGTTCAGGACTCGCATGCCCTGAAGTCTCAGGGGTGCGAGCGCCGCGTCCATGCACTTCGTAAATGTACGAGGTGCTAGGGACAGGCCGAACGGCAGGACTGTGTATTGATATGCCTGGCCCTCGAAGGCGAATCTCAAGAATCGCCTGTGATGGGACGCTATTTGTATTTGGAAATAGGCGTCTTTCAGATCTATCGACATAAACCAGTCCCCGTGGCGCACTTGCGCGAGGATTTTCCTGGTCGTAAGCATTCTAAACTGGCGTTTGACAAGCACTCTGTTCAGCTGTCGTAGATCTAAAATGGGTCTGAGACCCCCATCCTTTTTCGGCACCAGAAAATATCTGCTGTATAGGCCCCCTTCGATCTGAGCCTGAGATAAAGGTTCTATAGCCCCTTTGCTCAGTAGTTTCGCTATCTCGGCACGAAGTAGATGAGACACTTCGTTTTTCACCGTAGTTTCGACACGCGCCGTATAACGGCGCGGGCGTCGAGCGAATTGTAGCGAATAGCCTCTCTTTATAGTGTTCAGCACCCATTCTGATACCCCGGGAAGCTTTGACCACGCATCTGCGTGAATAGCTAGGGGCAGAATGAAATCCGGGCTCTGGTCGCGGCAAAACGGCAGCTCGAGAGCCCGGGCATACTGGGAACACAACACCGTGTTTACAGCGTTCGAGGCGGGGGGCGCGCTGATCACAGCGGGCGGCCTGACCGCGCTCAGCTTTTTTATGGCAGATTGTGCAGAAAAAGCGAGCGGGGGAGATCCCGTAGGAATCGGCGTGTCTGTGAGAAAATGTGGGCGCGGGGCTGCGGGCACATTTATTACACTGAAAACACTGTCGTTCATGGCCGACTGAATGTGTGTTGGTTTCGTTTTTACAGAAACCAAGGGACACGCAGCATGTAGTGTGAGCGGGCATGGTGACATGGGCGCGTTTACTACATTGTTTGCACAATCGACCGGAGTCGATTTTATTTGTGCTAGCCCTGCACCGTGGCGGGCTGTGTCTGTGTGTGTGAATGGGCACTGGGTGGGCATTCTTACAACACTTATAACACCATCGGCCGTGGCCGGAACACCAGAAAATGCACTCTTTATTGGATTTATCTGGGTAGCCGTAAAAACGGCTTTTGTGCGCAGGCAAACGGGCTGAGACACCGGCTGGCTCACTGCGAAATACACTGGGACAGTCGCGATGTTTGGAACTGACCGAGCGAGAAGTTTTGGTGGAAATCCGGCCGCAGCGGGATCTGAACACCGTCGCTTTCCTAGAATGGCTAGGAAGATTTTGAGGCCTCGGGCTTGATCTCAATCCTCGGCCGGGGCCCGCGCTGAGGGGGGCGGCGTCCAGCAGAGCGAGAGCGCGGTCTTTGGTCTCGGGCGTGGCGGCGCTGTGAAGCGGCGGCGGCAGGCGGTGCAGGCTGCAGCTGAGAACTGCGAGCAGACGGCTGTTTTGAGCGGCCTGCAGCGGAGCTCGAGCGCTTCGGAAGGAAGTGCTTCATGGCCTGCGAAGTCTTTTGCACCTCCATGAATCTGTCCGCGAAATCTTTGACGGCAGATCCGAAAAGGCCCGCTTGTGAAATGGGCGCGTCGAGGAACACAGAGCGCTCGGCTTCCGTCATCTCGGACAGCGTCAGCCATAAGTGTCTCTCAGCCACTGTGAGAGAGGCCATGTTTCGTCCTATGGCTTGTGCAGCGGCTTTAGTAGCGCGAAGAGCGAGGTCTGTAGCGCTTCTCAGGTCCGCCACGCAGATCGCTCCGGGTCCTTCCTCGTCCAATTTAAGGAGAAGGTCGGCTTGGTAGATCTGCAGGATAGCCATAGTGTGCAGCGCTGAAACTGCTTGCCCGGCGGCGGTGTAAGCGCGACCGTGCATGGTTGACGTCACTCGGCAGGCTTTAGAAGGTAGCGTCGTGTGAGCGCGCCGTCCAGCGGAGGGCGGGCAGAGATGAGACGCTACAGCTGGTTCCACAGGAGGAACAGAAAGGTATCCTCTGTCCTTCGCGCCATCCACCGAGGAGAAAGCAGCAGAGGCAGAGGTACGCAGCCTGGCGGAGAAGGGGGCGTTCCACGATTTAGTCACTTCCTCGTGAAGTTCCGGGAGGAAGGGCGCGGGCCGCGATTTCGTCGGAGCCTCGTCATTTCCGAGAAAGCGTCCGTCCATTCTGTTGCGCGCCGGCTGCGCGGGCACCTCCCAATCGAGGCCGATGCTTTCCACGGCCTGAGAGAGCAGACGCATCAGCTCAGTCTCAATGCCGGCTCTCTTACCAGTGGTCTGGCGGGAAACGCTAGCGGAGGGGAGATCCACGGAGCTCGCCCAATCCTCACTATCGGATGCCAGAAGAGAACACGCCTCGGTGGGTTCGTCAAACTCGTGGATGGACGCGGCGGCAGGCGGCGGCCGTTGTCCGTCAGTGAGCGACTCGAGCGAAGCCGGCGAAGCTGGCGGGCGAACCGGCGAGCTTTGGCGGGCTGGAGAAAGCTCGGGAGCGCGCTGGGCGCGGCGCTTCTTGCGGCGCTTCTTGCGGCGCGGCACCACGGCGGGCTGCGGTGAAGGCTCGGAGAATGATGCCAGGCGAGTCCTCAGAGTCACCATGGGCAAAAGCTCGCAATGAGGGCATCCGCCGTCGGCGAGCGCGAGAGCCGCGTGATCCTCACCCAGGCAGGAAACACAGATGACGTGCCGGTCTCCATCGCTGAGCGGGGCGCGGCACGAGCCACAGGAAGGCATCTTTAAAAAGACGCAGCTCTTTTTGTGAGAGAAGTGTGAGTCGCGTCAAGTAAGCGAGCAAACACTCTCAACAGAGTAAATACACACAGAGTATGAAAGGATATAGAACGCCGGAAAGCGCAGCAGGTACGGCAGTTGAAGGCGGCGAGGCCAGCGACTCCAGAGCTCGTCCCGCTGAAAGGCTTGCTTCGACGGCGCGGCTTCTCACTCCGGATCCAGCGATGCGTGTGCTTCGCTGAAGAGGTAAAAATCAGCTTGTATCAGCCTAACGAGCATATTTATAGGGTGAGACCACGCCCCTTCTGGCGGGACGTGACGATATGGGCGCGAATTGCCCCCATTGGTCATTACGTCACGCAGAGTCTCTCTCGATAGGCTGCTGCATTTGCTGCAGAGCAACCAATAGGCGCGCGAGCTGTTTCGCCTATGTCTGCTTGCTGCTGCAAAGCGTTTTACATTAATAAAAAATTAAGGATAATTTTTGGCTTCAATATCTCGCGGAAAAGAGTTTTTCCCCTAGCGTAAGCTATTACGCAGTACGAGAGATACTCTCGTAAGAGAACCCCTGCCAGGGTGAGGATTTTCAGAAACGCCGGTTACAGTGTTGTCGTGTAGACAGTGAAACCGGGGTTTTTGCCTTGCGACGTCAGAGTTTGCGCCGTTACCCGCTGTGTTTGACGTCAGATTTGCGCTTCTGATTGGCCAACGTGGCTTTACGGTTAATGTTTATATCGCCACCTGCTGGCATGGCATGCTCTTGACCGCGCTTGATAGCGTGTTTTTACGTTTTCATGTAGACGGAGACCGAGCATGTGTGGACGGGATTTTTTTTAAAAACGCTGTAGGAAAAACTCCGGTTATAAAAATACCCGTGTCCGTGTGGACAAGGCCTGAGACTATCACAGAGCAGGTGCATTTATACGGAGACTTGGTTACACACAGGTGGATTCTATTTATCATCATTAGTCATTTAGGTCAACATTGGATCATTCAGAGATCCTCACTGAACTTCTGGAGAGAGTTTGCTGCACTGAAAGTAAAGGGGCTGAATAATTTTGCTCGCCCAATTTGTCAGTTTTTTATTTGTTAAAAAAGTTTGAAATATCCCATAAATTTCGTTCCACTTCATGATTGTGTCCCACCTGTTGTTGATTCTTTACAAAAAATGACAGTTTTATATCTTTATGTTTGAAGCCTGAAATGTGGCAAAAGGTCGAAAAGTTCAAGGGGGCCGAATACTTTCACAAGGCACTGTATAATGGACCTATCAGCCCAGGCCCTCTAGAATTTCATGTCTGAACTAGATATTTATGTATTAAAGTATTTAATTTGTATTAATCTCAAACAAAATGAATTATATTGTAGTTAACACATCAATGCTTTCCAATGAAAAAATAACATGAACAAATGTGGCTTTAATCATTGAGTATTCATTGATGAACAAAGCAAACTTCTTTCCTTTTTCGTTTACACGTTGTTGCTTCAAAGTCATATTTTGGCATTTTTTAGGGCTCCAACCTGGAGAATAAATGTAACTGATTTCTTTGCCGACAGGAAATCCAAAGGGAGCAATGCTTACACATGGAAATGTTGTTTCCAATTGTTCTGCTTTCATTAAAGTTACACAGGTAAGATAGATTTTTTTCGCTTCTTTATCCTTTAAAATTGATTGTACTGAAGTCTTTCTTTGAGAAAAAGGTCAAAAATGGCAACAAATGAGATTTAAATGTCAGATCAGATCTATGAGATTTTTAGGAGCCAGTTTCCTTTATTTTGTTTTTCAGTTAACTGTTAAGTGAAATGTTTTCTTTCTGTCTCTGTTATGTTCACCTTTTCTCGGGCCTCATTTCCTCATTTAATTGTCTGTTTCCTGTTTCTACCTCCCTCATGATCTGTATGTTGATGTGTTTGTATGTGTATGTGTGTGTGGTTAGGGGTTGCTGAAACTTGGTCCTCAAGATGTAATCGTCTCCTTTTTACCACTAGCGCATATGTTTGAAAGAGTAGTTGAGGTATGCTGGATTTCACACTGTGTGTGTGTGTGTGTGTTTTACAGGTTCATTGCATGCTTAACCAGACCGACATTCACATTTCTTACCTACCACTAGCACACATGTTTGAGAGAGTGGTTGAGGTATGTATGCACACAGTCATTAAACAAATGTTTTAATACATTAAATTAATAAGTTAGGGATGTTTTGGTTAAATATATGATACTATGATTTATTTACTCTACCATTGGCACATATTTTACATATTGTGGTTGCCAAAAGTAATTTCCGGCCCAGGAAAATTTACATCTTCACCCTTTATCCAAATACAGTTTTATTAAAAATGTGTTGTGTTGTGCTTGGAGTAAATTATTTTATTAGTGAGAATGCAATGAAACATGCCAAATAGTGTAACCATAATTTCTGGCTAGGCTGTCATAAAAAAATAAATAAATTGAACACATGCAAAAGCAAGAGAGAACCAACAAAACATTAATAACTGATTATGTTGTAGTCAATGTATGCTTTTTTCCTGTGAGCTTTTTGATTTTATACAGTCATGCTCAGAATTAGTGGTACCCCTGGTAAATATGATCAAAACTGGTTGTAAAAAAAAAAATCTGCATCGTTTATCCTTTTGATCTTTCATTAAAAAAATTGCCAAAAATCTAACCTTTCATTGAAGTAAAAGAATTGAAAGTGGAGTGGGGTGGGGTGGGGGGGATCACATTATGAAAAATGTTTTTCTCCAAAACACGTTGGCCACAATTATTGGCACCCTTTTATTAAATACTTTTTGCAATCTCCTTTTGACAAGATAACAGCTCTGAGTTTTCTCCTATAATGCCTGATGAGTTTGGAGAACAACTGACCAGAGATCAGAGACCATTCCTCTACACAATCTCTCTAGATCCTGCAGATTCCCAGATGCATGTTGGTGCTTCTTCTCTTCAGTTCACTCCACTCATCAGGTCAGGGAACTGGGACGGTCATGGCAGAAGCTTCATTTTGTGACCTGTAACAAATTTTTGTGTTGATTTTAATGTTTGTTTTGGATCGTTGTCCTGATGGAAGATCCAACCACAGCCCATTATAAGATTTCTAGCAGAAGGCGTCAGGTTTTGATTTTTTATTTGTTGATATTTGATAGAATCCACGATGCCATGTATCTAAACAAGAAGTCCAGGACCTCCAGCAGAAAATTTTTCCCACAACATTAAAGATCCAACGGTATATTAAATTGTACACATGGGGTACTTTTTATCCTTGTGTGCACCAAACCCATCTAGCGTGTTTGCTGCCAAAAAGCTCTTTTTTAGTTTCATCTGACCACAGAAGCCTGTGCCGTTTGAAGTTCCAGTCGTGTCCGGCAACTGAATTTGCTGGAGTTTGTTCTTGGATGAGCGAGGAAGATTTTTCTTGAAACCCTCCCAAACAACATGTGGTGATGTAGGGGTTGTCTGAATTTTTTTAATTTTTTTTATAGGCTTTCTGACCCCCAAGACTCAACTAATCTCTGCAATTCTCCATCTATGATCCTTGAAGAGTATTTGGCCACTCAAACATTTTAATCCTCACCGGGCATTAAGACAATATAGACACCACGTCCTCTTCCTGCAGATTCGTAACATCTTTAGTTGATTGGAACTTCTTAATTATTGTCCTGATGATCAAAATGGGGATTTTCAACTCTTTAGCTATTTTCTTACAGCCACTTTCTATTTTGTGTTGCTCAACAATCTTTTGATGCACATCAGAACTATATTCTTTGGTTTTACTCATTGTGATGGATGATTAAGGGAATTTGGCCTTTGTGTTTCCTCATATTTAAACTCTAGGGGTACCAATAATTGTGGCCAACGTGTTTTGGAGAAAAACATTTATTTCATAATGTGATTTTCCCCCCCACTTTCAATTCTTTTACTTCAATGAAAGATTAGATTTTTGCAATTTTTTGAATGAAAGATCAAAAGGATAAACGATGCAGATTTATTTTTTACAGCCAGTTTTGATCATATTTACTGTACCAAGGGTACCATTAATTCTGATCACGACTGTATGCATTTTTTTGCATAGTAAAATAAAACCCATAGCTGTAGTGTTCCTTTTTGCCAAAATAATTTGTCAGATAAATACCTTAAGTTTAGTGTTTTGCTATTCCCTCATACTTAAAATATAAAAAAATATTTTCTTAATATTTTGATGGTTTAATCAAACTTGTAGTGTCATTAAAAACAAATATCTCCTCTGGACCTCACTTTTGGCCACTACTGTGTATATATATATATACATATATTATATATGTATACTGTATATAAAAATGAATCTACATTATATTCTTGTTGAATAATTGTGTTTGTTGTGTGTGTATAGGGTGTGCTTCTGGTCCACGGAGGCAGGATTGGATATTTTCAGGGTGATATCCGTCTGCTGATGGATGATTTGAAGACTCTTAAGCCCACTGTATTTCCTGTAGTGCCAAGACTACTCAACCGCATGTTTGATAAGGTACTTCTGTTTAGTTATACACACATAAACTGTTAGCGTTGAAGTCTTTGTTTAAATATACCTACAAATCTTTGCTCATTATACATTCATCTTTGTTTGCGTTAAGATCTTCGGACAGGCGAACACTCCTCTCAAGAGATGGCTGCTGGATTTTGCCACCAGCAGAAAAGAGGCGGAGCTAAGAAGTGGAGTTGTGAGGACGGACAGCATGTGGGATAAACTGATCTTTAGCAAAGTGCAGGTGACCAGATGAAAAGGAGAAAGAGAGAAAGAGTGTTAGTGCCCAGGGACAGAACAATCAGATGAAACCATAGAGAACCTATAAAGACTCTGTTGCCTGGCAACCCACAAATTCAAAAACACTCAGCATCCAACTGTCCAACATTTATAAAGCAAAAAAAAAAGCAAGAGAAATCATGTCACATCTAAAGGCCATTCACTCCAAGGACGATAACTATAATGATAATTAAAATTTCTAATTATATGAGAATAGGGTAGTCCAGACAAAATGCTTTAACAAAAACGACAAAGAGAAATTATGTTGTTGGAATAATTTTCAGAACATTTTTTTTCCAGCTGATAAAAACGATAAAAGCATTGACAGCCAATCAGAATCCACCCAGCTTTAAAGCACTCATGCACTTAAAGCAACAGACAACACAACTGCAGAACGCACTTTTAATGAACAGAATGTTATCGTCGGTTGGTGTGGATGCTAAAAACTAAAAACTTAAAAAGTTAATATTAAAAACATAAAATATTTATAAATATAAATATTATAAAACGTAATATTTTTATGAAAACTGTGATAAATTTATTTTATTCATTTATTTGAAATATATTTTTTTGTAACAATGTAAAAGCCTTTACTCTTACTTTTGATCAATTTATTGCATATTTGCTGAATGAAATAATAAACAATTTATATATATATATACACTCACCTAAAGGATTATTAGGAACACCATACTAATACTGTGTTTGACCCCCTTTTGCCTTCAGAACTGCCTTAATTCTACGTGGCATTGATTCAACAAGGTGTTGAAAGCATTCTTTAGAAATGTTGGCCCATGTTGATAGGATAGCATCTTGCAGTTGATGGAGATTTGTGGGATGCACATCCAGGGCTCGAAGCTCCCGTTCCACCACATCCCAAAGATGCTCTATTGGGTTGAGATCTGGTGACTGTGGGGGCCATTTTAGTACAGTGAACTCATTGTCATGTTCAAGAAACCAATTTGAAATGATTCGAGCTTTGTGACATGGTGCATTATCCTGCTGGAAGTAGCCATCAGAGGATGGGTACATGGTGGCCATAAAGGGATGGACATGGTCAGAAACAATGCTCAGGTAGGCCGTGGCATTTAAACGACGCCCAATTGGCACTAAGGGGCCTAAAGTGTGCCAAGAAAACATCCCCCACACCATTACACCACCACCACCAGCCTGCACAGTGACAAGGCATGATGGATCCATGTTCTCATTCTGTTTACGCCAAATTCTGACTCTACCATCTGAATGTCTCAACAGAAATCGAAACTCATCAGACCAGGCAACATTTTTCCAGTCTTCAACTGTCCAATTTTGGTGAGCTCTTGCAAATTGTAGCCTCTTTTTCCTATTTGTAGTGGAGATGAGTGGTACCCGGTGGGGTCTTCTGCTGTTGTAGCCCATCCACCTCAAGGTTGTGCGTGTTGTGGCTTCACAAATGCTTTGCTGCATACCTCGGTTGTAACGAGTGGTTATTTCAGTCAAAGTTGCTCTTCTATCAGCTTGAATCAGTCGGCCCATTCTCCTCTGACCTCTAGCATCAACAAGGCATTTTCGCCCACAGGACTGCCGCATACTGGATGTTTTTCCCTTTTCACACCATTATTTGTAAACCCTAGAAATGGTTGTGCGTGAAAATCCCAGTAACTGAGCAGATTGTGAAATACTCAGACCGGCCCGTCTGGCACCAACAACCATGCCACGCTCAAAATTGCTTAAATCACCTTTCTTTCCCATTCTGACATTCAGTTTGGAGTTCAGGAGATTGTCTTGACCAGGACCACACCCCTAAATGCATTGAAGCAACTGCCATGTGATTGGTTGATTAGATAATTGCATTGAGAAATTGAATGGGTGTTCCTAATAATCCTTTAGGTGAGTGTGTGTATATATATATATATATATATATATATATATATATATATATATATATATATATATATATATATATATATATATATATATATATATATATATATATATATATATATATATATATATATATATAATTTTTTTTTTTTTTTTTTTTTTTTTTTTTTTTTTTTTAACCAAACACAAACCTTTGAACAGTAGTGTGTAAAGTTGAAATTGTGAGAAACCAATTCACAATTGGGAGATTTAAAGTCTCAGTTATGATAGTTGATGTCGCAATTGGCTTATTGTCGATTGATTGGTTGATCGATTGATCAATTGATCGATCGTTTTTCAGGCTTTCATAGAAACTCTGCTTCTGCTCCACTCTGGTGCTGGTGAAAGAAACCTTGCTCCGAGTGATCCTGGAGTGCGAAACAGAGTCACTCCGACATTGAAATACAAGTTTTAGTTTGGTTTTTAACAACACAGTCCACCAGCATTCAGCCTTGTTATAAATGGATTTATATAATATAATTCTTCACATGCTTATGTCGCATCAACAATGAATTCTACTATAAATATATTATGTCAGTCATGTACTCTTAAAGCAACACCAAGTAACTTTTCCTCTGCGGTCGCCCTACAGGTTGGAAGCGGAATTGTCCATTACCGCTGTCGTAAATAATTTAGCCTACCGCAGCCTACTGTCGCACGCGCACGCACGCACATGCTCTCTGTTTATCCAGCACCAGCTTTGGAATCATGATGACAATTCAAAAGCTACCCGTATCTTACATGTAGTTGTAGTCTACTGTCGAGTACGCTCCACCTATCGGCAATTGTAACGCTTGCCGTAAAGCAAGTCAAATTTTTCTTATGTCTCATTTCGGACTACAGAAACGCGACCCGATCTGGCAATCTTACATAGCGTGGATATATCAGATAAAGGACCGCAAAGCGGTGGCATAAGTGCATTTCACCCTGTCACGACTTGATGAACCACTGAAACGATTTTGAAAACATTATTTTAAGGTAAAAAATCTTACTTAGTGTTGCTTTAATACAGCACAAATCAACTGAACTTGGCCAAAACTCTCACTTAGATTATAAAAAGTGATTATAATTTGATTTGATTAGTGATTATGATGACTCTAAAATCTGTTTTGTAACTAAACTAAGTATGAACACAACACTATGTATTTAGCCCTCCAAAAACAGAACTATTTTCTGCTAGTGGGTAAACACAACCAAACTGACTCCTGTGACTCCGCCTACAGGCCAGTCTGGGTGGGCGCGTGAGGCTAATGATCACAGGAGCTGCTCCCGTCTCTCCCACCGTCCTCACCTTCCTGCGAGCAGCGCTGGGCTGCCAGGTGCACACACACACACACACACACACACACAGTCACACACACAAAGACTTCTGTTTTCATGCTTCATGCTATCAGTTCCCACATCTCATTTAAAGTCACTGTTTTTGTGTGTTGATTATGTTGTAGTTTTATGAGGGTTATGGGCAGACAGAGTGTACCGCAGGCTGCACAATGTCACTTCCTGGAGACTGGACAGCAGGTAACACTGGAAAATCTCACACTAACACATATAACATTAATGAATAAACAGCCTGTGCTGTAAGTAACACAAACTCTCTTTGTCTCTTGCACTCAGGTCATGTGGGAGCGCCGCTGCCCTGTAATTTTGTTAAGTTAATGGATTTGGCTGAAATGAATTATTTTGCAGCCAATGGAGAGGGAGAGGTAGGTCACCAGTTAAAATGTTGAATTTTAAAGGAATGTTCTTGGGTTTAATACAAGTTAAGTGGTCCCACTTTATATTAGGTGTCTTTAATGTAAAATGCATATACATGCATGTACACATGTAAACAATAAGTGCATTGTATAAAATATTAATTTAAATGTTATTATATAGTTAAATACACTTAATATAAAGTGGTTTCAATTAAGCTTTGTTGACAGCTTTTGTAGCATAATGTTAATAATGAAATTATTAATAAATTAAATCATTTAGGGTACGTTTACACGACAACGATAAGCTTAAAACGGAGAAGTTTTTCCTTTGAGTTTTCCGTGTACAGACGACACCATTGTCAAAACAATCCCCATTCACACGTATCGTCGAAAACGACTAAAATGCTGTATTCTGCTGCCAGGCCATTAGATGGAGATGAAACACACTAGACTGAACACGTAATACGCATGTGCATGACGTCATCGTCTTCAGAGATTCGTGTTTTGGTGTTTACACGGATACCGTTTTCAAAAACTTGCACTTTGAAACCCATTTTTAAAAGTTTGCGTTTTCAGGCACCCAAAACACCGTTGTCGTGTAAACGAACGGCCAAAACGCAAAATAAGTTGTATGTTTTTAGTTGAAAACGGTGTTGTGTAAACAGCCCCTTAGACTCCTCCCTCATTTATGAATGAAATATTAACAGATGGAATGGCTAACTCCCAATATTTGTTATTTTAGTCATGACAAAAGCAAAGCGAAAATGATCATTTAAACCTACTTTTTTTATTTATAAATTTGAGTGGCACATTGCACCTCCCAATTTACTGGCTGTGTGTGTCCTACACAGGTGTGTGTGAAAGGACCTAATGTGTTTCAAGGTTACCTGAAGGACCCAGAGCGAACTTTAGAAGCCGTAGATAAAGACGGCTGGCTGCACACTGGAGACATCGGCAAATGGCTACCGGTAAATTCTACATTCTCTCTCAGCACTTCTGCTCCTTATTTACTCTCAGTCGACAGATCTTTTTTTAGTCTCCCAGTTCAGTTCTAATTTAATCAACATCCTGATTTCTGTGAATTTTACCCTTGTTTCAGTGAATCTAATTAATTTTAAATGAAGCTGACATCAACCCAGTTACTGACTCACCATTATTCCACCATATATTATATTACATTATATTATATTACTGACACATTATTCCAATAGTCCACTTTAGACATTCTACTAACTAAAAGTAACTTTGCAACTACTACTCATTAGAGTATTAGTAGACTGTCTGCTAAATCTTTATTTACTTGACTTGTAGTTGCAAAATGACTTAAAGTTAGTACAATGTCTAAAGCGCACCATTGAAATAAATTGTTACCCAATATTTAGTATTTATTTTACCCTAAGACCACTTTGTTAATAAAAATTATGTCATCTGCATTTACACTACATTCAAAAGTTTAGTCTCTTAAGATCACCCGGGTTACATTTTATTTGTTAAAAATACAGTAAAAACAGTAATGTTGTGAAAATATTATTACAATTTAAAATAACTGTTTCTATTTACAGGAATTTAAATTTTTGAGGAATTTAAATATTTATTTCAAAATGCAATTTATTCCTGTGATGATGATTACTTCAGTGTAACGTGATCCTTGAGAAATCATTCAAATATGCTGATTTGATGCTCAAGAAACATTTCTTATTATGATGTTGAAAACAGTTGTGCTGCTTAATATTTAATTTTTGTGGAAACTCTTCAAAAAAATTGTTAAAAAAAGAAGAAAAATCTCACTCACCCCTAACTTTTTAACAGTAATGTATATTAATGAGTTATGAATGCAAATTACTGATGGGAAAGATTGCTCTGAACACTGCCTTATTGCATTAACTACTTCTTGAGAGTTATTGTGAACCAGATATTTACACAGTTCTGCATGTGTGTTCGCTGAAACTCACACTTGCAACGTCACCAGGTTGCATTAATAATAATTGTAGAGAATTAAAGCATATCACTTATGCACAATCTTCCCATATTGTTGCAAAGTTTTTAATAATTTGAAGTTAATACTTGCCTTTTAAGCCAACAGAAGCCTCCACTTTGTGACATGCATTAATTTTATGATCCATCATTATTTATTCCTTACTTAATTAGTGAAGCTGAGTATGTATTGTTTTAGAATGGAACTCTGAAGATTATAGACAGGAAAAAACACATATTTAAGCTGGCTCAAGGTGAATACATCGCTCCAGAGAAGATTGAGAACATCTACATGCGTAGTGACCCTGTGGCCCAGGTCTTTGTACATGGAGACAGTCTACAGGTGAGAAACACACACAGCAGTGAATCAGAGTATATGCTATCACTGAGAGTAAACCCATTCTGGTTCTCTTTGCAGGCATGTTTAGTGGGTATTGTGGTTCCTGATCCAGACTTTCTGCCAGGATGGGCAAAGAAAAGAGGCATTGAGGGCTCCTACACTGAAATGTGCAAATGCAAGGTAAACCACTTACATAGAAAAAATCATTTAAAGGCACAATATGTAAGTTTCGCCGCCAGAGGTCGCATTTTCAAAACAATAACGAAGACGAAGCTTGATGACACTATGAAGGAGAGTGGGACGATGGGAGATGTTGTTTTCACCATCCAGAGATCAGGCCTGATAGCGCTCCGGCGTACAGACGTGTCTGCAAAAAAAAAAAAAAAATCTGGTTCGCGTTCGCAGAGGCGCTTTCACTAAACCACACCAGTTAGCCTACTTCTGCCAGTCGCAGACCTGCCAACCTGTACGCATTTTGACCTCAAAGTACGCTGGTACGATTTGTCACTAAACTACGCAAAAACCTGGTGACGCCTCTGTGCACGCGCAGTCCTCAAATCAAGCAACAGCAAAAGAAGCGGAGTTCGACCAATCATAGCGCTGGGTTCATTCCCCAAATAGCAAGCGGGGATGATTGATTTAAGCGAGGACAGTACAGTAGTCACGATACTTCTGACTCCTGAAGGTAAACGGGCTGGGTGGATGTGGAAAGTTGAAGTATTGTATTGAGTTAACTTAATCTGGATTCGATTATCACACGGGAGTGATCGCATGGATTATTTTAAAATACTCCGTCATTCATGGTCACTCAGATAAGAGGAAGAAATCATACAGCCATGCAAATTATAAAATGCTTAAGTATTGATGAACAATAAATCTAAATAAAATAAAACTTACTGATTATGAAAGTGCTGTGATTTGTGGATTAATTTACTGATAAGCGCGAGTCTGCAAACAGGCGTTTATTTATTCATTCTCAGTGTTGAGAAACGTAGCCTGCATGTGTTACGTTATTGTGTTATAATAACTAAAGTACCTAATTATGTTACATAATAATTTTGTATGAAAACTAGCGCGTTACTTATAGATAAGAAGTACCGTTGTATCAGAGCTGCGCAAGCTCTCTCTTTCTCACAAACACAGACCGCGCACACAGAAAGATAAGATAATTGTAAAATGAAAATTGACGGACTGTTTAAATTTTGTTCTTGGTTGTGTTTTTTTTCCTGTCAAAATGTCAGAAAGCATTTTTTATTATTCATCCGTGTTTTTAAAATTCGTTAAATGACGGACGTTTTACTATTTAACACAGCCCTATGTCAGATTCGTCTAACTTCTACTTGATATTCTTTTTAGAATAAGTGATTCGTTTTGCTATTATTGGTCCTGTGACAGGACTCCTGTCTATTCATTGTCAACTGTTTTCTATAAGTATGTTTGTATTGGCTAACGTTTATTCAGCTAATGCGTGTCCTGTTTAAAATGTGCAATGTTCAAATGCAAAGACAGCACGTCACAAATAAAAGCCCTTTTTTCTTTTCTTTTTATCAAGTATCATATTTGGATATTGGAATAACAAGTTAAGTAGAACAAATGTACAAATGTTTTTTTTTTTACTGTTTTCTAGGGGTTTCTTAATTTTAGACTAGTTGACCAGCACACATTATTTTGCAATGCAATATTAATCATGAAAAAAATATATTGCAGTGCAAGTGAAATTTAGGATTTGGGTCGAATTCAAAAAACTTTAGAAGTCAAAACTAGAATTATGAAGATAGGCATGTGTTTGTGTGTGTCTTGCATTCTCAAAAAATAATGACAAAAATATATGACAACAATATAAGACTAGAAGAACAATCGCTCATCCACTCGTCACTTTGTGTCAGAAATTAGCGGAGGATAAACTCGCCCTTACGCATCTGTCCCAGGGAAAAAAGTTCAGGCTCAGGATTTTTTTCTACTATCACCCCTGAGAGATGTATGGAATTCACGAATCATGTACATGGATGATTAGGGTTTGTATTACCTGTACGTTTGATCACACTATTTTATGTCATCGTAATGAATTAGCTGAATTTTGAATGGGCTGTAATATTTGAATGGCCTGTGCCAACCCTGAAGAACTGACGCCTGATATTGTGTTTAAACAGGAACTGAAAAATGCCATCCTAGAGGACATCATTCGGCTAGGGAAAGAAGCCGGACTGAAGTCTTTTGAACAGGTGAATCTAACAAACACAATTCCCGATAACTTCAACTCTGCCACAGTGCCACATATCACATTTTTACACAATCTATCAGTTTTTAAGCGTAATATTTTTTTTTATTGTGAATAAATACTGGTCCAGATATCAAAATACAAAAGTACTTGCGCAAGGGTTTTCAACCAGGGTCTGTGGAACCCCTGTGGTCCGTTAACTTAAAAAAATGGTTTTGAAAATATTCTACATAGCCTATTTCAAAATGTATTTCTAGATATGGAGAATTTATCTGATAATTATTATTTAATTTAATTGTTGATACTTGAAAATTAATTTAATTTAAATTGTAGTGATTTTGTTGCTTTTATACTGCATAAACTACTACTTTTTTTTAGAAATAACATTAACAAACATTATTACATTATGCAAAACTAGTGTTGACCCGATTTTTAAATCAACTTCATTTTATTTTCCGGCAGAATAAAATTAAGTAATAATCTTAAAAATAATGTTAAACTCTCTGTTTGACAATAAGATTTAATTGTAAATGATTATTATTATTATTACTAATAATAACATAATAATTATTAATTATTATTAATAATACGTACTATTGTGTATATTATTATATATAATATAATATACACAATAATATAATAATATAATATACACAATAATACGTATTATTGTGTATATTATATTATTATATATTTTAGATACATATATTTTTTATTAGTAGTAGAAGTATTAATACATTTATTTTTTTTATATATTAGTACTATACTAATATACTATACTATAATATATTGTTAACATTATCTTTATAGAATTATTATTTTAATTATTCATAACTATTAATTATAATAATATTATTTAAGTGACTCATGTTATATTTATATTACTGTGAAATGTAAGCAATTTTATACTAGTTGGTTGAGAGTACAACCCCTGTACAATAATGACTGTGTATTCTTTTATCTAATCTGTGTGTTAGGTGAGAGACATTGCCCTGCACGTGGAGATGTTCTCTGTTCAGAATGGACTCCTCACACCAACTCTGAAAGCAAAGAGATCCGAGCTGAGAAGCCACTTCAGGGAGCAGACTGACCAGCTCTATGCCAAAATCAAAATGTGAACACTGAGAGTGACTGAACTAGAACACCCCAAAACACGCATACTTGCAATGTGTTGATGATTATAAAGGAGGTGCTCCAGTTCTGTCATCTTATTGCATAAGGACCACTGCAGATGTTGATACTCTCGGACTCACTGAAGCCTAATTGAAGTACTTTAGTCATTTCTACCACTTGGAGGTGCCAGCGTCGTCTCTCAAAAGAGGTGAAGTACGGCCCCACCAGCGAAGCACATACCGGACATTTCATGAGCTCTGCTGTTCATCTGTGATGACAATTCAAGAAAACTGGAAGTGAACCACCCCAATGCCTTAGGCCAGTGAATGCCTTGAGTCTAATAATCCAGAACACACGCAAGATCATATAAAACAAAATGAAAGGCTGATACTCGTGTGCCAAAAACGTGCTGACAGGTTTCTGATTTGTAAACCATGTGCAGATATTTTCAACAAAACCTATTTAAAATATAGTGATTCCCAATAAACTTATGTAAATGGATATTCCATTCACAATGCTTATTTAAATGTAGGATCCTTATTGTGTCACAATGATTCTGTTATGATAAACCATGTGTTTGACACAGACTCATATTTCCATATCTGAATAAATGATTTCCACTGAATTTGACAGTAGAATGACATCACAAACTGGTTGTGGTTGATGCTCAGATTCCACTAACAGCCCTTTGAAATCTCGCTCCATCTCAAACGTGCCTCTCTCGTGGAGATTAAAGCTTGTATATAGGTTATCTATTTATGTTTGTACATCTTTTAATGTATTCTGGTTCATGTAAATTGTGCTAAAGTTTATTTGTAGCATGTGGGTGTGAGACAGAAATAAATTGATGGCATTAATAGTGTTTGGGTTTGTTTTCTTTAACTTAGTTCCTATTCATTATTTTGATACAAACCTGTGTCTGTATTTAGAAAGTGTGAGTGTTGCACAATAGAATATTACATTTCCTCATTGGGAATTAGTCATCAAACATCAGTATATTATATTATTGCATCTACAAACCCGATTCCAAAAAAAGTTGGGACACTGTACAAATTGTGAATAAAAACAGAATGCAATGATGTGGGAGTTTAAATTTCAATCTTTTATTCAGAATACAACATAGATGACATATCAAATGTTTAAACTGAGAAAATGTATAATATTAAGGGAACAATAAGTTGATTTTAAATTTCATGGCATCAACACATCTCAAAAAAGTTGGGATAAGGCCATGTCTACCACTGTGTGGCATCCCCTCTTCTTTTTATAACAGTCTGCAAACGTCTGGGGACTGAGGAGACAAGTTGCTCAAGTTTAGGAATAGGAATGTTGTCCCATTCTTGTCTAATACAGGCTTCTAGTTGCTCAACTGTCTTATGTCTTCTTTATCGCATCTTCCTCTTTATGATGCGCCAAATGTTTTCTATGGGTGAAAGATCTGGACTGCAGGCTGGCCATTTCAGTACCCGGATCCTTCTACGCAGCCATGATATTGTAATTGATGCAGTATGTGGTCTGGCATTATCATGTTGGAAAATGCAAGGTCTTCCCTGAAAGAGACGACATCTGAATGGGAGCATATGTTGTTCTAGAACTCGGATATACCTTTCAGCATTGGTGGTGCCTTTCCAGATGTGTAAGCTGCCCATGCCACACGCACTCATGCAACCCCATACCATCAGAGATGCAGGCTTCTGAACTGAGCGCTGATAACAACTTGGGTTGTCCTTGTCCTCTTTAGTCCGGATGACATGGCGTCCCAGTTTTCCAAAATTAACTTCAAATTTTGATTCGTCTGACTACAGAACAGTTTTCCACTTTGCAACAGTCCATTTTAAATTAGCCTCGGCCCAGAGAAAACGCCTGCGCCTCTGGATCCTGTTTAGATATGGCTTCTTTTTTGACCTATAGAGTTTTAGCCGGCAACGGCAAATGGCACAGTGGATTGTGTTCACCGACAATGTTTTCTGGAAGTATTCCTGAGCCCATGTTGTGATTTCCATTACAGTAGCACTCCTGTATGTGATGCAGTGCCGTCTAAGGGCCCAATGATCACGGGCATCCAGTATGGTTTTCTGGCCTTGACCCTTGCACACAGAGATTGTTGCAGATTCTCTGAATCTTTGGATGATATTATGCACTGTAGATGATGATAACTTCAAACTCTTTGCAATTTTTCTCTGAGAAACTCCTTTCTGATATTGCTCTATTTTTCGCAGCATCGGGGGAATTGGTGATCCTCTGCCTAGCTTGACTTCTGAGAGACACTGCCACTCTGATAGGCTATTTTTATACCCAATCATGTTGCCAATTGACCTAATAAGTTGCAAATTGGTCCTCCAGCTGTTCCTTATATGTACATTTAACTTTTCCGGCCTCTTATTGCTACCTGTCCCAACTTTTTTGGAATGTGTAGATCTCATGAAATCCAAAATGAGCCAATATTTGGCATGACATTTCAAAATGTCTCACTTTCAACATTTGATATGCTATCTATATTCTAGTGTGAATAAAATATAAGTTTATGAGATTTGTAAATTATTCCATTCCTTTTTTACTCACAATTTGTACAGTGTCCCAACTTTTTTGGAATCGGGTTTGTATATGCAGGTGTTTGTAGTAATATAATTACTAAAGCATAACTACATTTCTGGTTTACAGACAGTGGGAATGATCTTGCATGAGAGTGAGAAGAGCAATTCATTTTGAGTTAGATTTTTTACATATATGAACATGAAATATTAACACTGCTTTTAAAAAGACAAATATAATGTTTGTGGTTAAAAAAAAATATTTTCTCAATATTTCTTTCATTGGTGCTATTTTATATTAAAAATAATAATAATATGGGGAAAAAAGATTCCATGATTACAATATAAAGTGTAGATAAAGGTCTACTCTATGGCCTGCTACTAAGAGTCCAAGGCAAATGGCTAATTATTTTCATGAATGAAACTGAAAAGACAATGAGGCATATGATTAAATGAATGGATGAGAAACTCCTTTTCTTTAGTTTACGATTCTGTTGTCACTTGCTGTTACCTGCGATTGATACACCTGAACAAACTTTCTAAATGCAAACACCCTTTTTGTAATTAAGGAAACTGGTTTCACTGGCTTTCAGTATCCTACACGCTATAGACACAGGTTGTGAAAACATGTTTTTCTGCTCCCAATCTAAATATTTGAGATTATAATAAGAGCCAACAAACACCCATTATAGATGCAATTGGTCTTTAGACAGACATCTCTATAATTTCCAACCATCAGTCTTTTTTTCTAATTTTTCAATTTCAAAATGTCTTAAAAAATGCCTGCTCAATACTGAATCATTTTGAAACGTCGGTAACACAAACTCTCAGAATCTCAATTAAATATTGACCAATCATCCAGTGCACCACAGAGCTGTTTAATTACATACAGAAACATCATATATTAATGATTGTACAATAAACATGAAACATTTCTTTTCATGTATGCATAATTTGAAATTCATCACGTACACAATGCATGCATGACCTCAACTGAAAGAATTCTTCATGACAGTGTTTTTCTCAGGTCACTGATGCTGACCATTACAACAAAAAGAGTGCATTTATGCACTTACAGTGATGGTTTGGACAGTCGTTTGCCCCACAGACTTGTACACATTTTTCTGGGGTAGTGGACTGGATGTCACTGATACCTTCCAAAGCTTAACTTCACTTAACAAAGTATGTCTGTAAATAATGCATTTATTGTGTCTCCGTGGAAAACTACACATTACATTTCAGAAGTTATCAAAATCTGTCAACATGGCTCAGTGAGAAGCACCAGGAATACTTCTGATTGTGGTTTGCTTTTCACATTAAAACAGGCACACTGGTTTCCCTTCAATTTAGAGGAATCTCACTGTCCATTGCTTTTAACTGATTTAATGCCCACCTATGATTCCCATTCAGTCAAATTAGTGCAATAACACATTAAAGTTTGTCAAAGTCCCTGATTACTGTAAATCTGCCACCTTTTTTTAAATTCATTATTATTATATTTTTTTATTAGAAAACCAGAGGCAAGCGACAATTAAATGGTATATAGTCACAAGATGAAAAAGACCTGAGCACCTAATTTTACCTACAAAACTTTAAATGCCAATTAGACTTGTTAGGAAAAACATCAACAATAACAGTCCTGGGAGAGAAATCCCAAACTATGCATGTTCAGCTAATGCTTCTGGTAAATAAGTGGATCTGAAAAAGAGTTTCCCTGTGTAAAAAGGGTCTTACACTTTTAAACTCAACCCCTAAATCTATATCATATGCCTTAAAGTTCCCTTGTACCTTTAAGGATTGAAGTACATCTCTTTGGTGAGCATTGAGACAATGCAGGGGATTTGTTTCCTAGCGTCAAAGTCAGGCATGTTGGAGGTCGACTCAAAGTCGTACGCTACTTTATTGTTGACCCTGGTCATGATCTGCATGAGCTCAAGTTCTTTGCCATACTTTGCTATCATTTCACAGAGAGACTGAATGAACCATGAACCGCTCATGGTGTTTCTCCAGGAGTAGTAACCTGACAGAGAAAAGAAATACATTAGGAAACATTCAATACATGTAAATTAGGGCTTTCAAAATTAACGCGTTAAGGCGTGTGATTAATGTTTTCAGTTTAACATGTTCAAAATATTTAACGCAATTAATGAAGAATTCGTTTTTTTCCGTCATCCTTTAGCAAGCGTTACATTATATAATCACACCCCTTATTCATGCAAATGCTTTTAAACCATTCAAGCGTGACAAGACAAACTCTGTGAATCTCCTGTATGCGACAAGAGACTCATATGCACAGACTGCCGCTTCATTATGAACAAATTGAACGCTTTATTACGAACAAAAACACACAAAATTATGCCAAAATGCCCGTTTTGTCGAGTATCCTCATAAGCACAGTTGTCAGATCTGTGTCATGTGTGGCAGGTCTTAAAGTGACAGCAGCCTAATAAACCTGCTGCTGTCTGTCATTAATGTTAATCAAAGAACAAAAGAAAAGGAGAAATGTGAAAGACTGAATAACCTTTGTAGCTTTAATAAAACAAATCTATATTTAATTTATAATTTATGCAGAGAAAACAAGTGTTTGATAATTATTCAATTTCAGTAGCCTATTGGCCTATCTTCTACCTGTTTTATCGATTTTGTTTTAAATTTACTCTCTTTATGTGGTTTCTACAATAATTTGGAGATTGAATGTGAAATTATTACAATATAAAAAATAAAAATATACTAAAAACTTTCATGTTAGTTGCAATTAAATCACAATTAATTGATTAATGTGCAGATTAATTAGTAACTTTTTTAATCGATTGACAGCATTAATGTAAATTATCTTCATTTAGATACTACCATTTTGACGCTTCAAAAAGTTCATAAATAGATCGTAAAACTAATTCATATAAATTGAGCGGTTTAGTCCAAATTTTCTGAAGAGACACGATCACTTTATATGATGAACAGATTTAATTTAGGCTTTTATTCACATAAACATTCATCAACTCACACCAGTTATGGTAAACGGAAGCTCAAGCATGTTCGCTTATCATGCGAGAACCAATGAGATTCATTATCAGGTGTCTAGTAGGGATGGCCACAGGTACTCGAGTACTCGTACGTGACAGCGACGATCGATCATGAAAACGATGATCTCCCCCAAATAAAAAAAATCCAATCTCTTTTTCTGATTGGTCATTTGGGGCGATTCCTGAGGTCTGATTCGTTAGACAGCACGCCTTCCAGACCGGCGAAATGAAGTGAAACTGCAGTGATGCTTGGAATCACTTTGATCATGAAATGCAGTTAAGTGCAAGATGTGCAGCGCCAATCTATCCTATACATAGCCTGACATTATAATGAGAACACGATTGTAATAGAATGTTGAACATTCTTTGTGATTTAGTTTTTCAGAGACTAGCACGGTCAAGTTCATGTGCGCATTGGCGTCTTCTTGTGCAGGTGTAAATTGTAAGATTCCTTTTATGTTGTCTATATCTGATTAATCTCAAATAAGAAGCGTTTGGTTGAGTTCAATAACCAGCTAGCAAAACACGGCAGTTTACCGACCATTCATTCACTCTTCAGTTTCAGCTCAAACGGAATGTCCGACATTAGCCTACTGACCAGTGTTTTGCCTGAACGCGTTCAATGAACGATAGTTCATGAACTCGTTCATATTTTGGGCGAACGTGAACTGAACGTACTGAATTACTGCCTGATGAACGTTACGGTGAACGCGTTCATTCTGGTGTCTGTGAACGCACGCTCTCTCAGTTTAACTTCGTTTAATAGGATGCCAGATTTCTATAGAGCCTTCCAGGCGAAAACCTGGCTAAAACACACCGTAAACAGGCCTTAATATGTAGCGAAAAAAAACACCCAATCTGGCAACACCAGCCACCAGTGTCGCACGCACCGCCGCATGCGTCATCAAAACAAAAAGCAGCATGTAGTCGACAAAGCATCGAGGAGGCGTCGTATGATCATTTAAACGAGTTTTATGACAAGGTCGGTGAGGATGGGAAAAATCTTACATTTCTGTGCAAACTTTGCCCGTCGATAAAATAATTGCTGTCTGTGGTTGTATATGGGCTGTGGCAATAATTTTAAAAAAGAAGCTCGCAGCAACATGAAAAAAAGAACTATGAACTAGTTCATTTTTTGAAGTATGAACTATGAACTGAACTAGTTCATTTTAAAATTTGTGAACTGAACTTTGAACTAGTTCATGTAGAAAATTAACTTTCCCAACACTGCTACTGACTATGATTGGGTTATTTGAGACGGTCATTTTCCTTTTAGATAGGCAAAAATCATTGATGATATGTGTGTTATTACGTTCTCAGTGTTATTTTGTTCTAATTTTTTAACAGTAAACGTTTTATTTAACGTTGTTTCTTGTTAGGCTTCGGAAATGCGCAGTGATGACTGTAATCACTTTCTATCATGAAAATTTTAAATTAAGTGCAAGATTTGCAACGCCAATATACATGCCATATTCAGCATTATAATGAGAACAGGATTGTGATAGAATGTTGAAATTCTATGTGCTTTAGTTGACCATGTATCAGCGCAATACACAGGCAAGAGCGCATCCAGAGTTTCCCTTTCAAACCATAGACCAAAAAACAAGTTCACATGCGCATTCGCGTTCTTTTGTGCAGATGCAAGTTGTAATGTTACGTTTATGTTATGTATCTAGGATATCTGATTATTAATCTCATAGGATGTGTCATAGAACGGGCTTCAGTTTACTGGAGATCATTTAATCTTCAGCTTTACCTCAAGGTTTCTTTTTCGATAACATTGATACATCATAATCCAGCAGTTATTTTTTTTCCTATTCATACATTCATGTTTTCATAGACATGTTTTCATGTCATATTTTTATTTGTCAACATTAATTTTCGTCTTAAAATATTTTCATGACGGACACGCCCCATTCCAAAATGGGACAAAATTCCCATCCCTATAACGTCTAGAAGGCACGTTTGTGTGGATCACGTGATTTTTTTTTTTTTTCAACAGACAACATTGGTTCAGCGCAGAGACAGCGTTGTTGTTTAAAAAACTTTTTTGTGCACCTAAATACATTTTACAGTTCGCACACATCTATTTCTAGTCCTTCTAATATGCTGATTTGGTAGTGTAAATTCATCATGTTTGTGAATATTTCATCTGATACTCAGAGGAAACATTTGTGTGCTGTGTGTGTCTGCACCTGGTACTGTAGAGTACGCATAGAGGAAGTCTGCCTCCACAGGGATCCTCACTGGACCATCTGAGCTGCTACTGGCATCAGTCTGCACACCAGGATCCAGCTCTGTACCTCTACAAGCCTAGAGAATTCAAGAGTGGAAAAATAGCACTCTGAGCCATCTCATTATAAACATCAACCCAGAAAACACACACACACACACACACACTCACACACACACACACACACACACACACACACATAAGATGACAGCAGAGATTGAGGATGTACCTGTATGAAGAAAAGTTTAGGCTTCCCCACTAGCGATGGGCAGCGATCTCCTCTGAACAGGCTAGTTAAGGACTTTAGCTCCAGAGAACCATCAGTGCCAAAAAACACCCCGTCGTCTCCATGACTGAGCATCACACACACTAATGATGCACAGCGACTGTGGTCGTCACGGGCGACTGAGAGAACAACAAACAGCCATGTTACAATTGGTTACAATTCAAATTGTATAACAAGTATAATGATCAATTAACATAACATTTGGGTATTGGCAGCTGATTCAAATTAATTTGGTAATTTTTCAGTTATAACATTAACACACTTTTAAATAATTACTTAATGCCCTGATCGCAAGAACAAGAAACCTTGGGATTGATATTGAGGCAGAGAACTGAGAGACAGGATATAAGAATTCATTAAAGGTTTTGTGCAGACTGAGTGTAATATGAATACACCATACCTGTTGTTAAAACCTGCTTAATCTGCATTACTGTCTGGTCATTATAAACTTTCACAGAGTATCCAAGCTTTCGAAACGCATTCATTGCGTTTCCTGCATCTACATCAGTGCCATTGCGTTGGTTCATGCCTGTAGGAGGTGAAGAACAGGTAACCATCACTCTATTACATATAATAGATTTTTTCTTAAGACTAGAGAAGCACAATATATTCATTACGTTATTAATTGATATTAGTGATTCACACTTTCACAGTATGGCCATCAATACTTAATCATTATTACACTGTCAGGCAGAAACCTCGTATCTCCATTTGTCGTCTTTTTTTTTCATAAATCGTTACTATTGGTCACCCTTTATGTCTGTCTGTTGATTATATGTATAAAAACCATATATTTTAGGTTTATTGCAAAATATGCATAAATGATGCACATTCACAGTGCTTTATGGGAGTAGGCGGAGCTAAAGAGCTATTTTGGAGCATGTTGCTTTTTCGACTCTCTGATTGGTGTAATTTGTTGTACAGCATCATAGCTGCACGCAGTTTGAACAGGCTCTGCTTGTTTGCAATGCAAGGGTAAATAAAGAATTGGTTCTTTGACTTTGAAAGTACAGCATTTTCTTTACTTAAGAAACACTATACATATATAAAGGCTAATGTTTTATGTATTTGAGGAGCAGAGAAGAGTGTCTTAGTCTACCATTTGTCATCGAGTCATAGCCAATACTGTCATAAATAGCCTGTGTGTAACACTTCATCTTTAAAAACACAAGATTTTGGCCACATGACAGAAAAAAAACTGAGCGCCCACATAGCTGCAGTAAACTTTATAAGTTTAATATGCATAATATATGCACTTCTTGCCTCTAATGACGGACAAAGTATGCCCGAAATCCACTGGTCAAAAGACTAACTCCATTTGAGCTTGATTTTGGGTAAAATGTCAACAATAAAATGACACATGCAAGTGTCTGACCACATATAAAAGCATTAACTTTGACAGCGCGGTGTTTCATTATTTAAAAAAAACTTTTTTTTTTCCCTTTTCCCGAAGAATAGCGTTTTTGGAAATACAAGGTTTCCAGCTAACAACGATGATAAATACACACACACACACACTACAGGGTAAAAAAAAAAAAAAAAAAAATGTAAGACAGATATTCATTTTGGGTTCGTCTAAAGATTACATTTACATATTCTATTACATATAATACATGTATATTATTTTATTAATTTGGTTTAATGCATGTATAAGCCATAACATTAATAAATAGTCATATAGCCTAGTACAAAATTTGTTCAGTGTTCCGTTCTTAAGTAAATGCATTTCAACAATCATCTGAGTTTGATGAGCATTCAAATTGACAACTTTCACAAAAACAAGACGACTGACAAGTGTTACCTGTCTTGCGATCAAAGTTCTTGTTGTTGATGATGACGCAGTGCCCGATGTTGGGGTAGTTCAGGCTGTATCTGAAGACATGAGACTGACCCTTAGCGTCCACCTGCATGGGCTGCAGTCCAGATGCCACATCTGTACCAGGACTGGACAAACAGCATGAACCAATTAGATGAAACTGTAGCTACTATAAATGGAAGACATATTAAATGAGATTATGCAGATGTTTGTATGGGTCTGTTCTACTGCTTCTATAACACCATGGTAACAAAAAGAAAGAAAGCAATTGTTAGGGAATTTAATACTGTTTTTGAACTGTCAATCACTTCTGAAAGCTGCATAGCAACAGTCGTCAATATCATCTTACTCTGTTGTAGCCTCGCGCCGCGCGTCCACGCAGTCTCCGTTCATCTCCAAACGTTTAACGATCACTCTTAAAGATAAAAAAAAGGTTTCCTCTTCACCAGAGAAGCTGTTATAAGTGTAACTGGAGGCGTACAACGCGTTGTAAAGGGCTCTCAACAGAATGAGCACCGAACCAGCATGCCGGATGTATTTTCTTTGTTGTTTGTTGTCTCGCACGACCAGCCAATGGGAAGCTGATAAGAAGAAAAAAACAGAAATAAGACTTGGGCTAGTGTACTTTATTGAACAATTTATAAATGCAAAATCCAGCGTTTGCAAATATATTAACTAGCAAAGTCAAATACAGTAAATGGCTGTGTTTCAAAACCTAGCGAGCGTCTTCCAGCGTGTTGGGACTGGGAGTGTTCCAAACGTGCAAGTTCATGAAGTGCCCAACAACGAGGTCAAGGTGTGAAGGTTTAAAGACACAGAGAAGGTCAAGTCCCGCTTGCCCTGCAAATGTATTAAAAAATATAATTGAGACATAATTACAGCAAGAATGCCTATTAAATTAAATATTCTAGTACACAAGTAAATCCACGATTTTATTGGAATGCAGAGTCTATTTTAATATGTAACGTAAATACTATTAAAACTAAACATCCGTATGCATGGCATGGGGTTTCTTTGTCTGCTTTTGGGCGTGTAAACGGATAACAAGTAAAGATTGACATAAAAAAACAACCCCTAAAACTTTAATGTCGGAAAAAACAATGGTACTCACCAAAAATTGAAGAATGTCCTGTAATTGACAGCTTGTAATGTACAAGATTCCGACGACAAAGCGGTTACTGTGCATCCAGGAAGTGTGCTCAGGCGACACCTCTAGCTCTCTAGTCTAGAGATTGTTGGAACTACACTAACTCGAAGCCCTTGCGCTTGGCTATTGTGCTACAATATCGCCCTCTGCTGGGTAGATGGCTTCTATACACACACATTCTGCCACATGAACAGGGGCCCGTTTCAATAAGGAGGTTCAACCAACTCCGAGTTAAAACTTGAGCTCTGAGTTGACTTACCCTGAGATGGGAAAGTCTGAGTTTTCGGTTACAGAACAGCTGAAATGAGTAAGTTCAATCAACTCTATACTGACTCTGCGCGTGCACCACAACTATAAAAAGCCATTATCAATGGAGCGCAGATATTATGAGTCACCATGGTAACAGCGCCAGACAAAAAGAGGTCTGTATATTTCTCACCAGCAGTACGCAAAAAAAATGTTTTAGCAACACGGCAGCAGCGGCGATCTAGAGAGTTAGTTTGGGAGAAAATAGTTGCTCGAATCAATGCGTAAGTTTACATTTTAATTACTGTTATACAGTGTTGGGTGTAATTACCAAGTAATCTAAATACTGTAATTTAGTTAAAAGGATTACTCTTAATTCTTCTGTAATATAAAGTAAAATATGATGTCATTGCATTAAATACTGCATAGACTAGAACAATTATGTATCAAACAATAGTGGATTTAACATACAATTTTTAAAAGGTATATTTTTAATGGAATATTAGGTAGCCAGCGGAATCGGGCCAATCGCGGCTGAGTGTCGGCTCACTCGGCTGTGTACTGGCAGCGGCACACCAGAAGTGAGCCAGCTTTGGCCCATTAACGGTTGCCAGATCTGGCAAGGTTTTGGCTGTGTGTAGCTGGGCCGATTGTGGTTGAGAAATGGCGCATTAGGTAGCTAGCTACATTAAAGGTGCTCTATGTAACTTTTAGCGGCCTCTAGTGGTGATGTTTCAGATTGCAACCAAATTTTACAAGAGCGCTCGTGCTCGAACTCATAGACAATACCGTCTATTACGCAAATATCTCGGCGAATACTAGACGGATTCGGCGAGCACCGAGCTCGTTGGGACCATCTAGTCGAGCTGAAAAGAACCATATAAGTTCCATAGTTTTTGGTGGTGTTTTCGCGGAGATATTAGCAGAAAACCATCGGGCGCGCTGCAAAATTTTGGACGCCGGTGACGTCACGATCTCAGAAGAAAATCGCTCGTATCTCTGGAACGCAAAGACCCAGAGAGCTCAAATTCGGGGGAGGAGGTCCCAGGGGAACCCTTACCCGAACGCTAGAGTGGCGGGCCTCAGGGATGCCCCCTACCGGATCGCCGTTCGCTGGGACCCCCGATTTCGAACGGCTATAACTCGGGGAGCCGGGCGAGTTGGACCTCGGGGGTGGGCTCGTTCGAAAGGCCCCGTCCAGCACTACGAACGATTAGAGTCTTGGGAATATTGATCAAAGATTGACTGAGATATAAGCCGAAAAACGTGCGCCTTTAACCGGACGTAACTCCCTGACCGTCTACAATAGACAGTATATAAGGAGAGAGGCTCCGGAGCGCACATGCACGTCACATCCGTTGGATTTCGCGGTAAATCCGACCCGGAGACTTCACATAGAAATAGGAATACTGGCCTTCAGAGGTAATAGCACAACTCGACAAGTGGATCATTTTAATGTGTGATTACAACCCCTTCACACACAGGCAATAAAAAAAGGATTCATTTTAGTAGAAAAGTTACATAGAGCACCTTTAAATCATAAAAATGCCACAATTCATAGAACTTCAAAATGAGTTTTAAATTCATGATTTAATATAAATTTTTATATTAATAATATATATATTTATTTTTTACCTGTTGCCATTAAAACTGTAACAAAAATGAATTATAAACTAAAAATGTTTTACTTTAATAAAATATATATGCCTATATTATTTATGATTTAATTATATCAAGGATTAGCATGATGAACTTAAATGGGGAAGAGCAAATGGGAGACCAGGGCAAATACAATTATTATATTATTTTCACCATGCTGAAATAAAAAATCCACAAGGACCATATTTGAGTTCTCATGATTTTTCAATGTGAGGAAAAATAGAGAGAGGTGGGTTATGGCAAAAAATAATAATAACAACAATAAATAGCCTATACTGTATATATATAAAAAAAAATTGGAATGACATACATTTTTTGGTTTTTGTTTATTTTGTATTTGTTCATGTTTTTGTTAAATAAATCTGATGGATATACCTACGAACTGAAGTTACACCAAAACATTTGACTTTTAGTATATATTTTTTATTATTAAAAGTGCCATACTAATAATAATAATTATTATTACTAGTAATAGGCTAATTAGTAATAATGATAATTATTATTATTATATCCCATCCAAATGGACTTTGCTTATTAATAATAATTACAAAAAAGAGAAAGATTATATTATTATTATTATTAGTAGTAGTAGTATTACTATATCCCATCCAAATGGACTTTGCTTATAATAATAATAATAATTAATAATTATATTAATTATTATTATTATTATAAGCAAAGTCCATTTGGATGGGATATAGTAATACTACTACTAATAATAATAATAATAAAGAAAAAAAGATATAAACGTCACTATTTCACACCAAGTGCAAAGACCGCGAAAGAACCAGCCGAGTTGGTTGTAGTGTTAATTATACCGTATTAAATTAGTAACTGTGAGACGTCTGGTTAGATACACCGTCGAACATTTAACTTTAGCTTTGCTTAAAGCTTATCTTAGTTACTCTAACAGCGTTCTCTCTTTTCCACAGCATTTTTCTACGTTGACCGACGAGAAATAAAGTTATAAGGTAAGATGGGGCCTTAATAGTGGGTATTATGACAGTTATTATCAACTAGATAAATTATGGTGTTGTGGATTTGGGCAAAGGTGGATTAAATTCATCTCAAATTAGTAACTTTATAATATTCTTCCCTGCTGTCTGTGTGAAACGGAGCAACCGTTGTCTGTCTCGTCAACAGAAAAATGAAGTGCGCTTGCGTCAATATATTTTTAATTATTGTCTCTGGAATTTTCCACTGCCAAAATAAATGTTTTGCGCGGCAGTTTTCCCGCTGTTAGACCAAGGTCAGAGACTTTGACCAAGGTGCACTCATCTGTGTTTTGCAAGAACATTAATGTTGATTATAACTAGACAGTCCAAAGTAATTGCAGTGATTTCTATCTGTAGAATATACGTTTGTAATTATTGTCTTTTAATCGTCATCTGGTAGTAATGGTGTTTGTATGTACAATTTAAATGCAAGCCGTATAGTTTAGTTTCTAGTAGCTTACCTTACAGCAGTAGTGACTGTCACTACAGGGTGGTGAAGTAGCCTAGTTTTCTAGCTACACTACACAGTTCATTTTAAAGTTAAGAACCTGAGTAGTCCTTAATAGATTCTATATTTTCACTTCACATTTCACATCTTTCACAAATATTTATCTTTAACTAATCTGTATATATTGTTCATTACTTTTTGTGTCGTTCAGTAGTGTTTAGTAATTTAGGTGTGGGTGATCCAAATACAGTATGTTGGTGTTATAAGGGCAATCTGCTAGCTACATCCAAAATTGCTAGTTTAAAAAAGCCCTGTATTTAGTTTTTCTCAACTGAAGAAACGCAATGTTCAACTGTAAATTCAGTTTGTGTGAGCATGTGTCTGAGACTGTCATTGAGTTTATTCAGCACTCAAAGCTGCATAGCAATGCTCCTAACTTTAAGTAAAATTGCGGTGTGCCTGAATGCTCTAGGATGTATCGCAAAGCAAATATTTTGAAAACTCATATGTATAGAGAGCATAAAGGGCTTGGATCATCTGTGCGACCTTGCAAGCAATTTGAGACTCCCTTAAAATGTGTTGCTCCGTTTTGTACAGTTACATGTGACACCTTAAGCTCCCTCATCAAGCATTTGAAGTCACACATACATGAGGGATTAGAAATCAAATGCCCAGTCAGAGGTTGTGGTTGCAGCTTTACAGTTGCATCCACTTTAGCCTCACATTTTTCAAGGAAACATAGAAATCTAGATCACACCTTGTTAGATGTGTCCGATCCTGCTGAGCCTATAGTCTGCATAGTCAGCCATGTTCTGATACTTCTGTTGTGGATGATAATGAGCCAGAGGGGCAATTTGCTGTAGATGAAACTCTCTATTTGCAAAACCTTGCCCTTCTGTATCTTAAATTACAAGGAAAGTTATTGCTACCAGCCAGTACCATACAGGCAATCATTGAGGACTTTCAAAATGCCCATGAAATTGGCTTATCGCATTCCCTTATGATCTTAACTAAGAAACTGAAAGAAATTGGAATCCAAGAGGACACTATAAGCAACATCATTGATGAAATGAATAGGGAAGATCTTCTTAAGATGTGTAACAGGGGCATTTTGAGTACAGACCAAAAAAGGAAGAGTTTTTTTAAAACCAGTTTCAACTATGTTGAGCCTGTGCCTTTTCTTTTGGGCAGTGATGAAAATGGTAACGAGTGCTTTTCCCAGTATATTCCCATCCATGAGACGTTAGCTACACTGTTCAAAAGTGAGTCTGTAAGAGAACAATATGTCGCCACACATTTGCAACCAGCTACTGAAAATATAATCCAGGATGTGAGAGATGGAGAGGGATTTAAGGGCAATCAGCTGTTGAAAACAGAGCCTTCCTCTGTTGGTGTGATCCTATATCAAGATGATTTTGAGGTTGTGAATCCACTTGGTTCAGGGAAAAAAAACACACAAGGTTTTAGCTGTTTACATGACCCTGACTGACATTTTGCCTCACAATAGATCCACAATGGATCAAATGCAACTTGTCCTCCTATGTAGGGAGAAAGAAAGATTTTAAATACTTTGGCATGAACAAAGTTTTTGAACCATTGATCAGTGACCTCAAACTTCTAGAGGAAGGAGGTATTTTGACAAATGATGGCAGAGTTGTAAAAGGAGCTTTAGTTGCCATTTCAGGAGACAACCTGGGATCACATTGCATTGGGGGATTTGTCGAAAAACTTTAGTCGGGCAACCCATTTCTGCCGCTACTGTGAGATCGACAGAAATGCATTTATGAATGAACCATACACGTGTGGGACTTCAAGAACTGCACAATCCTATCAAAGTCATTTGCAAGGTTTAGACACCAGTGCTACTGCCACAGTATGCGGCATCAAGATGGACTCTCCTTTTAACCATCTTAATTATTTTCATGTTTGCCAGCCAGGGCTCCCGCCATGTCTGGGGCATGACGTGTTTGAGGGTATTGTGTCTTTTGACCTTGCCTTGTTTGTTGGTCACTTGGTTCAGGAGAAGCACTTTACCTACTTACAATTGAACAGATGTAAAAATCAATTCAAATATCAAGGAAATGATACCAGCAGCAAACCAGCAGACATGTCTCCTTGTAGTGAACGATTAAGTGGACATGCAGTTCAAAATTGGTGCTTTCTTCGGTTGCTACCTCTTTTTGTGGATGACAGAATTAAAGATCCTTCTGAAAATGAAGTATGGCAACTCATTCTGCAGCTGAGAGAGATTGTGGAGCTTGTTTGTGCACCAGCCATTACAGCAGGCCAAGTGGCATATCTTAAAGTCCTTATTGAAGAATATATCTTCAGTCGTCAAAGGCTTTTCCCTGCCAGTCCGTTAAAACCCAAGCATCACTATTTGTGCCATTACCCAGAGCTGATTCTTCACTTTGGCCCACTTATACGCCTGTGGATGTTACGGTTCGAGAGCAAACACACCTTCTTCAAGCAGTGTGCTAGGAAATTGCACAACTTTAAGAATATTTGCAAAACTCTTGCAGAAAGACACCAACTATTGCAAGCCTACCTGAGTGCAGGCAGACTCTTTCCTTCAGATGTGCATGTTGATAAGGGTACAGAGTTTTATGTGAGTGATTACAACGACAGGATCAGGGCATCAGTAGCTGGTCAAAATTTTGAGTCACAGTCTGCAGTAGCTTGCAATGAAGTCACAGTGAAAGGCACAGTATACCGAAAGGGGATGTGTGTTTTGCTTGAGAGTACTGTGGGAAAGATTAATCTTATCATTGCTCTTAATGAGTCTGTGCACTTTGTGACTCAGAAACATACTTTTGTGAAGCTGAGCGACATGGGTGTCTATTGTGAATTAGGAACAGCCCAAGAGGATTATGTTTGCATCGAGCAAAAGGATTTGCTTGACTATTATCCTCTTCCATCATACAAAGTGTATGATATATCACTAATTGCTCTCCACCATTCTTTTCCAGAGGCAGTTTGAACTGGCACTTAACAGAGGTAGCCGGAATTGATGTGATGAGTGGAGCAAGCAGGTAGAAATGCACACACAAGATGTAAACTTATTGGGTGTTCCTTTTTAATAACTTTTTTTAAGCTATGGCACAGATTCTGCTTTAAACCAAATGTTCTGTAGTACATGTTCTCATCACAGTGATAAAAAAATAAATAATTGATTGTAAAACTGTTCATATTTTAAGCTTGTTTAAGCTTAAAGTCATTATTTTATAGTTCATCACACATTTAAAGTTTTTATGCCCAGAGCTGGTGGTTTTTAGGTGTAGGAAAAAAAAAATGCTAAAGGAAAAAAAGAAAATGATACCATCCCTGTCTGTATTAAATCCAACTATTTCAATGGTATATTTTGTCTAAACTGTTATTTGGTTCTTAAATATCCTAGTTCATTACATCCAGATTCAATAATTCATACATTCCTTTTGTCAATTACTTGCGACAATGTTTTGCTTACTAAATGTGTTTCCCTTTCGTCCTGGGAACTCCAACGTGTCGTCAGGGAGTTCCCTGACGAATTGGGATCACGCTAGGGAGACCAATTGCCTTCGAGTGAATTAAAACGAGCCAATGAAAATTGGCATGCAAGATTTGCATTCCGCAACCCGCCTACCAACGCGGGTATAAAAGGCAGAAGTAAACATTGCGCAATGCTTTTAGCTTCGGAGCCGTCCGATTGTGTCCTCTCTGAGTGAGTGAGCTTTAAGATTGTATTTTTCTTACGACTACGAGTCTGCTGTTTCGGGAGGGGATCTCTCTGTGTTGGTGAGATGGCGTTTCAGCGACCGCGCGGTTTCCTGTCTGCCGGCTGCGTCTATATGCTGTTAATTCAAAAGCTGTTTTCACAGCTGGTAAACGGTTGAGTGCGCACAGCGGGCTTGCAGTTTCCCCGCTGTGGGTCCCTGTGTGCTTCAGCACGATAGAGAGAGTACTTTCTTCCTGAAAGAGCAACACGAGTGAAGATCGTGTCCTTTTCTCTATGAGGTGAGTCCCTTTGCTTATTTCCCGATCTAGTTTCTCTTCTGGTGCACCCGAAGAGGGCTGCTTTGGCGAATAACATTGGTGATCTGAGGGTTTCAGTGAGCACGAACCACTCACTCCTCTAGTGCATCGCAAACATGCTGAGACTGTGTTCGTGGGTGGTTTATGCTTTCTTATGAGAGCATGACCACGTCGGCACGTTGTTCGCCTGCCTGAAGGCTTGAGCGTCTAGCGTGCCGCGTGTCATCGAAGCGATGGCCACGTTCACTATCTTGCATGCCTGGTTGACGGCCACGATCACGGTTTCACATGCCTAATCAGTGTGTTGAGACTGCGTTCGTGGGTGGTTCATGTTCTCTCAGGAGTGCATGACCACGTCGGCACGTTGTTCGTCTCCCCTTTCTCGTAAAGGCTGGAGCCGCTCAGCGTGCCATGTGCCGTCGAGGCTTTCGGATGGGTTTCTGGTCCTTCTCATGAGGGACCAGGCATTTCATTCGGGGCCCCAGGGAGGACAGATGTCGATCGCTACATCGGAGAGAGGGCGGTTATACTCTGAAAATGATGCTGAGTTCCTACTATAATGGTGTGTTCTCATGCTGAAGATTCAGACTTAACAGCCACACTTTCCTGGACTGTTCTAAAGGGCCTGGATGTGTGTGAAGAATTTTGGCAGGATGGAAGCATTTTGGTGCTTCAGACCCCGCTTCCAGTGGCTACATTGCCACTGGAGCCGGGTCCCGGCCTTCCACCTCGCTGCCCCTCCGCGGGTACGCCGGTGGTTCGGGTGGGCTTATTGGCTCGGTACCTGGAAGCCTGGCTAGCGCTTCCGGGTCCGTCTCGATGGCTCGTCCGCACCATTCGGTTCGGCTATGCAATTCAGTTTGCACGCCGGCCTCCCAGGTTCAGGGGCATCCACTTCACCCGTGGTCAGTGGATGCCCCTGTCCTGCGGAAAGAGATCGATGTCCTGCTGGCGAAGGACGCGATCGAGCCGGTCCGTCCTGCCGAGATGAGGTCCGGGTTTTACAGCCCCTACTTTATTGTACCCAAGAAAGGCGGTGGGTTACGATCAATCCTGGACCTGCGAGTTTTGAATCGGGCCCTGCACAAACTCCCGTTCAAAATGCTCACGCAGAAGCGCATTTTTGAATGCATCCGTCCCCAGGATTGGTTTGCAGCGATCGACCTGAAGGACGCGTACTTTCACGTCTCGATTCTTCCTCGACACAGACCATTTCTACGGTTTGCTTTCGAGGGTCGAGCATATCAGTACAAAGTCCTAACCTTCGGGCTGGCCCTGTCGCCCCGCGTCTTCACGAAAGTCGCGGAGGCGGCCATTGTTCCCATGAGAGAACAAGGCGTTCGCATTCTCAACTATCTCGACAACTGGCTCATTCTGGCTCACTCGCGAGATGTGTTGTGCGATGACAGGGACATGGTGCTTCGGCACCTCAGCCGGTTGGGGCTTCAGGTCAACTCGGACAAGAGCAAACTCTGCCCCGTGCAGAGGATCTCTTATCTCGGTATGGAGTTGGACTCGGTCGCCCAGACTGCGCGCCTCACGGAGGAGTGCATCCAGTCAGTGCTCACCTGCCTCAGGTCTTTTCAAAGCAGGACAGCGGTTCCACTGAAACAATTTAAGAGGCTCCTGGGGCATATGGCAGCCGCAGTAACGCCGCTCGGCCTGTTACATATGAGACTGCTCCAGCACTGGCTTCACGATCGAGTCCCGAGGTGGGCGTGGCAGAGCGGCACGTTCCGGGTCAAAGTAACCCTGCACTGTCGCCAAACCTTCTCCCCGTGGTCGGATCCTGCGTTTATACGGGCCGGAGTGCCCCTAGTCCAGGTTTCCAGGCATGCTGTGGTTTTCACAGATGCCTCTGCCATGGGGTGGGGGGCCACGTACAAAGGGCATGCAGTCTTGGGTCTGTGGACGGGGCCCCAGCTGCATTGGCATATCAACTGCCTAGAATTGCAAGCAGTACGCTTGGCTTTGTGCCGCCTCAAGGGGCTTCTTAAAGACAAGCACGTACTGGTCCCTACGGACAGCACTGCGACCGTTGCGTACATCAACCGACAAGGTGGTCTACGCTCCCGCCGCATGTCGCGACTCACCTCCCACCTCCTCCTATGGAGTCAGAAGCATCTGAGGTCGCTTCGCGCCACTCATGTTCCAGGGGAGCTCAACCGTGTGGCAGACAAGCTTTCACGGTTGCCTCCCCTGCCAGGAGAATGGCGACTCCATCCCCAGGTGGTTCAGCTGATCTGGAGTGTTTTCGGAGTCGCACAGGTAGACCTGTTTGCCTCTCCGGACGCGACCCATTGCCAGTGGTTTTACTCCCTGTCCGAGGGGACCCTCGGCACGGACGCCCTGGCTCACAGCTGGCCCCGGGGCCTGCGCAAGTATGCGTTTCCCCCAGTGAGCCTTCTTGCACAGACACTGTGCAAGGTCAGGGAGGACGAGGAGCAGGTCCTGTTAGTGGCGCCGTATTGGCCCACCAGGACTTGGTTCACGGAACTCATGCTCCTCACGACAGCCCCTCCTTGGCCGATTCCTCTGAGGAAGGACCTCCTTTCTCAGAGACGGGGCACTCTATGGCACCCGCGTCCAGACCTCTGGAAACTCCATGTCTGGTCCCTGGACGGGACGCGGAGGTTCTAGGTGATCTACCACAGGCAGTGGTAAACACCATCACTTCTGCTAGAGCCCCCTCTACGAGGCGCCTCTATGCGTTGAAGTGGAACCTATTCGTCGAGTGGTGTTCCTCCCACCAGGAGGACCCCCGAACTTGCCCGATCAGAGTCGTGCTTTCCTTCCTACAAGATGGGTTGGAGCGAAAGCTGTCTCCCTCCACCCTCAAAGTGTATGTTGCCGCACATCACGATGTAGTAGAAGGTAAGTCCGTGGGGAAGCACGACCTGATCATCAGATTCCTCAAGGGTGCTAGGAAGTTAAATCCACCTCGTGTTTTGCACTCTGTACCCTCTTGGGACCTAGCTCTGGTACTGAGAGCTCTTCAAAGTCCTCCCTTTGAGCCCTTGCTGACAGTGGAGCTTAATATCCTGTCCATTAAGACAGCGCTCCTGTTGGCATTGGCCTCTTTTAAGAGTGTCGGGGTATCTGCAGGCTTTTTCGCTCGACGAATCGTGCCTAGAGTTCGGGCCGGGCTTTTTCTCGTGTGATATTGAGACCCCGGCTCGGATATGTGCCCAAGTTTCCTACCACTCCCTTCGTGGATCAGGTAGTGAGCCTGCAAGCGCTGCCCCAGGAGGAGGCAGACCCAGCCCTAGCTTTTCTCTGTCCAGTCCGCGCCCTGCGGGTTTACACTGACAGAACGCAAAGCTTCAGGACCTCAGATCAGCTCTTTGTCTGTTACGGAGGCCAGCAGAAGGGGAAGGCCGTCTCCAAGCAGAGGTTAGCTCACTGGTTAGTGGATGCTATCACCCAAGCGTATGAAGCTACGGGTGAGCCTTGTCCTCCCAGGTTGCGTGCTCACTCTACGAGAGGTGTTGCCGCCTCCTGGGCGTTGGCTCAAGGCGCCTCGCTGACAGACATTTGTAGAGCTGCGGGCTGGGCGACACCGAACACGTTCGCTAGGTTCTATAGCCTACGTGTGGAACCTGTTTCCTCCCGAGTACTCGCTACGGCCAGTGGTGCGAGGGAATAGGTTGTGTCGGCTTGCTACGCCACTCCGTGCCTCAGCCGGATACGTGCGTCTTTTGCTCCGTTGGCGCCCTACGTTGGTTAGCCTCGTGAGTTCCTCCATCACCCCTTCGGTGCCAGGCATGGTGGACCGCCGGCGCCAGGTCTACTACCTCTAAGGGAGTTGTTGTGTAGACTGGGTGCTATGTCCAGTGGTCTCTTCGGTGACCCATTATGCCACGTGCAGTCCAGCCGTGTCTTCCCCTTGACAGACTCGTTCTGTCGTCCCTGTTGAGTACGCTCCCACTCCCCTTGGAGGGGACTACCTCAGGGACTGCCATATGTTTCACTATCCCCCTGGGCTAGTACATATGTGTATTCCAGGCCTTCTTCAGGCATCTGGCTTCCGCAGCGTTCCCTTCCCCTTTTTATGGGTTGGGCACGCTTTCCCAGTGTTTTCCAATCCACTGTGTGGGTCTTGCGGAACAGCAGTGTGACTCCCTTGCTAGCTCCCGTAATTTTTGAAACTGCTTAGGGTAGCTTAGCTGGGCGCTGGAAGGGGCCAGCACCATGGCGTTTTGTTAGGGATCCCAATTCGTCAGGGAACTCCCCGACGACACGTTGGAGTTCCCAGGACGAAAGGGAACGTCTCGGTTACGTATGTAACCCTCGTTCCCTGAGTACAGTGTCGTCCCTTCGCCATGTTGCTGTACCTTCGCGGAGGACTGGACACCGTTCGGCTCCTCAGCGAAAAGCATTGCGCAATGTTTACTTCCGCCTTTTATACCCGCGTTGGTAGGCGGGTTGCGGAATGCCAATCTTGCATGCCAATTTTCATTGGCTCGTTTTAATTCACTCGAAGGCACTTGGTCTCCCTAGCGTGATCCCAATTCGTCAGGGAACTCCCCGACGACACGTCTCCGTTCCCTGTACTCAGGGAACAAGGGTTACATACGTAACTGAGACGTTTTCTATATAGGTGTAAATAGTTTGATTGTATTCCCCCCAGTTAGTATATAGTGGAAAGGGATAGTGTTCTTTGATATCTGTTGTGGAAATGTTGGACAACTTACATGTAACATTAAAGTGTGAATAAACATAATTTGTTTGTAATCAACATGGAAAATGGACAGTGTGACTGAAAAGTGCAGTAAACTTGGAAACTTTTAGTTTGGTCAGGAATGATTGAGTTATATATAATGAGTGAGTTATATATAGTTCCACTCTTTTAGGTACAGTCTGTTGCAGTAATAAAGCTCAAACATTGTGTATATAACTATTGTAATTTGACAAATGGAATTGTTTGTATGTCTGCTCAAACTCTCTTTTTCAGAAAATGGATGAAGTAATGATGAAAGAAATGGTGCTGTCATTCATATCTGGTCTCTCTGAAGAAACTCTGACTTCACTGCTGTATGGGTTGCAAGAGCTTGGTGTGGAAAACAAGGAAGACCTTGCTTTGGTTCAAGAAAAAGATATAGAGAAATACCTTCGACCTATTCAGTGTCGAAAGTTACTGAATGGCTTTAAAGGTAACTATATTTTTGATACTTTCCCATTGAAAAGTTGAATAATCTCAAGTTGAATAAAATAGAATAGAATAAAAATAAAGTTAAAAATATAATGCATATAATGCATAAAATTAAGTAAAAAAAAATTTTTTTTGAAGAAAGGCAGCATTACATAAGTGTAAATATAGCATGAATATAGGATCTACTCGGTCGGTCAAGTGGGTTAGAAATCTACTTGCCCAAAGTAAACAATTTCTTGCCCAAAGTATTTTTTTTTTTATTAGCGATTATACAACAAAAAACAATAAATACTAAAGTTAATTGTCATATTTAATCTTTTTTGAATAATATATCTTTATAAAAGACCCTCTGTGTCAAAAATTATTAGTGGACAAAGGAAATATTAGTGGAGTTTAAGGGAACTGAGGATTTCGCTGCTAAGTTTTAAAAAAAAAAGAGCGAAAATCAGAAAATATTTTTTTTGTCAAAGACTACATCCAGATTGGATTCAGAGCGATAATCAAACAGAGATGGAGTACTTTCTCTCTCTCTTCATGTAATAATCTGTTCTCTTATTTGTAGGACTCGCAATAGTTTAACTGGAACTGGTTCCTGTCACTCCAACCGTTGTCCCCAGCTCCTTAAACACTCCTTCCAACTTCCCATGCACTCAAGACACCATTTCGTCTCCATCCTTGCTGCATGGCAGACCATGGCATGTAGCCTTCGAGGTCAACTGGGATAGGATGCCAGCAGCTATTCGAAAGGCACTAACAACTCAAACAAGACCATCTCCAAGCGATAGAAAAGATATGGTTAGGGCAGTGGTTGATCAGATGTTGGATCATGACCCTAACCCAAACAGAACAATGGGTCACAACATTGCTCGAAGCATTATAAGGAGCCATCCGAAATGTTTTGCTGACGTTGCAAAAAACGGAGACATCCTTGGAGATGGTTGTCATTCTTTTCTGCAGCAAATAAAAACTAGAGTGGAATATAAAACCAGGAACAATACTCTAGCGAGACGACGCAGAGAGAGGACGCACAGTCAGGTACCAGATGAAGGCAGAGGCATGACAAGAGGCCCTGTAGATCAGTACGGCTGTGTAAGGTGGTGTCCTGTGGAAGTTCCATTTGGCGAAACTGAGGAATCATTAGATGGCATCAAAAGTCATCTCCTCAACATCTACTCAGAGGAAGGCATGAGTGGTGCTGAGAGACCTGAACCTCTGATGGAGAAGACCTATATCATCCAGCGACGCTTTCTTAATAGTGTACCTGCGCCATCCATTGCAGTTGTTAAGGAGGAATGGCCTTTTCTCTTTTCACCAAGAGGTATTTTTTCCCTATTCCATCTTGTGAAGCACATGGTTCATTGCATGGGTGGAGTATAGTCTCAATCATCTGAAATGTAAATGCACATCTCTTTTGAAAAACAATCCAAAGCTATAAAAAATCCCTTATTTTACATGGCAGTATGTATGTAACAGACGGGTTGCGACAAATACAGGTCTTTCTTCAGGGTCATTGTCCACAATATCTTTCTTTTGTTTTGTTACAATAATGAGTTAAAGGGGTCATATTATGTAAAATTCACTGTTATAAGTTGTTTGAACAGTAAAGTGAGAACAATGAGCCTATACTGACAAAAATCCACTCGCTCGTTTTTGAGGCTATATTCCACCCATGCAACACACATAATGTACCTGAAGCATCCAAAGAGCACCTGTATATAATTACAACAAAGATTCAGCAGCACTTCTACTCCATTATCTTCAGGTATATGTTCCCACTTTACTCTTCTGACCGATGTCTCCATCCTCGTGAAGTTTCGAGAGGCCCTGGAGAACAAATTCAACACCATTCTGAAGTTCTGCCAAGAAGTCAACGGTCATCAAGGCGTGAAAGATGTTTTGGCTTGTTTTGAACCGGAGGCTTCAGACAAGGCGACATCCATTCTTCTCCTTCTGATGGCGTACTTCAAAGAGCCCAAGGATGCTATTGTGCTTGATGTTGATGTAAGTATATTTTCACTCTCACATTAACATAAGCATTAGGCCTATTGTTTTTTGTAAATGGTAACAGGACTGTACTTAAATTGCATCTTTCTAGTTTTCTGACCACACAAAGTGCTTCACTCTACACTTCACCATTCATACAGGTGCCAACTGCTCATCAGTCCAAACCTGTCACATTGTCATGATCACATTCTAAACTTTACCAAATGTGTACTGCCTAATCTAAGATAAATCAATGGGGGCCAAGGGAAGATTTGTTCGCAAATTGACTATAGCTACTATAGGTACAGATTATTAACAGTTGAATCTTATTCTACTCTTATTTTCGCAGCCTTGTGCCACAGCCACTGATGTAGAAAGGACCGTGATGCTACCAAGTATATAGCACCCCTCGCTTGATTGTTCAAGGTAATGTTGATGTCTTCCTCATTTTGAATGTATTCTGTCAAGTCATCCACAGATTCGTTGTGAGCAGTTTCATGTAGTAACTATTTTCTTTCAACCGATAGTTCCTACATGAAACTGCTCACAATAAGGTCTGGATTATCTTAAGTAAACCAGGGCATGATTTCTGGAAAGAGACATTGCTGTTGAGTTTTTCAAATGTGTTTTTTTGCACTTTGAGCACCACAAACAAATTTCCATATAGTCCCTTTATATACAAAAAAATTCTGTCAAAAATATAACCTGAGAGTGAGTAGTGTTCTGAGTATGATGCTCATGTATTAATTTCATTTAAAGGATGTAAATGTAAACAAAAAGTTGAAGAAAAAAAAAAAGTTACACTGTTGAAGATGTCATTTAGTAATTAATAACTATTTTAGAGTAACTTACCCAACTGTTATAATATCAGAGGTGAAACTGGAAGAACAGTATGTTATTCAACCTAATTTTAATTTCCATGTAGGTGCAATCCTGCAGGCATTAAAAGAACATGGCAGCAGCTGAAAATTAAATTTAAAAACATAATTCAATCAGGTACGGCTTGAGCATATCATGGATGTAGGCTACCTGACTTTACAAACATTTGACATATTAAATAACTAGTAAATAGCATCCAGTGTTTAGCAGGGCAGCAGCATTTTTGACATAGGTCTAATTAACACAATTAAATGTTCATTCTCATTTGACTTCTACTCAGCCAACAGAAAGAAGGAAGAGGCTCACAAAGATGGAGATGAAGATGCAGAGGAGAGGAAGATGGAGATGCAGAGGAGATGGAGATGCAGAGGAGATGGAGATGAAGATGCAGGAGATGGAGATGAAGATGCAGAGGAGAGGAAGATGGAGATGCAGAGGAGATGGAGATGGCCCTGAGCCTGAATGCTGGAAGGCCAATGGCTGAGGGAATTCCTGGAGGGACTTCATCAGAGCCAGTCACTCTCGAAGATTCAAATGCCTTCATAAAATGTATAAGAGGTCTACATTTGTGTTATTTTTTATATAGGCTGTTTTTGATATTTCCATATATTTTACTTTGGGTTTGGGTTTTTTGTTGCTCCCACCCGATTCTGATGGTAATATCTGTCTTTTGGAGCCTCCTGTCCCAACAGAACCCCAGGCAGTTGTAAATACTCAATACACCAAAAATTATGACAAATAGTATTATAAAATGTGTTCAATCAAATGCTCATCTTCACAGGACGATGGGGATGAAGAAACAGTTTCTGCTGCCACAGAGAGGCCTACTAGGAAATGTTAATATTTTCTACAAATCAAACAATATACACATTGCTACAAGCTTGGTGAAACTCACCTACCTATATATATCTATAATCTTTCTAGTAAATTTCTAGTCAGTCAGGTGTTTGATTAGGGGTGGAGTGACAAAAAAAAAAAAACCTTTGCAGGAAAGTGATTGTCGAGGGCCAGAGTTGGGTACCCCTGTCTTATACCCCTGCAATATTTAAAGCCTTGATTATTTCGAGAGAGAAAAAATCATCCCTGCTGCACAATGTACACATTGCATTATGGTGGTGGTGGGAGTGGTCCTGTGTGTCTTCAATGCAGTTGAAGCCTAGCCTAGGCGTTTCTCAGACTTGCGGCCTTTGGTAGCCTACGACTGGGTACATTAATTTAAATAAAATTATAATGTGCAGGGATACATTATTCATAATAAATTATTATTTTTAATAATAAACAAGATCCATTTGCTTAAACAGCATGAAACTATTGATTAAAAGAAACCTCCAGATGAAGAGTACACACACAATCACTTTCCGAATCTACAAAATGCGATCTTGTCTGCACTCAAACCTATACTCCCCAAACGTTCTAAAAATGCGATTAAAACTAAAGATACTTTACAAACATTGAAAAGGAATATACATTTTAATTTGTGGTTACACCACTCAATTAGGTATTATACCTTAATAACTTAAAATTATAACAAACCAGTGTTTTTTTCCCCACGATTAACTTGCATTACAATAAATATTTTAGCGGGTAAAAAGTTCACATCAAAATGCATATGTTTCTAGTTGCCAGAATAAACCCACAAGACAATAACATTTAATATTTGTAATAAAATGTTTTAACTTCTAAAATAAAACATCTTGATGTTCTCAATGATTTTAAGAGGAAAATGTATCATGGATTTATGCTTTAGTGTAAAGTTTTTTCTCCTGGGTAAAAACAACAAATGATATCAGTAAACTCCTTGACAGAACAACATCCTTTTTTAACAAACATGGTCCTCAGGTTGCTCTCAGGTCTTTTACGGTTTTGTTTTTCCAACATCTATCTATCGATCAATTGTGTTGAGTGAAAGCGTAGATGCGGACAAGAACATCTTTTTAAAAAATATTATGAAATAGTACACTTTGAATAGTTAGTCAGAGAGCCACAGGGATATAACTGTCTTAACTTCTCATGGCTAGAGGGTTTAGTTGTCTACTTTCATCCAGATGTTTATCAATGTTGCAGCAAGATAAATCATTTATAATGAATACTGCAATATTTCAAAAAACAAAACAAAATGGCTTGGACTTGGTGCTGGAAACCCAAAGCACAGGACAATAGTGACACCAGAATAAACATTTTCATGATTCTGAAGCTGAAAATACAGAATTATTTAAGACGAATATGCTTGCGCTCTTTCACTGACTAGATATATTTAAAATAATGTAGGCCACATACTCTACTTTACTGTTAACATCAGACATTTGGCATTATCAGGACCCACAAATAACCCCATTGCATTAATATTATATTCAACATTATATAGTTTAATGTAGTACTGACACTAAAAGTCTGAAAACGTGAATTTTTTTATTTTGGGTGAATTATCCACGATACATATTGTTGCATTTTTGTATTGCGATATATTGTGACACGGTATTGTTACACCTCTAGTAATTTTATATTTATTTTATGTAAAGTATTTGTTTCTATAAGTTCATTAAAGTTATAAAGTTTATCTAAAATAGTAAATTAGAATTCATTTGACACTATTTACAATATATTCAAAGTTTTTTTTTTTTTTCAATGAACTATAAAACTAAAAGCTGAAGATTTTTGTGGTGTATCATGCATCAGTGCTTCTTTTCCCACTCCAACGCTCCAATAATTTCCCAATAAAAGCTGCACGGATAAATTTGCTAAGCCCACAAATAGGCCCATCTATGTAAAAGCCTGGCAGAAAACAAAGCTGCTGCACCTTTTCACTTTTTCTGACTCCTTAATGACCTCAAATGTCCCTTATGAGTATTTTATTTATATTAATTGCATTTATGTTGCAGTGGTCACATTTATAAAATTTCAGTGAAATTGCATGGGCAAAAAGGTCCACTGTCAACAGTGTAATGATGTTTGAATCACAGCTCACACAAAGTCACTTTCACGCAGCTTTCTGTTGGTCAGTCTGGCGAATTCGAGTGACCAACTTAGACCCATAGTGAATTTTTTGGACTTCTAACAAAATTCCTGATTCTGTTTAAAATGACTGGAATTCACCTGTGAAAATTCACAGAACAACAGTAAATGTGACTGCACCTTAGTCCGGATGTATGGAAAACAGTTTCCGGGTCCAAGCTTGCTTCTAGTGAGAATATTCAACAGCTGTTTATGAGCATTGTTGATTCATATCACACATTTAAGCTAAGCTCTTATAAACTGTACATGCAGTATCCAGGCTCACGGCGTCCTGGACACCAATATTTGTTGTTTGCTTTGTTGTTTGGCATCTGATGGAGCTTTTGGACCCCGAAGCAGTGACTTAAACGGATTGAGATACATAAATGTTTTAAAGTTGAGTATACAAAACTTATTTGAGACACTTTTAATTAGTGTAGTCAAGATGTTAACGCAGTTGTTGTTTATTTGTTTGTTTTTTTGCATTGATTACATGGAACATATTGTGTTTTTATGCGGTTTGTTTGACGTCTTGCATTTCAGCCTATTGCTTATAAATATACACCGCATTATGGTTTCTCATTGTTATGTCCCTTAGTATTTTAGGTATGTAACACTCATGCAGTGCCATCAGAGGGCTCAAAGGTCAGGTGTTCCTGCCTTGCCCTACTTGTACTGGGATTTCTCTGGATTCCCTGAATCTTTTCAGAATATTATGTATGGTAGATAGTGAAAGACAAAAATTCTTTGCAATTTTGCATTGAGAAATGTGATTTTTGAATTGTTTGACAATTCTCTCATGAAATTTGGGACAAAGTGGTGAGCCATGAGTCATGACCCATCTTTGCTGGCAAAGACAGAGAAGCTCCTTTTACACCCAGTCACGACACCCTCACCTGCTACTTATTGTGGACTGTTTCAAAACAACTTAACTCGGATATTCTTTAATCTTTTCACTTTTATTTAGCCTCTGTCCAAACGTTTTTTGTAGTGTGTTGCAGCCATCAAAATCAAAATTGGTTAGCATTTTTTTTTAATTGATCAGTGAGAACATTGGAAAAATTTTCTTTGTAATTTTGAGAATTAACACATCACAGATTGTGGATTCTATCGCATTTTACAAGATGTCCCCAACTTTCTGGAAATGGGGTATTTTTCCTCTGTATTCATTGTTATTTAGCCTAGCATTTTACAAGAGTATGTATTAAAATGCATATATAATATGCAATAAATAATTCTTATTTTGTATTTAGTTCAGTTTTTCCAGTGTGTTTATTATAATTGAAAGTAATGGTAACCATAGTACCAACAAGATATTTAGAAATAATAATAATCATAAAATAAAATAAAAAACAAATTTGGTTCCTGCAGGCACCCAAAGCAGTTCCACACAAGGGGCCTTAGCAAACTACCAAAGGGGCCTCTAGATGACTTACAATTATTTAAAACTAGTTAAAATCAGTTAAGCAACTAAAAATCAAGACATTTCTTCACATATTGTAGTGGTCGAAAAGGCTGTTCTTTTGGGATTGGGTGTAGTAGAGGATATTTAAGCATCAAAGAGTAGAATAAAGTTTTGATTAATCTTGGATCAGTTATATCAGAATACCGATCAATACGGAGCTTAGATACTTTCAATACCGTATAAAGGAATTTATCTACAAGATGAAGTATCTGCTGATGATGTAAGCAGTGAGATGGCTTGTTTAGTGTTATCTCCCTCAGCTGTGCTGAACAAGTGTTCCTGTAATAAATATTACTAGCAATATTTCATCTAAAATAAAAGTTACTTGTTTATTGAACTGTCACAAAGAATTATAGCCTAACACAATGGTTAAATGCTTATTGGTTGAACTGTATAAAAGCAATATTGCTTTTATAATAGCACACACACCCGGGCACAAAATGATATTTTTTTACCAGTCACCTGGGAATTGTAATATAAGGATATTAACTCAATATCATATTTTCGAACAATAAATACCAGAACTCAACATAAACTGGAGGTTGAATTCAGTGTTTCTGGTCTTTTTGTTGTCACATTATAATTTCAACTTTAGTTCATTTATTTGATAAGCAGCCATAAAAAAGTGAGGCACAATTTCACAAAGCTAGCATATTAGAGAGTAACAAATTTCACGAAAATCATTTATGTTCTGTTCAGAAACTGATTTATGTCTATTTTTGTAGCCTATGAAGGGTTTTCAAATAGTGTTTTGTGAGATTCATCCATACAAGTGCTTTAAGAGTCTTTCAAATCAAACCTTTAACAGGAACTTCTCATCTTCTCAGATGTTATGTAGCCATCAGTAAACAACTGCAATCCAATTATTACAATCCATTGGAAACTAAAATAAACATATCAAAAGATCATTCAGTTTCCCTTGTAGTTTCTAAATTCTGCCTATAGCTAATATAATGTCACTGTCTGACACAAATGATGCATCTGAATTGCTGTACGACTGTACGATGTACTGTACGACTGCTCGATTCACAGATCAACACATTCAAGCATTGCTCTCCCTTTACACACGTGCAGTATGTGAATTGTTCTGCCTAAATCTGTGTATAAAAAGTAAATAAATGCATGCAAGACAAACACCCATTTTAGAGAATAATTTATTGCCAGTAGTAAAGCAGTTAAGCTAGTGGCAGTATTTAATAAAAATCATAAAACAAGACCATAGCATTGCTCACACACGCAGACCCTGAAAAAGTCACATGTCTGAATAATCTCGCACTATAAATATATTGTGTCCCATTTTCATGGTCAAAAAATAAAGATGTTCCAAAGTCACAATTTACAAACAACAAATTTAAAAAAAGAAAAAGAAAACATAACACATCACAAGAATATGCAGACGTCCATCAGATGATCCTTTCAGAAATGAACGCGTGTTGTGACGATCACACATTCATATCCTTTACATTATTATTTATTTTTATTTTTTAGACTCTTTGCTTGTGAATGAACATACAGTAAGGCTGATAATGACACACCATTTGAATTGGTATACTACTTTTTCCTGTCTTTCTTTTTTTTGGAAAAGAAAAGCAAAAAATATCTACAGAAACCTAGTAAAACCTTGAAATCAAAACTGTACATTCAAATTTACATTACAAATGACTGAGGATTTGTATAAAAAAAAAAAACAGTTTGCATGGTTATATCTATGCAAATACAGATATCACCTTTGAAATTATGCTTTTTCTCTCATTATCCATGACAAGTATATCAGTTATAATTTTCTGGGTAACTTGTACATCTCAGCATGATCTTGTGCATGATGACCAATGTATTATTTAACGGCACAGCCAGGTCTAATGCTCTCTCCAATACTGTTAAATAATAATAATATTAATAACAGCCCACAACAGCTACTGAAGAGAACTCATGTTCAAGCAAGTCTTTCCAAAAACCCCTTTTCAGTGAGATACAGATGTATACGGAGTGTGCGTTTGGATGTTTGGCATTTATGTTAAGTGTAAGACTACTTTTGTGTACCGCGTATGTCGTGTGGTTATGGTTTAAACACAGTCAGTATCCTGTAGCAGGGTTTCATTTAGGCACTTTTGATACTTTTGTGTTGGATCCAGTGTCAGACTTCAGTATGCTGCTGCTGCTGAGAGTCCAGTGGCGGAATGATGAGCCTCTGAAACTGTGCTTCCTCCTCCTCTCCGCCGCTCTCGTAATCACTCATCATCACTTCAGACTCCTCGCAGCAGGCGGACATGTCCGAACAGGACGCCGTGGACGTGTACAGGGACAGTGACATGTTATCGGCAGCAGGGGGGTCGAAGTCGCGGCCGTAGCCCAGTGGGAATCCTCCGCGCCGGTATCCTCCGGTGGAAGATGATGTGATGGTGCTGGTGGGGTTGGTCTGGGGTTCGGGGTCTGAAGAGTAATGGTGGTGGGGTAGGAATTGGGTGAGGCTGTAGAGTTGGGGTAAGGGCGGGCGCTGGTGTACTACAGACCCTCCGGGACTAGAGGGGGCGCTGTTTAGTGCCCGCGTGGTAGACTGCAATGTGTCGTAGCGCTCCCCGTACAGCGGCACGGGCGGAGGAGGGGGCAGGTCGTCGTGAGAAGGAAAGTCGTCGGGCGGAGGAGGGAAGTCGCTTTCGATGTCGTATCCGCCGGGATAGTAGTCCGTGTCCAGCAGGGTGGGGTCACTGTAAAGGGTGGGTGGGGCCTCCACTACCTCATACTGAGGAAACTCCTGGATTCCAGGAAGTTGAACGCTCGGCATCCAGTCAGATGTGTCCCAATGATAGCCTGTCGGACAAAAACAATAGTAAACATCACAGTGGCAGGTCACAATTTGAACAAAATAAAATCTTGTGATTAGATTGGGGTCACACACTGAAGAAAGGCTGGGGTCAATTCAACTTCAGAGGGTTTGATTTTAGTTTTGAAGTCAACATGAAATGGCATTCAGAACCTGTTTTACGTCTGTCATGTGAAGTACTGAAGTGTAAAAAAGGAGGATTTTAAAGGTTGTATCAGCAATTTCAGGCCCAAAAAAGGCCCTAACATAAATGATCACATTCATCTAATCTTTCCTAACGTTCCACTAGCTGCCCGCCCCATAAGCAGGCCGTCAAGAAAACGGGTCTCTGTAGGCAGCCTAGGCTCTGAGATCTGCACACAAAAACAATTGGTTTCACCAACCACTCAAAACCAAAATAAATAGTGTTCCAACCAATCACCGACATGGGTTCGGTTGATCAGCTCCGACTTCGCGTGCAGCCGTGCACGAGCGCAAAACCTCACAACACCCACCCCCTGTCGGTTATTGGTTGGAACACTATTTATTTTGGTTTTGAGTGGTTGGTGAAACCAATTGTTTTTGTGTGCAGATCTCAGAGCCTAGGCTGCTGTGGTGGAAATTTTAAACTATATATATTAAACTAACCAGGTTAGACTAACATCTAACCTTATTTAACATCTAACATTTTAACAGAATGTACTGTACGAAACGAATGGAAACCGTATGACTTTAAGTGTGTGCGTGTGTGTGTATAAATAACAAATATGGGAAATGAAACTAGACCGTCTAAATTTGAAACCTTGTGATTATGAAGTAATGAAGAACCAATCAAATTGTAGGTAAATTATGTAATGTATAATGTCATTTTGCCATACCTCCCTATTCTATAAAAACTGTTGTATTTGTGTTTACAGGTGGGATTCTCAATGGGATTTGACTGAGATCCACCGGCCATGCTTATTGCTTCTTTTTGGGAGATTCTCTGAGAACTGCTCGAGAACTCCCGGCCTTAATAAAGAACATTTAAAGGACAATTACTCAAGTATGTCTGTCATTTAAGTTGCGCAGCAAAAGAACAAGTAAGTTAGAATTATTGGCTCAGCAGTAGTCGTCTGGAGACACGCTGGAGTATAGTTAGGGACAAAAGGCTGTAGTCGTCTGGAGACACGCTGAAGGGTTAACGTTAGGGGTGTAACGATACACATATTCGTATTGAACCGTTCGGTACGAAGCTTTCGGTTCGGTTTTCGGTACGCATTTTTAAACCGAACGGTTCGTTGGACCATTTTTCCTGCCGACCAATATTTCGTTATTTCAAATGTAGGCGAGTCGCGCGTGGCAAGCGGGCTCATAGTGTAAGAGACGCTGGCGTGACCACAACATTGCCCACCAACATCAAATGGCAAATGTAATGTAAGCGGAACGAAACTGAGCTGCTCGTTATTGTGTGGTTGACGGACCGTTTATCAGTTTGGACCAATGCAGCGCGAGCCGATCTTGATCGTCAGCACTGTTACTACACAGCCAAATCCAGTAAAGAAAGCATTTGAATTCGTCACTGAAGTAATAACATCGCTGTGCGTTAATAACATTTCTCCGTTATTAACGCATCAAACAGCGCTGACGTGGAAACCAGGAAGAAACATTGTGCCATGAATGAACTATCCAGTGTCAACAGATCAGCAACATTCACCATGGATTTACTGTAGTAACACTACTAACTGTAACCATGGAAGTTTGGCAGGAATAGTAGGCTATAATGTTTTCAAGTAACATTACGTCGGTTTTATTTTAACATTATGAATACAATTGCTGCCCTCAAATGTTAATCTGAACTAAAATAAACCTTTGTTTATAACTACTACAATATTACATTTCATTTTGTCCAAGGAGCTGTTTTGCTTTATATGCTCCTAAGAAAAGTCAAGTATAGCTCCATCATTGCTTAAAGTAAAAAAAATATCATACTTTATGATGTTAGTTTTAATAAAAATATAATAAAAAAAATTATTTCAAGGACATTTCTCTGGCATTTCTTTCTTTTTGCTGTATCGAAAACGTACCGAACCGTGACACAAGTGTATCGTATCGAACCGTGAATTTTGTGAACCGTTACACCCCAGTTAACGTAGCTAACGTCAATATATATATATATATATATATGTATATAGACGCGCTAGCGTATAAGTTATACTAGTATAGTTAGTTTTAGGGAGACAAATCTAAAATAGTTAGGTTTGAGGATAAAAAATCCATCACACTGCCTACAGAGACGCGGGTTTTTTTTGACGGCCTGCTTATGGGGCGGGCAGCTAGTGGATCGTTAGGAAAGATTAGATGAATGTGATCATTTATGTTTGGGCCTTTTTTGGGCCTGAAAATGCTGATACAACCTTTAACCATCAGGAAATTATTTAAATGATAATAACCATCAACACTTTTTTTAAGCTTCTGTCATTATATGCTATTATTGCCATAACCTTTATTATACTAGTATTAAGTGGCATAATGTTCACTAATTATTCAAAATTAATAAATAATAAATAAAAAATAATTGTAAAAAATCCTATTTGTTAAATAATAATAATAATAATAATAATAATAAAATAGACTCATGTTGACTTTAAAGACGCGATGAAACGGACATACATCTGAAAATAAGGGATTATCAAAAACAAAAAAAGTCGTATTATATAAACATATATAAATAAATGATGCATGGATGAATTGTACAGAGTAAGATCTATAATATGCATTTAGAAATGAGAGAAATTGAAATTGCATTATAGAAAATCTTTTCATGCAATTTTTTTTTGGTCAAATGACAATTTATTCTGTGTACTCCCTGAACAAAAATTGAATTGACTTCAACCCTTTTCATAAATCACTCAAGTTAATACAAGCCAGGTCATGTAAAACCAACAGCATGCAACATCAGTATCACACCAACACACTGCAGATGCATTCAGCTTAACACTAATATTACTGGAGTGCACACAAATACACACCACACATGTGCACACACAATAACTCAGAATATGTCTACATATTCTATACACAACCTTGACAGAACATGGCAATTAGTCAGTACTTTCAAAGATTCATTTTTACACAATATATTATTAGGAAAAGTCTTTTATGGTTATTATTATGTAGTTTGGGGGAATTTGAGGAAGACATCACTAAGTTAAACTGGGAACACAAAAGCATAAAAACAAAACTTTTTTAATGCTGTGACAAAAAATCGCACAAAACTACCAAAAGAAAGTTGATTTGAGAAGGTGAGTTGATTTGACACTATTTTTGTCACAGATTTGTGGACATGCAGTTTTATATAGAAAGGGTAACCAAGCCAAAAAAGTAAACAAATTGTACAGGCAAATTGTACAAAAAAATAAATCACCTCTTGGGTTCTTGTGTTCATGAGCCGAGAATGACTCTTTAGACAAAAAGCAAACAGAATTGCAGAGAAAAGAGAAAGAGAAAATGTCAAATACAAGGAGATCGAAAAACACTGTGGAAAAAAGAATGCAAGAGGACGTGGATACAAATGAAAGAACCATGAAGGTATGAGATGATCTTCATGCCATTTGCTTACACAGAAACATTGTTTCATATCACAGATTGGAGGGAAAGTGAAATCACGTAATTTTTCCATCTCAAATTAGCTGAACACTCGTCAAATGAGGCACCTGATTGGCTAATGAGGCATTTGATTGAAATTTTCCAGATGTGATTAGTCTTTTTTAATCTCTCTGTCTCTATAGATGTGGTATGGGTGAAGAAAATGGCATTTTGGACAGCTAATAATCACCCACCAAACACTAAAACAGACACTCAATAATCAGCAATGAAGCAGCAAAAGAATACCTTCTTTCTCCACCGAGTCAACAACAGAGCTGACACGGTGGATTACTGTCACTAGGGAGGCTTGTAAGAAGGGCAGATAAAAGAAATCTAACATTAATTTTTCAGAAGTAACAATGACAGGAAAGAAACACTAGAAGTCAAGACTGCGAGGGAGAGAGGAAACAGAGACAAAAGCGTTTCTTACGATGAGACGTTGCATTATGACATCTGACAAAACTGATGGATTTGATTTCATTTACCAGCACGTTTGAACAACAGATACTAACTCGGGTTTTATGGGATTCTGGTTTCTGACAAGGGTGTGATCTGAGGGATGGGTTAATGGCAGAGGGATTTGGTTGTGTCCGTAAGGAACACGTCTGGGTTGAGCTCTGGTGGAGGAGAGTGGGAGTGACGGCTGACATTGTGCTCATGATTACACACATTAACAGAGAGATGGAAGGAAGGATCAGGAAAATTCTCAAAGATAAAAGAGAACAAAGATACTCTCTGGCCCCAAGCCAAAACCAACAGATGGAGGGAAATGAAATAAGCATGGTTGACGTTTTAGAGGAATATGCGGGTACATGGCCATAAGGAAATATGGATAATCTGTTCAATATAATGCATTAGTATATATCATAGATTTAGTGGCGCAGATGTTAGGTCAAGATCAAGGGTTGAAAAGGTCAAATGAGGGTCAAGCTTCAAAGGTTAGATGAATTCATCCCTCTCACATGACTTCCGTCAGGGCTTCAACTAGGCGCGTTTAAAACTACAAATCAAAATCCACTAACAGATTAGACGTGTTGCTTTAGCACACAGCCACACATGTGCTCATGAATTTAAGAACACCTGAATGGAGTGAATAGGATTGAGATTTAAAAGTTGACTCTTTTTTTTTAGGTAAGACAGTTTGTCTTTTGATGGTTATAGTGACGACTCGCTGAGAGATCTAACTTCCTTACAAGTTTTCACATGAACAGTTACCTACTACGAATGGTATTTCTAAATTCTTCCATGCTAGTTCTTTCTGCTAAAAAAGAAAATATTATAACAAAACAAAAAAACATTGTTACCTAAAACGTACACATATTAAATTAAAATAAAATACAAATATTAGATGAAAAGCTTAAACTTAAACAAAAGAATTAGAAACATTGCCTTGCGAACTAACCAAAATAAGTAATAAAATGACTAAAATTGAAATAAAAATAAAGCTACATAGTAATATATAAATAAATAAAAACCGAATAAAACAGACAAAAGCACATAAAATTGAAAATAAAAGCTAGGGAAAATTTTGGCCGATACCAATAATTCTTTACATTTGAAAGCCGATAACCGATATATTGGCCGATAAATCTAAATCCAAAATTTTATATAATTTTTGAGAGCCTGATTACAAAAACAAAAGTCTCATCATTAAAAGCTATGCCTCAAACACACAATTATATTGTTCTCATTATAATTTTATGTAGCCGATATGACAGGCTTGCACTGCTCATGTTGCACTGAACCGTATTTTCCTTTTTAGAAGTGATTCCAATCATATTTCAAGTAATTCAAAACCATCATGGTGATCAGTGCGCATCTGAAGTGTCTCAGCAGAAGGAATTTAATTGGCTTTAATATATCGGATAACGTTAACATTAAAAATTAACATATATATTATTAACCGATACCGATATGGTGGCCGATATATCGTGCATCCCTAATAAAAGCCAATTCAAAATATGAATAAATACTATAATAGTATATAAATAATAATAAAATGACACCGCCATGCTGACGCAACCCTAGCTTCAACAAACTCCTCAACACAAGCATCATTCGCTGATTTGATCGACCAATCTAACGTGCATAATATGACGATTATTCTCCGAGTCTGATGATATACACACCTTTGACTAGATATGCACTGAATCAGTCTCTCTTTTATCTTGGTTTCCTTTTTGCACTGACACTGGCCTCATAATGACATCTTAACGATTTGTCCGCTAATAATTAGCTTTGTTTGAAAGGTCAGCAGCAAATGGTTCAAAGCTGAAACTGTTTGTACTTTAAGCACTGTTACAAATGTTTGACTTGACCGCACACTATAGCTTGACAGTTTGTGCCCTGCAGTTCACCGCACTGGGGAACGCTGCCACGAGTCATGTGAAAGGGCCTTCAGATATAGTTATCAGGATCAACAGAAATGATGTGTGCTGGAGACCCATCATGTGTACTTTTCATACCCTGCTTTTACACTCTGAGCTGATGTCTTCAACCATCCATTGGCTTCATTAAGAGAAACAAAGGGAAGGGGTAAAAAAGAGAAGAGATCCAAAACATGAATTTCACACAGATAACTAATAGAGATGCTATATAGGTCATTCTCAGATGTTGCCTTGAACTGATGAAAAACGTACGAGAAGTTGCCGAGAGCAACTGCGAAACAAAAAGGCGAGGGGGTTTGGAGGGAAGACACGCTTTCTTCTTTTTATGCATTGAGAATTTCACAGGGCTTTTAGTGATCACTTCCTTTCACCGTGGGCGAATGTTCACTTACGAGCAGGCCTCTATTTAAAACCTTGCTCTGTGTCTGTGGTGAGATTTGATCCAAATGGGAGCTGAAGCCCCAGTGCAGCGATAAGGAAGAGAGAGAAACGACATAACACATGACCCAAAACATATCACCCTTTACACTCAGTTACATCAGTAAAATAAATAAAGACAGGGTTAGCAGATGTACAGAAAAAAAACAGTAACCATATAATGAACTGTATAGGGGTCTGTCTACTAAGAAGAGCATGCAAGATATTTAGGCTATGTTCAGAATAGCACACGAACACAATGTATACTGTTCACAGTATGCAAATTTCCTGTTGACCTCTCTAGTATGCCGAATTATCAGAAATAATATCAGATACTTTTATCAAAGTTTTAACACAAAAAATGGATTTAACCGGCAATATAACAGTTTTATATATAAGGTAATATCTAAACATTGCTCAAACTAAACAAGTAATGTAACGTAGTAGTGTGTAGCACATACTACTTTACTTGCAAACGGTGGACTGGTGAAAGAGAACTCTAATGTCTATGGTAACATCCTAAACCATAAAAAGAACCATAAAAAAAAACATACATTTAAAAAACAACAACTTTAGTTCTAATAATAATAAAAGTTTTGACAAAAACAAAAGAATTATGAAATGATAAACTTCACATTTCAGCCTTTAAACCGTTTTTTCTTAAGGAAAGAGTCGAAATGATAAATTATATATATACATTTCGCAGTCAGATGAGTTTGCAGTTATGGCTACTACTGTTCCCACTAATGTAGCGTCCTACTATTTGAAACGCTTTTTTTGCACACAATTATTTTAAATTAGTAGACAGCATTCAGTGTATACTGTCTGTATGTATCACAGTATGTAGTATGCAGTACACTAGTGCTCCATTCAAAACATAGCCTTTTTATTATTTTTATCTTGTTACAGAGAAAGAGGGACTTTAAGCAACAGCTGCTGATAGAATGGCAACGGCAGCCGGAAGTAAACGGTTAACTGCCGTAGCTAAAGAGCGCAAAAATCACTAAGCAACAGTAAAGAGGACGGCATAGGGGATAATTTAATCATCAGACAAAATACAAAAAATAAACTGATTTTAAAAAGTAAGAGAAGGGTTGATTTGGGCATTTAATGATATACAGAAACGATTATAATGCCACATAACCTAAAACATAACATTAACTTTCTTAATCTGTCACGTAGTATCGACTACGGCAAATCAGCTGTTCTCCCGTTGTAGACGGTTACAGTAGAACGTTGCGAAGTAGCAGTTAATGTCGCGCATGCGCAATAGAACGACAGAATGCCGTTGCCGTTCCACCAGAGGCTGTTGCTTAAAGTCCCTATTCTATATAAATAATTCTAATATCCGGGAAAAAAAAGCATAAAAACATGTCAAGTATTTCACTTATAATTTGCAGTTTAACTGGCTGATTACGACCTATCAGTCATCTGTGTAAAAGCAAACGTACCATTGTCGTCACAGGACTCGGACTGGAAGGAGCTGAGAGAGTGGACCTCAGACATACTGCCTCTGGTGTTGTAAGGGTGACAGGCACTGTCCTCCACCATTTTCTTACTTAGACACGGGTCCAAGTCCACTACTTTAGCTGTGAGGAGACGAAAACAGTCACAGAAGCTTACTTACTGAGCCCATGAAATAGATTAAATAGATTGTTTTACAAGTCACATGCACAACAGTTGGATTACAGAGTCTCCATACGTACCATCGTAGTCGTAATCCCAGCTGGGCTTCTGTATGGAGTCGCTGTCAGACACCGAGTTGGAGGGTGGCGGAGGAGGCAGGTTAGGCGCTACACTACAGACAGCCACCGTCTTCCTGTGCCCGTGCACCGAGTCGGGGTTGAATGTGCTGAATTCTGGGTGTTCCGGTATGGCTGAGCCCTCAAAGGAGTTGCGGTCTAGATTGTTGCGGGAGTCGCTTGGAATGCTGGGTGTGTAGGAGATGGGCCGTACGGGGACCTGCGGCGGGATGTCGGAGTAGATGTTCTTGTTGAGTTTGGAATCGAAGTACGGTCGATGGAGGAAAGCATGGGGGGCCCCTGTGCCTACCCTGAGATTGTCGTCGTCGTCAGATTTGGATTTTGAGCGCCGACAAATGCGCTTGCGAATCATGACGAAGAGAAGGACAAGAAGAAATATGCTGGCGACGAAAACAACGATTCCAATTACTTCCTCCAGGCCGATGTTCCAAGAGGTGGAGACAAATTCGTTGCGGATTTCGGAACGGAGTTCACAATGCTGCCCGCTGTAGCCCGTGGAGCAGTTACAGTTGAAGGAGCCGTATGTGTTCTGGCAGTGACCATTGCCACAAGGGTTCTTCAGACACTCATCTACATCACTGAGGCACCTAAACACATAAACATGGCATCGGTAAGAAATCTCTTATGCTCACCAATGCCATTTTGATAAATATAGAGCAAAAACTTATTATGAAAAATTATTACAATTAAAAAAACTTTTCTTTTTTAATATATTTTAAAATGTAATTTATTCATGTGACGGTAAAGCTGAATTTGTAGCAGTCTCATTGGTTCATAAGATGGATCAAAAGATTTACCTGTCTCCTTGAAAACCTGGTTCACACTCACAAACAGGGCCATCCAGGCTATCAATGCACTTGCCGCTGTTCTTACACGGGTTATCTGTGCAGTATGGACCCAGCTGACACCTGATAGAAAATGAATATGAGCCAAATTGTCAGTCAGAAACTTCTCACACGTACACATTTAAATAAACTTTAAATACGAAAGAACGGTTTGGATAGTTTTTAATTGCAGTAGAAATTTCTCAAAGAGAAAATTGATTCTGTCTTGCTGAATTAAGTCTGAATACCAATCACATTGCGTCCCAAAGCTTCTGATTAAATTTCCAATTTAACAGGAATTACTGAGAATGCCGTGCATGGATCTCTGAAGTATTTTTCTCATGTTTGAGTCAGACTATGCATATTAATGAAGTTTAATTAATTAAAATATTGACAGAGCTTACTTTTACTTGGCTACATTTCTGGAGTATACACAATGTCATTAAAATTAAAAAAGAAATATCAAAATATCAATATCAGAAATATGAAATATCAAACTTATCAAACAATTTGACTTTGCACTACATCCTGTTCTTCTTTGTAAGTCTAATTAGTTTATCATTTAAAAAGAAAAAGCATGACAAGTAAACATCAGTCACATAATAGAGAATGATGAATATGTGTGTATTCTGAAAGTGTACAGCTGCCCAAAAATATCTGGACACTGAAGCCACTCTATGGCTTTATATTAAAGCCTATTTATATTTACAAAAGTTTAAGTTATCAAACAAAATAAAATATTAATGTTTAAATTTAAAACAAAAAGTATCTGAACACTATTAGAAAATACAGAAAAGTTTTCTGAACATGTCTACAGACAATGCCATGAATTTACACCTAAATCTCCTAAAAACCACCAAGACCTGGCATAATTTGTTTGCAGATGCCATATGATTTGATATTGTTATTTAACGCAATTAAATTAATGAATTTATAATTGTGGCTAAGTGTCTGAATAATTTGTGCATGTGCTCTTACCGTTGGCCAGAGTATTGTCCTCTGCACTGGCAGTAAAAGTCTCCTCCTCGTGGGATACATGTGCCTCCATAGAGGCAGGGATTAGAACCACAGGGGCTGATAGTAACTTCACAGTGAGTACCCATGAACGCAGCAGTGCACTTACAGAAATATCCTACAACAGCACATAAGAGCACAGCATATTAGTCAGTCCTATATATAAACACAATGATTCAAATCCAAAGAAACACCATGCATACCTCCATTAGGCAGTGATGAACATGTGCCTCCATTGGTGCAGGGGTTACTGGAGCAGCCCTGGACTGGAGGAGCCAAGCTGCACCCGGGAGCCGCTTCGACCAACTCCTCCAGCACTGAGTGAACCCCTCGGACCTGAGACAGTGGAAGCTCCCTCCCATTAAACACAATCCCCTCCAGACAACCCCGCAGCCCATTTCCCACAAGTCTCCCTGAGCCGGACGCCGGCCGTGCATGACCCCCAAAGAACATGCTGGTGTCTAGGTTAAGGGTGCGGAGAGTGCCTGGAGCTGTGCCGGATGCAGCGTGGACCTGATCCAGGACCAGTCGGGCGTAGTTGCCATCTACCTCAAGTGAGACTGTGTGCCACTCTCCGTCACTGACTTGGGTACTGTGCACGGACACCACACCAGGTCCACTGCCACAGTCAAACTTGTACTGTAGGCGGCCGTTCACAATCTGAAAAAAACACGCATAGTTTTTTCTTTCATGCTGACCTAAAGCCCAATTTATACTTCTGCGTCAAACTCACGCCGTAGCTACGTCGTAGGCTGTGTGTAGCGCGCGTACCCTTTGGCATACCCTGACGTGCACCTCTCCAAAAATGTAACAACGCGTCAATTCTACGCGTACCGCAAGCGCTATGATTGGTCTGCTAGAACCGCTCCCCGGGTTTCGCATGCTCCCTCTGCATGTGTAATTGCGCGTCAACGCGGACAACGACGCAGAAGTATAAATGAAAACCAACGCGTAGTCTAAAGCGTAGAGGCTCCGGCGTAGGTCCGACGCAGAAGTATAAATCAGCCTTTATGCTAATCAGCAATCGCATACATCTGGGGTGAAGTTAAAAAAAAGTTTCTCAAATTTACTCTAAGCCTATTATTAGTCAATTTTCTAACTCAAAAGTATTATTAATTATAATAAAACAATAAATAACTCTTTAAAAATCTAATTATAATATTTACAAAAACAATTCAAAAAACATAAAATAATTATATTTCCCATTAAGTTCTATGTATGAATTTAAATGGGTGTCTCAAAACCTACCGGTAGTAAGCAACCTAAGGCCATCTAAGCACATGCAACATGTTTGTATTAATATTTATTTTGCACATTTTAGGGCAATCACAGGTATACTCTGTGTCAGCACCGTTTTTGACACAACTAGCTTCTGATGCCCAAAAATGTGTGCCTATAAAAACGTATGTCTAGTTTATTAGTTTAAGCCAGTTTATTAGTTATTTTTAAACAGCCTAAAGATTAAACTAGAAAGTACTTCAGATGTGATATCAGACAGTTAAATAGATGAGGAATGATGCTTCAGGGAGACGCAGAAACAGCTACACATTATTATAATGTAACAGCAGGGAGATGACACTGCTTGGATTTCAGTCCCAGACTCCTTTGCTATATCTGTCAGTTGTGTGGTTTTGCCTCACCAAAGGGGGAATGCATGAGAAAGAGCTCCCCTCTCTTCTCCCAGCTCCAAAATAACCCTTTATTTTTCCTCTTCTGTTTTTGGAACGATTGAGGGGGTTAAGAGCACACACTCACCTCCAGTATGCTGTAGTCTGTGCCTTTGGCATACATGACAGTAGCGTGGGTGGAGTACGTTCTCAGTCTGAGGGACAGCTTCATTTCTTCTTTATTCTCGTTCTCCATCAGCCTGTAGCGTGCATATCCATTTCCACTGAATGTTAAGGACTGAGGCTCTACAACACAGAGAGCAAACCAAAACAAGTGATGTTACCCAAAAATACATATCTAATGCAATTTCCATTGCAATGACATCATCTGTTCCATTTGATACAGCTAAAGGCAAATTCACACCGCACCGACAGATGCTGACAGACGGCGACAGACACTCCGTCGTGTTTTGTCGGATCAGTGTCTTACCCCTGTTGGGGTCTGTCGGAGCTTGTTTTCGCCAATTGAACATGCTGAATCGGATTTAGAATGCCTGAGAAGTGACGTGCTGTAATCTGGACAGTCTGTCGGTGCAGTGTGAATTGGCCTTAAGTTTCTATCAATCTGAAATTTTTTTTGGTCTGTAGCACAAGTACAGCAGGATGAATTATGTACCGAAGTTTAATTTAAGCAATACTGATAATTGACTTAGCAAGTACTACCAATAAAAGGATGGGATTTCAATACAGTGCTTTAATAAAGAGTGTGAGTTGCACTAAGGTGCATGAAGGCAAAGAAATGTGTGTTCATACCTGAGCACTCTTCCTGTTTTCCCTCAGGACAGATGCATCTGAATTTGGTGTGCATGGGGTCTTCTACACACTCCATGCCATCAGGACAGGGGCTTCCCTCACACAGTTTACTCAAGACAGGACACTCAGCTCCTATAATCACACATTAAGGGTTACCATGCTAACATTAACTCTTGCCTGGAAATGAAATACATTTTTGGAACATTTTGTGTCTGCATATTTACCTTCACAGAGACATTTGGATGTGCGCATGTGACGTGGGGTAACAAAACTAATCCTGGCAGTGCTGTAGGCCGACACTGCTCCCGTCTCCAAAGAAACCGTCTCTTGGCAGTAACTAAGCGGACAGTCCAAACCGGCACAGAGTTTCTTTACAACTCGTACAATACGGACTCCTGTCATCTCTTCGATTACCCCAACTGAGGCGTTCAGTTTCCTGTACACCACTTCCTGGGGCTGGAATGGACTTCCTGACCTCTCTAGAGCTAGAAGTACTTCCAGGTCACCGGACGCATCAGCAGCAGGTTGTAAGCTGACTAACTGTACGTCTCCGCGTCTGACACCGGCGATATTCCGCAAAGCCCGCAAAAAGTTGCGCCAATAATCTCCAATAAACTCCTCTGGTGCTATTGAAGAGAAACGCACAGCGAAGGAGTTATCGAGCGCTTGTGCTGTTGCCTGCCGTACATGAATATTGACTCGGGCAGCTGCAGTAAAGCGACCATCTGTCACTGTAATGTTAAGGACGTATTGACCAGCGTCCAGATTCCCACGGGCCACGAGTTTCCCATCAGCATCGGAGACGGAGAAGAGGCCAGAGTTTTCGGAGGTGGAGGAACTATCGGGCGTAAGGCTGTAAGTTAGAGTGTCGTACACATCCTGATCTGTGGCGTGGATTTTACCCAGGACCCCACCTGAATATTCGTCTGTTGCAGTGGTGATAAAGATGTCCAGGGGAAGAATGACAGGAGGGTAAATGCTCTCCTCAATTAAACGAACACTCACAAACGCCGTGGAGACCAACGGTGGTCGACCGCTGTCCGTTACCTAGGGCAAAAGAGTCAAGAGTAAGGATTCAGAATATTCAGAGTATTTCAAGACAATTGATTGTTTTTACACCCACCTATCTCACTTTACAGCACAAAACAGCATGCATCATAAACAATAACTAAAAAACTCGATTATTAGTCTTTCAACATATGGTGCCAAATTATCAAGTCAGCTGTTTGAAGTGTAATTGAGTATTAGGAGTAAAACGGCTTTGAACCTTCTGCATGGAGAGGCTGATAATAAGTGCCAGTCACGGTCAGTAGAGGGAGCACTTGACCCTGGATTTACTTTTGGCACAATAGACTATTTGAGTCTCAGCAAATTTCTCAGTTCTCACACAGACACACACACAAACAGTGGGAAACAACTGTGGACTAGTGGGTACTGCACTTGCAAGTTTGATTCTGGCTCATGTCATTTACTCTTTCTGTCCCCCTCTTCACCCTATTACCCTGCTTCTCTTTTATCAACTATCCCCATTGACATCCCTGGGTCATTCTACAAAATAGGTATCATTTGTACCCCTAAATAACACACACAACCATTCAAAAGTTTGGGGCCAATTACATTTTTTTATTTCGAATGATTATTACTTGTATTCGGCATTGATGTACTAAATTAATCAAAAGTGACAGTAAAACTTATTACAAATTATTTCTTACATTATTACAAAAGATTTCTATTTCAAATAAATGCTGTTCTTTTAAACTTATATTCTTTCTCATTTTTATGTTCTTTCTAAAATGTATCACAAATTCAACAAAAATATTAAGCAACTATTTTCAACATTGATAATAATAAGAAATGTTTCTTGAGCACAAAATCAGCATAATAGTAGAATGAAGGATCATGTGACACTGAAGACAAGAGTAATAATGTTGAAAACTCAGCTTTGCCATCAAATAAATAAATCATGTTTTAATAGAATTTTTTTTTCACAATATTACTGTTTTTACTGTATTTTTTATCTAATAATTGCAGCCTTGCTCTGAAACAGAACACCCAGAAGAGGAGGTGACTGGGACAAAGACTGCAGTAATTATTTCCTTACAGGTCCACTCCTCTGCTCAGCTTTTCATGCCTGCTCCTTCGTCTTACTCTATTGCCAATGCCTGACCTGTGCGGGGAATACTGAATAAGCTTCACCTCTGCTCTATGGCTCATCTATCCCTTCAGGCGTCCAATGAAAACTGAACAAGACCCCTACAGCTTTCAGTTATAGTTGGAGAATCAGAGAGAGAGACTCAGGTCTCACCTGGGCCTGTAGGAGGTAGAACTCTTGGGTCTGGCGGCTCAGCATTTCCGCGGAGACCAACACGCCCTGAGGAGTGATGTGGAAGGCGTTGCCCTCGTTCCCACTGATGATAGCAAATGTGAAAGGAGGTCCATTGTGGGAGGCATCACGGTCAGACACAGTCAGCTGGAGAACACTGGTACCTCCTGGCTGGTTCTCCTATACAACATATGCAGAAAGTGTTTTATAACATAGACCTACAACACTCACAGTTTCTTTACACTTAAGGAAAATTTGGCATGTTAAACATTTCTTACAACCTAAATTGAGAAGCTATGATTACATTTGATATGTGCAAGCAAGCACAGACATTTCTGGTGACTAATTCAAATTTTTCCTTAGAGCAATGTTTCAAAGACAAATGGAAACGGTATTCGCAGTGAATTTAACTTCCACAATGCTGAATTTCAGCGTGAAAGGCGATAATCCTTGAGCAATATCCATTTATCCATTGATATTTGATTGCACCAGGAAAAGTAGACTATAATATTATTGGTTAGTTTTATGTTTTTGGTTCTGTCTAGGAATGGGTCAAGATAGTTGATTAGGTAGGTCATGTAGATTTTTTATTTTTAACCTTTATATTTTTAGACACATATATATACACTATTATTTTATATATACTATTAAAGTATTTATATTTTAAATTAGCTTTATTTTTTGTTTTTCTGTTTTCATTTTAATTTTAGTTTAACTTTTTTTTAACTTTATTAAGTTTATTTTGACTCTAAACCAGTGTAACCCTAAGCTTAACAAGCATTGGAGTGAAATTATTGACAGTGAAATCACTGTATCGTCTCCTTTGAGGACACAGACCTGTATAATGATGCTATAGTTGGCCTGAGCGAAGAGAGGCGGGTTATCGTTTATGTCAGAGACGTCTACATTGACTGTAGCGCTGCTGGATCGAGCCGGGCTTCCATTGTCAGAGGCCAACACAGTCAGCGTGTAACCTGAAGTCTACAAAACAAACAAAACAAAATGTCATCATTAGGTTTCAGCAAAAGACTGTCAATGCACCTGCTGCTGAGACACCTGAGTGTTTTGTACCTTCTCTCTGTCGAGCTGCCGAGCCACCTTGACCTCTCCTCTGACGGGGTCGATGGTGAAAGGACTGCCTTGATTGCCATCAATGATGGAGAAGCGCACCTGATTACTGGATGGACCATCTGCATCGTCGGCCATGACCTTCACGCACACACAGAAACACACACCTGGTTAAGACAAAGATTGCCACGGACTCAGGTATGCAGCACCCCTGCATTTCGTCCTTGCTTCGCGAGTCAGTAACTATTGGCTGAGACCCCCAAGGGAAATCAGAAGGCACGCAAGTGAAACAGAGCTGGGTATCAAACCCTCACTTTCACACTCACACTTTATATTCAGCATGATAAGACATGAACATCTCTAATAAATGACCAGAGTGAAAGAGAAGACTACAGATTAAAGATTGGAGCGAGTCGCCAAGCTCTGGTTTGACATTGGACTGTGTTTGTTTAGTGTGTGTGTTCTTTGCTCTGTGTTGATTTTTAGGAGATGATGTAACACAGAGACCTGTGCAGGGCACAATAAAATCGGAAGTGCTTTAGAAAGAGAAGTCAATGACTCACAGTGAGCACAGTCTTTCCCAGTTCTGCGTCTTCACTGATCACTGCTGAGTAGATGTCTTGGTTGAAGATGGGGCTGTTGTCGTTTACATCAGTCAGGTTGATGTTCACCGTGGCCATGTCGCTGAGTGACGGTGTGCCTCCATCTGTAGCCTCCACTGTTAGATAAAACTCATGTGATGTTTCGTAGTCCAAAGGTTCGATAACAAAGACACCGCCTAGGAAGAAAATGACAATGAGTGTAAATAATAACATCTCTAAATAACATCATATTTTACAAATAATTAAATAAATAATATAAATAAATGAAATAATAAATGAATGAAAAAGTCAATAAATAGATACATGAATGAACCTCTCTAAATAATATTTTTTTCCAAGTTAATAAAATGTATAAATCAATGAATAGTTGAATGAATAATTTTAATGATAGATAGATAGATAGACAAAATAAAGTAGAAAAGGAATGTGTCAGAAGAAGAAACTGAAGCACTCCAGGTTCTTTGTTTTGTATGAAAGCCATACGGATTTAGGAGCTTCCCAGATGCTACATACTTCACCATTCAAGGTTCCCTATTTTCTTTATTTGAATCCTCAAGTGCTGCAGGGATCTCAATAGGTTCACCAAAGCTGCTGTGTTTACCTGTATTGGGGTCGACGCGGAACGCTCCTCTCTCATTTCCATTGATAATGGCGTACGTAATCTCTGCGCCTGCTTCTGTGTCTCGGCTGGCTGCATGCACCCGCAACACCTGGGTGCCCATCAGGATGTCTTCAGCAATGGTGGCAGTGTACTCGCGCCGCTCAAAGACTGGAGGGTTGTCGTTAATATCCAAGATGGAAACACTGACGGTGGTGAGAGAGGAAAGATGGCGCGGGGAACCACGGTCGGTGGCGCGGGCGCGGAGGGTGTAGAGCGACTGGAGCTCACGGTCCAGAGGATGATCCAGCCGCACGACGCCCGTCTCCTCCTCAATGGAGAAGACACCATCAGCAGAGTCCAGCAGTGAATAGAGAATCTCTGCGTTAGAACCTAAACACACACACACACACACAAAGAACAATGAGTTTAATATAGACATGTAATATGTCTGTTTGTTTTATCACTCTCTCCAAAAAAAAAAAAAAGGAATCTAGTTTAATACAAATCACACCGCAGCATTTTTAAATTTTGATTCTGATTGTCTGACACATATACCAAAACTGCAATACAAAGAAATATGATATTAATATATTGTAACTTATTCCTGTAACGGAAAATTGTAGGCAGCCATTACTCCAGTCTTCAGTCACATGTTCCCTCTGAAATCATTCTAATATGATGAATTGGTGCTCCAGACATATTTCTTATTAAATTTGAAAACAATTGTGCTGCTTAATATTTTGTGGAAACTATCACACATTGTTTCAGGATTCTTTAATGAATAGAAAGTTAAAAAGAACAGAATTTAAGGATTTTATCATTTGTAAGATTATAAAATCCTTACTGTCAATTTAGATGAATTTAAAACATCACTGCAAAATAAAAATATGAATTTATTTTTCTTTCTTTTTTTAAATTCTTACTGACCCCAAACTTTTGAATGGTAGTGTAATTATACAGCAACACTGGCTCTACAAATGACATTTGTTAATTATTCATTCATTTAATGCACAACTGAAACGATCATATTTCCTATTAAGAAAGGAAACTAATTCATAAAGATTACCAAAGATCAATATATTTCACAAATTAAACTGCTGTCAAATCAATAGCAAAGCCTCCAGCAGTCATAATGATTTGCAAGAACCTATAGTTCGACCGTGTCTCCTTCTCATTTGCTCAACTATGACGACTTATAAATTCATCCTACAAAGGATTCAGTGGTGAAACCTCTGTCTGATCCCGTGCAGCATATTAAGAAGTGTGAGTGAGTGCCACTTATTGTATTGAGAAAAGCACATACACAAACAAACAAGATGAAGATAGAGTACACTAATCCCTCTAATGCATTTTTGAGTAAGCCTAATTTGTGGCTTGCTAGTACAATTCTATCTATCAAGACACACTCTCTCATTATAGCCAGATAACACAATCTCTTGTGTTTTACAAAGTTTCAGTCAGACTAAATTACTGTGATGCAGCTACTTCATGACAGTTCAGTAAGATGCAAGTCTATAGATCATTGAATAAACTCCCTCTTATGATCATTTCAAGTTTACGGTACAGCTATTATAGGTTAGTCCCATAGACCTCCATTGTAAGTGCAGGTAAAACATGTCACGGATGCGGTCTATAGAGTTGAACTATTTTACCACATCAGGGGCTTTCAAAAAGTAACCAGTGATATTAAGGATGTGGCACTGATGCTGAAAAATGAAGGAATAATATTTTTAGGATGTTTAGGCTGGGCTTACGTGAAATAGAGTCCGGAATATACACTGAGCACACAATGTGTCTCTTTGAGGATAGAGAGTACAAAACAAAAGAAAGATAAGAGAGGAATCCATGCAAATGGAAATTTGTGTTCTCTCAGATTAAAGGTGCTGCCCTGTTTGACTGAGTGTTGGTTTCCTCTCTAATGTACTAACAAAACAGATGGCCTCCGACAACCATATTGTTGCAAAATGGGAGAATATCTTGGGAAACACACTTACAAGCACACACAATAGTGACATAAATATAACATTGTAATAGGCTTAATTTGCAGGTGGGACGGATGGGACATGTCCCCACCACTTTTTGAAACATCTTGCAGCAGGATTTACCTAATACAAAATAAACATCTCCATTTGATTAGCCATTCGTTCGTTTGTGTTAAATAAGAGGCAATCTGCCGCTGGAATGTGTTGTTTTTGAAATCGTGATGAGTACTTGTTGCCGCCGTTATCAGAGGCGGAAGGCAACAGTGTTCTCTTGGCGCTCATGCACAGTTTTCACAAAGACGAACACTTTAATCTATCGCTTAACAGCGCTATATTCGTTCCGGTGAATTCACAAAACAAAATGCACACAAATGTGTCCATGCTCTTTACATACAATCACATCTTTGAGATGAAAATATTAGAGATCTTACCTGTGTCCAGGTCCGAGGCATACAGGCGAGCCACAGGTGTGTTTATCTCCGTGTTCTCAAACACAGTGAAGGTGTAGGGGTCAGAGGTGAACTGCGGAGCATTGTCGTTAACATCTTCGACTGTGATTTCAACTTCTGCTTCACAAAAGCGTCCACCTCCATCCAGAGCACGCACCTTCATCTTGTGAACTACTTCTTCCTCACGATCCAGAGGGAGAAGTGTTTTCAATTCACCTGATAATACAAAAAAACACTTTACATTGTGTCCTAACCAGATGTGATAAGAATGTCACAATAGATAAAAGCTCTTCTATGTAAATTATGGGATATTTTTTTCTACCCAGCTGTGACCACAGAGTCGTGCTGAGTAGCCCTTCCCATTATGAAATCTCATTGGTCCAAAATTGGTCATAACTCTGTCAGAATGTGCTGCATCAAAAGATAAAAACTTTTGAATGCACAACAGAGTTTCACTTTCATGAACCTCTGCATTTTTGCAACCCTTTAATTGAAGTTCTGTCATCATTTACTCACCTTTCAAACCCAATAGACTTTGTTCATCTTCGAAACGCAAATAAAGATGAAACCTGAAAGATTTCTCATTTAATTGACCATATTTAATGTGATCTATGAATGTGCATTGATCAATGGTTCTATGTGAATAAATTATATTTGTTCATCATATAAAGTGATCCTGTCGGAATCTTTTTGAAGTGTCAACGTTTTGGTTACATGTACTTTCAATGGAGGCAAAAATTAAAAATGTCTTACGAAATTGGAATAACACAAGTATGAACAAATGATGACAATTTTCATTTTTGGGAGAACAAACACATTCTGTGAATTAGCATAAACTCTAGCTTGTAGGCACCCTGATGCTGCTTCCCCACACAAATAGTTTACTGCTCTCTCATTCTTCATGTCTGCAAAGTTTCTTTATGTATATTTATCATAGTTGTCGCCTGCAAAAAAAAAAAAAAAAAAGATTGATGTGGAGGGAATTTTGAACATCAGCTGGCACTGCACTAATGAACAAGATGCAATCCAATTCCACTTCAAACTCTCTCATCTGTCAAGTCAAGAGGACACTTCTAAGAATGCCCTTAAAAGAAAAGCGAGGGAGACAGTCATCTCTGTGATGAGAAAATGATCTGACCTAATAATTTCAGCAAGCGTGAGCTACATTCCATTGAAGTGGTCACTAATTTAAAACTGAACTTTTGTGTGTCAGCTGTTTGGTGTCGACCTTTTAGCTGGAGCACATCTCAAGAAAGAATGAATGCAGGGTGTCCAACAGTTTCCCCTCGAGGGGAGCTAAAATCATCCTTGTGCTGAGCGGCTTTATGAAACAGAAAATATTAAAGAGGAGAGGGATGGTGAGAAATAGTAAGGGAGGATAAAGTGTAGTCGGCATGTGGGCTGCTCGGAGAGTGAACTGAGGGAGAAAAGAAGAAAAGGGAAAGTCACCCATGGAAAAGCAGCCGCCAGCTTTCAGGGGTCTGGTTGGCTCGAACGAGAGCACTCTTTGCATTGCTAACTTACAATAATGCTCCTCTTCTTTTCCACGATGGAACGAAGGGGGAAAAAAGTGAAGAAAATCCTCCATGCACACTAAACCCACACAGAAGAACAGTAGCGCTCCTTCAGTTTGTGAGCCAGCATTCCCTGCCTTCACACTCAGTGTTATCAAAGAGCCAGTGAGTAGCGCCTTTACAAAAGCTTTTGTGTATTAGCAGTGTGACGCTGTCACAAACCCACTGTTGATTTCTGCTCTCTTTCCGGCTGGAACCAATGTTTAATTCACACAGTCGAGAGACAGTTGACTAGAGTTAATAGCTGAAGTGGGGCAACACTTACTGAAATGTTTATTACAATATTTTGTGCGAGTATGTTTGTGTGAATAAAACAGGCAAGTAAAAAATGTAAAAGAATAATATCAGAAACAGAATTCTGTGGTATACACTGGGAAACAGTAATAAAAGCCCAAGGGTGTACATTCTTCCCTGGAATTATACAAGTAATTAAATTAGAAATCATTATGGTTTTAAATGGAATGTGTTTGACTGCAGGCAAAAGCAAATGGTGCTGAAAATGTTCTGTGGGTATGTGGCATATACAGTATTTGCTAGAAATCTTTGAGTAGTCTTTGAGGACCAACAGACCTTCAAAGACCACATCGCAAAGACAGCTCGGTCATGCAGGTTTTCACTACACAGCATCAGGAAGAACAGGCCTTTCCTAACTGAGCATGCAACAAGTTCTCGTCCAGGCCCTCCTCATTTCTAGGCTGAATTACTGCAATGCTCTTCTGGCTGGACTTCCATTGTGTGCAATCAAAACTCTACAAATGATTCAGAACGCTGCAGCACATCTTGTCTTCAACGAGCCCAAATGGGCCCACGTCACTCCTCTCTTTATATCTCTGCACTGGCTACCACTTGCTGCTCGAGTTCAAGGCATTGACGCTTGCTTTCAGATCTACCATAGGCTCAGCACCCTCCTACTTCCACTCGCTCTTACGAGTCTACATCCCTACCAGAAGCCTACAATCGGTAAATGAGTGACGGCTCGTGGTACCATCACAGAGAGGCACAAAATCACTCTACAGAAAATTTTCGTTCACTGTTCCTTGCTGGTGGAATGATCTTCCCACCTTCATCTGGAATGCAGAATCCCTGACAACATTCAAAAGACAGCTGAAAACTCATCTCTTCCATGAGCACCTAACCTCATCATCATATATACACATATATATACACACACACACACATAAAAAAAATCTAAGCTTTCCCTTTCCTTTAATCCCTCCCTATTCTAGCTTATGCTACTCTAAACAATGTCTGAAACTGTATTTTGAGCAGAATGAGCACTTATTGTGTTTGTTTGCCTCTTCACAATGAATCGCTTGCTGTATTCCTCATTTGTAAGTCACTTTGTATGAAACCGTCTGCAAAATGAATAAATGTAAATGTACATGTATTTGTCTGGTTGTTGAGACAATTATCTTAGAACTACTGGTCAAAAGTTTGGGCTCTGTAAGATTTTTTTTATGTTTTAAAAAAAAGTATCTTATGCTCACCAAGGCTGCATATACAGTGAAAACAGCAATACAGTTAAATATTTTTTAAATTTAAAATAACTGTTTTCTATTTTAATTTATTTAAAATATCATTTATTCATGTGATGGTAAACCATGAGACATTCTCTTTCAGGATTTTTAATGAATAGAAAGTTTAAAAGAACAGCATTTATTTGAAATAGAAACATGTTGTAAATATCATTACTGTCAATTTTGCTCAATGTAATGCTTCCTTGCAAGACAACTTATCTTACTGACCCCAAACTTTTGAACAGTTGTGTATATAAATATCCACAATTTAAAATAAAGATTTATATAACTTTTTCTTTCTAAGGCTTTACAACGCACAGACATGCACAATAATACTATAGCTTTGACAAAGTTCATAATACATATTGACCCTGCTGAGGACCCTCTCACTGCAATAGTGAAAGAGTTTGAGTAGGGTCATGGGTACACACAAATCAAACACAACATTTTACCAAAGGTACATTTGGCCTATTTGACGTGCACATGCAAATACAAAAGCGTACCTGTCTCAGAGTCAATGCTAAAGTGCTCTGATCCAGACCCTAGCAACTCGTATGAGATCTGTGCATTGGAACGGATGTCGGCATCGGTGGCGGAGACCTGCAGGATCAGCCTACCAGCAGGGGAGTCCTCTGGGACACTTTCCATATAGAATGACTGCAAACAACAGAAAGGGAGACATGTGACAGGCAGAAGTGACTTCAAAAACGGGATGATAGGGCCAAAAAGAAGAGAGGAATGACAGGACAGAGGAAGAGCTTGGTGATAATTGTAAAGCCAAATTGAAAAGAGGGCTAAAAGATTTTCACCGCAGGAGTTCTATTAAATTAACATTATTCAAAAAGGATCACAATATGTAGAGGAAGCACATTAGCCCTCACAAAACCCTCTCTAAGTGCAAAATCGCTCTCTTTGTTTCTTAAATGCTGCATTTCACATAAGGACCTTTTCAAATCCCTCCTGACATTCTCTCTTTCTCTCTAAGTCTCGTCCCATTTAGCATGCACAGCGGGTAGGCAGCACCCTCCCCTGAACTGACAGAATCAGACTACATGACATTTTGCTTCCCACACACACACACACACACACACACAAAACTAACTATCATACCTTCTCACAAATTGGGCTGTTGTCATTGGCATCCAAGACCTTGACTTCAACTACAGCCTTGGCTGTGAAGGTCCCGTCGGTGGCCGTAATGTTCAGTAAGTAATTGTCCCTCTCCTCCCTGTCGAGAGGTTTCCGCACTGAGACCTTCCACTCGCTATGAGTATGCTCAATGCCAAACTGCCCCAAGGGGTCTCCACCTTCAGAGAGCAAACATGAGAAATGTCAGTCAAACTAATGAACATGAATGGCAGATAAATTGACTATGTATTTGTGTGGTTTCCTGCAGTATGTGTAGTAGCTAACTCAATTTATATCTGTTTTATTTAACAGGTCACTGTGAGATATCAGTGCAATGAATAATCTACAGCTTCACTTCTTGTTTTCTTGGACTTCACAACAGTAACACAAAGCGTCTATGTAAATAAGTGGCAGTGTAACGACTTGTGCCAATTTCTGTCATCACTCTACGATCAGGCGAAGATGAGTGGATGTAATGAGACTGTTTTCTGTGCCAGAAAGGGTTCATCTCATCTCAAGCTTGGCAACGATGTTCGCGCTAATTAATTATCACCAGAGCTGAAACATTCCCACTTTGTTTTAAAAGCGTCATTATAGGAAAATGATCCAGTTTTCCATTTAGAATCTCATTGTGATCTAAGTATTCTTTACACAGAAATCCCTTAAAACGTGACAATTTGATCACTTCATAGGATATTTTGCAATTAATAATCTGTGGCTTCCCACAGATTATTAATTGCTGGTACAATAAATGATTCCATTATAAAGTAGTAAACTTAAACTATCCTTTCAAATTCAACTCAAATGATAATGGTGGCATGCAACTGCTAAAATTAAACTAGAAGTACAAAATCAACATCAGACCAACCTGTGATAAAGTAGCTGATTTGCTTATTATTGTCCTCTGTGTCAAGGTCTGTAGTGCTAAGAATGGCAATGACTCCACCAGGTGGGTCATCTTCGCTTACTGTGCCCTTATAGATCTCTGCTGTGAACCTTGGGGGGTTGTCATTCACATCTACCACTGTGACATCCACCTTGGTACTGGTCATCAGCTGTTCTTTGTCTCCACGGTCGGTGGCTAAGACTGAAACAGTGTATTTATTTCTCTTCTCACGGTCAAGTTCCTTTAATGTGGTAATCCATCCAGTTTCACTGTTGATCGCAAACAATTCTGCTATGTCCCTCGTCTCTTGGTTGGGATCGAGCTTGTAAACCACATGGCCATTAGTGCCTGAGTCCAGGTCTGTGGCCTTTACCTGTATAACAGAAGTGCCATCTGTGAGATTCTCCACAACAAAAGCTTCATAAGGGTTTGACTCAAAGACCGGTCGATTGTCATTGACATCTTTGACCTGGATACTAATGTCCACAGCGGAGACCACTTTACTACCATCATATTCGCTTTGTACTTGTAGGGATAGCTGATACCATTTGGTGCTCTCGTGGTCAAGCTTCTTCTCCAGCTTCAAAGATCCTGAGTTGGGGTCAACCACAAATACCTCATCCTGGTTGCTCTCAGGAGTATTCCCTTTCACCAGGCTGTAAAAGATTGGCTGATCACTTTCGGCCTGAATGACATCTATTTCTGAACCAAGAGGAAGATCTTCATCTATGGCAAATCTGTAGTGGGACTCTATGAACTTTGGCACTGGGACCTCGGGTGCAAGAATCCTGACATAGACGGGAACAACAGAGGCCTTAGTAGGATTTCCGCCATCTTTTGCTCGCACAAGAAACGTGTATAGTTGGTTCTCCAATCCAATGAGGCTTTCCTTTGTTACAATGACACCACTAAACTGGTGGATTTCAAAATTCTCCTCAACATTGTCTGTGTCCGCTTCAATAGAATAGGTGATGTCGGCATTACTACCTTCATCCATGTCGGATGCTGCAATCTTAAGTATGGTTGTTCCTCTTGGGACGTCGGAAGCAACATTAACTCTGTAATCAGCAGCTCTGAACTGCGGGGCATTATCATTAATATCCGTTAAGATCACATTTACAGTGCAGAAGCCAACTTTGCCACCACCGTCTTTAGCAATTAAGGAAATCGGAATCACTTTCTCCAATGCGTTCTCTCGGTCAAGACTCTCCAAAGTAAAAATCTCTCCATTTTCAGAGATTGAGAACTTGTCTTTAGCAATGTCATTGACTATATGGTAGGTGAGTCTTCCATATGTGCCTGAGTCTTCATCTGTCGCTTGAGCCTCAGCCACCATTGTTCCAACCGGTGAGTTCTCAAGAAGCTCAACCACGTAATCCACCTGGTTGAAGGTAGGATTGTGGAAGTTAGCACTAATAACATTGACCTTCACAATAGCTGAGCTTCTGAATACACCATCTGATACAGACACATTGATGTTATAGCGAGACTCCATGTGGGGTTTCCGGTGGTTTGATATGACTATAGCCCCAGTCTTCGGATCTATAGCAAAGTTTTGCCCTTCATTTCCTGATATAATTGAGAATTCAAGTTTACCACTATCTGAGTTGTCAGCATCAGAAGCCTGAACCTGGGTGACAAAGTGGCCACGGGGGGCCAGTTCACTGACCGTAGCTTCATAGATATTCTGTGAGAACACTGGAGCGTTGTCGTTAAGGTCTGTTACATCAATTAATACTATGACCTCACTGGAAAGGGCAGGTACTCCACCATCCACTGCTCTAATTATCAGTTTATGTGAGGGTTTTTCTTCGTGGTCAAGCATCTGAGTTGTCCAGATTGTGCCCGTGTCACGGTCGATGCTAAAGTAATAAGAGCTCTTGTCTTTATCTTCAACAATCTGGTAAAAGAGCACTTTGTTGTTACCGGTGTCAGCATCTGTAGCTGAGACTTGCAATACAGACGTCCCAATCACTGATGCTTCAGAAAGACTTGCATTGTACAATTTGGTAGAGAAAACAGGTGGGTTGTCATTAACATCTTCCAAGATTATGTCAACAAAGACTTCAGCTTTGGCACCAGTTAGCGAGTCGGTAGCCCTTACGCTAAGTTTATAGGCTGGGTGGGTCTCAAAATCCAAAGGCTTTAAAACCTGAATGACGCCAGTATTGAAATTGATGGAAAACTGGTTGAGATGGTCCCCTTCTGTGATTGTGTACACAATTCTAGGGCCTTCTGAGTCATTAGCCTGAATGTGTGCAATAGGTGTTAGTAACTGTATGCTCTCTGGGATCTCCAGGCTGTAGAAGGCTTTCTCAAACACAGGCATTGCTTTGTTTACAACCATTATTGGCACTTCAACGGTGGAGGAAAGTGCTGGTTCACCTCCATCTCTGGCTACAATAGTGATTACAAATTCAGTGTTGAGTGAGTCTTTCTCAAGCTTCTTTGTAAGTGAGATTTCACCATCCATGCTGATCTGAATAAACTCATTTAGCTCCTGGAGATGGTAGTTGATTTCAGAATTTCTGTCAATATCTGCATCAACCGCAGTCACTTTTGTGATGACGTGACCCACCTCTGTGTCAACCTGCACTAGTGCCTGATAGGGTAAATTGACAAACACAGGTGGGTTGTCATTGACATCCTCAATTATCACAGTGACAAGGACATGGGTTACATCAGATGACTTGTCTTCTCTGGTCACCTCGACCACAATATCAAATATGCCTTGCTCTTCTCGATTAAAGGGTGTGCCTGTAGATGAGAGTACCCCTGAGGTACGGCTTATTGTGAATCTCTTATCAGGGTTCAGAATGGTATAAAACAAAGGCTCATTGACTTGGTTTCCCAATGCAGCTATTACAGCTAAAGTCTTCTTCTCAAAGGAATTTTCTGGCACAGAGGCCTTATAAGATTCTTGGGTGAACCTCAGAGTACTCTCCTTATTCTCTCTGACATTTATTTTTACTAAAGCTGTTTTAGAAAACCTGCCATCAGACACCCTCACTCTGAGCTCATACCTGCTTCTAAGCTGAGTGACATTTTGAATAGTGATAACCCCTGTGACCTGGTCCATTTTAAACTTCTCTCCAATATTGCCTTCAACAATAGAGTAAAACAGCCTTGAATTCGGACCAGAGTCTGCATCTGATGCATTGACTGTGATCACTTCCACTCCTTTGAAAGTTGGCACTAAGACTGTGGTTTCATACAGATCTTGGCTGAACTGAGGCGGACAATCATTGATGTCCAGGATCTCAATCGTCACGTTAGCAGCCTTCTCTGCAAAATGACGGGGGATTCCCATATCGTGGACTTGAACAGAAAAGCGAAACACAGATCTTTGTTCATAGTCCAATGCACTGATGGTTCTGACTGCACCAGTGCTAGAGTCGATTGCAAAGTAATTATGGGCAAATGGCTCCACAATCTGATAGACCAGCCTCGAGTTAGCATCACGGTCATTGTCTAACGCACGGATAACAAGTGGTATGTTGTCTTTGGTGAGGACTACACTGTTGACTGGAGAAGACTCGCTGACCATTCCAGTGAACTCATCTTGAATGAATACAGGTGCATTGTCATTCTCATCCTTCAAGTGAATCAGTAGAGTAGTGTTACTTGCCAGACCGGCCATGTTGGTTCCCTGAATAGTTAGTTTGTATGAAGGAATAGTCTCATAATCCACAACCGAATGGGTCACAACCACTCCAGAGTTGGGGTTGATGTCAAATGCTCCATTCATGTTTCCGTCTTTGATCTGATAGAATACTGATGATTGGCTGTTGGCGGTAACCAAACTTACAAAGGTTCCAGGCAAAGCAGTTTCACTGACCTCAGCAGAAAACTCATTCTCTGAAAATTTAGGGATGGCATTGTCAGAAATAGTGACAGTTATGTCAACAGCAGCAGTAGCACTAAGAGGTGGTATGCCTTTATCAGAGGCTTTCACAGTTAGCTCAAAATGGTTCTTGTTGCTACGGTCCAGCTCCTTTCCCACACTGATGGTGCCCAGGATAGGATCAATGGCAAAGGAATTGGCAACATTTCCTAGGAAGAAAAATTAAAAAGATGCATCACTCAGATTTCATTTTCAGGACTTTTTAGAACGCATTCATTTAAACCTTTGGTGTAAAACTTTAAACTTTTAAGAGAAAAAGTTAAAAATCATGGATGCATTTATTCAAAGTCCTTTTGTAAGGATAAATCTCTTTGTTTTGCTTTATTTATACTGAATATTTGAATTTGCAGTTAGTCGATGAAAGGAAGCGGCTGTATTGCCTTAGACTAATCAGCTGCCTAAGTGTCAGTCATTCAGTATGTTATCTGAACAATGTTTGCTGTCTCTCACACACATATACAGTACATTTCAAATAGCTCCTGTAATCTCAGACATTTCAAATATGTGCATTCTCAAAAGGCCACTTGGCGTCATTTCTGTGCTATGCTGGGATGCTGTGCTAGGATCCTTGGCTGCCACATTCGATATCTCCCACATTTTCAACTCTAAGTCGCCAGCATGGGCCGCTACTGTGGCTCTCTCAACAATATCCCATGTTAAAACTAAGACGGCATGATAGGCTTTCAAACTTACAGTATGTTTCTACTTACTTGCCTTTTCCATGTTCAGACATTTCATACATCATATGAATACATATGTAGTTTCCTGGACAAATTGGATTAACGTCAAGAGCAATCAAATCAATCAGATTTATTACCTGATTCAATGCTATAGATGATCTCAGCATTCTGGCCTTTGTCTTTGTCAAGAGCAGAGACCTGAAGCACTGCAGAGCCGATGGCAGCAGATTCAAACACACGGCCCACATATGGTGAACCAGAGAACCAAGGTGCATTGTCATTGGTGTCCTGCACATTTACAATCACACGCACCAGGTTCCGCTTTACAGGAATGTCCTGATCTCGTACCTGTGGAGGGCAGATGAAAGGATAAAAAATAAATTATCCTGTATTTTCAACAGTGTAATTACAAGCTTATGTGAAACACATCAAACACTTGCAATGTCTAATGAATTAAAGCAAATACAAACAGGCAGGATAGTTTACGCTGATGGATGGCTGACTGGCTGAACATTTCTAAATCAGACAGAAAAATCAATTGGACAGAAAATGTAGATAGCAGACCACATGATCTTACCATGACAGTTAGTGTATGTTGGTGCATGGTTTCATGGTCTAGTCTCTCTGCAGTGTACAACACTCCTGTTCCAGGATCTAGTCTGAACTTGCGTAGACTGAATGGGTCAGTGCTGCTGAGGAGGGTGAATGTAAGCTTGTTCTTTTCATCCTGGTCTGTAGCTGTAATCTGTAACACTTCTGTCTCAGGTGGAGTATCTTCAGGGACATCCACTTCATACTTAGACTTAGAGAACTGAGGACGATGGTTGTTGGTGTCAATCACTTTAATAAGAACCTGTAAAAACATACAATAAAAAGTAAAGTAAATAATTTAGGAACTGTAAAGCCTTGTTAAAAGTATGTGCAGTGTAACAATTTCTTTTCATTAATAATGATATGATAATGATAACATTACCATGATCATTGATCACATCACTGAAATTCTATGAGGAATAGTTAAAATCATAAACTAAACAAGTAAAATATCTGGCTTACAGAGACCACTGTAAGAGGGACAACAGGAAGAGAGTGAGAGACTGACTGCATCCTAAATGTACACCCATATACAAATTCACCAAGGCTGAAATTCATTCAGCATTTCAAAACTGTAGAACAAAACTGTTAATTTGTGAAATAGAGGAAGATCAGCGAGACAGTAAGGATAGGCCAGTCTAACAGCCAGCTAATTGTTCAATGCTGTTGACTAGTGAGTTTATCAACATTTATCCATTTTTAGTAAGGAATACAGATGGTTTTAAAAGGGTTAATTAAAAGACAAAACCTAACATCTCTTTGCCTGTCAACTCAGGTAAACCCTCACAGGGAAGCTGGGTGTATAAATTATTCCTTTTTAAAGCAGCGCCACTGCAGCCATCAAAGCACAGCTTTTGTAACAAATATTCAACAATATATTTCTAGATAATTACTACTAGATTTCAAATCACCTGCTGTGAGCAAGGTCATTTTTAAGACACATTAGTCAGCTACTAGTTGTTTAGACTAAACACAGACTATTGATTATTTTTATTTTTTTTTAAGTTGTAGATTGCACATCATGACATTGCACTTCATTTATGTTTGATGTCCATTACCTCAGGGAATCAGAACTCATATGGCTGCTTTACTATTGACTGGATCAATACCTTTAATAACTCAGGCAATAATTTAAATGCCTGGTTACTTATGACTTACATTCATCACTGAATGTTAGCAAACCGACATGAATCCAAATGAGTTGTGGCTGGTTTTGATTAACATTGCATGTTGACATTTTCTATGGTTAGGAATGATTGTACTGTGAATGCACTTGGATGTGTTTCATTAACAGTTAAAAGTCCTACAGCGAGTGAAATGCCAAGGTTATTCCACTGCATACTTATGAGAATTTTGACTTTTTAGCGATGCTCAATGCACACACACTTCTTGTGCATCGGCTTATGCTAGTATAGATAGCTAATTTAAGCACAGACACATTTTCAGTCTATACTAGCAGCTGTGTTTATACAATCAGACATACTTTTATAAAACCAGGATGGAAAACAAAGGGTTTAAATGCATTGAATTATTAAAGTTCAACATGCCAGCCATCAGGTGGTGCCGTTTTGCACTGATTCAAACCAGAATCCTCAGAAATAGATTGGCCACATATGTGTCCCTCTAGTGACATATGTTTTCAAGTGAGGGACAGTTAGTATGTCACAGAGTTACAACCGTAAAAGAGTGCATCGTCTGGAAAGCATGACACTCTATTCTAAGCATCATATTTGCGTACAAACATTTCATAAATATTTTAATGAGCAGATTCTCATATACTCTAAACTTGGGCTGTGTTAATTCAGTGACATATCAGTCTATTAAATTACATACATTAGATCCTTTTATTAACATTTTTATTTATGTGCATATAATTCTAATTCATATATTATATTCATTACATTTCCGAGAGCTCAGTTACTAAAGAAGCAGGTCATATAAATAAGCATCTCTTCATGCATTTCTCACTGAGGTCGGAGCCTCTTTTATGAGGCGTCACACTAGACAAAAGCGAAGCGAGTCAAATGTAAAACTGGTACTGAAGATTGGTCTCTGCTACGGATTTGCAGCAGTTTCAGTTCTAATCGAAATACGATACAGCAATGCATCACCATGTATTGAATCTAATGTATATCTAATAGCGAGTTACTTGCCAGCTGTACTCTAAATCATCATTTGCCTTAAATTAAACATCTAACATATACTACTACTACTGTTCAAAAGTTTGAGGAGTCAGTAAGATTTTTTAAGTCTTTTATGCTCAACAAGGCTGCATTTATTCAATCAAAAATACAGAAACATTTCTTATTATCACAATTAAGAAAACGGTTATTAATTTTTTTTCTAACCATGTAAAAGTCTTTACATTCACTTTTGAACAATTTAATCCATCCTTGCTAAAAAAAAGTATTAATTTCTTAAAAAAACAAAAACGATTTAATAATTAACATTAAATTAAGACATTGTTTAGTCAAACATTCTGATTCACTACAAGGTTTTCCACTTTGGAACATGTATTTCTCACCCACGTTTGATGGATGCAGCCAATAAATAAATAAAATTATATATATATATATATATATATATATTTAAATAAATAAACTTAGCTGTTAGCTGCCACTTACTCTCAGCTCAAAATTAGCCCATGTGGGTGTGAGTGTGGACAATGCTCACACTTGTCCTGACAGCATCAGCACGTCCCCTGTCCCTGAAGAACATGTTTGGTTTTATCGAATGCCAAAGGTCAGGGAAGAGAAATCTTGGCCTTTTTCTCTCTTCTCTTGCCTTCTTTCTCACACCTTTCCCTGGAGGCATGCCACCTGGCCCTGGCAGCCTGGCTTTTTTTTTTTCTTTCGTAAATCATGCCAGCACAGACAGTCAACTGAAAGCACCAGTGTAAATAGATGAAGCTTGTAGCTTGTATTTGTTTATATTCTGCTTGCTTTCCATGATGCTTTCTAAGCAGCACGACAGGCTTTGCGACTGTGATGCAAATGTACAGGGAAAAAAACTCAAGGAGCTCCACTAATGTCTAACCCACGAGAAACAAGGACAGATGGAGGGATTCGAGAGGAAGTGGTGAGTGAGGGAGTGATTAAAGGAAAAATATCAGAGAGTGTGAATGACAGATGAAGAAGGATGCGCATGTGAAAGACAGAAAAGGAGAAAGATGAGGAACAGAAGGGAGGCGCAATAAGAATAAGAGCAAGAGAGAGAGAGAAAAGCAGAGAGGAATGTAACACTACATATGAAAATTAAGATCTATATGTGTGAACATGATATACACACACATCAGATCCGTAAGGTATTCCAAAAGCCAACAGCCTACTATTGAAGTGAAATTCTAGTTACAAACTTCTACCACTTAAACGGGCATTATCTCCCACACATGGACATCTCTCAGGCTGGGTTAAAACATCTAAGATGTTATATATATATACACACACACATACATATACATACACACACACGACAATTATAACATGGAACATACCAACGATACTTTTAGCGACAGATGTAATTTTAGACTTCAGACTAAATTGCATTTTAAAATTGGTCACATTTTAGTCTCTTGGAAATTGTTCCGTTTTGCAGTCATAATCCAATTTGTTCAGCTAATCTCTAATGCTTGACCTCCGTGGTCGCCTCAATGCCTTGTTTGTCTTGATCAGGGTGTTATTGAATCATAGGCATGCACATACCTTGAAAACTCTCTCACACAATTATAGACAAGCTATTTATTAGATTTAACATCCTTATTGTGCCAGGCACAGGTATTGTGGCACGTGTAGTTATTATATTACACTACAGTTCAAAAGTTTGGGGTCAGTAAGATGTTTTTTTGTATATGAAATGTATACTTTTATGTAGAAAGGATGCATTAAATTGATTACAAGTAGCACAACTTTCAACAATGAATTAAAATGATTTCTGATGACATTGACAAAATACGACACTTTAAGACTGGAGTGCTGCAGGAAAAAATATTTACATTTTAAAATATGAAATTAGTAAACCATTATTTTAAATTGTAATATTTCACAACAAATAAATGCAGACTTGTGAGCATAAGAGACTTCTTAAAAAAAAAATGTATCTTACAGACCCAAAACTTAATTCATGACTTTTGATCGGGTGTCACTCAGTGGGGCTCAAAGGAAAAATTATCTGATGGATATTTTTTTCTGAAGGGCATTCCCTCAAAGAAAAGTAAGAAATAACAGGCAGAAATGGGCACTGTTCACCCAGATCCCCATATTTCTTTGTATGTGACATGTCTTAGGGAAAATGACTTTGGCACAGTCGCAAACACACAGGGTTGCTACACATTCTCTCAGAAGGCCTAAAATAGGATTACACCCAGCATACACTTTCCTCCCCCTCTGCATTCTTTTCTTCCCTTCCAAAATAATCATAATCCCTCATTGCCTGTCTGAAATGTGGTGCTTTTGTTGAGATTTGGGTGAAAGAGAGATAAAAAAAAAGAAGTGTAGAGATAAATGGCAAAAACAATGAAAATAGAGCATGGAGAAGGTCTGGCAAGCCCATGTGGAATACACATGACTTTGATTTAAACAAAGATATGCGGCTCCACGAGGAGGAGAGAGCTAATCGCTTCAGGAGAGGGTCACTAGACATACAAAGGCAAAAGTGGAGCCTGAATGCAGATTTATGATTAAAAACGTGCATTTGGTGGGTTGCAGGGGTAACAAAACTCATTCACATAAATCAATCAGCTGTAATCAGTTCAAGATTGTGTTTTCTTTCAAACACAACTGGCAAATGATATAGTTGTAGATATACTGCCTGGGTCACATGCTGAAATTGACTTTGGAACCTGCTCGTATTTAGATGCAGCTGTTCCAAAACAAGTGCTTCTCGTAGCCAAACTCATTAGTTGGTCAATGAAGAAATCAAAGATAAAACAAGTTTCAAATGGGTTATATTACTCATCCATCTTTCTCTTACTTTGTAATGCGAGATGAAAGCTTGCAGGCGTGCACTTAATATCGCCTCTTTAATGTTTTAAGGGCAAATATTTGCTTGATTTGTTCGTTTGGCCTAGTTTGCTTTCCAGCACCTGCCTGAGCATTTACAGATATATTAGAAAGTGTTGAGTATAACAGACTTGTGTCATTACTAATTAGCCAGCAAGCTGAAAACTCCTGTCAGGGTGAGCTAATGTACCAAGTATGTCTGCAAAACTCTAGTCTGAGTTAAACCACAGTACTGAGACACCTGGCAAATGGTAAAACAAGCTATAGATTCTGCAATTTAGTTTTGTTTATAGTATCAGTTAGCAGTTCATGTCAAGGTAATATTTCATCACAAAAAAAGGAAAGAATAAGAAATTATATTTTGACTTATATTTTCTATTATAATATATTATATTTTGCATAAAGAAAATAAATTATGTTCCTGTTTTTTTTTTTTTTATAATTCTCTTTAAAGTTATTTAAAAAAAATTGCAAAATGATGCTCCCATTGGGGCCTGAATGAGTACTGTAAACAAAAAAATAAAAAAATAAAAAAATAAAAATGTTTCTATTGATTACATGATTACATGTTATTCTCACAATGGCAGTAAATTATTAAACATTTATTAATTGTACTTCTTAATTATTCTTACACATTAATTATTATTTGAATTATCACTCAGTGAGTCATTTAACCATGTATTAATGTCTCAGGAAGGCTTTTGTCTTTCAAACCCATTAAAATGTACAAATACATGTCATTTCATATTTACACGCAATGCAGCAGGGATTCTTTTTGTCAGCTGAACCTCTTTTCCCTTATATATTTACTTGAAGTAAGGCCTTAGATTTTAAGTTAAGTTAGGTCAATAATAAAATGTTTTATGATTTATTATGGTTATTTATTTTAATTAAATTTATTATTATTAGATTATATTTATTATTAATTAATAATGATTTAATTACTTAATAGCTTTTCATTAAACTCACAAACCCCTGAAGTTCCTTAACAAACCCCAGTCTGGGAAACCCTGACGTAGTGTAATATTTAATGCACTTATGTTGTTGATAAAAAAAAAAAAAAAAAAATGGAACACATTTTCTTTCTCTTTGTATTTTTTTTATCAATATGGTAACAGATTATCCTACTCAAATCAATGTGATAAACGAGTCAGGTCTTCATTTTGCTAATGTTCTTTGCCTTTTGAATTTGGGGTGAAATATGATCCACACAAGCTGTGAGAATCACCCAAAAGCTCTTTTCTGTTGTTGATTTTCAGACTTGCAAAAGATTTTAATACCAGTTTTTAATATGGGGGACTAAACAGAGTAGGATCAGCCAACAAAACTCACATTAGACACGCAATCGCTGATTTAGAGACAGATTAATATTTCCCATTAAAGCCTCAATTGTTATAGGTCAAAGAATACATAAATTATCAACACATAAACATGATAAACCCAAAAAAGAAAAAAATGTGTGCACAAGCAGCTCCAGGCAAAGCCAGATGCTGGGCACTGAAGTCTGCACTCTGTGCCCTGTGGATGTGACAACTGTAACTGATTTGACTTGAAAGGTTTGAGGGTCCAACAATAGTTTCAGATTAAGCAGGGTCGATCGAGAGACACTTTGAAGAGCTGCAGCGCAAGGACTCAGTGTCATGTCACTGCCATTGTGTTTGGAAATTTTTGTCAAGAGGGAGAGATATTTGGAGGGTTGGAGGGTGTTGGAGGGTGTTGGGGGGGGGTTAATTTTGCGTGCAGGAATGTATGTGTTTGGTGGTATCGTTGGCCACAGTGGTCTGCTTGATCACAAGAGAGTTCCGACAGTGTTGCCTAAACATATCCCGGGAGGGGGGTTGGGGAGCCGCTCACAATGCAGGCTCTGTTCACGAGAGTGAGGGCAAAAACATGGCCCTCATCCAGAGAGCCCCACTCTTCAATGACCTCTTTAGGACCATATGCAAAGATTTACTCGCGCTCCAACATGAAATCAGTACATAAACTATGTGGCCAGTTTAGAGGTGATCTAAATTATGTAGGGAAGACAAGGAGCAACGTGTTTTACACTTTCTGCCATAACTCCCAGACTACTACAAATCTTCCTGGTAATATTCCAGTAAAAAAGCAACTGTACCGATAATGGACTTTTGAGAATGATTAGATCATGCTATCAAATAAAAGGTAAATATAAAAGGTCAGAGTTTTACATTCTCCTCCAACTACATTATATTAACCATTTAACTCACAAAAAAGCATGCTTCAAAGTAGTCATGTTACTTAAATACACCATAGTCTCACTTATTTGGTACTAATTAGTTTAGCTTTTAGGAATGTGTACTTAGAACAAAAGTGATATAATATACATGCCATAATGTTTGATAAAATATACTGATCAGCTGACTCAGTTGGTGTTCTTTGATTAAAGTAGATACTTTGATTATTCAAGCAAATTTCATTTTAATAGTGTTAAAATTGCTCCCAACCTTACAAGACAGTGCCAACAAAAAATAGTTTTGGGGAAACTAACAAAGAACTTGGCATAAGCCGAGTAAGTGTCATCATTCATCTTATTTGTAACAAATGCAAAGGTCAAAGTAAATTGATAAGTTTGAAAAACTTTTTAATACACATTATTGAAAGTTATGGTTAATGTTCTCCTAAGATATACAACTGAATTACAGAAAAAGAGCGAGACTGTCAGAGGAAGCAAAATGAAAGAGCAGGGAGCCAGACGGCTTCATCCTCCTCACACGCTCCAGGAATGAGACAATGGAAGAATCCAGGAACCCCGGCCAAAAACTCTCCGTCCGCCAGGCCAAGGAATGTCTGCCAGCATATGTTGTTGTGACGTGAGGTATTTGAAGAACATTCAGGAAACCTTTAGACATCAAAAACTGTATACAATATCTGACCTGATTCTAACTAGAGAAATTGGCCAATGCCTAGTATTTCAAAACTTTTTCTAAGAAAAACGTATGGCCTGTGCCCGGTTGCATAAAGCACCTTAAGTGTAATTTTCCCTTAAGAACGGGCGTTGCAAAAAATAATAAAATAAAATAAAATCTTTAGGTGAAACGTCATAGACCCAAGAATTTAGCCTCGTGAGACCATCCTGATCTCGCGAGCTTTCAAGGTTTCACTCGCAGATCAGTCTGGATACTTTCCGTTAAAGAAAATTTGGGAGCAGTTCACCAAACGAACGTCCAATCAGCGTTGGCTTTGAGGCGGGTTGAGGTGTGACGCAACGAGAAGCGCGTCAGTTCAGTCTAAAGAACATGTCGGCTTCAGCGGATGAAACTAGCATCAGCGTGGCTATCGAGCAAGTTTTATCGGAATTACAGAGTATTTCTTCACTGAAAGAAGAGCAAAACACTGCTCTGGAGGCTTTTCTCAGAGAAAAAGATACGCTCTGTTAGTACGTCATATGCTTCGTTGATCTGATTGGTTGATTTGGCCCGTCTATCACCAACATAGGCCAATCAGCTAACCAGTATTTTCGCCCCTTATCAAAACTACTTCAACGGAAGGTTTCCAGATGGATATGCGGAGCAAATCCATCTGGCGGAGTCAGGTTACCAAGAATTTCCCTTAAATATCTATTTTTCCCTTAAGTAATCTCTTAAAAAACGATAAGCGTTGCATAAAGCCCCTTAACTGTCATTTTCCTAAGTATAACATAAGGTTTGGAAAACTTCACCTTAAGTGTTTCACGGAGCAAGCAGGTTTAATCCACGTCTTCTAACGAGACGCGATCGGACGCTTTATATGATAAACAAATTCAAATGTTGCCGTTTTTTCATATAAACACATTAAGCACATCTTATATGGTTAGCGGAAGATCAAATGCGCAAGAACAAACCTCATTGGTTCTCGCGCTTGAGCGCACATTTGAGCTTTCGAAACAGCCTGAATCATACGGATTACTTTTGTTTTTCAATAAATGGACAGAAATGATGAGTGAATATTAAAAATGTCTTTATTTTGTCTAAAGATGAATGAAAGACTTATGGCTTTAAACCGACATGATTGTGAGTATGATGACAGGATTTTGTGTCAACTATCAATTAGAGTTTTTCGTCTGGTCCTTCTCTTTCATATTTGGTTTTCTTTTTTGTTTTCCTTATCCATGCTATGCTGTTCTCTGTGAAACGTACCGCTATCTGTATTAACAACGTGTCCATGGCAGCAATTTAATTTTATAACGGCAAAACCTGGGTCGCTGTCGTGAAACACTTAAAGGGTAACTAAACCCCTGGCCAGAGCCTGACTCCACCCACTGGCAATGCTGGAAAAGTGGGCAGAGCCCAGCGGAGATAGAGGGGACGAACTGAGACCGCAGTGAGGGATTGATTGACAGCTGCTGTCAAACTCGCTAAAATGGAGACCGACTGGAGTGACGCAAGTAGCTTTGCAACAGAGCGGTCATTTGAAGTATTTTCTTCCCCACCTTCATCTGATTTTTCTGCCTTTTAAGAGGGCCAAATCTGAGGTGTGTGGTCATATTTTGACTTTTACAAAAGTCCTGAGGGAAACTTAATCGATGATGGTCACCCTGTCTGCAGAACATGCACAAAAAGTCGCTGCAATACACTTCAAAATGTTGTTTTGAGTTGAAATATTTTATCTCACTCGCTTGAAATAAACGTGAAGCTTCCACGAAGAAAAGTTCGCATTAATGTTTTAAATCTTACCTGTTTATAAATCCATTTTGTACAGCGTACAAAACAATCGTCCAGACAAGATGATCACAACAATATTATCAAACTCTGTAAACAATAAATTAACTCTGATTTTATTTTCAATACAATCAAAAACGGAGACGCAAGACGGCAAATTGTATTTGAATGAAACGAGAGAGCGCGTCCGTTGTGATGCATGGATTTGCACTGTGTTTATAATGCGTTGCTATTGACGACGGTCAGAAGGAAATGCCACAGAATAGAATCTTGCCTTAAAAAGTGCATAGAGCTGCTTGTTTTATTTGTTGTTTGTTGATTTTTAAATATAAAACTATCCTGATCGTTTTCAATACTCGTAATTCCAACTCCTGACTCGCTACAGTAGTTTTGACGGAACCAGATGCTTTTATACCAGGGGCTGCCAAGGGCGTGGTGAGCTCGCACCAAGGGCGTGACAGAGTTACGTCAGAGAGTATCCTACGTCAGAGAGTACCCCTACTGCAGGAGCTTTCCGTTTAACCTGAAGAGGGCAGCACTCAGACGTTTTTACACCATATATTTGAAAATTAAAACACTTTATACCCAAATGTCAAAAAATGTACTCGAATCAAAGAACATTTATGAAGCTCCATTCATACAGATCATTAACTAAAAAAAGTTGTTTCAGTGTTTAGTTACCCTTTAACGGTTTTCCTTACCTAAGAGAACAGTTTAAGGGATTATATGCAACACTTAAATCATTCCCTTAGCTGAGGGGAAAATCACACCTTAAGTCTCATACTTAAGGGAAAAAACTTCAGGTGCTTTATGCAACCGGGCACTGCCCCGCACTGAGCCTGTACAAAACATGTCTATAAATATACCTCTAAAATCACTGCAAAACATATATATGAAGGTCAGGTTTAATTTCATTTTTTGTGCTTTCACTAGACCTATCTACATCAACAGCAAAATGCTGTGCTCTTTTTTTTAATACTGAAGGCTGATATGAGCTTGTACAGAAAAGACCTTTGGGACCTACAGTGCCAGTGCAGTCAAAAGAGGAAACTCAATTTGGAAAGTTGGAAATGCTTGGGTTGCTTTTTTTCTTCCTTGCCACCAGTCAAATGTACATGCACAAAAAAGTCTGAGCCATTTTTTGCCCCTCATAGTGTGATCTCAAAAAAGAAGCCCAAGCCTCTATGGTGAGCGCACAATGCTCTGCTTCCATAAACACTTCATTAGCAATTCAATTACCTGCGTGCTGACAGATCTGGTGCCATCTGTTGCGTCCACCGTCAGGTTGTAATGGGATTTCTGTTCTGCGTCCAGCACTTGGGCCACAATCACCGTCCCACTCGCCTTGCCCACTTCAAATCGACTGTCAGAATTACCACCTGTTGAGAGGAGGTTTTCACCACAACCAAAATGGACAGGAAATTAGACGGCCATCATCACAAGTTAGGCAGTTGAAAACAGGGGAGAGAAAAAGAGAACTGCACAGGTGGCAAAAGTCAGGGTGTCACATTTGTGGTTTTGCAGCAACTGTTTCACCCTTTTTGTGTAAACCACAATAATGGCTGTCTGACATTTATACTACTATATCCCTGCCTTAGTACGCCAAAACCCAAAATATATAATATATACATTATTATTAAAAATATGGATTTATTAGAGTAAATAATAAGAGTGTCCACAATAAAAATAAGGAAAAATATATTTTAATTTAGAAATTTACAGGAAAGTTTGTTCCTCATAGAAAAGGTGTACTCAAGTCATTGTATGTAAAAAAAATATATAAGCATTACAATTTAAAATTAAGCATTTTGAAATAAAATAATATATACAATTTAGTAATAGATATAAATAAATGACCCATTTCACCCATACAAGAATGTGGTGGTACAGAGATATATATTGGTCAATAACCATAGTGCTTAGTTGATTAATTGTCTATTCATAGATTTTGGAACTGTCCAAGGAAAAGCTAAGACTTAATCAGCATTTTTAAATTCTTTATTTGCCATTTTAAAAACACCAAAAGCTCTGCCGATGGATAATATTATGTTTTTTTCTTTGAATTTTTACATTTATTTGATTCATTTGCTATCATTAATTTGTATTATACAAATGTATCAGTCATGCTGCTCTTTTGATCTTGCCAGCAGCCACTTAATCACCAGCAGTATATATTATTTTCCGATTATATAACCAAGAAAGAAAATTCAGAGAATTCATTGAAAGAAAATGAGAGCACTGGGCCTTCAAAGTGAACAACACTAAGTGCATAGGCTGGCAAGGAAAATAAGCTACGCTTTATGTATGCAATAGTAAGACAATCTTCATAGGGTGGACAGAGACAACTAATTTTGATTTAATGATCGAAATGTAACTCTTTAATTGCCAGCTCGTAAGCCCTTAGTGAGAAAGAATCAAAACTTGGGACCTGGTGCAACCAATGTGAAACAATCACAACAGCACGAGTACAAAAGCACATGACAGATCTCATAACGGCCACGCACAGTAGTATTAGGAGATCTGCGGCAGATACCTTCTGCAGTGCAGTTCAGGTCGCAAGCCATCTGAACGATGTAAAACAGTTCTTTAGCCGCTATGTCCTCTTCCAAAAGCCAATGGAGAGGAGCAAGGAGACAATCAAGAGGAGGAAAGCAAGAGGAGAGAAGCAGAAGAAACCAAACCATTCCAAAATTAAGAAGAAGAACAAGTAGAAAAGAGAGAGAAAGTAAAGGTTGTCAGTGATAGATTTGTTAAAAGATAAAGGGACAGGATGCAAACTATTATGTCATATTATGACGGTTCTATTGGGAAGATAAACACAAAGATAGAAGTTCATTCATGCAAAAAAAGTCTCATTAGAAGATTTAATCCTATCAGTTTGTAACAAATTTGTGTACTAACAAAGACATTTATTAGGATCCAAGCTTTAAAATTGTAAATGCAGTCAAACCAACACACACAACAAACTCTCTGAAGATATACCTCCACCATACCTGTTATTTCAAACCAGACTGGTGTGTCCACAGACTCCATGGTGATGACCCCGACCATGTGTGCCACGGGGTCGCTCTCCATGACAGAAAAGGAGTAAAACGGCTCGTCAAATGCCAGAGGGACCGTGCTCGGCTCCGGCTTGGGAATCCATTCGATGTGTAGACGGCAGGTGGACGATTTCTGGGGTCGGCCATTATCCACTGCTTTAATCTGAAGGATAAATGTGTCAAATCAAAAAATTAAACTACTACGTACATAACCGTATTATTTATTACCGTAAATAATCTAACAGTAATGTTAAAAATTGGTTTTGGGATTCATATGTTTGGGAACAATAATAAGTTTTGCAATTCTGTTTGGTGCTGTTAATGATATTCCACACTTTAAGCTCAATCAGGGAGAGATACAACTATCTGAACACTACTAAATGCGGGAAGGACAGAACATTACCAGAACACCTGTCACTGTGACGTTTGGAAAGCGACAGATGTTAGGTAATGAAACAATGGGAGGTCTGGCAAAAAATGTCACTGGCCACATGGGCCGGGCAGGAAGTTCACTCTGCGCTCGTAAAACTTCAATCAGAGGGACATTCAGGAAAAATGTAGTGTGTGTCAAATCTGAGATCTCAGGTTTCTACATTCTAACATAATAACGGCCTCCTCAAACACTGTAACTCAAGCTAGAAAGCAAATATATTTGCAATAAAAAAGATTAAGTTTTGAACAGAACAGAATGTATGCTACAGAAATGTGTACATCCTCACCGTTAATATATCATAATCTCCAGCAGAAGAAAGCTTCTTAAAGGAAACCATGCCAGTTTTGGGCTCAATAAAGAACTTTCCCTGTTCGTCTCCATCCTCGATGCTGTAGGAGATCTCAGCATTTGGCCCTTTGTCTCGATCTGAGGCGATGACGCGGTAAACAGGATCTCTCTTGAGCGCACGCTCTTTTTCTGGCTTTTCTCGCTCTGGGAGTTTGATTTTGTAGACTTTCTCCATAAACTGCGGTTTGTTGTCGTTCTCATCCAGAACTTTGACAATGACTCGAACAGTGGTGGACTTCACAGGAACGCCCTGATCAGACACTGTGATCTGTAACACAAGATTGTGGAATGTGAAGTTATAATAAACCAATCCTCAAACACTCAGTTGACTAGTTCAGACAATCCACTGACTAGTTGGTTTTGAAATATGTACGTTTGCACACCCCTTTAAAAGTTCGATTTTTTAAATAGAAAGCTTCAGGGGGCTGATAGAAAATCCTGTAATTGAGGGGGAGGAAAGATTCATTCACTCCGTTCTAGTTTTCTTCTTTCCTTTCATGTCGAATAACTCCAAAACCCAAGAGAGCCGGATGTCATAATGAACATTTTCAATTAGAGTGACAAAACAAGCGTGCTAAAAGAGGTGCACAGGACAATAATAGAACACACACAAGAATATCTGACACAAGTGATTGAAAACCTTCATTATAGCGAGCGCTTCAATCAATCGCCGTTCAGAAGTAAAGAAAAATCTCCTGTTCGGAACACGGGGGCAAGTGTTCCCATCTAAGTCAATTGGCTGACAAAATTGAACTAATTCCCTGTGCGCTTAGCTGTCAAGCAATCTTTTCAGAGATGTGCAGAAAGGAGGGAAGGGTTTCCGGGGGTTAGAACAGACTGTTATGCATTACTCTGTGTGATTGCGGCATGACGTTTTTCCTACATAATTTCTCTTTTATGACATCTGATGAAAAATACCATCAGGAATGTGATAGCTAGACAGGCTACATGGCCTCAAAATGAGTGTGCTTTATATTTTTCTCAAAGCTAGTCTAATCATCTAATCCAATTGTGTTGTTTAAAGACCTAGAAATTAGTTCTTCACACATTATTTAAAAAGGCATTAGATAGGTTTAGTTCAATTGTATTGCAAGCACACTATAGTGACACAAAACGAAAAGATAAAAAGTTCACATGCACATCAGTTCTAACAGCAAAGCACTTTTGTCAACAATATGAACAGTTACAGGTGCAGGAGTTGTTTCAAACAAGCAGAGACGGTGGCATTAAGCAGACGCTGGTTTGTTGAGCATATACTCATGCTCAGAAAGCCGTGTCCAATCTCAGCTGGTATCCGTTAACCAGCTCATTAATTTCCTCTGGATATCTTCAGTTAATCTTGGAAAATGCCCATTTGAGGCGACTTAATGGCACGCTGGTGCATAAGCTGATGAATGCAAACACACACACAGATGCAGACATACACACTATTTCCTGCTAATGAACTCAGCTGACTTGCTTTCTAAGACTGAAGCAGATAACAGGCCAGCACAGACATTTAAAGCATCTGTTCAACACTGGTCCAGCTTTTGGTGTGAACAACGAGTAGACCTATAATGTATATTTGTTTTCAAAGCTGTCCAGTGCTGTCCAAGTGTTTTGGCCAAACAAATTTAATTGAGTAGGAAGACAAGGAACTCGGTCAGCTTCAGCATTCCTCTCTCCCGAGCTGAGCATGTTTTTATGCCTGCAATGCACTGCTTTTTAAAACCTTTTCCAGCAACTGGTAAGAATTCAAACAGTTGAAATTAAATGTCCAGTTCAATAATGAATAAATCTCCCATGTCTGATTTAAACATCAATTATATAACTAGATTTTTACTTTTTCTGTGGCGCTTGCCTGAGTAAAATCATCCAGAGTGTGAAAATGACCACTTAAAGTTATAGCACACCTCTTCACAAGACGTAAGATTTGCAGTCTTACATGACATTTACATTGCATTTATGCATTTGGCAGACGCATTTATCCAAAGCGACTTACATTTCACTAAAGGTTTCAATTTTAATCAGTTTAGCATTGCCTGAGAATCGACCTATGACCTTGGTGTTGCTAGCGTCATGCACTGTTTGAGCTACCATCATGCTATCAATCATGTTCATTCCGGGATGGATTCCCATAATTCCGACTAATAGTGGTGTTTCATTTGTGGACAAATTTGTGCTTTTGAGCTAATCTTTTAGGTGAATTACCAGAGTAGCTCTATCTCTGTTTTTTTATTTTCTCAAATTTCAGTTCCATGCATTGAGACTCTGAACATAGCTAAATGGGCCATGTTGTTCATTAAAAAGAAACAAGATAAATCAGGCATCTTTTTTGTGAAAGATATTCTACTAACTGACTCAACAAATGAACAAAACTGTGCATGTTGTTTGCTGTTAAGAGCTATGAAAGGTGAATCTGTTGATTGAATGATTCAATGACTCACTCATAACACACAAAAGGATTGTCTCTACATACTGGTGTAATGATAGCCTGGGTTTCCCCATACTGCCTTTGCGCAGTGCGATTTTATTCACGCTGCTAGGCAGTCTGGATACCATGGACCAAATTCTCAGCGAGGGGACCAATCACAGAACAGGGAGGACACACCGAAGCAGTTTGTTTATACCTATGGATCAAACATGGCAGCAGACGCGAAGTTACCTTTCGATGCAGCCTTAGATATTGTTCTAAGCAGTTTAGAACGCAAATAAATCTCTGACCCATCGTCTTCTTCCTCGTCTAATTTCTTTCGCTCTACATACGTTATCTGGTATAATTGAAACGATTGGCTATGAGCTACGTACAGGCGCATTTGATAGACATTTGTAGCACCCAATAAACGGCTCTGGGCATTCGTAAACCACGCCTCAAATACGAGAAAATGAACATGTGGTTCCCAGACCACGTCTCAATGTCAATGAGACGTGGTCTGACGTTAGCCAGGCAAGTGTAATGATGTAACATGCAAAAACAGACTGTGGATGAATCAGTGAACAAATCTGAATAGATTTTTTTTTTTAGGTGAACAGATTCAGAAGCCATTGAAATTAATCACCACTAATAGGTGCAAGCATCTTGAACAATATAAATTTGTTCAGAGCTTCCAGCGCAGGCAAGGCAGTAACACATTTCACATGCCTGGAAAACAGGCAAAGCATCCTCAGTCACTCAGGGAGTATTCCCAGAAATAAATTACATTTCTTTGCAAATCAACTTAAGTGTATCGTGGGCATATTTTCCAATTTGGTTTTAGAAGTTCAAAGAGCAACAGGGCAGGCTCTCCGACGTGTTGTGCATGCCTCAACATGTTCCAGAGTAGCTCTCTCTCTGTTTTTTATTTTCTCAAATTTCATTCCCTTCCCCCTCTAGGAGCATTTTCACCTTACACCTTCCTTCCCAGCTCTTAAGTGTGTGTGAAAGTTTTCAGGGCTCTCTCCCATTTATCTATCACACACACAAATGCCCTCACCCTGGCCTCGTATAACTGCCCCTCCCTCCCCCACAGGCCTCTTCTGCCTCCAACTAACCTTAGCGAACCCCTGAGCACCAGCTCATTCCCCAGTCCCCTGCAGTGCTGTGCCCAGCAGGATTGCACTACCCCTGGGAGAGAGACAGCCAGACTCCTGGCCGAGAGGCTGGGTGAGACAAGACCCCTGGAGGGAAGATGTCAATAAACAACTTCCTGTTGCTGGACCCCTGACTAAACACCGGCCAAAAGCCCAAATTGCCAGGGTTGTCATGACTACTGCAGTGGGCCACCGGAGCAGTGCGAGAAAAAAAGGAGAAACAGGATCCAGAAGAATGCGTGTGAACAGTGACTGGACTGACGGTCATTTGTTTATTAGCCTTTCCCTCAGCCGGTCTAAAGCAGCGTGGTAATCAAATTAAACATGAGATCATAACAGTCCAAGAAGGTGTCTGAACAAAGAAGACAGTTGCTCTGAACAAGAGAAATGTATCCAAAAATCACATTATGATCCAACTCTGACAAGTCAGTCTGTCTGGTTTTATTTTATTTTAATATTCTTTTAGCGGCAGTGCTGTAGAGAGGATAAATATAGGCCTGGTTTCACAGACAGGGCTTAGATTAAGCCAGGATTAGGCCTTACTTTAATTAGGACATTTAAATGGCTTTTATAAACATGCCTTAGAAAAAACCTTACTGGTGTGCATCTTGAGACATATTCATATTTTATAAGTTAACACATAATAGCATATAAGCAAAACTGAGTACTCGCGCGCTCTATAAGCAGCAGCTTTATGTGCGGTCGTTTCAGGTGGGTGCACTCCAAAAAAGTCTCTCAGAAAGCGAGCGCGTGTGCCGAAATGAGTCCTCTTTTGCTGCTTATTGCGCTTGAATGGTTTAAAATCATGGCTTAAAATTCCTTTCAAATGATAAGCTTTCATGATGGTGCAGTACGGCAACGTCACAATAGTCCAAAATCTCTACCGGCTGACAAATTTCTACCAGTTAATTGTACTGCCGGTATATCGCCCACCCCTAGCTTTCGGTGTCAGTCACTTCCAATACTGTAGCTGTACAAAAACAGTCCGTTATGCTGCTTGATATTAAAAACTGCTTTTTAATTTGATATTTTTTTCATTTATTATTGTAATCATAAACACTGGTTTGATGTGCAAATAGTTTTACCATTTACTGAAATTAGTTATTCTTTTAGTTATCTATAGCGGCTAATAAATGCCGGATGTCTCGCACATTAACAGGAAATAGCTTTATTATATGTATTATATGTTTTTGTTTGATCAGGCATTATAAACAAGCTAGGAGACTGAATGGACCGGTGGACTAAATTGTTCATTACACCACAAATTCAAGGAATATGGTTCATACTAAAGCTGAAAGTATGCCTCAGTTATATATTTAATGCTATAAAAAGCAGATAGCTCCAATTTCTTCCAATGTGTATTATATGTGTTTGTATCTACTCGATAAACCCAGAGACTTTAAATGTGATCGGGCTGGCCACCAATTTATGCAGCCTTGCTTTTCTATTTAAAAGTCCAATTAAAAGTGTAAAAGACAACGTTAGGTGAAAAGCATTCTTTACAGCTCCTTAAGGTTAAGACAGCTGATATACAGCATCCAAGTCGAATAAAACTACACGCACCACCAAACTCCAATCTCGACAGTTAAAAAAAAAATGCTTAGTTAATTAAAAACCAGTGAAACAGATTTAACCTTGAGGGTATCTTGGCACTACTAATATTTAGCTGAATTGTTGGCATTAGCTAATTACAAGCCTACTGTCTATCGGTCAGCAGGCTTTGCTTTGAAGTCAAGAGGAGCTCTTCACATCACTGAGGCATGGAGAGAAGAAGGGAGGACAGACACTGGATGAGCGTATGCTGCAGGGTGTACCATCCTCCCTGGTTTTATTTCCTGTCCGCAACCCTCCTGTCATTTACAAAACAATTAGAGTTGCAGAAATGGGCATGAAAGAACTGGGGAGGGATGGTGCAAATTTGCGAAATTAAACGAAATGCCACAGGCCTTGAATTGCACAATCTTTAACGATAATTAAAGGAGCATCAATCTCTGAAGTCTTCTGTGCACGGCTTGAAGTATCAGCAAACTGTGGTTGGTTTTTGTGGAAGGAAGTGAGAGGGTGGTAAAGAGTTATTGAGAAAAAGAGTGAGAGAGAGAGAGTGAGAGAAGCTTGCAGCTCAATTAAAATCCACAAGTATAAACTTTGGCTGGGCAAGGTGACGCTTCCTGTTCTGGCCTGCCTAATCCCGAGACGGTACACTGAGAGAGAACAAAGGCAAACCCCCACACGCATAAACACACACACACACCTACCCTCCACACACACCGGATATATAAATCCCCACAGAAGCACGTTGGAAGGAATGGAGGGGGGGAAATGCAATCCACTCACGTGCACAGTTTAGTTTGGTGGCCTGGGCCTTGAAGTTTTTTAGATGCTGAAGATTTTTACTCATTTCCCCCTTATTAGGATGTTTTCTTTGCTCCCAAGGAGTTCCCTTTAAAATAATATTCTAGGTTAAAGTTTTGTAGGGTAAACTACAAAACAGGGTTCAGCAATAAAGTAGGCCAGCTAAAAAAAAAAATGTAAAAGTTGCAAGAAATTAGATTACATAATAATATATTTTATTATAGAATTTAGAAACTAATAATTGTATTTGGCAAGGATGCATTAAATTGAATAAAAGTGACAGTAAATGCATTTGTAATGTTACAAAAATTATATACTGTATATATACTGTATAGAATATATAGAATATTCTAGTATGTAGAATACTGTATATTTCAAATAAATGCTGTTCTTTTGAACTTTCTATTCATCAAAAAATCTTGAAAAAAGTATCATAGTTTAGACAAAAATATTAAGGAACACAACAGATGCTAACAATGATACCAATAAGAAATGTTTATTTAGCACCCAATCTCCATTTTAGGTTGATTTATGAAGGATCATGTCACACTGAAATGATGCTGAAATGATGCTGAAAATTCAGCTTTGCCATCACAGGAATAAAATGCTTTTAAAAAATATATTTAAAAAGAGGCATTTTAAATTATAATAGTTCATAATATTACTGTTTTACAGTATTTCTAATCAAATAAATACAGCCTTGTTGATCATAAAAAAAACTGAATGGTATTTGAATGGTAACAAATGTACAGCATCTTGTGAAATGCACAATGGATGCCCCTTAGACTTCAATTGCAAGAGCATTTCTGTGCTTATTGTTTTAAAGAAATAGTTTCTTATGGTAATCAACAGCATACCACAGATAATGTTCATATAGCTTAACTTTAACCCAGAACATTCCAGAAGGAAAAAAAAAAAACTAAAAGAAAAAAGGAGCCTTTTAGGACCTCTCTAAATATGAGATTCTAGGATTGTGATTGTATGCTCTTAGGAAGAGTGTTGTAAACATGTGATCAGTGGATGTATCTATAGGTGTTTTTACCTCCAGAATATGTTCATCCTGCTGTTCTCTGTCCAGCTTCCGAGACGTGGTGGCAACTAGACCTGCAAGCACATGAGCACAATTTAATAATCCCAATAAAACTCATAACTTGATCCAAATAAAAACAAGTTTAGTTAGTGCAACATTTAGACATGGATAAACAAAGTTTTTTTACTACATTTTTCTTAGTGCAATAATACAATTTCATCTTTGAGGAAGTAACCTAGACATTCTCAAAAGGAGGTTGTGTTAAATTTATTTAACTTCTGGGTGCAATCGTGTTGAGTTAACCCCCCTTCTACACACACACGTTAAATTCATCTGAACAGAACTGCAGAAAATGGTATTGTGCCTGTGTCAGGACTGTTTTAAAGCTGAACAAATAGCCATGCTTTAAACACACACTCACACTGCCAACGCAAACCTCACACACTACCTTCAAGCAAACACACAACACTCATTATAAAGAGCTTCAAACGCTGAAAAGATGAGTGAAATGTCAATGTAACCATCACTGTGGTTACTCCGTGTGTGAACCTGTTAGTAGGTGTATGTTTTTCTGTGGTGGGTTTTTGAAGATTTCTCTCAAGAGCTTTGCTTTATAATACAGCAAAATAGAATCAGAGCTAAAAGGAAATTCGACTGGAAGTGAAATCAAGTGCCGAACCTGGAGAAGAGTCTATAACAGACAGGCAGATCGAACAACAATGCAAATGAGGACACATTTCTGTAAAGAGCGTCTCGATTGCAGATAATAAGCAGACTTGTGTTTCTCCGTCAGTATAATTATACATTAGATGGGGCAGAGCACGCGGCTGACGTTGCCAGCCCCGGCCACACGAGAGACGCCTGCCGACCGCACCACGTCTGATTAGTGCAGAAAAAGGATTTCCGAAACCAGAAGCCATCAATGGCGCACATGCAGGCAGCAGAAATAGCCTGGCCACAACACGCCTCTTGCTCCTGGTCAAAACTGTGTTAGGCTGCTAACCAACTCTCTCTCCTTTGCTCTCGCAGTCATACATGGGAATGAAAATAAACTCTGAATGCGGGCAGTCATCAAAATCTCTACACTTTAAAACGTTATATTAAAGGCAATGCTACGTTTATAGACCAAGAACTTGACCAGAATGGAAAAGGACATTAAATAGGCATATTTAACAAGGTTATTTTTCACTCTTAGGATTTGTAAAGTAACAATATGTGGCTGATATTCTGAGTAAATTAGCTTTTACATGTCTCCCAGGAGTTTGGTGTTCAGAATATGCAGATGACTCTTTTCCACTATTAAATACTATTTCATGAGTTAACATGCATATTGCATATGCATATTAAGCTAAAACAAATCTCTCGGCTGAAACGAACCCCCTTCCCCTAGATATTGTTCCACGTGAGCGTATGCGTGTACTGCTGAGGTGTACGTCTGCTGGATGGACCTTAAGAACATGCTGCTAAACAGACGCCCATGTTCGTACCCACAATCCATTTCTTCCCGGGCCAAAAAAACGGTAGCGGGCTAAGCTAGCCAAAGAAAATTACAGTTCAGCCATTTTTGGAAAAAGAAAAACAAGAATGAAGCTGGGAGATGCGGGAGCAAATGGAAGGAAGAAAAGAAAGAAAGAAAGAAAGAAAGAAAGAAAGAAAGAAAGAAAGAAAGAAAGAAAGAAAGAAAGAAAGAAAGAAAGAAAGAAAGAAAGAAAGAAAGAAAGAAAGAAAGAAAGATAGAAAGAACTGGTTTATGATGTTAATGCTAGTTTGGTTGACCAAGGAACTCTGGCTAGTTTAGAAGCCTGGTGGGGACACCAGTAAACTGGGGTGAATCATCCTCTTTGCAGGAACCTCATTTCATTAGCTTTAATTTTACCCTCTGAGAAAGCAAATACATTTTGCCCAAATATTTAATTATTTGTTCTGTCTGCATAGTCTGAGGTACTTACAGTTAGTGCTTGTCTCGCTGAGCGCAAGCGCGTGAGCCTCGCCTAAAATCCTCTCTGCTAACCAGTAACCACTGTACTCCTACAATAAACCCATAGAGAAATCTCACAAATAATGATAGTGCCGCCACACTGCCCCAGGACAAAAGAAAAGGAAAAAATCAGAAGGAAACCAGCAAAAAAAGAGCATCGAAGTGCCTCAGTAAATGACACTTGGGTTTTTTTCTCTTTCTGGTTCACTTGAACTCTCCCTCACTCAGACGGTAGGCCATTGATGGACTTTAGAAGAGGTATCATTTAGCAGGCAGGAATGCAACACTCCGTATCTGAGACTGAGGTGCTACATTCCTCATTAAGGGTCTCGAACACATGTTAAAGCACACACACTTAAAGCAGCGCACATGCAGCACTATTAAACACAGATGAATGTACATACAAAATGCTCTCAAGGCCTACTAACAAGCACAAAACAGTCCGTGCCACAGCTACATAGATAAATGAGTACACACACAAAGATGTGCTCTACAGTGGGCAGACCCGGGCAACGTTCCCAAATGGACCCTAACCCTCCTCCCCATTCTAACACATACTGTGTGTGTGAATGGCTGCCATTTCAGAGCTGAGAGAGAGAGATAGAAGGGCAACACTTGAAGTTGAGAAAGGAGTCTTTGCTGGGTTTGTCTCTCAGAAAAAGCCCCATGTTAGCTTTACACCATTAACCTCAGACCACTTTAGAGCCTATCAAAGACACACTACACACACAAATATGTGGTCCGACAAGTCATACAAATGCTTAATTTTTTTAGATTAAGCTACTAATACATTTGTTTCCCTCAACTATATGTACTATATGTTTACATTAAATAGCGTATAAAGGACCTGTTAAAGGCATTTACAGTAACAGTGATTTGTAGTGGCAAAGTAACCAAATAGTAATTCATTTTCAATCAGAGCTTGCAGTTAAAGATGACATAAGCATAGGTGGCAACTATTAGGGATACACCACCATTAAAGTTGGCATGAAACATAAGTAAATGTAAAATCTCAAATAAATGGTAAAAATATCAACTATTATATTACAGAAATATTGTGCATATCTAGTAGAAACCATTCAAAAGGAGCAATTTTGCTGACCTGGGAAAAATATATATTCTCTCTCTCTCTCTCTCTCTCTCTCTCTCTCTCTCTCTCTCTCTCTCTCTCTCTCTCTCTCTCTCTCTCTCTCTCTCTCTCTCTCTCTCTCTCTCTCTCTCTCTCTCTCTCTCTCTCTCTCTCTCTCTCTCTCTCTCTCTCTCTCTCTCTCTCTCTCTATAAAATCAAAATAGGTCCTCTCAAAATCATTGGTGGATAAAGCAGACATGATCAGAATAAATCCCATCAGTTTCGCCTGGTGGCTTCAGCTCAGTCTCCGCATTTAGCCACCAAAGGCCCCTGGAAATGGGGCAGCTGATGGTAGGAAATTCCTATCGAGTGACTGAGATTAACAACACTGAGCTTTCAGACCTCCGCTCTATTCGGTGTACTAACTCCATTTAGAGTGTGGGTCAGGAAGAGAGAGAGAATGAACAAGAATAAAGAGACAAATCCCTGGCAGATAATTTCTCTTTCAAAACATTCTTTCTGATTTGAGTATTCCAGAGCTCATGGCTCACTCATGCATGGGGACGACCTGGATTTACTACACTAAATCACTGCATTCCTGCCTCAATGCGAACATGACCTTGCGCACACATGCTTGCACAAAGACTGCTGCATTGATTTTTTTTCTACATCACAAGGTATGGCACACAACCACAAAAAGTATCTGCCCCGTCCTTTAAGGATAAGGTGCTTCTGCACCACTAGTGGCACCAAAAGGAATCGCAAAAATAATGATAATTGAGTGCTGCAGGAATGCGTCCTAAAACCCGGAAATAAGTCGCCATTTTTTAATTTCCGGTTCCATTGTCTCAAAGTCAATACGTTTTTTGTTTTTTTTGGGTTTTTGGTTAAATACCTGAATTAAGGTTAACACAAACTCAAGGTATTTTCACAATTTCTTCTACAACATAAAATACATCAATAATAGGGGTCCACCGAAATAAATTCTGGGCAGAAACCAAAAATTCAGAATTCACTTGGCCGAAAACTGAAGAAAATAAAATAATTTATCAAACTTATTTAATAATCAAATAGCTAAAACTGAGTTGTACAAACATTTAAATTGCACATAAGGCAGTTCTTACATCAACTTTTTAATAATATAATTGTTTCTCTACTCCAGATTTTTGGTGAACTAAACATATCACAATAAACTGTAATAACTTGTAATAAACAATATACAACAAATCACAATAAACTGTAATAACTTGTTTTCATGACAGATTAATTCAAACATAGCCTACATTAAATAATGAAGACATCACTGACAGGTTAAGTAAAAATATAATATGTAATACAGTACATATATTTAGCAAAATGCTTTTGATGAGTTTTTAGACATTGAATAGCTTTCTTGAGGTAAATGTAACATTAAGTGTTATTGTATAGCCTACAAGCTGTTTTATTTACGTCTTTCCCCGGTTGAAAAACTGACGGAGCGATTACATTAGACAAGATTTATTTCAGTAAGTTGTAATGTACTGTATCTTTCAACATAGCTTCTGGTGTTCACCCATGTTTATTTTGTGCTGTAACTAGTAAAGAGGACATGAGATGATCGTTCGCTTCATCCATGCTGCAGCTACAGTGATCTGTCATGCTGTATTAAAGAGCGCCAAAACAATTTATTGTTTGAATTTTGTAATATAATTGACAATTATAAAGTTGAGACTTTGCTTCATATTAAAAGTAACAAAGCAAAAAGATTTTTGAGATTATTGGATGGCAGGTGCGCTACAAATATTTGGTGAACCTTTGTTCAAGCATCAACAGAAAACAGACAAAGATTTTAGAGAGAAATCATATAATTGCCTATTAACATCGAGAAATGAATATTGTCAATCCAGAGCTATAGTGTACACAGAACTGACATGTTTAACTTGTAGATTATCCACGTTGTGTGCACAAAATAGATGCTAAACAGTCAAAATGTGCCATTGGAGAAGCGCTAGTAATTAAACATCTGTTTCGGTCACTGATTTCGTCCCAAACCCGAAAATAAGCTGTTTTGACTGAAAATTTTCGCTAGGTGAAATTTTGTTGCATCCCTAATAAATAATAACCCACTCGTGATTTTTTAAAAGCTTTTATGTGTCTTGAAAAAGGACCTTGCTAAAAAGTGGCTAAATGGGACTAAGGAGTTGTTGTGGACATTATTAAACATTATTACGCCAAACAGAAAAACGCAATCACTCACTAGATATTATACTCGCTCTCTACCAGACTATTTTAACTAAATATTAAATAAAGATTGAATGAGTTGTTAGAAGCTTAGTGGAGGTGACGTTAAAGTCATACAACTACGATGTTCTTTGTTTATAGCCTAAATTTAGCTTTATACTTATTTTAGCTTTAAATTTTTTAAATTTAGCTTTATACTTTATACTTTATACTACATTATTTTAGCATTGAGGGGATACTAATAATCACAAGCTTCTTTAACAATGGCAAATCACATTGTTAATTGTCTGTGTAACATATGCAAAGATTCTGTCAGAGGTCAAACGTTTTCATGGACTTTCGCTCACTCGGCTGGGTTGAATATCAGAGAGATATCTGGTGTGTGAAATCCGTAGGTTAGCAGTAAACAAACAGGACAGGTGTGCCGGTGGATATGTTCACAAGCCTCTAAAACCCTGCAACTTTATCCACAGGAATGAGTGTGAGGGAGGGGGAGTGATTTGTGTTTTTTTCCCCCTCTGCACCTCTCTTTAGTCTTGCATTCTTAATAACCTTTTGTGCCTCGTGCCAACTGTGGGAGCCTAAAAGGCAGGAAACAACAGGAAGTCGTTGGACATAGTATCCATTTCTTTTCAAGCTTCCCCTGCTTTGGGTTGAACCCATTGAAAAGAGCACATGGCATTGTTGTATAACAACCCAGTTTTTTCCCTTTTTTTCTCATCTAAAAAAAAGCAGGCCCTTACTAAAAGTTAATAGGAAGGTGGAAAGGAGAAAAGAGGAGAGGAAAGCAGGCCTTGTGAATCATTGCAGCTATATCCTCCTTTCACTCCTATTAAACAAGCAGAGCAGAGCTCAAAGGCACAGAGGTGGCTCATAGACTTCTAATTACCTGAGCCGATTTCTAGCCCAGCAGCCAGTGCTCTTGATATAGTCAGTACAGAGCGCTAAAACTACTGTGGTAAGATGACAAATAGAGAGCTAATGCAGATATCGGGTATTACACCAGAGATCTGATATTTCCAGAAATGTGTGTGGTGTCTGTGGATTGTACAGAACAAGAGCTGTCAACATTGTACTGAGCACAATTCTTTCTGCTTGTGCCTGCCAGCTAGATAAATAATTCCCATTCTCACACTACCTGCACACCCAAGGTCCAAAAATAACACTCAACAAGTGCAGTGTAATTTTTATATTTATTATGTTATAGTAAAATAGTAATAATATTTTGAATTAGCTTTTATTTTTTTATTTTCAGTTTTGTTTAATTTAATTTTAGTTTTTTTTAAATGCTGTGTTTATTAGTTTTTTCTATATAGCTTTATTTTTGATTTTAGTTTTATTGATTATTTAGCTTATTTCAGTTCGCAACATTTAATTTAAGTTACGTTTTTCCATCCCATGTTTACATTTTATTTTATTTCACTTTTATTTCAGTTACCAAACACGTACAAATAGTTTATGGCAAATAAGTCAAACTGAGTATAATCAGTGTTCGACAAACATTTGTCTAAGTAATTTTGTTGACTACATTTTTTTTTTCTATGGTGAACTATCCCTTTAAGCCTCTCATACATGAACATTTACTCACCCTCATGTTCTAAAACTGTATGACTTACTGCTGTCTGTGAACAATGTTGGGAACCAAACAATATCAGAGCTCATTGAAAAGTATAAACAAGCCTCAAAATATTTTTTTATGTTCCACAGTATAAAGAAAGTCATATAGGTTTGAAATGACATGAGTGAGGAGGATGACTAAATTATGACAATTTTCTTTTCTGGGTGAACTATCCCTTTAAGCTGAAAAGGCTTTAGACATGAAGGATATACTGATATTTGATATCTCTCTCTCTCTCTCTCTCTCTCTCTCTCTCTCTCTACACATGCGCTTACACTCTGAGAAATGAGTAGTTACGTTCACTTGTGTAAATACACTTCCTCACATAAAGGCTTTTCTTTTATCACATCGTTCGAAGTCCAACTCAGTGGGGTGCATTCGAAAATCAGGCTGAAAGGAGCTTTCAAGCAGATAGGTTAATTTCTCTTCACTGACAGGTAGAGCATAGAAAGAATATCTCTTACACTACACATACAGTCGAGCAAAAAAAGTGTAGTGCAGTCATTGAGAGAAAGCATTTCAACAGGGCAAAGGAAAAGATTGAGATGCTAGCAACCTGCCCACACACCTTACACAGAGCAAAGGCCTCTAGGAAAGACCTTAAAGAAACAGAGAAAGTGAGGGAATTTCATGAATAGAATGAAGGGGCAAAGGGAGTGTGTTAGCTAATGCATGAGCACTTATGCTGGAACATGTGACGAGTACATCCATACCATATTTATGCACACCCACACACTCACTCCATCACTGTAACTGTCCTGTGAGGAAGGGATTGAGGTCAGTGTGAGCAGGTTAACCAGACTCTGGTCTTTTTTGCACTCAAAACTCTGGAACAATCTGTTCACCTGCAGTGCGTGTCATTATCCTTAGCTACACTCGCTGAACAAATCTGCGGCTGTGAAAGAAGCTCTAGGACAAAACACAAATTCAACAGGGATCCATGTTTCTCTGCCAGCTATCTCCATGGAAAATTCTAGTGCTTTTTTGTTGAGTGTGGCTGTGGCGCACAGGTGTCAGAGAAAATTACAGTCTTCAGATGTTATGAGCTGGAATTTTAAGGCGGCTGTATTTTGCATTTTCTTTATTGCCTGACTGTCTTTTAAATAAATATCTATATTTATTTATGTATCACTATTTCATTTATTTATTTATTTTTACCCATCTTAATTATTTATATTTACCCATCTGGATGGATGGATGGATGGATGAAATGTGCTCATATAGATGTGTGTTTTTGAACAAGTCATTTTACAGCTTTCTATAAATGGACTGTGTGGGAGCTTTGTTGTGCATATTCGATTATGTCTACATAGCACAATAAACTCAAGGAAACAAAAGATCAAGGAAAATCCTGTTTTCCATGACATGTTCCCTTCAATGAAACACAAAAGCAGCACTAAGACCTGTTTACTGTTGCCAAAAAAAAATAAAAAAAAATTCACTCATCCAAGCCCTTAGTTACCTCACACAAAACTAAATCAACCAGTCAATATCGTCCAAGGTGCTTTTGTGACCATGAAGACATATATGCCAGCTGAGAATAGGGCTGTAGCGATAACCGCAATATTGTAATACTGGGATACTGACAAGCCAACCGCAGAGGAACGCAAGCAAACGCCGCAAACGCAATGTTCGCGTTTTTTCTTTTTTCATAAGGCATAAGACTTCACGAACCGTAACTGCCACAATGTTAAAGGGTTAGTTCACCCAAAAATGAAAATTATGTCATTAATGACTCACCCTCATGTCGTTCCAAGCCCGTAAGACCTCCGTTCATCTTCGGAACACAGTTTAAGATATTTTAGATTTAGTCCGAGAGTTTTCTGTCCCTCCATTGAAAATGTATGTACGGTATACTGTCCTTGTCCAGAAAGGAAATAAAGACATCATCAAAGTAGTCCATGTGACATCAGTGGGTTAGTTAGAATGTTTTGAAGCATTGAAAATACATTTTGGTCCAAAAATAACAAAAACTACGACTTCATTCAGCATTGTATTCTCTTCCGGTTCTGTTGTCAATCCGCGTTCAGTGACGCTGATGACGTGCTATCTGGTGCGTCCGTGTATTCGGGTTCAAATAAATATGGCTGGGCAAAAAAAAAGCAAGTCTTCCTCTGTGTCGAAATCCTCTGTTTACAGCTTGGGTCTCCCTCAGACTGTAAACGAAGCTCGGGCGCACCAGATTACACGTCAGCAGCATCTTACGTCACCAGCATCACTGAACGCGGATTGACAACAGAACCGGAAGAGAATACAATGCTGAATGAAGTCGTAGTTTTTGTTATTTTTGGACCAAAATGTATTTTCGATGCTTCAAAACATTCTAACTAACCCACTGATGTCACATGGACTACTTTGATGATGTCTTTATTTCCTTTCTGGACAAGGACAGTATACCGTACATACATTTACAATGGAGGAACAGAAAACTCTCGGACTAAATCTAAAATATCTTAAACTGTGTTCCGAAGATGAACGGAGGTCTTACGGGCTTGGAACGACATGAGGGTGAGTCATTAATGACATCATTTTTATTTTTGGGTGAACTAACCCTTTAACAGAAAGTAAATAAAGTTAATAAAAGGCTGATTTGATGTTTACTTGACCGTCAGGACAGCTGTTTCGGTGGTTGCCTAGCAACATAAAAAACGCAGCGCACTGCTAGTTCTGTGTGAACGGGGCAGTACTGTGCACCTCGCGTTTGGTGTGATCGGGGCCTTAGAAAGCCTCTCGTCCAGTTAGATTCGAGGACCAGAACGAACTAGTATAGGCTACTAATACAATAGCCCTATATATATAGCAAAAATTTAAAAAGGCGATAATATTGCATATCGCGATATTGAACCACTCAAAATCACTGCAAGGGAAATTCCTTCACCACGACAGCATTGGCTGAGAAATAAACAATCAAACATCAAGGCTGCAGATGTGCTTTTCACCGATCTACCAGCAAACCAGCAAACATGTTTATTCTGTTTCTTCCCACAGGTCCTATTTTTTGCAGGGCAGCTTTGTAGATGAGCCAGCACAGGGCTCTGCTGTTTCTGAGCATGTAATTACTGAGCTTTGGCCAGCTGTATATTTAACTGTTTTATCGTAAGGCGTGATGTTTTGTGCAGAAAAATGAAATACTAATAATAGAGGTCAGCAGTGATAATTAAACTCTATACTCAATGAAGCATTCATGGAAACCTTGTTCAAATATATACAACGCAGGTAGCTATGGTGTTATTGCAGCCTGTGATAAGGGTTACGAGTTAATTGCTTGATTGCTTTGAGCCATATCGCATGAAGCGGTTTTAAGTGTTGCAAGGAAGTTATGAATTTTTTAAATGACTAACAATATTGTAGACTACGACACTGCACACTCTTTCTTTCTCACACAAGTGCACTTTCTCACACTGGTACTCGTGTAGAAATATTTAGTGTGGATCTCTTAGTTTGGAGCTGATACATTTTTAACAGGTTTTGATATGCTGGAACGCACCAAGCTTGTCTGCTGCCTTACCTGGGGAAAAGGGTCTGTCACACTCCACTTTTCTTTCTATTGACTTCCATTCATACAAATGCAGGAAATCGGAAACACAAGATCGTGCAAAGTTCTCTACATTCCAAAGTTCAAGCTTGGTGAACTCTGACCAGTGATTTGCATCACGTGAAGACGTGTGACCAATAGAACACTGAAAACTCACAGTGTGACCTCTTAACTTAGGGCTGGGTAACTCTGGCCCTCAAGAAGAGTTTAGCTCCAACTCTGATGAAACTCACATGCCTGTAGCTTTCTAGTAATCCTAAAGCCCTTGATTAGCTTGTTCATTTGTGTTCGAGTAGGGTTGAAGCTAAACTCTGCAGGAAAGTGGATCTCAAGGAACACAGTTGCCCATCCCTGTCTTAGATGAATTAAAAGAACAAACTTTAATGCTGCAGGTTTGCAGCGTTGCATGAAAGTTTTTAGATTTTGGATTTATTATTTTGTTACATGTTAAATTTGTGGGGGTTTTAAAAGGCAACCACAGAGCTGACATCATGTCTTGTCCGTTGTAATGTGGCTGCCACATTCTTTTTGCAGAAGTCCCTGAAATTCTGACCGAAATCTTTCATTTATTTGAGGTAGTGACTGAAGTTTTTCATTTACTTTTAAAGGTAGTGGCTGGAACCTTTCATTTTTATTCTAAGGAGTAAGGAGGTAGTGAATGTTTTTTTTCTTCCATTTTCATTCTGTGTCAGTAAGTGGAGTCTTTCATTTTCCCTCTGAGCTCAAAACTCAAACAGTAGTGCAAGTCATCATGATTAAATGGGTTAAACTCCTGGTTATTGTGAAATGCTTATTAAAGCAGGGAAAGCATTATCTTGTTCATTCATCACCCATGATAAGTAAATCGGGGCTAAAGGAAATTCAACCAGACAAACCAATCAACCTTGAGGCAGTATTATTTCTATAGTATTCATTTTAATTTTTGTTTAATTTGTAGTCATTTCATGTGTTTTTTGACATTTTTATTAGCTTTTTCAAATATTCCTATGTACCTTTAATTTTTTTATTTCAGTTTTAGTTTTCAGTTAAATGTATTTACATACTTTATTTCAGCTTTATTACAAATAATGAAAACAATTTTTAATAGTTTCAATTTTTAGTTGTAGTTAATCATTGCCTTAAGGCTGAATTTTAGTTTATTCATTGACAGAAAATAACATCCCCCTTTTTTCTTTTTTTTTTTTTTTAGAAACACTGTTTAAATAGAACATAACTAAGGTGATGTGATAAATATGATGTAACCAGGTCTGTGTCACAGATTTCCTCCATTGAACTTCATTCATTTACATGTACATACTGTGCAGCTGTTTGTTATCTAGGAAGTGACGGACCCATCCCTTATTGCTCCCAGGTATGTTATATTATGTCTGAGTCCGTAAGTGTTTGGGTGGGTGAGAAGAACCCTGTGCTTTTAAAGAACTATGTACCGTCTACATTACATACCGATATGGTTGTACAAGATCAGTTTTGCTTTGCAGAGCCTTTCCCCTTTCCTTATCTGATATGCACTTGATGACAAAATATTTAGGGAACTTCTTTGAACAATCTTTGTTGATGACTATGAACGAATGACTTCAGAACATGAAACTAGAAGCGTTGCAAAAAGACATTTCCTAAATAGAAGTCTTATCTCTTTCTTGTAACACACAAAAATGCACTTATAATCCACACATCTGCCGCTCCTGGAATGGTTAATATTCGACTAAAAAAAATCAGACTGCCTCTCTTTTTTCCTCCCTTCCCTTTCTTTCTTTCCCTGGAGCGAATCCAAGTGTGGAACAGTTACTGAGAGAACACCGTCTGCTGGAGGACAAACCCTTATTTGGTCTGAAAACTCATTGGCCAATGCTAGCAAAAATAACCTTCACATTTGTGTATGTAACTGCATGGGGAAAAAAGACCACACAAGTCAGTAAAACACTGTGAGAGAGGCTGGCCACCAACTTTCACAGACTGGCCAAAACCTTCAACTCAAATTAAACTTCAGGGCCAGTTTCTCAGACTGATTGCTTTCAGGTTCACAAAAGTCGAGCAATGCTTCAGTGGGCTTTTCATTTCACATTCTCACTAAGTGGATTTGAAATATTGTGGATTTCAGAGACCCGTACCCATAGGAAAGAAAAATTCACAAACAAGATATCTTTAATATCTCAGTTGTTCCTCATATACAGCAATGGGAATGAATTTAGAGCAAATGAGACTTTTGCTTAAGTTTGCATAAGATTTCATAAGAAGACCCTAGTAATATCACACACAGAAAAATGTCTCAAACTTCGCTCTGAACAGTTCTCATGAAATTCTTAATTTAGCTCAATACTCTTACTTTACACTACCGTTCAAAGGTTTCAGGTCACTTTTTTAAGAAATTGATACTTTTATCCAGCAAGGATGCATTAAATTGATCAAAAGTGAAAAATGTATAATATTACAGAATTTCTATTTCAAATAAATGTGCTGCTTTATTGAACTTTCTATTCATTAAAGTATCCTGAAAATGTTTGAAAAAAATACTAAGCAACACTGTATTTAACATTGATAATGAGAATGTCTCTTAAGCACCAAATCAGCATATTAAAATGATTTATGAAGACTTCTTTCAAAAATATTATCGTTAAATCGTTCAGGGGCGGTACGATTTGTTTGGTGTAAATCAATAGTTGGTTCATTTTTGTCTGTTTTCTCTTCCCCTTGTGGGAGCAATAGGATTGTAGCCACTAGCTATCACAGTGTTCCTCAGTTAAGCTTTACAAGTTATTTGTTCTTAGAACTAAAACAAGTTCAGACAACAATGGTGGAGGTATTGCAGGCGCAAGGTAATCTGACCTAACATGTTCCTGAAATGTCCTGATTCTGAACTTGAAGTGATCATTTCAAGGTTTCCTACAGCAGCAGGCCTTTGAGTTTGCTGTTTGCACCTTTTTACGCCTGTTCTCCTTGGTATGCTGGCAAAATCATGTCCTACTCTACAGGGGAGAAGAGGATGAGGGAGGGAAACCATAGCTGTATAAAATATTCAGTGTGGGTCCATTTAGTAAACCCCATATGCGTACACAGTGATCCATGAAGAGAGAGAGAGAGAGAGAGAGAGAGAGAGAGAGAGAGAGAGAGAGAGAGGGTGAGAAAACAAGAACACGCAAAAGATCTGAGAGCAGGCGAGTGTGCCTTCGTACGCTTATTCACTGAGCCTATGCTTCAGTAGATTTACATAAAAAAACAGGTTTGGAACTGATGGCACTCAAAGAATCTCAGAAGACCATTAGGACGTAGCTAGACTCTTCCTGTCTGTTTGTATGTGTCCTGTAGATGAATGTCTACTCTAATGGACCATTTTCACTGTACTGATGTAGCATCAAACCGAACAAAATCAGCTCTGCAAACCATGCTTGACTGGGAAATGAATTACTGATTTGTGTGTGACCTGAACAAATAATTAACAGAATTGCTGTTTGTTACCATACACAGTGTTTGAGCTCGGTAAGATTTTTAAAATGTTTTTGAAAGAAAGTCTCTTATGCTCACCAAGGCATTAATTTGATTGATAAAATATTTCACAATATTACTGTTTTTACTGTATTTTTTTTTATTTCAAATATATTTTAATATATTTATATATTTCAAAATGTAATGCTGAACAATGCTGAATTTTCAGCAGTCATTACTTAAGTCTTCAGTGTCACATGATCCTTCAGAAATTATAATATGTTGATTTAGATTAAGTAACATTTCTTATTATCAGTGCTGCTTATGCATTGTTTTTTTTTCAGGATTCTTTAAATAGAAAGTTTGAAGGAACATTTATTTTAAATATCATTTTTTGTAACAATGAACATGTTTTAACTGTGATTTTTGACCATGTCAGAATAGAAGTATTAATATCTTAAAAATGAATATCTTAAAAATTAAGAGTAAAAACAAAAGTGCATGGATTCCTTTTAGCATCATAGCACAAAAACTAAAGCCTGTTAACTCAGATGCAATTAAAGTGTGTGTGCTATATAAAAGTACAATATTTGCTTTTCCCCCCACTGTGTATGATCCTGAAATGTCAGCATTCATTTTATTCTTGATTTAAAGCAAAATGAACTCTGAGATATTATTTGAATGGTTAACCAATATGGGTGAAGAGTAATTTAGAGATAAATCTGCCTTATATATCTACTCTGAGCCCGCAGTTGAAAAATTTGATTACCTCAAACATCTTACATTCCTGTCAACCTCAGCACCATCTTCAATTGACTACTAGAAGGACTGTAAGATAAAAACAAAGCTCTTTGATACACTCACCAGTCTTAGGGTTGATGCTGAAGAAGCCCTGGGGGTTCCCGCTAGTGATCTTGTAGGAGAGCTTTTCACTGGACTTCGTGTCCGGGTCAAACGCCTCGATCTGGATGATGGAGACGTCTTTGGGTGAGTTCTCCATGACGGATGGATAATAGACAGGTTCGGAGGTCTGTGGGGTATTATCGTTGACATCCTGAACATCGATGTAGACCTCCACAAAGGAAGACAGCGGGACCACACCACGGTCAGTGGCGTAGACCGTCAGCCAGTAGTGAGACACGGTCTCATGGTCCAGCAGTTCTTGTGTCCGGATCACACCTGAGGAGAACAAGGAGAAATCTTAGTGTCGTCTCCATAAGACAAATCAACGGGCAACTTGAAGTTACACCTATTAGCATGTATGCTATAGAGGACTAGGAGAACACTAATTAACAATGTATTGATTAAAATAAAAAATACAATTCAAATAAAATAGGCAATGCTTTAAAAAAAAAAAAAATTTAAATGGAAAAAAAATGTAAACATTTATTATTTTGTTACATTTAACTACGCTTTTAAAAATGGATTAACTAAACCTTTATACATATTCCCATTTATGTCAACTTCAAAACTGATTATTCCATATATTTTATTTTTTATTTTAAAGTGGCACTCCTAATCAAGCAAACATTTCCGGGAACCGAAGCCATTGTAGAAACACCTTAATCAAACATATTTGTCACCAATGAATCATTTATTCCGCAACAGGTACTAAGATAAAGTGATATTTGGCTGACCTTCATCACAAATTAGTATAAATCACTTCATACAAATTGTGTTTCTTTCTCTAACTCTCTAAAACCTAAAGTAGACCTTTAAATAGCATTTTGACTGTTCACAGCCACAATATCCTATACCCATCATGCTTTGCCTACGATAATGGTATCCTTAAAAGCAGATAAGTGGCTCTGATATGTTTAAGTGGGAACCTAATACCTCCTATAGATCGTCTTATGGTCCTCTAAGTGTACAATGGCTTTATTAAACTTGCTTGCTTTGAGCCAGAGTCACCTGTTCGGCTCTACCTTGCAATCTCAAAACATTAGAGATGTTTCACATGTGTGCCGCATTGCACTCAGCTGTGTCAACAGTCTGCCTATTCACTGCCATAAAGGAATGAGAAGGGGGAGAAAGAGGAGGCCGTCAGAGAGCAAACAGCAGGTCTGCATACAAAGAGCAGACGAATCCATCACATATGATGGCGAGAGAGTGAGAAAGCAAAAAAGAGCCTTGGACTGTGATCTCTACATTTTTCCAGTCCATGCACACTAGTGTAAAAAGGTGTGGCATAATTTAAGTTGCAGAATGATTGTTTTATTGCGTATATTACTGTATATGACTTATATTTTATTGTATCATACTGAATAAATCATAGGCTTGTTTAAGGGCAGTAAAGATGTGGCTTGCCTGAAAGGACCTGTAATGTTATCAGTAGCCGAGTGATCTCATCGTTACTCAGGGCAGGCAGGTGGGGTGTGTGTGCATGAAAAAGAGAGCTAGATAGACACTCCCTGGCCAAAGTTTAATGCTGCCAGAACAGGCAGGTTCCTGTTGTTGAAAACTCGATCCGATTAAACTTGAGCGCATGAACTTAAAGATTCTTAGTTGGTTAAGAAATCTTTAGATCCGGTGTTGTTAATGTTGCAAACATTTCAAGAATAAAGTCTCATTCACTAACTCTCAAACTTTATTTAAGCCAGCTCAGCAATTTTTTGTTTAGTTACAAAGTACAATTATGTCGCACAAGGACATACGAAACAAGGAATTGACAATGTTATCCTGTTTGTTCCAGAGCGTTTTTTTGCACAGTGCATTGCGCCAGTTCTTGTTCTTTGTCTTCTTAGCTTGCTCTGCTGGGCTTTAGTAAACTCAGAGGACTAGCTGGAGCCTCAAGGGGGATAAGTGTGAAAGAATAGACTTACTGCTTATAAAACAGACAAGGAAAAATGGGTGCTTTTTGCAGCTCGGGCTGTTTTATTTGACCTTTTTGGCCTTAATTTTCATTCATCATTGATCTGTAACACCTGACATTATGAATAGCTTAAGGCTCTAATATAGGAGGTGAGAGAAAGGAAATGGATAGCTCACTTCATTTTGCCATTGGCTATCAGTGTAGGGTGGCCCATAGATCAGCACTGTAAAAACTCTGCAGAGTTAATTCTTAAAGAAGGAACATGCATAATAAATGAGGCAAATGAAAGCATTCAAAAGTTTGCAGTCAGTATTTATTTTTAAAGAAATGAATACTTGTATTCAGCGAGGACAAATTCAATTGATCAAAAGTGACAGTAGATAAGTTTGTCAATGTTTAAATAAATGCTGTTTTTTTTAACTTCAATTCAGAATTTAATTGAACTACTTTTTTTAACTGATTATAACAAATGTTTAGATTTAAGAAGGATCATGTGACACGGAAGATGGTAAATTGAGTTTTGCACAGGAAAGAAATACATTTTAAAATATAAAAATTATAACTTTTTTGTATTTTTGATCAATTAAAAGCAGCCTTCATGAGCATTTTTTTTTTATTTTATTTTTATGAGGCATCGTTCATGTCGCAGCACAAATAATGTTGGATGAGTTACATAGCCTACTTAATTTGAATTCTTAGGGCAGGGATTTGTCCAAATCCCTAACCACAAGTACAAGCAATAGTAATTGTGTTTCTTGCCTTGGCAACATAATAAATCATCTTTAACAGTAAGGTTGTTAAACTAAACTTTGCAAAGGATTATTTAGCACTGAAGATTAACTCATACACACGTGTAGAGGTTTAAGTATATTGAACTGAGGGTGAGTGGAGAAATTGTTTGTGCAAGACATTTATAAAAAACAATTACTTTTATTTGTAGATGGTTGGCTGAGAATGAAGAGTGACAAAGACGAATGAGTGTGTGTAAGCGGCTAGCAGGGTATAAGAACATGTCAAATAGAGTCAGAGGAGCTGAACGATAGATGTGGATGAGAAAGAGATGGTAGGAGAAGAGAGAAAGGGCAAGACAGAGAATGAGCTTTGTCTCTGCCAAACAACTGCCCATGCTTGAGTGCTCATTTGGATGACCAGAGGATACACACAAAAGAAAGCTGCTCCTTCAAGCTCAAAAGGCCGCTGCTGTAAAAGCAGTCACATGATGATGACTTCACCAACAAGCACACTCCCACTAAAGCCTCCTCTATACTTTTGACATTGCTGAGACTTATTTAGAGAGGCAACTAAGTTTGCAAGCCAGATTCGAATGCACACCAATTTACTAGATGTTTCCAACAGATCCATTTTAATGCTCAGGACAGTCTTGGTTGTCTGATGCCACTAAATGACGCACAGCAAAATTACAGTTGACAAACATTATTGCACACAACTTTTCACCTCATCTTTTAGGTTTTAAAAACGTTAAATTTTAAACACGAGCCCTTTACATTACTAACCAATCCTGACTGAGAAGAAGCTATTGTTGGAAAGAAGCTTCAGGCATTCTTCAGTGTTAGAGCTCACACTTAAGTAATGGTATAATCCTCAGCACATGAGAGCAACAAGAAGTTTTAAAACACACTCTGTACTGTCTTTTATTGTAATGATTCATTCGGTGCATTAAAGTTGTTTCATAGGTATTCTGCCACACCTTTGAATCAACTGTGGTTGAGGAAGTTGTGAAACCAGCCCTGAAGCTATATAATATGATGATGACAGAATTAAAGCAGGGCTTTCTTTCTGGCTTCTTTGTCTGTTCATTTCTTCACCCTGAAGCGAGGCATTTCACAGGTACCTGAGCGCCTCAATGAACAATGAGAACCGCTCGCACTGACTCAACATGGCTGACCTTGCACGTAGGTGTGTGTGCATATTTGTGTGTACAAAGAGAGACAGAAAGGAAGCAAATTTCATTCTCAGACTGGGTCGACATCCCCAGTGACTGATTAGATCATGATACGGCTATGACTACACTTTCTCTACACTGGAGTTAACAAACATGGACAGTTTCTGATCTTGACTTGACATGTTAAAGTTCGGACTTGGTTGAGAGTATTAAGAGCCATAAAGATGGGAATGTTAAGTGGATTGGGGAATAGCAAAGCCTCCATGCTCCCTTCCCTTTTCTAATGTTTCTCAACTTTCCCAAAATGTGGGTCAGTGAGAAGGTCTCGTCAGAGGTAGATTGAGTTCTCCGGCATGCTGTGTGCTGGTGGCCATGCGACCGAATCCAGCTTGGGTCAATTCCAGATCTTTTCCCTATTTTCTCCAGTCTGTCACTTGAAATCATCACATATGAACATCCATCATAAAAATATTAATTATTTTAATACAATTTCTATTGTTTTTGAAAGAGGTTTTGCTCAAAGCTGCATTTGAAGAAAAATACAGTAAAAGCAGTGATATTGTGAAATGTTACTACAATTTAAAACAACTTGTCTATTTTGATTTATTTTAAAATGCGATGCAAGTACACTGTTGGTGGACAAACTAAACGAGAGATAAAGTGAAAAGTGTGTTTTAAGAGTTTACTTAAGACTACAGGGCTAAAAGTGCCCATGATAGCTGACGAAACAGTCCTATGCATCAACAAAACCCCTCTTTTCTTTGATCGACACACGTAAAAACACATGGCAAATCTTCAGTTTGAGATAGGCCTGCTGCGATCGTCAGTGTTACAGGTGTTACACGGTGTTCACCGCACACTGATTACATCACCTGACCACCATGGCGGCACCACCACCCACCACCGTTTAGAATTTTTTATAGTAATAAAAATTATTTATTTCAGTTAGAGAACAGACTACAACAGACTAAACTGAACGCATCTGCTCAATTCAGAGTGAGCTGAACGAGAGTCGCAGCACAGATCAGCAGCAGGAGTCAGATTTCAAAATAAGAATGGTATATGCAGTGCTTATTAATTTTGTTAATAAAAGTTCGGTTTAATATAAGCAAGTTTGTCATTGTACTGTTTTGTTGTTGTGTTTTTCGTTAAGAATAACAATGAACCCACCATTCAAGCAAATGCCATCCCCGAATTGCCACTAATTAATGCTAATACCACTAAAATGTGCACGGATGCAAGTGCATTCATAAGCGATTTAAAAGCAAGGTGGAAAACAGGGAAAAACTACAACGTCCCTCCCACCCCCATGGTGATACCGGTATTGCCAGTGTTGTCACGCGTCGATTAACCAGTGGGAAAATTTCCTCACCGTCACATCCCTAGTTTGAGAAATTGCAAATTACAGGCATATGAAGACCTGGCAATTGCACCAAATAAGAAAGCCAGAAAAAGATTACCGAGGTTGTCAAATAGAGGATTATGAAATGTTAAACCCTGTTTATCCCTAGTCCTCATTTTCAGAAAGAGACAAGTTGCCTTCAAAAAACTGTCAATATCATAATTTTTTTAAGGATGCGTAATAAGCCTCAGCCATCAGCTCCTGTAAGCGCACTTGACGTTCGCTGAACTCATGTGAATATCATCAAAGCGAAGCCTAACTCTGAGCAATTCTCTGACCTTCAGAGAGTGACTCTACAAGGCTTTCACATATGTAGTGGAGGAGGTGGAAGCAGAGGGATAAGTTAGGGCAGCTTAGGACTTGTATTCCCCTGGTCTGCACTTTAAAAAGCCATTCGTTTCTCTTTGAACTGGCTTGGTTAATTCTGTTTGCCGGGCTCCTGCATTCCTCAACCTTCTTAGGCCTCCTGCTCACATGCTTACATAAACTTTCTCAGCGATTTTTCTCTCCACCTCCCTTTTCACTCTTTTTCTTTCCCGAGACTCCAGAGAAATATTTGAGATTCCAGTGTCAGAACCAAGAGTATTATAAGGGAACCCTCAGCTAAGCTCCCATCACCAACCCCCTTTCCCAACTTTAATCATATCATGCTCTCGGTTCCCAGAGTTTTTTCAGGGGCTTTAAAATGGCTCTACCCCACTTCACTTTAGGGATGCAAGGGCGGCACAAGCCTTGAGGAATACTTGTACTACAAATGAACTCAATATTACTTCATAAAACCATGAATATTATCAGGGCTCAACAGCTGTATGTCTTTCAGTTTGCCCGACTAGGCCACTATTATAGATTTATACTTGTCCTGCCAATATTTTCCTTGACCTTAGCACAAACTTAACATTTAGTTTTTAGTTTTTATTTTTGCACTTATTTTTTAAGATTACATATTTATAATAAAAATAATAATAATAATAAAAATGTAACATAACTATAATTAAAAATAATTTTTAGCTGACTTTTGTGGAATCAGAATTCACATAGTTTTCCTCCCAACAAATTCACTGGCTCCAATGCAAAACAAATATAAATAATAATCTGAATTTATAACTTTCTAATATTTAAATACATTTTTATATTTATTTTTTAATGTATTTACATTTACATTTATTCATTTAGCTGACGCTTTTATCCAAAGCGACTTACAATTGCTATATATGTCAGAGGTCGCACGCCTCTGGAGCAACTAGGGGTTAAGTGTCTTGCTCAGGGACACATTAGGGGTGTAACGGTACACAAAAATCACGGTTCGGTACGTACCTCGGTTTTAAAGTCATGGTTCGGTACGTTTTCGATACAGCAAAAAGTAAGAAATGCCAGAGAAATTTCCTATTTGTTAAAAGAAAAAATATTTTTTAAATAAGTGAGTTTTCCTACATCTTGAAACTTTCAGGTTTATAAATGAGGGTCATCTTTGAAGGATGAACAAATAATGTTTTGGTCATCACATTAAAAATAACATTTAAATGTATGAAGAGTTTAGATGCAAAAGCCATTTGAAATTTTCTTAGAATGATCATTTTTATCAAGCTTGTATATTTAAGTTCAGTAATTTCACTTAAATGGCAATGAAGATTGCCTATTAATTGTCAATTGAGTGAAATTACTGAACTTAAATGTACAAGCTTCATAAAAATGATCATTCTAAGTTCTAGAAGAAAATTTCAAATGGCACTTATAGAGGCTTTTGCATCTGAACTCTTCATATAGGCTATTTATTTATATAATATTTGAGTTTTGAAGTGCTGGAAAAAGATGTGTGAAGTACTTGAAAGCATTTCACTATTCCAGCCAAACTGGTTACAGTTAGTGTTACTATATTAAATCCATGGTGAATCTTGCTGGTCTGTGGACGTAAAGTATTACTAGTTCATTCACGGCACAATGTTTCTCCTGGTGTCCACGTCAGCGCTGTTTGATCTAATAGAGATCTACGGTTAATAACGGAGAAATTTGAATGCTTCTCACTAGATCTCGCAGCGATGTTATTACTTCAGTGGCGAACTCAAATGTTTTCTTTACTGGATCTCTTAGCGCTGTGTTGTAACGGTTGTAACAGTAGCTGCGTTTACATGGTTCAATCGGAATGAAATCAATCCGATTGATGAATCCGAACACGGTGTTTACATGAACGATAAATAAAGTAATCGGGTTGATGTGCGCGTTTATATGTCACAAGATTCAAATCGGAATTGATTTTTTGACATGCGCACACTGCACGAATATGCCGCTGTTCGCGCATAACTATTCTCCTCTATTGGTTCTTTATTTAAACAGCAGACTTAATATTTATTCGTCTCTGTCATGATTTGGAGACGATGCATGAACCGGTTTGCCGCGCTGCTTATATTGATCACGCAGTAAAACCCCGCGCCCAAAACCAGTCGTCCGTCCATGGATGAGAGTCTGAAACAAGCACTGGTGGGACGTTGTCCTGCTCCACTTCACAGACGCTGAGTGAAATTAGATTTTTTTAATAACGGAACCTCATTTATATTCACTTTATTCAACAGGAAGAACAGCTCGTTCCGTGCGTCATACGTCATTACGCTATTTCAACGTCATTGCACATGCGCAGTCCCTTTAGTTTCGGTTTTCAATCCGATCAAGTGTTTACATGTTCTCTCGATCGTATTACAAAAGGAGTAAACCACCCCTTTCAATCCGATCGAAATTTCAATCGGATCGAGCTCAATCGGATCGATTAAGGTGTTTACATGAAGGTTTTTTAGTCCGATTGAGGCGTCAATCCGATTATAAGTGTCCATGTAAACGCAGCTAGTGTCGCTTGATCGAGATCGGCTCCCACTGCACAGATGTTGCTGCTCTGCTCCGAACTGATAAACGATCCGTGAAGCACAATAGCGCAGTTTCGTTCCGGTTTCATTACGCTTGCCATTTGATGTTGCGCAACGTTGTGGTGATCGCGCCAGCGCGAATTTTGTCGGCAGGGAAAATTGTCCAAGGAATCGTTTGGTTTGTATTAGGGATGGCCCGATACCGATACTGGCATCGGGGATCGGGCCGATACTGTCCTAATATACTCGTACTCGTACTCATAAAAATTCGCCGATACCACGCACCGATACCACGTACATTTTGCAAAACGAAACTGGCCGCCGCGAGAGCTTTGTCGAGGTGAACTGAGACATAGGAAAGTATAATGTCGGCGGTTTGGGCTCATTTCAAGATAAGGGATGATGACAACAGCAAGGCAGACTGTGAGTTATGTTCAGCTAAGGTGTCGAGAGGAGGGAAAGAAAGTACATCGTTTAACACCAGCAATCTAATTAAACATCTGAAGACGCATCATAGATCTGATGGCCGAGCGCGCGCGCGGGCGGTAATGCACTCACTCTGTGTGTGCGGGTTACGGGAGAATAAAACGATTCGCGGGACTCCCGCAAACTAGAAATATCTATGAATAAAACATAAAAACTAAAAGATTTTTATTCATCTCTTGCAGAAAAGCAACAAGAACAACTACAACAAAATAGAAACGATTTACAGGACAGAGTTTCTATTCATAACATGGTTACAGCGTTGAGCGATGTAGCCAATCACAGACATATGTGTTGATTTCTGGAACGCAATGGCAAATCAGAAGCATTTATGAATAGACTCCCCTCACCGCTCAAAACGGACTTTTTTGTTCAGTGCTGAATTCTGTATGCTGGCAAATCCTCTAATTATAACAAACAAAGTGTGGATATTATGAAAGATTGATTGTGCAGTCAGCTTCATTGATAATAACAGAGATGTGTGAGATCGCGATGAACTGTCAGCTTTTAGGATTTATTAAGGGAGCGCACTTTGCGCGCATTCAGTCATGCCAAACCATGCACGCAGTAGCCTGCTTGCTTTTATGTTAAATTAACAGTGGTTTGTGTGTTAATACATTTATTATTTTACTAATTTTTATTTATTTTTAGACTTGTTAAAACAAGCAGAGAAGAAAATAAAAACAGTCTTCTAACCTGTGTTCTAAAATAGTCGTCTTCTTTTCTGGGAGCCTATTACTTTTGCAGTAGTAATATCGGTATCGGTACTCGGTATCGGCAAGTACACAAATGTAAATACTCGTACTCGTATCGGTTTGAAAAAAAATGGTATCGGGCCATCCCTAGTTTGTATGTATACCGAACCGGAAGCCTCGAACCGAAACGGTTCAATACGAGTACCGTTACACCCCTATGTCTCACAGTGGATTCGAACCCGGGTCACTCACACCAAAGGCATGTGTCTTATCCACTGCGCCATCACCACCCCTACTGACATCACCACCCCTATTATTATTATTGTTAACATTTATTATAATAATAACAATAATAATAATAATAATAATAATAATAATTTTTATTATTAATTATACTTTCTTTTTTTAAATTATATGTTTTGTTTTACCTAGCGGACAAATTCATAACCAAATCAAAGAAAACCAAATATTTAAAGTTTACAAGGCATTAAAATGCATTTAGGCCAGCCATAATGTTATATGAACTTTATAACTTTGAAAAAATCTATAGCATTATGCTAGTGTGGGAAAAGATGCATTCCAGACAAAAATTCTCTTGGAGACAAACACAATTCTAGTTTAGAAAAAGGGACTGCCACTTCCAAGGTTATCGGCCTCTAATAGCGGATTGAGGAAGCAATTAAAGAACGAGTGCTTGATGACTTTAACAAACACTGTGGCACACAATAGCCATCTTATCTGCAGGACATCCTGGACAAGTGATTATGGGCTTGCGGAGCCTCTTGAGTCAACCCTCTATTTCCGCGTTACGCATCATTGCGTTTTCCACTATATCGCCCTGGCTAACAAAGCAACTACCAACCTAACTTGCACTAAAAAACAGCTTGTAACATCTGGCTGGAGGGAAAAATCATACTTAGGAGGAGCAGAATGATTTGACCAGCTTAATATAGTGCCCTGTCTCGCTCTACAGATCACACTAATCTCATCTTAAAACCAGAGAGCGTGTGGAAATCACAACATTTGCAAAACAACAACAGGTAAGTTATAAACATGTATATTGCAAGCTGTATTTTAGAAAAATTCAAAACCGGAACATGAAAAGGGAGCATAAAAATGGAGATTTGTCAATGAACGAAGGAGAGTTTTTTTTCTGCCTGCTTTAGCCTATTAATTCCAGCTGAGAGCTTCTTTTGACACTTGCCCAGACAGATCCTATTGTCCAGAAGACCTCATGTTTTTGCAGAGGCCTGGCAGTGAAAGCGGCCTGTTTGTTTAAATATCATGTTTGCACTTTAAGCATGCTCTTTCCCCCCTGAATTGACTCCAATCTCTGAGCCCTTCCTGATAAAGAGCGTCTGTCCTCTGTTATAACAAAAATTTTTCGAAGCATGAAATAGCTGCCCAGTGACATAGTCGGCACTGGCATTATCACTAGGCCGGCACATTAGCGTCCCAGTTCATGCTGGAGAGCTTTTCTATCCTCTTTTAGGAAGGCTGATAAGAGTACGAAGTGAGAGTGTGTTTCATTCAGGGTGCTGTCTTGACATTTTGAAAGCCTCGCTTCTTTTTTTCCTCTCACTTTTCTATTTATATACTTGCGCTCCTTGGAGTGTTTCTGTGTGGTGAAGATCAAAGGCGTTTAAAATATTGAAGGGAGGAGTCTGGTGAGGCAGTAAAACACAGGGAATAGAAAAGTCATTTGGTTCAGACCCCAGATGTTTGACTCTTAACTAGGCTCCTAATTACACCTTTACATATAATTACGAACGTGAATTTATACATAACCGTTATCTAGGGGCAAAGCTGCGCAACTGACATTCCAAAACAAACACAGACACTGTAATATCGGTTTGCATGCATAAGAGTGTTCAAATCAAATGAACCAGTCTAAATGAAGATTCCTACTTAGTGTTTCGCAGTGAGTTTACAAGGCCAGTATTATGACTACAAATCTAAAAATGTGCAAAGTCGACACGAAAAAAGACCATGTACATCACCATTACTGCTGTTTTAAAGTTTAACACCACAAGTAGGGTTGCATGATTACCGTAATCGATATAAAATCGCAACAGTGATATGGCTTACTGCGATTATCATATTGCAAAGACTGCGATTTAATTAAAAAAATATATGAGCACCGTGTTTCAGAGCGAAGCATGGCACTGTGTACTTTTACATACAAACAGCTTATGCTCTGGTGTTTCAGAGCGATTCGGTTCTCAGTAAATGCTGCTGCCCACAAACTCATTTCTAGCTTAAAGTCTGTCTGTGGTTTCTGCCAAACCAAAAGCTTGATTGTTTAACGTTTAAAAAAATAATTGTACTGTAAAATAAATTATTATTATTATTATACTTATATTTGCCTTAAATATCAAGCACATGAATTCCATCAAGCCAGAGTAACGCTTTATACATAATTGGACATTGCAATGATTTATTATCCATTTGTTCAAAATGCATACAAAACACAATACATTTATCTAAATGGAGGTAGCGGTTTTCAAAAAACAGGTTTTGAGCAAAAACACTGTAGTGTCGCTAAACGCTCCATGATGCAATGATTTGTTGAGCTTTTGTAGCAAGCTGTTATGATTATCTGTCGAGCGCAGAAGCCCAACAGTGAAATAAAAAGCATTCATCTTCATTTCTCATCTCTGACCTCTGAGTGGAAAAGCCGTGGGTGTGACATTCATAGTCCCAGGATGTGCAATTCTAAAATGCCAGTTAACTTTGACGCACAGTCAGATACAGTTTGGGAGCAGATGCATCACACAGTTTGTCTAGCGTCGGTGGTTAGCGTCTCTGGTTTCACACTCTGCATCCACCAGCGCCGTGTTTACATCTGCTGTCACTCGCCTTCGATTCTCATTATAAAAATCTGTGACATCACAGGGAAACAGTAAGTGCAACAACATCACCCACCGTATTGGGAATTGGTATAGCTGAGAGCTGGACCGTGGCATATGGAATTTGAGTATGAAATATTGGGCTTAACGTCAAACCATCAATCCTGTAGCACACAAGTCTAAAACCATTCCATTGCTGGTTTGTTCTTGGCATAGGCGATCTTCTTTCGCTCAACTGACTTTTATTTAGGGAACATTGAAATAACAAGAGTTAACATCAGCACGTGTTCCCAAAAATGGGACCTGATAGTTGGAGACGGCAGTCGACTTTAACAAGGGAAAGTGTGCTTTTCATTTAGCACCCTACAATCAACTCCTGATCCTGCATTCCAGAAACTGGTTGCCCCAGCAACACGGCTCAAGCAGAGACTACACGGAGTCAGTCAGTCAGTCATATACCCTCCGAAAAAAAGTGGAAAAGTAGTAGTCACACTCCTGAGAGATGAGAAAAGACGATGATATGGCAAGATCCACATAGAAAAACTCAATATTTTGACACTTAGTGGTAAATGTACAAGAGCGAAAGAGAAAGCCAGAGTAAAATGTGCCAGGTATGCAAAGAGAATCATGATAGGAGAGAAATCTTACTCATGACCCCTTTCTTTTAGATGACCCCCTTCCCCTTCTCCCTGCCCGGGCCAACTGATAGGTAGCCAAACATGAGAAGACAAAGCCACCAGCACATTCCTCTGTTATCTGGCATCAGAAAGAATCAGCCAACCTTTCTCCCCACAGGAAGGGCATATAGGGGATACGACACAAAGAGTAGCACATGGACATTCTCATACTAGTGCTTTGTACATCAAACTAATTCACAAGTGCCATTTCACTAGTCGGAGGAACAACAGCTAATACCTGCCGCAAAGCAAGCGGGAAGACCTTTTAATAGAGGTTGGGAACCAAGAACTATTTTGAAAAAACTAGAACCAAACTATACTGATAGTCTTTTATGTAGCCTACTACTTTTCAGTAGCACCACGAAACCGCTACTAAATCTTTATACGTGACCGGTAAGGTAAAAGTCACATAACAATGAATTATGATCCAGTTCTTTTGAAATAATCAAAAACAGACAGCATGACCGGTGTAGTCTGATTAAGAATCAATGAATGTTACCAGTTCTTTTTTAGCTAAATCAAGAACATAGGCCTATGGCTTAGCCACTGCAGTACGATTCCCGACCAATGATGACACTTAACACTTATGAGCTGGTACTTAGAAGTGCATTTCTTTTCTCCAAATATTTCTTTTTCAAAAGTGCTAAAATAATCATTAATTGAACAGGGAATAGGGAGTCTTTTTTTTGTGTCGGCCAGTATCAAGTTATAATTTTAAAAATTCTGCAATGGCTACTTCAAAAATTAATTTTGAAGCAAACTAAAAGGATAGCAGGGTTGTAAGTCTTCAAATAGAATTCTTGCCAGAGCACTAAAATAAGTGAAAGATGTTAACAGATATGTTAATAAAATCAAGGACCAAGTACATCAATTAAAACACATTTAGAGCCAGAGTTTGAAGCTTTTGGCCTTGCCTAGTGAGTAATCAATCTCTGAAATATATTAACCAGAAGTTGTAAATGTTGTTTCTTACAAAAGTATTGTTATATCATAAGTCAGTCTACATTTTCTGATCATCAATCACATGAGCAACAGAAATGGGGGAAAAGCCACTGGCTTTCTGCTGCTTCATGCAAAAACCGATATTTTTGAGCAGCGAGTCAGGGGGATTAGACATGGATGCATGCTCAGCATTATGGGCCACTCTCTGACCTAATGGTGTCTGGCTCAAGCAGGTATGTCTGTATCCCGATGACTGAGTAGCTGCATCCCAATTCACAAACTTATGCACCATTCTATGCCATTTTATAGTATAAACAGTATGAGTAGTCTGTTCACAGTGAAAATTCCAACAAGAAGTTCACTTCAAATACCCGAATTATGCACTTATTTAACCCAAACAAACAAACGTGTACAGTATGTAATTTAGAACACAACTAGTTAGTGACCATGGCATCAGTGTACTAGTGAGCTTTTCATCAAACATACAACTTTTTTCCACATAGTTGACCAATTGTGATCTTTGTTGGCTTTAACAAAAAGTATATCAAATTGTTTTAATGGTTAAAAGTACATCATTCGGGTACTTCTGAAAATGTAAATGTATAACACTGAAACAAATTACATGTACTTAGAGGGAGGTATTGGTATCAAGATAAGTACAGAGTCATTTCATTTTTCTTAAATTTAATGATCTGAAATGTGCGACTACTACTCAGTGGGCCCTATCTTGCACTCAGCGCAATTGACTTTGTACACCGGCGCATGTATCATTCGTATTTTGCACCCGCGCAAAGCGGACTTTTCCCTCCACAGACGCACGTCAGTAAACTAGGAAATGAACTTGCGCTCCCTGGGCGGTTCAGCGCAAAAAAGGAGGCGTGTTTCGGAGCAAACATTCCCTAGTGCTATTTTGCAGTTCCAGAAAACAATTCCGCCACTGACCAGAAAAAACCTAGTCTAAAGTCAGTGGCGCGTTGCGCGTTGTTCATAATGCTATTTTTAGGGATGCACGATGATATCGGCACGACATCGGTATCGGCCGATAAAAGCTTAAAATGATCATCATCGGCATCGGCCGATATTAATATTTCTGCCGATGAGCCTTGCCGATAAGGTGGCGGGTTTACTTTGCGCACGTGACGACCGTGAACGTAGAGCGCCAGCAACATGTCAGCTGTGTGGAGATATTTCGAGATCTGTGAAACAGATAACAAACTTGCTATTTGCAGTACTTGTAAAGCACAAGTAATGCGAGGAGGCGCAGAACAACACTCGTTCAACACTACAAACATGATTACGCATCTTAAGAGCCGTCATCCTGAGCAGCACCAAGACTTTTTGAAAAGTAAGGAGGGAAAAACGCCGGCAAAACCAACCCATCAGCAGCCTCTACTTCAGTCCTTTGACAAAGCTAGAAAATACAGCAGCGACCATCCAAAGGTAAAAGAACTTAACAAAAAAATCATTGAATTTATTGCTCTTGATAACCAGCCGTTCAGCGTGGTGGAAGACATTGGCTTCAGCAGGCTAATGATGCATCTAGAGCCGCGATATGTTATGCCTAGCCGGCGCTACTCAGAAAAGTTTCGGCCTTACCTGAATTACAGAGTGTGGTTGCCAGTCACATTGAAAAGCTTCTTGTCTGCGCTAGTCACATTAGCTTTACCACGGACATTTGGTCATCAAGCGTGAGTCCTATTAGCATGTTGAGCCTCACTGCCCAGTGGATAGACGAAGACTTCACCATTAAAAAAGCTGTCCTACACTCGCAGGAATTCTCCGGTTCTCACACAGCAGCTGCAATTGCATCCACGTTTGATAATATGTTAGGGAAATGGAAAATAGAAAGAGAACGAGTGCATGTCGTGCTACGTGACAATGCCCGTAACATGGCTAAAGCTATGGTGGAGTTTGGTGTGGCAAGTCTACCGTGCATGGCACACACGCTGCAACTGGCAGTGCATGAAGGTGTCCTGTCTCAGCGCAGCGTGGCGGATGTTGTGGCGGTGGGGAGCAGAATAGTTGGACATTTCAAGCACTCCCAGCTGGCATACAGTCGGCTGGGGGATGTACAGAAAGAGCTCGGAATGTCGGCAAAACGACTTCAACAAGACGTCGCTACCAGATGGAATTCGACATTTTATATGATGCGAAGCTTGGTCGAGCAGAAGAGGGCACTAGGTGCTTACGCCGCTGATTTCGAGCTTCCTGCAACTTTGACGGCAAATCAGTGGGGGATTCTAGAAAATATGATAACGCTTCTCGCCCCCTTTGAGCAGCTGACCAGAGATATAAGTTCAGCAGAGGCCTCTGCTGCTGATGTGATCCCCGCGGTTGTGGCATTGACACGACTGCTTGGCCGGCCGAGTGACACGGACAGAGGCGTGCAGACCACAAAAACTACCCTGCTGGAAGCCGTCAATCATCGCTTCAACAGTGTGCAGTGTGAGGCACTTTATTCGGTTGCAACCATGCTTGATGCCCGCTACAAAGACAGGTATTTTGACGTGGAAAAAAAGAGGAGTGCTCGCGACCTGTTGCTCAAAGTTTTGGATGACATGAACGGCAGTGCAGATGTCAGCACAGAGGATCCCCCAGAAAAGAGGACCCGAACAGGATCACTGCTGGATATGTATGAAGAAATTCTGGAGGAAAATGTCATTTTTGAGGAGCAAGACAAGACCGAGGCCGCATCACAGGTAAGCATCAAACATGCACAAATGTAGTTTTTATTTTTTTATATATATTTTTGGAATATTTCACTTTAGGACCGAAAGCATCCTAATTAATAATGTAACTTTCTCGATTATTATTCTGCAATGTCATAACACACATAATAGCCTATTTATCATAATGCGGCCTGTGTATTAATAATAAACTTGCAACTAATAAATCATTTGATTTCTGAAATAAAAATAAAATAAAAATAAATAGGGCCCCTAAGTGCTCTGTTAATGCCTAAAAAGCATAAAGTAAAAAAATCAGTAAGTGATTTAGTAATTATTCTGTTACTTCATAGGTCGCCTCATACCTGGCCGAACCCACAATTCCCAGGAACGACAGTCCATTGGAGTACTGGAAACGCAACCAGGCCCGTTTCCCTGCCCTCGCTTCTGCTGCACGCAAGTACCTGTGTGCGCCCTCCACAAGTGTTGACAGTGAACGGCTGTTTAGCGTTGCCTCTGATGTGATAGACGAAAAGAGTAATCGAATGGACGGTGAAAAAGCAGAGGTGCTCATTTTTGTGAAGAAAAATCTACCTCTGGTATTAAAAAAATAGCTGAACAGAAGCCTACTGGTCAGCTGAAGTTGTCAACCTAGTTAGTTGGACTGAAAAGGTTTGTACGACTCAAGTTCAAGTGAAGGATAAAATGTCCTTGTAGTTTTTTTTGCAATACAGAGCACACTGTTTGTCACTGAGTTGTTACAGGACTGTCTGTGGTTTACACGATAATATATGTAGCTTGGTTTTAAGTTTGATTATATTTTAAAGTGGGTCTGAAGAGTAGGCAGACAGCTGCTTTTTTGTGCACTTGACCACTGTATGGGAAGCATTTGGCAGACCTGTTCAAGTAGGAGATGATGGCTAAATTTTTTTTATTTAAAAATGTATTTTTATTTATTTTACTCCTAAGGACTGAAGTTTGAGGTCTGAACTTAAAAATAAAATGTGGCACAGGCATATCATTTATTCTCCTCATTTATTCTAAGTGAAATAATTTATCTATTTTTTAGGGGTGAATGTCTCTCTACATTTGTAAAATGATATATTTAAGGTAGAATCAAATGTTGTTTGTCTTGTGTGTTGCCTTATCTACAACACATGAGTGTAATAAGGTAAAGGTAGTACTTTGAGACTTTGATTTGATTTCTCTTCAGTAAAATCAAAATGTATATCAGGGGAAAAATGTGTATATATATATATCTATATATCGGTATCGGCCAAAATGAGTTTGAAAATATCGGCATATCGAATATCGGCCAAAATCCAATATCGTGCATCCCTAGCTATTTTAAGCGCGCATGTTTGGCCATAATGTAGCGGGTGCACAACGCGCATACACTTTGATTCTCTCATCAACACAGATGCAGCAGTTTTTATTTTTGCAAATCATACATTATAACAAGGAAAAATATTTACAAGGAAAACAAGGAAATTAACAAGGAAAATTAACAAGGAAATCCTTGTGGTGTCCATGAAGATGTAACATTTTTTTGTTTTTTTTCCTCCCACGCCTGTTTAAGCGACGCTGATTTGGGTGGGTTTCTCCCATCCCCATACAACGTCACTTCTCTGTCTTTCACGGTCCTGACAAGAACGTCGGTCTCCTCGGCTGTGAACCGCTCCTGGCGCACGCTTGGTAAATCCGCCGTTATAATAGCAATCCGCCATGCAACATGCGTACCTGCTTTTAAAGGGAATGTTGGACGACGCTCTGATTGGTTTATTTCACGTTATGCCCAAACCACACCTATGAATAATGAAGCTACTTCAGACCAACCCCTTTTAGATTTGCGCCAGGCGCAAGAGGCATTTATCCCGCCGGGAAAATAGCAACAGTGCCGGGATCCGCCCACAAAGTTACTTGCGCTTTGACACTTGCGTTTCAGATCGTTAAAATAGGGCCCTATGTCTCAGAATGTTGCCGACCCCCTACATTTCACAAGAGGTGTAAACTGCTTTATCACATCATCAGAGCTGAATCAGAGCTGAAAATAAAGCAGACATGTACTATTCGCAGGACACAAGTGAGAAAACTGCCTGGTATGCATGGTTCCAAATGATATCTAGGGGACTAAAATGTAAAGTTAAACCTAACTGAGCATACAATGTCATTGGCCTCAGAATTAGGGTTACAGCTCCTTAAGATCCAAGCTCCTTTGCACCAGCTTTGAGTTGCTTCTTAAAAGATTTTTTTCAACTGATCCCATTAAAGATAGCAACGCAAGACTTCTCACTTCAAGATAAAACCTATTTTTAAACTAGATTTTTATGATGTTCTGAGAGGTTGCTAGGATGTTTTGATAGGTAGCCTACTGGCCAGGTCCCGATGATATTATTCTCACCCCCTTCAATGCAAATCTATTAGAGGTTGTTTTTACCAGTACATTTTTTTTTTATCCTAATTTTAATGCATTTTTTAAAACAATTTTTATTGGATAATCAAGTGTTTACACTAAAGTGAAAGGATGCCAATACAACTGCAAGTATATCTCCATATATACAACACATTGATAAGTTCATTAATCATTAAATAAATTAAAAAATATATATCTATATATATATATATATATATATATATATATATATACATCTGACAAATGATATAAAAATATGGACACACTGCTTATCCAACCATTATTGACAGTTGACTACATGCTGTCTATTAAGGACAAGGACACTAGACCCCCTTTCACACAGAGATTCCGGAAAATACATGGATAAAGTGACCTGAGATTTGACCCGGGTTCGTTTGATTTTGGTTCATTCACACTGCCAGTGATTTTCGGGAATCAGAGAGTGTGTTCACACACAACCCGTAAAAATACTGTAAAGACACGTGACATCGATGTGACGTAAAATCTCAGCAGCGTCTTAAGTTTGCTTATGAGCTGCGATTTCTCCACGCTTGTGCATTTTTTTCTCTGATTCGATTATAAACTAGCGCATTACGTTCCGTTTGACTAGCTGGCGAACGATCCCGGCTTCAGCGTCATCATTGCGACACGGCATTGATTTCGGCTTTTGTTCACACAGCGCGCATTTCGGGACTGAACACGGCAATGTTACTAGGTCCTCAACCCGGCATCGATCTAGGGATGCAACGATTACAGATTTTCCAAGTACGATTATTGTCTGAGAAATAATCACGGTTTAACGATTATCACGATTATTATGCATCAATTAATTTCACAACACTACTAATGTATAATATCACATGAACACTCAGCACTAGATTTTAATGTGTTATTTATTGCTGCCACAACACAGTACAAAATTATAAAATGGCAAACAATAATCAATCTCTTCCTTTGGAATTAAAAAGAAGTGCTTTGTAAACATCCAGCATTTTTCTTTTAAAAATAACAAATTAAGTCAAAGGCTGCAGGACTCTTTGATTGAAATAGATCACAAAATTATTAAGTTTTTAGTTTGTTCTAAATTTATTTTCAACCTGAGGTAGAAAACTTGATAACATGAAAACAATATCTTGTTGGTATTTGACTTAAAAACATAAATAAAGGGATAATAAATCCCAATGAAAATAAGAACAAAACAAAGTATATGGCTGGCTCTATTGAATTAAATGCAAGCTAAATATTAGGCCTATGTATTTCTTTTAAAAGAAAACAAATATAGTCCAAATGTTATCCACCAATATTATTGTACTTATTTTAATACTCTTTTTTATGCCTTTAGAAAATCATCTATTATAATCTCATTATTTTGGTTTGTTTGTTTGAAGTTTAAGTAAAAATTATAGAAAGAAACTGAGAACATCTCTCATGCAGTGTTATTAATAACTGAAATGCAGTTAATTGGTAGTCCTAGAAGTCTACATGATCTTATGTTAGTGTTTTACACCGGGCATATTAAAACTACAAAGCCTAACATTTACTCAACACAGACAGGAGAAAGCAATAGGATATTAAGTTAAATGTTCACTGAAACTCTAGAGAGCACGTCACATTCGGTTTTCCACAGACTTGCGTAACCAAAATATTCCGCTGTTTTTTTGTTGTTGTTTTTTTTTTACGTTGCACTGAAAGCTGAAAGTTGCACGCTGCGTTTTCCAAAGCGCTAGGGCGGTTGCGCTCCGGATGCGTCTGTCGTTGCTCTGTTAGTTCTTGTCACTTGACCTACGGTGCGCTTGCGACATTCTGAAAAGTAGAGATGTTTTTATCTAGATGCGGCGCGGACGTGCTTGGAAAAAACGAGCGCGTCGCTTCCATTATGAGCGCGCATACCGCTTTACATTTGAAATAACGAACTTGAGCGCGCAAAAGACGCGATATGTGAACACGCACCATTTAAGTGTCACCCCCCTTTTTTTGAATATACATGAAAATGCACATTTCGAATTTAAATGGTTGTAATTCAAGAATCCTTTGGAATATAGACGTAAGATTGGTCTTGTTTTAAAGAAGACATTTGGCAGATTTTTGTAGAAGTGAAATAAATTAAGAAAGTGAAACAGAAAAAAAGTTATAGAAGTTTGAGTTTATGAAAATGTACAATGTAAAAAAATTAATTATTCATATTTTATATAAAATATAAAAATACATATTTTCAAAACCTGGGCGACTCTAAAACTGCAAAAAAATCAAAGCCAAAAATCTGAACAAGTTGTGTTTCAAATTTTAGGTTGATATCTCAAAAAATGAGCTTTCAGTAAGATTTTGTTTGGGCGCAGTACCAAACTTTTTCACTAGATGACAACCAGACTCCATTACTGCCCATATAAGGGCGCCTCCATTTCCATATGTGTTTTGAGTGATATGAACCATTATTTCCACAATTTTCATACAATTTATGAAGTAGACATCCTATTCAGAAGTAATATGAGAAGTTTGGCAGATTTTGATATGATTTCAACCTCTAAGAAACATAAAAAGAACACGCATGTGCATTTTAGCTTCCTGCCACATCATATAATTTTTTTCTTTATATAAAAAAAAAAATTCAGACCTTTTTTTAAAAAAAATAATTGAATGGATGCTATCTTTTGAACTCTTGGCATGAAAACAAACTGAGGTTTCTACCCTTCTTTCATGATTTTTCATGTTCATCACTATTTCAAAATAAAGGTCTAAGAGTATGAAAATATTATTGTTGCAAATTGATAAATTACGGCTCCTCTGTAATTTATTTTGAAAATCAATCACCAAATATGGAAACTAGAGATTGTAAGCTTTCAAATGATATATAGTTTGTCAAGATTAGTTTAGGTTTCGTATAGGATATTACTGTTTTAAAAATGTAAAGGATTTGGGCCCACCGGTGGGCCCGTGACACTTAAGGGGTTAAGGTGTTTTTTCGGTGGAAATAGAGCGTCGCTGCTTAGTCCCTCTGCCATAGTGGTTGACGAGCACGGCACTTTAAGCTGGTGCACCGCTGGTGTAACTTTGTTTTCGTTTTGTGTTAGGTGCAAAAGTTCCGTACTTTGCAGAACACTCGGTGTAGCATAGTCTTTACGATTAATTAACCGTGACGTTTTAAAGCGCGGTTAATTGTGAAATCCGGTAATCGCTGCATCCCTACATCGATCCCGGCATCAATCCCGGGTTGTGTTTCCGTTCACACAGAAGGCGTTCTGGCAATTTCCCGGGATTTTGGGAAAGGGGTGTAAAAGGGGCTTAGGTGTGTCCCTAGAGAAAGCTCTGCATCAACAACCTTCTATTTCTAAGACTTTGTTCTTAGCATTTCATTTTATATCAAAGTCAAATATCCTTGCTCTCCAATTTTATTCATTCCCATTTACCACGGGAGGTTTATTAAATAAAGGCACTGGATTCTTTGCAAAGCTCTGGTGACTTCAATCAATTTAGCAGCATACCTCAATGACTCGTGCATCAGTGCTTGTGTGTGTGTCATCTTGGCGGCAGAAATAGCCTGGTTAGAACACTGAGGTCTCACCAGGGCCCAATGTAGCCCTCTGCTCTTGACATGTTTGTGAGAATCACATATGTAAACACTGCAGGAGGTTCTACAGACAGTAGAACCCCCTGCAGCTACAGATCTAGCTTTGTTATTGGTTAAAAAAACAAAAAAACATAAAAGATAGACAATCTCTAGTAACCATTCTGTTTTAAAGCAAACTAATCGGGTTGTAAATCAGTTTCATTGTGACAGTAATATTTTAATTCGTACTATGTTTCTCAGAACTGAGTTTCTTTAAGAGGAGCTTTCGCTCCACTCAGACAAAACAAAAATACATTTATGGGAAAACAGGATATAAATGATGGAAGCCTCAAATTCCTACGAGGCGAAACTACTGGAGTCAAACATACAGGGCTGAGGCGAACAAAATTGAGGGTAGAAATGAACGACAACACATTTCATTTGCACATTCCACATCTACAGAAGTAGAGATTAAATGGGTAAACAACACAACACATGGAAAATATAGTCCAGAGCACCAAATCGGGTCCAGATGTGACTCAGTGTACCCTCCAGCGACCCCATGTTCTCAAAATATCCATTTAGGGCAACACAACAAATGACTCTTTATTACTATACTCTCCAGCCTCAGTTTAAAGATTGATTCCTTGCTTGAAACATGATATTCATCCCACATGTAGTGACCTCAAATCTGAACACCTCCTACCCATCCCTCTTCTAATCTTTCCATTCCCATGAGAGCTGCTATTACCTCAGGCATATTTGCTTTGCTACCAGTCCTGGCTATGATCCTTAACAATGGTACTCTGAAAAACACAATGGCATGGCTGCCATAGAATCAATTTGAGGGTCAGAGAGAGGGGGAGAAGGTCAGAGACTCCTGCTGACCCGCATCTCTAGTTAGGGGTGGTGCTAAGTAGACTCTCAATTGACAATACTCACTAGCACGAAACATTATGGTAATTATTAGATTAGAACTTTGATATGGAGATTATTCTGCACCCAAGAAACTCAACAAGAATGTTTTTTTTTTCTGCTAGAAAGGGAAGAGGCCTACAAGATCAGTGAATGTCAAATTTGTAAAATGTAAAAGCGACAGTTCTGTTAATTGGCACAAAACTCTCTCACACTGGCCCCGGATCAGCGAGCCATCCTTATCGCTGAGCCCTGCAAAGTATTTTTAAGTTCAGAAGAGTTGACTGTGGTGGTGGCAAACTCATTACAGGTTTTTCCTAGGCTTTTTTTTTCTGATTCACCCCTCAAGACACCATTTATGTCCTCTACCCAAATCAATTTGGAAAAACCTTCAAATAAGCTTCCATCCATTGGAACTGCAGCAAACCCCAATCTCCATAAGACTGGGCAGGCACAATGGGCAACAGATGGTCTTGTTGTGGGGGGGAGGGGGGAACCTATGCCAGCATATCCTGTCATGCTAAATTTACCACCCAAGAAAGCAAGATTTCTCAAAAGGCATTTAAAAGAGATACTGGTAAGTTACTTTCTTAAGGCCCTTTCACACAGAGCACAACGCGTTAAAGCGAAGCGCCAACGAACGATGCTTTCACAACAAATGCAAAACGATTGATTGGCTTCTGCTAATTCACACCTGCACAATAGGTGGTGCTGACCAATAATGCTAATAAAAACACACTAATAAAAACAAGAAATCAACATCCATTCTCTTCTCTCTTCCGGAATACTTTTCTTCTGTGTTTACACTGGTTTTGAAAACCACGCCACCAATCTCACCCTTTTGTTCAAGAGCAGTGGCTCCGGGTACATGATCTGAAGCTCAAATCTACTTGGAAGGCCGTTTTAATGCAGGACGATGAAGAAAAAAAAAAAGACACACTAGAAGAAAGTTTTTTTCGCTTTGTCGCGCCGCGATTGATCGCGCCTAGTGTGAATAGCTCCAAAGGTATCTATTGTTTCCATTCAAGAGCGTCATCGCATAATACATTTGTGTCGCTTATTCGCGGTCCGCGTGAAAGACCCTTTAGGCAGATATGCTTGATAGAAATACCTTAGAAATTACAACTATTAATGTTTTCATTAATATGTTTGCGCAGAGATAACAGATAATCGTTTGCGCCTCATGGTAATTTCTATTATAACTGTAAAGCTGCTTTGAAACAATCCATACTGTTAACAGCATTTTATAAATGAAGGTGACTTGACTTCACCTTGACTAAATACATTTATTTCTAATTCCAGATTTCGATTGGATGCATACACAGAACATCATGATGTTTCACTGGTCTATTTGTACATTAATCATTTAGCTCAGCATACAAATCCATTAATCAAAGAAAAAAAACACTTGTCTTGAGTCTTGTAAGTTTTGTGTATTTTAGGCCTTCATTTTTACTGGGTGGCCAAGTTGCTCAGTGTCAAAGACCGTTGGAATTCCAGACTGCTTATTTTAAGCTTTTGGCACAGGTGCTTTGAGTGGTCAGGGCAGCTGAGAGAGGTATTAATACATTCTTTGTATAAAGATAATGAGGCCAGATGTTGACTTTTGCCCACGGAAATGTGTTTGCTTCAAAAAGCACCATTCTCTAACACTCATCGGCTCACATTAATACACGTTAAGTACCCTATGGCCTACATAACAAAATAATCTATAAATGAGAAATAGCCGGTGCTTGATTTGCTTATTTAAAAAAAGAAAAATAGACAGAGAGAAAGAATCAAGTAAAAAAAAAAATGTGTGCATGGAAGTAGGGGGCGGGGAGGGAGAGCAATCCTCTTAATACCACGGCAACTAGTGTGGAATGTCTACAGCAGGTCCAAGAGACAGCTGCTCCATCTGTTCCTGCCATCAATTCTCTCTCCTCCGGTGGAAAAATTAAAAGAATCAGGATGCTCTTCATCAGCTCTATCCAACTGCTACCACCAACCTGCGCAAGTATCCAACTGATTCCACTCAAAATAATATGATTCCCTCCTTCTGTACACCCTAAAAAAACCTTTAATACAGCAAGTCCTTTCACATTTGCACCGTTCATATCACCGGCTACTTTAATGCATAGGAGATTTGTTTCTTGAATAATTCAAGACCTGATAAAACATCCCCCGCTACCCCACCCCAGTCATGAATAGATAAAAGGGAAAGGAATATAACTTACCAGTTTCTTCATCAATTGTAAAGATCCCCAGACCCGACCCATCCCGAATGGAGTAACGGATTTCTCCGTCTCTTTCTTTATCCTCATCCTGAGCTGTGATTTTCATCACCGATGTTCCAATGGGCACATCCTCTTTGATAAATCCCTTATCCACAAATGATTGGAACAATGGCCTGTACAGATTCTCGTTCACATCCACAACCTCCACCTCAATGTGACAACTCGAGGACAAAGATATCGGCTTGCCTTTGTCCTTCGCCCTTGCTATGAGACTGTACACTTGCTTTTTCTCGTAATCCAGATTCTGTACGATTCGTACGGCACCACTCAATTTGTCTACTTCAAACTTTCCGTCACCATTGTCAATGAGGCTGTATCGAACCTGGCTTGACGGCCCAACATCAGGGTCGTGAGCCTCCAGCCACATTATAACAGTACCGATGGGTAGATCCTCACGTACTCTCACCTGATAGTTTGGGGGAATAAATTTTGGAGGATTGTCATTTACATCCTCCAGTGTGATTTTAAGCAATACAGTTGAGACAAGTTGAGGTTCATCAGCGGCCTGGTCACGAGCTGCTATCTTGAGTAAAAAACTGGGTTGCACCTCACGGTCTAGAGGCTTTTTCACCGTAATGATCCCGGTTTCAGTATCAATAGCAAATTGATCTGTGTCTGCCAATATAGAGTATCTGACCACGCCATTATCCCCAAGATCTTTATCTTTTGCTTCAACTTGAATGATCTCTGTGCCGACTGCAGTGCTCTCGCTGATATCCACGGAGTAGGCATCCTGTAAAAACTGTGGGCTGTTGTCATTAGCATCCAGGATCTTTACATCCAGCAGACGTGAAGATGACTTCTGGGGAATCCCAAGGTCATACACGGTAATGTTCAACGTATAGTGATCAGTTGTTTCTCTATCAAGAGAAGTATATACGTTGAGCCATCCACTGTCCATATCAATGACGAAACGACTCTCAGCGTCACCCCCAGAGATAACGTAAACCAGCTTCCCATTGAAACCGCTGTCAGAATCCGAGGCACTAAGATGGACAATCCTGGCCCCAACAGGCAAGTCTTCTTTGACCTCAATCACACTGGGAAAAGTCTCAGCAAACTGGGGCACAAGGCGGTTCACAGAGTGAAAGTCCTGGAAGTGGTCTTCGGGTTCAAATTGGCTGTGGATCTTGCTTCCTTGCAGGAGCTTTTCTGCCAGCATGCTGGCAACTCCAGTATCAATACATTTCAATTGGACCGGTTTACGTGCCGTAACAACCGTAATGTTCAAAAACATGGGCTGAGTTTCATGTTCTCCATCACTGGCTATGATCTGCAAGCTGTGATAGGACACTTTTGCTGCCTCGCCCTCATTCAAAGGTTGCTTCAAAGACAGTACGCCAGAGTTTGGATTAATATCAAAATAATTAAAGTCATTCCCAGCTTTTATTCTGTACCTCACCAACTGCAACTCATCAGCATCAATAGCAGACACCGTTGTGATCTGCTCACCAATACCATGGTCTCTCGGCACAGTTATGTCACATTCCACACTCTCAAAAAGTGGCTTGTTGTCATTTAAGTTGTTAAGCGTGACTGTTACCTGGGTTTCTACCTCACGTCGAAAAGGGGAACCCCAGTCTGACGCCCGCACTTTCAAAGTATAAATCCTCGGCATCAGTTCATAATCCAAAATCTCTGAACTACTGATGAAACCAGAGAAGTAGTCAATAACAAATGGCTGGGGATTCACATTGGCAATGCTGTAAGTGACATATCCATTCTCCCCAGTGTCTAAATCAGTGGCTTTCACTGTAAGCACACTAGTACCTATGGGCATATTTTCATCAACACTTGCTTTGTAAGATGTCTGTTTGAATTCTGGGGCATTGTTGTTCACGTCGATCACATCAATAATGACTTTTGTGACTGCCTTTTTCTCACTGGTCACAACTTCTAATTCATACTTTTTCAAGGAGTCTGCATGAAGGGGCCCAGCTGTTGTGATCAAGCCTGAATCTGCATTAATGGCAAAATGATTTTTATCTAATTTGTGTCTAAATGCATACTTAAGTTGAGGATACTTTGGCACAGCTGTTACCATTACAACAGGTGTGTGCAGTGGTGCAAATTCACTCACATTGACTCTATAAATAGCTTGATTGAATTTAGGAGGCCCTACTTTAAAGTGGGGAGACATGACATGGATGACCTTTGCAGATGAAAACTGGGGTGGACTTCCTTTGTCTTTGGCTTGCAGTGTTAGGTTGTATCCAAAGGGCTGACTATCCCAGTCAACCTGCTTAACTGCTTTGATTTTATATTCCTTACTGCCTGGACTTGTCCGCATGGCTTTAAACTGCTGAAGAGGGTCGCCTGCAACCACACTGAGAGATGCAATCTCACCGTTAGCACCTTGGTCATTGTCTTCAACGGTCACAACAGCATAAGTAGGATCCTTGTCGGTGTCTGAGGGTGCTAGGGTTACAGCAGTGATGACCGGTGCATGCTCGTTGGCCTGCTCCACTTGTACCATTAACTTAGCCATGCTGCTAAATCCACTGCTACCATACAGTTTCATGCCTCTGTCCACTGCTAAAATCTCTAATTCATACTGCTTTGTCTCAGAGTAGTCCAGCTTTCCTGTTAGCGTAACTACGCCACTCGTGGGATGGACTGAAAACATGTCTGTCCATTCTCTGAAACTGTAGTAGTACTCTCCGTTTGTACCGATATCTGCATCCGTCGCCATCACCTTGGCTACGCTTGAGCGAACAGCTGTGTTTTCGGGTAAGGATATGCTATAAGCAGTCGGGGAGAACAGTGGCCGAAGGTCATTTGTGTCCAGTACCTGAATCCTGACTCGTGTTCGAGCCTCAGCATTTGAATTCTTTTCCATGGCTTTGACTATGAGAATATAGTGGTCTCTAACCTCCCGGTTAAGAATGGCACTGCTACCTCCTTTGGTCCTTATTCGCAAAAAACTAAAGTCTCCCAATTGATAGTCCTCAGCTTTGAACAGGTTCTCGTTGTCTCCTGACACGATTTTGTACCGTATTTCCCAGGTAGGGTCTGTTATGTAGATTCCCATTTTGACAGGATTTTCCACATAGGTCTTAGCAGCAGAGTTCTCATAAATGGTAGCATTGTAAACAGACTGGGTAAACAGAGGAACGGACGCAGTGTCGAGGCTTTGGTTCCCAGTGCAGCCGCACAGGAGCAGCAGAACCACCAGCAGTAAAGTCACGTGATTCTGCATGTTTGCAGAGCACTTCTCACTGAAACTGTGGAGAATAAAGAGAAAAAGTTAAGAGATAATACAGTTTCACTTTTAATCGATTTAGGACATCTCGGGCACATTCACATTGTTTGGTCTTTCATCTGAAGATTTCAAATCTAAAGACCTCTTAAATTATCATTAAGAAGTTATTCATTCATGGGTTGCAGCAGATATAGTTAACACACAGCACAAGAAACTGACAGACAACTTTTAAATAGCTGTTTATGGCACATCACTTAAAACAAATATGATTAGTGCATCAGCATCCTTAGAGACAGGCAATGACTATTTGTCTATATTTCTAACTTCACCATAGACACCATGACAGCAGATAGGCCAAATGATGAATTGTTGTGAGCATGGGAGTATCTTTTGTGTATATATAACGTCACATTCCACTATTTTCTGAATAAATTACACATTATTCTCACTGCCTCCTGTCATATATCTTCTTCAGCTAAGAACAACACAATGTGTTTAAAGAGAGATGCATTCAATGATATAATAGGAAGAAAAACAAACAATATAGATGAATGTGAAAAACTGCAAATACAAAATCATCACCGTGATCTGCATGACCTCACTGATACACTATAAATAAGTGCTTGTTATTTATCTAATCATAATATGTATTAAGTGATAAGAATAAACATCATTATTATGGTGGTTATAAGCAGTATTCGTAATATCGTTACGTAATATCATAATATGTATTTTTCTGATGTGCTGCACACCCGCAAAGTAGCATATGCATATCTAACAATTTAACAAATATCAAAAAAAAAAGAAAGAAAAAGTAAATTTGCTGATAATAAATAGGCTATACATTCGGATTGCCTTGCCTAGCACATTAGATCCGACGAAATACAGAGCGATGTAGAAATGTCGGACATTACTACAACATAAAACGTTAAATAAGTGTTTTTGTGTGTAAAGCAATTCACAACAGAGGACTTCACACTCCGTGAGAGTTTGTTCGAGATTTTCAGGTGTCCTTGCGACTATTGGTGCCCTCGAGCGCATTTAACAGCAAGAGACTCACAGCCGTTAACGTGACGTTTGGTTCAGAAATTAAATGTATCTGACCGAACTTGCTCAGCTACTACATCAAAGAACCATGTTCCTTTTGCTGTTAGCACACTAAACAACATACGATTTGAATGTTTTCACATGAACCTCAGTAGTAGGCTAACTCTCCTTAATATACGTAAAGGCAGTTTAGCCTTCGGAATGGAAACAAAATACCAAAGTAACAAAAGACAGGCTTCTGCTCCGTTGTTAAAGTAAATCCCCATCCCCCCAGTCCGACAGTTCCTATTCATTTCACGTCGCCACACTGGTGCCTCCATGCGCTGGCCAGATGTATGAACTGTTTCCATTAGAAAACAATTATCTGATCACCCTGGACTGCTTATCTTAAATAATTCAACTCCATTTGAACACATTGAGTATTCCAACAGATCTGCCAAGCAACGGTCAACTTCAAAGCTGCCCTATTTCCACTACGGAGAGCAGTGGGGGACTCCAAACGGCAACTTTACACCGCGAGCTGACAGAAACTTTTAAGCATTTCTGAAAATAGCACAAAACCAGAATACGTCCAAGAAGTCCTCCCTCAAATTTAAAACTTCCCAAGTCGTACATACCTATTCCAGTACTAACGTCCTTTGTTTGGTGGCTTTTCATGAAGTTTGTAAGTTTCAAGTATCTGCATGGTACCGACGCTCACTCTCAGCGGCTCTCTCTGCTCACTGAATTATCCGATCCACACACACACACGCACACACATACACACAAAGCGCTCTTAGTATTTCTCCGCGCTCCTTGCACAGCGCACGGATCTACTTCCTATTGGCATGAAGATGAAACGGCCGTTGCTTTCCCCTCACAGTGGGACGGGAGAAGTCTTTGATGTTTCATTTTATGTGCCAAACCTCTCTAATGAAGAAATATGCCGCGTCATACGCTTTTTGGAACAAAGCAATGGAATTATCTCCATGGATATCAGCATTTGAGATATTGGTTACAATAAAAGCCCCACGCGCAAGGTATACCTGTACCAAGTTGATAATTAAAAAGATATAATGATGCCAATGTTTCAACAGTTACGTTTTCTGACTCACATGCGACTGCTTTGCGCGCGCTCCATGAAAAGCAATCTCAATTGAACGTTTTTGAATAATCAGCACACCATAAAATGCTCGTTTTGGTCATTATTAATGTAAACAGAATTGCGGGGAAAGAGGATCGAATGCGTCAACATATCAGATATGGAATAGGCCGTGCAGTATAACAGTCGTTAAAATTAACCAAGCGCAATGGCTAGGCCTATTATTTATGATTATTATTTAATAATAAGTAGGCTTAACTATAGTTAATATAGTGTGAGGAGGATATACAGCTATTTTCTTTTAACATTTGATTACTTTTTTTTACTTACTCTATACAGATAATTGATAATCTGAACAATTTAAAACAATTAGCCTAATCTTTGTTCTATTGTCTTTTTTAAGCTACTGCTTGTCATTTGTCTTGTTTTATTTTTTTTACTGATTACTTTTCTTTAATAGATTCATGCAATCTTGAAGCAAAAGCTTGCTTAATTAAGAAGTTATTGTTCATCTTTGCTGTGGTGTCTCGAATCGTATTCGAATTTCCATGGTATTGCTATATCGACTGAAATCGTGACGAATACGGACATTCTTTAGGTGAATTTAATAAACAGAAACTCTCAAAATGAAAAGCAACGTTCCACGCCATATGGAAACTAGGGAAAAGTTGCAGTGACAGACGGAAAATCTTTCTTAAGCGTGGCTCTAGCACGGCACATGCACTCTGTTGCTCGCGAATGATGGCGCTGTCTCACTGCTGTGCCAGAGCGCGAGCGATCCACGAGGCTGTGCGCTCTATAGCCTACTCAATCTGTGCAACTCACTTTATAATGCTTACATCGAGTTGCGTGCGCCCATTGCCTCTGCATGACCATTTATTACTAAGCGTAAGACAATGTTAATAACTATTATATTTATTGCGGGTAAAGTAGCACACATAAACGAGTTGTACTAACAGTTGAGTAATAGCTACTGATTTGCCTTTTTCTGTAGCCTAATGCATTTTTTTAAAGCAAAGTTGAAAAGCTATTGTGAAAGAGGCTCACCAGATTCAGCGGGCAAAAGCCGCCGCTCCAAAGTTGCGTCTAAATGATCTCCAGGACGTGTTGGCAAAAAGAGTATGTGAGCATTTCTTCGCATGGAAATTCAGTCAAAACTCGTAATAAATCCGGGTCGTGGTGTTGTAGCCCCTACATTTCCTCACACATCCGAAATCCTCGTGAGCAGGATTCCACGCAGCCACGCGTGCAGAGACTATGCACAGATTTCTACAATACTCACTCAGAGCTCGTGCGCTCAGGCAGTGGAGGAGGCGCGCGGATACTCCGGGATGCCTGGCTGGCTTTCCGCCGCTGTGACGTCACTGCTCTCTCCCCAGGGAGTCGATCATTTGATCCAGTGATCTCACCTCTACCGTACGCTTTGACGTTTCGCACTGACATTGAAGGCTGTTTATTGAATTAGCAGCCTAATTGAACTTTGTAACTTCAGACTTCTTCTCTGTGGTGATCCATTACATTTGGATCAATAAAATAGACCATTCTGCCTCTCAAATAGACTTTTTATTCTTTCAATAGTTAAGTTATTTGCCTAATTTGAGAGTGTGAAACATCTTGATTGTATAAAGTGAGTATACTGACCTTTGGGTTTGAATTTTTATCATAGCTGGACTGTAGCATGTTGCTTAAATAAGAGCACCTGATGTTCATTAAGTTTACACTCATAAAGCATTTGCCCTGGGGGCTCTGTGAATGAGAGGCATCAGGTCCCTGTGTGTGTGTGTGTGTGTGTGTGTGTGTGTGTGTATGTGTGTGTGTGTGTGTGTGTGTGTGTGTGTGTGTGCCCCACTCCCCCTCTGACCATTTATCGAAAAGCAAGATAATTCGGTCACCCCCACCATGCCACCTCCTTACGCACTCACACAGACACACTGTTTCACTCTGATCCCCCCCATAAAGGTTTAATTGGATTCCGGTCAGGTGACGTGAGGGAGCCGGCCAGTGCTTTTGATCCCGCCAGCACTGAGACATTCCGTTGCTGGTCTGGAGTTTGTGGAGTGCCGACCCTAAAAGAGAACAGCCGGCATGGAGGAGGTGCATTCAAGTGTGTGTGTGTGTGAGTGCAGGAATGAGAGCTTCACAATTGCCTAGATGTCTCAGTCCGCACAGGCGGGGAGTAACTTTTTTACCTTAACATCTATAGTGACCATAAAGGTAGTTTATGTTCAGTTTTTGGGACTAATAGGTTTCTGGAGTTCAGGTTATCAATAAAAAATAGCCATAACCAATGATTTAAATGGATAGGCCATCCAACATTTTTTGAATTATGTCATTATTTACTCATCTTCATTTCATTCCACACCTGTATGACATTCTTTGTTGAATATAAAAGATATTGGTAACTAAACAGTTTTGGTTCACATCGACTTCCATTGTATGGACTAAAAATACAATAGATGTCAATACAAAGTGAAACTGTTTGGTTCCCAACATTCTTCAAAATACTATTGTGTTCAGCAGAAAAAAAAAGAAAGTCATACATGTTTGGAATGACAAGGGTGAGTCAATTTTGAGGTGTACTATCCCTTTAAAGATATTGAGCATGACACTGACTTTCCACCGTTTTCTTTATGTCAGTGTCTTGTTTCCGTAAGGTTGAAGAAAATATGATCACAGCATATTTGATCATTAAAAAAATCAGTCTAATTGAAGTTCCTCTTAAAAGACAAGTGCACATGCAGCTACACTTCCCAAGTGTTTATGTGAAAGCAAAGTCGTTTTAGATAAAAGTGACTGCCAGACATTTTTTTAATTAAAAGCGCCATTATGCAATGTCATATGGTAAAGAACAAGCTCTGTCCCCACAAATATCTTCAAAAGAAAATAAGAGGCATCACCAATATTACCATATTTAGAGAATGCGGAACATGGATGTCACAGCACTCTTTTTCATTTCTCTGGAGAACTGCAGATTATCTCTATAAATCCTTCAAGCTAAAAGTCTCAGAATAATTGCCACTTACCAGCACCCCATACTTAATATCTGTTCACTAGTATATCATTGAATATTAAAAAAAAATATATGGGTGATCTCTACAACACTTGGTTTTATTTGCTGCATTCCCATCCTACTAAGCATGGCACAAGTTGGTATTCTACAGAAATAGTGAGCTTTTTCCTCATTCAGTGTTAGAAACACTTTTTAGCTATGGATGGCAGTATATATCTCTTGCTGCAGGATGCTATTATTCTCAGTGGTATACAGCATGGAATACTATCATCTTTCGAGAGCCTACAGAGCTAGTTCGGCCATGTGCTCATTTGAGGCATTTGTCCTCGGTTAATACATAACCTATACCCACAAACATGGCGCATCACAGTTATATTCCATTCTGATTTTGCATTTTTCCTATTAAATAAATGCCACTCGTAAATAGTCAAAGTATATCACTGTAATATTAGTAGTATGGGTTGAGAAGAGAAAATCTATTGACTTAGATGAAATATGTAAATAAACATTTGTAAATTATTCTATGACAGACAGGGAAAGTCAAGTGACTGGAGCTTTGTAGTGTGATTTGAAAACAAACAAACAGGGTTGTCCAACTAAATGTGCCACATCAGGCACTTGCAGTGTAGTTGATAAACTGAAACAATCTAGTTTTGTTTTGAGCTGTTGTTGTTCTGAAAAATTTACTTGCATTATCCCATTCTTCCAGCCACTCATGGTCGCAGTTCCCGGTTTGAGAGCATTGGCACCCTGTTGGTGGAGAAGGGGTAATGGTGCGAGAGGCTTTTAGGAAGTACTGCAAGAAAAGTGAGACAATAGACCATGTCAAAACTTATAAATGTTGCAGAGGGAATTATGAACAGATACAAACTTCAAGACAACACAGAACGCACTGTCATTCTGAATGTCTAATTGAGCACTACATTAGACGTTGTTCAGACTATCTTGACTAAATTTTTCAAGGTATGGGATTACGAAAACAAGGATCATTTTAGGTGGTATAAAACAGACAAAAGGGATCGTTAATCTAATCTCTGTTGTTTGATTGCTTGTGAGTGAACGCCCTGTCCGAGACTGATGTAATACCTTGTAACATCAACTCTATCAAGCCTTTAACATGAGAGTGAGGACTTTTTATTTATCATAAGATCTCAGTGGTTTTCACTGCACCACAAGTCTGTCTCCACATCTGACAGGCTGTAATTATGATTGTAATTATGTCATATTCAAAAATTACATGTTTTCCTGGTTGAATGTCTCAGAGATATTGTGATTTCTGTCTTGCTGTTTATGACAGGAACAATAATATGATCTTAAGAGGCTGGTTTGTTCTTTAAAATCAATGTCATGTATTATACACACAGCTGGGTGTAAACAGCCATCTATTAGTTGAATTTTAAAGAAAAATTAAGTAAAAAATAAAAACCGTATTTATATATTTATATAAGCATGAAAGCATTTCTGATGAAAAATGACAACATAATTTTACACTGCCGGAGGAACATAGTCAGGGAAAAACATATGGTCAGGATACAATACTTTATAAGTAACAATTATGCAAAGAAAAAAAGACTAGGTATATGTGGGCACATAACCTAAAATTCCAAAGATGTTCTGAAACACTGTCATCAAATACAAAATATAGTTATAACGTTAGTTTGGGATAGTTTATAACGAATTTTAAATTGTGTAATGTCATTATTCACCGTCATGTTGTTACAAAAAGTGAGAACCTTTTGACAAAAAATAAATTGTGAAGTCTTAAATTGCGCACATACTGTATCCCCAATCACACATTGTGGGTCCCCAGTTTGAAAACCCCTGCAACAAATCCCTCTACAGCACTAAATATATGTGTGCATCTGAACTGATGTACTTTTTATGGGTTAAGTCCTCTGAAGGGTGTCTGAGTCAGAGTCTTATTTTGAAAGGCCTTGTCATGCTGGTTTTACCCCTTATTTTCTCTATTCCCTATCAGTCGCATTGCCCTTCAGTCATAATCTCATGGAAATAGTGTTGGAATACAGACAAAATAAGCATTTCCTACATGGATTTGCATGCTTGGATTAGTACAGTCATATACTTGAGGCATATGTTTTCAGCACAAGCACATTAGAACCATGTGTAGATCTTTTGTGAAACCAATCCTGTCTTTCTGTCTGACACTCTGAATTTATGCTCTGAATTATCCTTAAGTGTGTAGCTGTTGTTTTCTCTGATGCCTTCTCAAACAGCTGATTTCCCCACGTGTTTCTGTCAAGGAAGGATCTCAAAGCTTTTATAGCAAACAGGAAATGTATCTGAATCAGAGGGGAACATACCCAGTCTAAGACTTTTAGAGATTGAAGTCATGATTGATCTCATCGTCCATGTGACCTCTTTGGATTTTTGTACATACCCATCTGAGTTGAGTTTCACCAAAGCATTGTTGTATGAAGACCACATGTATGACCTAAAAACATATGGTAATCATTCAAGGTGTTGTCAAGGTCTCAGAGTCATTGTAGTAAATTTGAGCCAAGGTCACTGTTATAAAATAGAAATGTGGTATTACTCTGATTTGTAAAAAAAAAAAAAAAAATTTGTCCCACGCAATGTACCAGTTACTTAATTCATCTGTCTTTTTTGGTCATTTACTAATTGACAATGTTACTATGACGTTGCATGCTCATAATTTCATTACCATCAAATAAGATAACCAGATAAGATAACCAAGAACATTCCAGTTATAGTTATTCGTAATATTTTGGTAATTTCAAGAATTGTTTTGTAATGTAACTGCAACCCCATGTGCCTGTAATTTCAAAACAATTATTTTATCGACTCACAATGTTGCCAGTATGGCTAAGGTTATAAGATAACTAAGAACATTCCAGGTATGTAAAACTTGAATGCTCATTCGATGTTAGAAATGCTGATAATGTGCGGTCTCAGCTTAATTCAGATAAGACGGCAATTATCCACTCTACAATGACAACTTACTTCAAGACTATTAATCACTGAACAAAGCGGAAAGTGTGGCATAGCCTGTGATGCATGGACGTCCCCTGTCTGCTTCACACTACAATACCATACTTCTCTGTTTGGTTATTTAATTAGTTGTATGGATCCCATGTGTATCCCACCTTTTCGTTTAACCATGGACGAATGAACTTCTTAACACGAGTGTCCTCACAGGTTCATTACTAACGTGTGACAATCAGAGGAGTGTCCAAATAGGTTACTTACTTTAAAGAAAGAAAAACAAAAAATGAAAGGGATAGTTATTAGTTCTAGTAATTATCCCTTTCAACCCACAAAGTAAATGTCACTGGATATTTTGTCATATAATGCAACAACATTTAAATATATATATTTTTAGTTTGGACCAGGGGCCACTAACAAAAAGTACACAGAGCCAAAATCACACACACGAAAATACTCACATGTGTGCACCCTTGGCCTGTGTAAGAAGATCATATATTCTATGAGATTTATCAGGCTTACAGAATGCCCCGGGGTTGCATGTTTCTAATCCTCCATCTCTGAGCATTGATACCGCCTTTTGACTGAAATAAGCTCCACTCTCCAGAGCTAGACTGAGCACATCTACACTCAAGTGAGCTGAGTTATTCTCTTCATGCTAATTTAGATAGAACTTAAAACACAGTCTGAAACTTTTCTATCCAATTTATGGTAATAAAGGCTCAACGATATCTTACCCAGATCTCTGTAGAACAACTTGGCATCATTTAGCCTGCAAATGGAGGCTTGCTAAGACATGTTTAAAGAACTGGTAGATGCTACATTTCAGATATATTCATCCCATGGAAATAGTACATTCATACTATCCTTATGTCTATTTGCTCTGTCAAAACCAGATGGTGACCAGTGGCTTGATGTTGCTCCAAAAAGCTTGCAAATATATCATTGTCCATGGAGCGCACTATATTCCATGTCTGCCAAAGTCAAGCCATAACTTTGTGTGTTATTTAATTATTTGTCTGTAATGTAATCGCGGTCTGGGAGGGGTGTGTATGGGTGAAATCGTGATTCGGGTCCCCCTCAGTACCCTTGAATTAGAAGAGGTAAGGGGGCACAATGGCTGAGTAATAGTAATATTCATAATAAGAGTAATATCAGTAATATCAGTTATAAAATAAGGAAGAAATAAACTAATTAAAATGATAGAACAAATAAAATGAATATACAAAACATTATAAATTAATCAACATTACAATTAAATATTTGGTTTGATTATTGGATTAAAAAGGCTATTTTCTGTAAAGCTACTTTGAAACAAAATGTATTGTGAAAACTGCTATGTGTCATGTACAACCAGACAAGGTTAGATCCAAACGCAGCGTGAATTTATTCACAGGGTAGTCAGACAGGCAATAGGTCAGATACACAGACTGGAACAGACTAGACTAGGATAACAAACTTGGAAAACTCGGAAACGCTCAGAGATGTGCACAACAGTGAAACAAGACTTAGCAATGAGTGATAGTGAGAATGGGGTATAAATGAGTGTGGAGCTGCGTGTGGAACTAGATGCAGGTGTGAGAGTGATCAGTGGAAACAGGTGTGCGCAATCAGTTCAGGGTGTGTGCGAAAACAGTCCAAGGGAAGCCAGTGCAGAAGTGGAGCGCCCTCTCGTGACACTAGAGGGCAATCCAGCCGAACTTCATCACATAACCCCCCCTTTAAGGAGCGGCTTCCAGACGCTCCAAAGACGATCCAGGCGGGGGGCAGAGCGAAGACAATCCTGGGGGAGGGACGGAGGGCCAGGCCCGTGCAGGGGAACGGGACCAGGAGGTAGCCAAGGCGGGCCTGGGCCGTAGAGCGTGGGCGGACCAGACTGGGCCGGTGACCAGGGCGGAGCAGGACGGGGCGAAGGCCAGGGCGGAGCAGGACGAGGCGAAGGCCTGGGCGGAGCAGGATGAGGCGAAGGCCAGGGCGGAGCAGGATGAGGCGAAGGCCAGGGCGGAGCAGGCCAGGGCGGAGCAGGACGAGGCGAAGGCCAGGGCGGAGCAGGATGAGACGAAGGCCAGGGTGGTGAAGCCCCTGCAGACGACCATGGCGGCGCAGCCTTCATGGTCTCCTCACGGGACCCTTGGCCCCCCCCCAAAAAATACTTGGGGAAATCCACGGGTTCAGGAAAGGCCTCCCGGAGCTTGAAGGGTGCAGGCAGGGCGAGACGCAGAGGCGGGGCCGGCAGGGCGAGGCGCAGAGGGGGGCCAGCAGGGCGAGGTGCATAGGCGGGGCCGGCAGGGCGAGGCGCAGAGGCGGGGCCGGCAGGGCGAGGCGCAGAGGCGGGGCCGGCAGGGCGAGGCGTCTGGATACACTCACCGGAGCCTGGCGAACCGAACGAGTCCTCCTCCTCCTCCTCCTGCGACGGCGAGTCACTGGGCTTGATTCAATCACTTGGTCTGAATCACTCACTTTGCTAGATTCAGCACTGGACGCACTTGACTCGGCGGCACTTAACTCACTTGATTCGGCGGCACTTGACTCACTTGATTCAGAAGACTCAGAAGACGATTCACTTGACTCACTTGACTCGGGATCCGGTTCACTTGACTTGGGATTCGGTTCACTTGACTCGGGATTCGGTTCACTTGACTCGGGATTTGGTTCACTTGACTCGGCACGGCTCACGTGAAGCGCGGGCTCGGCCGTGCTGTCGCGAGGCGCAGGCTCGTCAGGGCTGACGTGACGTGCTGGTTCGGCAGGACTGGACGGGACCAGCGGGGCAAGCTCCTCCTCTAACTCACCCACAGTGAGAGCCGAACCACTCAGTAGAAGAGCCGTGTTAATATACCGCCTTAAAGTGCTGTGAGGCTCTGGGTTGGGCATCAATGAGCGAAGCGGTTCAGACAACCCTCCGCGGAACAGGTTCGTTAGGCAAACGTTGTTCATACACGTATGATGAGAAAGTTCATAAAACTCCGCCACATACCATTCGAGAGAACGATCCTCCTGATGAAGTTGCATTATCTCAGCACCCGTATCTGTGCTCGGAATCGCTGTGTGAGCTCGTCGAAATACCTCGCTGTTGAATTTTACCGGGAGAGCTTGGCATGACATCGGGATCGGTCCTGGGCCAACAACTGCGGAGACGGGTTGATTCTGCGATGGTCCCGGTGGGAAAACATGAAGGCCGCGAACCATCTTGGCCAACCTCTCCAACGACGCGGTGAGTTGATCCAGTTGATCCTGGCGTACGGCGGCTGACTGGGAGGCATACAAGGCTGACATGCTGCTGGATCTGGTGTGGCTAAGTCTTCTGTCATGTGCAAACAGACAAGGTTAGATCCAAACGCAGCGTGAATTTATTCACAGGGTAGTCAGACAGGCAATAGGTCAGATACACAGACTGGAACAGACTAGACTAGGATAACAAACTTGGAAAACTCGGAAACGCTCAGAGATGTGCACAACAGTGAAACAAGACTTAGCAATGAGTGATAGTGAGAATGGGGTATAAATGAGTGTGGAGCTGCGTGTGGAACTAGATGCAGGTGTGAGAGTGATCAGTGGAAACAGGTGTGCGCAATCAGTTCAGGGTGTGTGCGAAAACAGTCCAAGGGAAGCCAGTGCAGAAGTGGAGCGCCCTCTCGTGACACTAGAGGGCAATCCAGCCGAACTTCATCACACTATGCATATAACTGACTCAATGACAATTCTCATTTGTCTGTGCAGTTATTATTAAGTATACCGTTACTAAACTACATAAATATATAACTAAATTTATGTTTTAGCTTTGCACGCGTTTAAACATCTTAAAATATGGCATCACTGTAGGTTGGTATTATTCTTGAATGCGTCATTATCTGCCATTAAAAAAAAACACACCAGCAAATAGAACAAACACTGTTTGAGGACAAAATCATAAAATCTTGTTAGTTATTCAGCTAATGTATGCGCGATCATACAGATCAAAAGAAAGAGTAGGATGACTCAGCTTCCCAATGGAGGACCAAGAAGACGCTTTTAAGTGTTTGACATTGAGGTTCCTGTTAACATTCAGAAGAAAATGCACATCGACACCACTCTCATTTGCATTCCTCTCAACTAGTTGTATTTTTGTGACAAAGAATAAAAACAATCCTCAATGTCCACCACTTTTACTCACTGTTACCATGTAAAATGTTCTTAATGTGTCTCTCTTTTGACCCCTTCCTCTGATTCTGTCTCTTCCAATCTTGTTTGCTAACCTTCAGGGGCAAAAACACAGGGACACTTAAGAGACCAAAGTTTGTTATCTGTTTAGACAAAATGGTTCTCAGCTAGTCTAGTAGTGTCCACTGGGCCTCAAATCTTTCAACACAACACAGCACGGCTTCTGTCCTTCTGACGCATACACACACTAAACACACTCTATAGCAAACGACACTCTAGCGACTTTTACTCTGCACCACTAAAATGTCACACTGTGGTGCCGTACGCATGGGGAAAATAGTTGAAAAGGTAACATATATAGAAGTATAAAGAATTTCAAGAATGCATTTGTTGCTCTGGAAAATGAAAAGGGTCTTTTAAAAACTGGCAGGCACTTATAACTGTTTTAAGCCATAGCGTGTTCACTGCACATTAAAAGCAGAATTTAAATAATTACCAGTATGACCAGGTCATTTCATTCACTAGCCCCCGGTCACCCCGCATTTTCTAAAAGTGCCCTGGAGCAGCATAATTTGAGTATTCCTGCTGTGGACGTTTTAGGGAGCAGCGAAGATCAGCGTGAATGTGCAGCCATTAGCTTAGCATGTCAGAGCACAGAGCCAATTAGAGCCAGTCAGTTGCTATGGCTTATCAAAAGACTATATGCTCACCATTAGATGTAGCATACTCTTTTTCTTTCATAAAATGCCTGCTCCTCAATGTGCCGAGATTCTCCATTTCAGTATATATCACTTTACCCATTGAGTATGTTGGAATGAGTAATGCCACTTATTTCCCTTTCAATCTGATACCAAGTAACAAGGCCGATACCACCTGAATGGAATGTTTTTTTGTGATTTCAAAGCATAAGAGGTAAAATTATAGCCATAAAATCATTTAAAAGTCACTAAATTTTTTAACATTTATGGGCTGAAGTGCAAATGGTCAGACTTTTGTTTTAGTTAATTTATTAATTTGTATAAATATAATTTATTAACAATTAAAAAGCAAACTTGCAGGCAAATGTTTTTAATAAACTTTACACAGACCTGTTATGATAAATGTCACATTTACTTTTGTTGTTCGTGTTAGTCTGTCATTTTTCTATCTTAGTTTGAACAAGCTGCGATTGAGGTACTGTCTGTGACTGTTTTTCAGCATTTCTGCATATGCCCCTATTTATGCTTTTTATAATATTATCTTTCATGCAGCATGTATTAGCTGTTTGTGAATGTAAAAGCTCTGCAAAGTTTTACAGATCAAAGTGCACAACGTTATTGTCTGCTAGAAATAATCGATCCTGAACTGCAGAAATGAGTCATCAACAATTCCAGTCTCATTTCCTGCTACATACGTAACAATGTAACAAATTTGCATAATGCCAGCTTGTGGTCTTCATTGGCTGCCTCCAAATTACGTCTACTTTCACCCGCTCTTAAACACTAGTTGTAGCTCAGGCCCGGAAGTGTTTGGTTTGTGTTGTCGACACGTCGAGAAGATGTGTTTTCAGTGCTGCGAATCCACTTTACATGCACTTGAAATGGATGAGAATTGGTGCTTGAATTGAGATGGAAAAAACTGACGCCATCATTCTTATCACTATGAATCAATCACTGAGGAAGCCTCCGGAGCTGAAATGCAGATATGGTAATAGATGTTTGGTTTCCAACACGTGCTGTAAGCGTTCGACCAATCACAACAGATTGGGCCATCTGGCCAATCAGAGCAGAGTAGGCTTGCCGAAAGGAAGTGTTTAGAGAGACTAAGGGTGCTTTTCAATTCTTATTTGTGCATCCTCGTTTCCTTTCCTCGTGTCTCAGCTCCAACCCCTGTAGGATGCGAGGGAAGGACGTAAGGAAAGATAATGAGGACGGAGGAATCGAATGAAAGCTTTTTTATACATTGGAATACTTGATCACTCGAGCGTCACTTCATAGCGCCATCAGCAGCGCTCAAAGGATCTGCCCTTATGTTGTATTAGTTTGGTTAAGAAATACATTAATAAATAATAATAGAGCAAGATACCCTGTTGAAATATGTGAGATATGTGGTTTATATAAACTGCAAAGGTAAAGTATAAATTAAAATTATTGTGACCGACGTGAAGGAGGAGGAGAATTTATACGTGCGTCACGTTTAGTCGATAAAACTCTTCCGCAAAGGATACACCCGTGTATCCTTGCTCATAACTCCTCTGGAAGCCTCCTCACTCCTCGATCCTCGACTCCTCGTGGTGCAATTAGAGAATTGAGATGTCCTTCAAGATGGCTGAGCTCGATCGGTTTCCGGGTCATAGGATGGAGGACGGAGGAGCGAGGGGTCGAGGAGGGATATTTAGAACCACCCTACATCTTCGAACAAACTGTTTTCAGAATCTTTGAGAAATGAGGTGATGTGCAATGTATATTATGAGAATATTAACATGTATCCACGTTTTTTAAACTTTTGTTGGAGACCTCCAAAAAAAAATTAGGAACCTTTGAAATGGCATAATAGTGGCACTTTAAAATAAGTGTAAGGATAAAATGCTTACAATACTACACTCACCTAAAGGATTATTAGGAACACCTGTTCAATTTCTCATTAATGCAATTATCTAATCAACCAATCACATGGCAGTTGCTTCAATGCATTTAGGGGTGTGGTCCTGGTCAATATAATCTCCTGAACTCCAAACTGAATGTCAGAATGGGAAAGAAATGTGATTTAAGCAATTTTGAGCGTGGCATGGTTGTTGGTGCCAGACGGGCCGGTCTGAGTATTTCACAATCTGCTCAGTTACTGGGATTTTCACGCACAACCATTTCTAGGGTTTACAAAGAATGGAGTGAAAAGGGAAAAACATCCAGTATGCGGCAGTCCTGTGGGCGAAAATGCCTTGTTGATGCTAGAGGTCAGAGGAGAATGGGGTGACTGATTCAAGCTGATAGAAGAGCAACTTTGACTGAAATAACCACTCGTTACAACCGAGGTATGCAGCAAAGCATTTGTGAAGCCACAACACGCACAACCTTGAGGCGGATGGGCTAAAACAGCAGAAGACCCCACCGGGTACCACTCATCTCCACTACAAATAGGAAAAAGAGGCTACAATTTGCAAGAGCTCACCAAAATTGGACAGTTGAAGACTGGAAAAATGTTGCCTGGTCTGATGAGTCTCGATTTCTGTTGAGACATTCAGATGGTAGAGTCAGAATTTGGCGTAAACAGAATGAGAACATGGATCCATCATGCCTTGTTTCCACTGTGCAGGCTGGTGGTGGTGGTGGGGATGTTTTCTTGGCACACTTTAGGCCCCTTAGTGCCAATTGGGCATCGTTTAAATGCCACGGCCTACCTGAGCAGTGTTTCTGACCATGTCCATCCCTTTATGGCCACCATGTACCCATCCTCTGATGGCTACTTCCAGCAGGATAATGCACAAAGCTCGAATCATTTTAAATTGGTTTCTTGAACATGACAATGAGTTCACTGTACTAAAATGGCCCCCACAGTCACCAGATCTCAACCCAATAGAGCATCTTTGGGATGTGGTGGAACGGGAGCTTCGTGCCCTGGATGTGCATCCCACAAATCTCCATCAACTGCAAGATGCTATCCTATCAATATGGGCCAACATTTCTAGAGAATGCTTTCAGCACCTTGTTGAATCAATGCCACGTAGAATTAAGGCAGTTCTGAAGGCGAAAGGGGGTCAAACACAGTATTAGTATGGTGTTCCTAATAATCCTTTAGGTGAGTGTATACTATAGTTCATTTTTCTACTGCGACGCTGTGAAAAATCGCTAGTTACAAAAATGTATAGGTTTGATATATTAAGGGATTTCCATTAATTCCATTTGTCTGTGATTAATTACATTATTTAAAAAAAAAATTTGAATCAAATTTTTAGAAAGGAAAAAACAAACAAACAGTTAATCATGCCTCTTTAACAGTGTGTTATTTCTGTAGTAAGGCATTTTCCTACCATTGGAGCAATAGAGCAGTTCAGTCATGATGTCAATTTGTAGGTCAACCTGAAGAGTAATTTACCATGTTCTCCCTCTGGAATATGTTTTTAATATAGTGGTTTTCGATTTATGAGTACATAAGGTGTGTGGTCAACATTAATTAAAGACATGTTTTGTTTTTTAACCTAAATTGCATAGTCATAGCTCAAAGTGAATTTTGTGCTCTATATAAACCTAACAAAGATGAAAAAAAAATAGGCTGTGCTCATTTTATATTTTCGAGGAACTGCAGTGTTCGTTTCCAACTCTGTATTTCAGGAGATAGATTGCAATCTTTAGGACTGCAAACATGAAAAACGCCCAAGCAGCACTCTCTCTATACACTCTGTATTTCTATATCTGTCTCTGTTTTGATACACTTAAATGGTGTGTCCTCTCAGGATCTTCATGACAGTTTGACTGACAGCTGAACAGAAAAGCTATTTGCTTGAATAAAGGACAAACACACAAAGAGCGTTAGGAGGTCTGTTATTTCTGACATTGAGCTGTGTCCAAGACACAAGGATAGCGAGGTACCAATAAGAAAAGACTGATTGAGAACGAGTGAGTGGGGAGAAAGAGAGAGACGGACTGAGTGAAATTAAAATATCCTACCTATCCTCTTCAGTGGTTTTATAGTGTTTCCAGTCTCCTGGTGCTGTGCCCTTGTCATATGAGCCCAATCAATATCGCTTCGTCACAACAATGTGACAAACTGCTGTCTGCTTTATGAAGGACCATCACTTACACGTTTTAAAAGGTCACCCAGACTGCACAAGTCACAAAAGGACAGGTTCAAAAGTACACGTTGATATTAAAAATGAGAATCGATATAACTGTCACAAGGAATTCTGAAATTTGAAATCTTCATGCACAGCTATCTGTCAGGGAGCCACACACTGAACAGACGGGTAAGTTTCAAAATGATCCAAATGCTTTATTTGAACAAACTGATAAGGCAATAAAAAAATTGGCAGTCAGATGAGAGAAGCAGACGACGACTGATGAAAGGTGAGTTGCCACACACACACACACACACTCACACTCTAGACGGTCACTGATAGATGAATGAATAAACTTTCCTTTTATCTTTGCAGGACAAGATCACAGAGACTGGAGGGAGACGAGGAACTGGGAACAGGAACGAGGAGAGGAATGAATGAGGTCAGTATATCTTCAGGTAAGAGGTTTTGATTGATTGATTGATTGATTTTATTTGACCACTTAAATATAAAAATATGAAACAGTATGAAACTGTGTCATCCATTAAAATAAAATACATAAGTAGTCAGGGATAACACAATAAAGCCCGGAGACTTATTTCCATTGTGGTCCCTAAGGTAAACCAACAGGAGGTAGTCTGAGCTCTAGACAAGACTAGACAAACTGGCTGAATCCAAAATCGCTCCCTAAACCCTCATTCACTATTCCCTATGTTAGTCTACTAATACAGTTCACCTGAAAGAGTGAATGAAAAGGAGTGAGTGAATTCGGACAGCCGTTGAGCACACATTGGTTGTACACTCGTTATTGCAGTGCAATGTGGGATTGAATAAGTGCACTCAGTAAAGTCCACTATGGTTTCATACACCACTACAAATAGCTGTCCCCTCAATGAACACCTTATTTGAGGGTATAGGAGCGATTTCGGATTCAGCCAACGTGTGTGTGTGTGTGGCGGGTCCTTTTAAACAGGTGCTGGGGTGATGAGTGACAGCTGGTGGTGATCAGAACTCAGGTGATTGTGATCTCAGTGGTCGAGTGTGGGTGGAGCCTTGTGATTTAGTGCAGGTGAGATGAAGGAGGGATGATTGAAAATGAAGTGTAGGATGGTGACTGAGCTGGTGACTGTGACACTGTCACGCAGTTAGAAATAATGCATTGAGCAATGATGGAAAGTGACTTTTGGAACATTCCCTTAAGAAGAACTAGGAGCATATTGGTAAAAAATGCAGTGTAAGCAAATGGCGGGTGGTTTAACCCCTGAATAATGTGATTCTAGAGTATTCACCATTGTACCCTTGAACACTTAACACTTGACCATAAGTGATACCAAAAGGATTGTCTCCCATGTAAGTTGAAATGAACCTATTACATCCCCTATCTGTGAAATATTAAAATTTGAATAACGGTTATAAATATATATAAGTATAAAACAATATATATATATATATATATATATATATAATGCATCCTTGCTGAATAATAGAATTCATTTCTTTAAACAGCGCCATTATAATAGTGCCATTTGCTTGCACACTCTCACCATTGTTTTAGTGCCCAGTTCACTAATATAAATGAACCTACAAATGGTTGCTACATTTCCCATCTTGCAGGCTGGTTCTCAGTGCTAGGTTGTGAAAATAGTAGACTACCCCCTTTCTTCTAATGCCATTAGATAAACCTTTAAATCCACAAAGACCTGTTTGCACACACACTCAAAAAAATGACTCTTTAAACTTACTCAATTTAATTATGGACAGTGGTTCCACACAAGCAAATTATTTTTTATTAACATTAATGGAATTTGTTGAATCTATGTAAGCTCCTTGTGTTGTGACAACACAACTGAATCAGAAAGAATCTATGTGAAATAGTAATGTCCAAACAAATCAATGGAATTGCTTCCCTGTGACTGATACAGACTTAACTGAACCGATATAGACTTTCATCGAACCTTCATACAAGGTTAAAAACTAGTTCAAATGTGGCCATTGTGGACATATTTTCAACATCATTTATGGTCTCATTTAGACATAATTACTTTGACTATTGCTGTCAGATGATCTTAGTGAGAATTAGCAGACGTTTAGATATTTAGATTATTAGATATTATGACTCAAATGTCCACAAGCCTGCTTTGCCTTTGCTGTGTTAAACCAATGGCAGTTCAAAGTCCCTTGCTTGCATGAATTCAAAGACCTGTAGAGGACAGGAGTGAGTTCAAACATGTCTCTACAAAGCAAAATTCCTCTTAGCTGTAGTTTTACTGAGAATGTGTTCAAAACAGAGAAGGAAAACAGCAACAGCCATTGAAGAGATGGAGAGATGAAAGTGATGAATGTAAAGTATTTATCACTTTAAATGGCACAGATGTCTGGGAAAGTGCAATAAAGAGGATTTAAACCTTTTGTAATCATACCAGGACAGTTTGGAAAGGCTTTGTTTTGCTTTGTATCTTACTCTGCACATGGCACGAATATATCATGCAAAGTGTGCAATATTGTCTGTGTGTAGAAGTGTGCGAATATGCTCATTTTCGCAACTTCACGCTCTTTCTAAATGTAAAGAACTATGTGATGTCCATTACTTAATATATGAGTGATCAAATCTGTAATATTAGACATGCATGAATTAGTAAAATGTCTCACGATGGACTTCTTACCATGGTTTCTAGTTTTCCACCTTCTCCTTCGAGGCCTATATCTGCCCTCTCATGCTCTTACATAATCACCGGGTATTTAGTAATAATACTAATAATACTACTAATAATAAGTTATATAGCCCCTTTCAAGGAAACATATAGAATGGGAGACAATAACTGAACAAGTATTGACATAGCAGAAAGGGGAACTAATCAGTTTCAAAATAATGTGAATCAATGAGTTTTAAGTTCTATCTTAAAGGTATGTAATGAGACAGTACAGAGTTTCTGGGGAAACTTATCCAGAGCTTAGGGCCCATAATACTGAACGCCCTACCAGCAGTAGACAGTTTGGATTTTGGTAAAACAAGCAGGTTGTCTGAACCAGATCTAAGAGTGCGGGCAGGAAGGTAAGCTGAATTAACTCTGCTAGTTATAAAGGTGCTAAACCATGACAGGCCTTATAAACTGAGACAAGTAGTTTGAACTGAATGGGCAATAGGCAATTGTGTGAAGGATTGGAGTGATGTGAGCAGATTTTTTGTTAAATGTAAGGGTATAAGCAGCAGAGATTTGTACCAGGACTTTAGCTGGAAGGCCACTAAACAAGGAGTTACAATAGTCCTATGTAGACGTAGAAGCACCTAACTCTGGTTGTCAGGCCTAAACTTGACATAAACTGCAACTCGTCCCTCAAATCTGATTGGTTGATTGGAATGCTGTTCCAGGATCAACAAAGATGTTGATCCAGGAAGATGTTGTTCTTGGTGAAATCATGTTCATTGTTTAGGTCGATTCTCACCAAGGAATTGTATCTGTTCATTCAACTGCGATAAGACAAGAAAGACAACTTAATTCGGTACTCATGCGCTGTCTGAGAGGCACCGTTCTGTGTGTGTGCTTTAAGTGTGTGCGCACAGTCTAGCAGACAGTGTTCATGTACCAAATTGAGCTTTTTCACATCATCTTGCACTTGGATAAATAAAATCACTTGAATGTTTAGATTGGCAAGAATTAAAAACGGCAATGGTAAACTTTCATGGCAATGCAGTGCTTTTCATGGCCTTTTCCCCCAAAAGCATCGTTAGCCAAATAGGTTGCAAGTTCCGTTGTTACCAACTGTTTAAAAAATTGACATTTCCCGAACCCATACAGCACCTGTCAAAAGTTTGGAAACATTAAAATTTGTATGTTTTTGATATATATTAGCGTGCCAACAATCAGTGTGAAGAGAACCCGCAATGAATAAAACCTCAAATAAAACAAAAAAGCAGTTAATTAGTATTCCGATCGATAAAGTGTCAAGTGCAATTCCATCAACTGTCCTATGCGTCTTTCACTCTGACCCCATGCCATCGAGCAGACCTTATTGTCAAGCCCTGTATTTTCTTTCTAAACAGATTAGCAAGTGCAGTTCTTTTACTTTCACATCTCTGTTTTGCATAATATCTCATCCCTGTTTTTTTTAGAATAAATCCATTCTTAGGACTGCACTGCATTCTGTACACAATAAGATGCTGTGAGACATACACAGACATAAGGAGATGTGTATGCAGTCTTTTCTGTTCCTGTGACAAAACATCTCTATGTTTTTATCTTCCAGGCAGCAGCAGATAACAGCGATGCATCTAGTGTCTGTGTCCTTTTCTCTCAGGTGTAACTTTGAGCGCTTCCTAAAAGAATGCCAAAAGAGGGACATAAAACCCAGACGAAAGCAGCACGGAATGGTGTATTTACAGGAGTCTCTCAGAAAGTCAGAGCGAGAAAGTAGTAAATGACAGTGCAGTTGTAAATATCCCAGTAGAAGCAGAGGAGAAAGTCACTGTGTCTCAGCAGAATCTCTGCTGATGTTACTGTTTTCTGGAGATGCACTGTAGCAAAACATGTAGATTCTTACTCGGAAATCATCAGAACTGTCATTGCTTACTGTCAGTTGACCAGATGTAGGGTATGAGCTGTTCCAAAACTTAGTGAGCTGTCTGCTGCCTACATATACTAAACTGACTTTACTTCTAGCAACATTTTACTGAGATGAAACGTAGTTTGATATGGAACATTAAAAAAATTGCACTTTGTTTGTAAAGTGTAAAATAGTCATGATACTTTATACTATTAAACTTTTATGTCAACATTATGCTAAGCTAATAATGTGATGCTGTATTGAGCTTAAAAATACACTACCCAGCAAGCAATTCTGCGTTTAAAAGACGCAAAATTTGGGCTGTCAGTGAAAATTTAATAGACATCTTAGCCATAGCCCAAGAATAGACTAGTCATCAATTAGAAATCAAAGAAATGAAATCAGTGAAGAAATTAAACCAAATAACTTGTAAACACTGTTTACTTTGCTTACATGATGGCAAAAACGACATGTAACCAAATTCAAGGTTATTTTGGCTAGAAGTGGGTTACTCATAGCCGGACTATTTCGGGTTATAGTTAACCTAGATGATGAAATGACGGCTATTGCTTGCATACACAAATACTGGGTAAATAGCCATAATATTTTAAAATAGTAAACTATTGGACAAATATATATTTTTTAATTATATTGAGCTGTTTCTTTATCAAAGTACCACAGTAATTCCATTTGATGCCCTCACTGTACCATGATACTACAGCACAGTTATACGGCCTCCTAAGATACCACAAAATAAGGATGGCAGACAAAAATTTTAACAAATAAAAACATTCATAAATATATTTCATTTAATAAGTGTGAAATGATTCCACTATTGCTGTATAATGTTTTAACATCTTACTCCAAGGTACTTAAAAAATACCATGGCAATACCATGTTACAAAACCATTATAATCTGTTTAGTACACTTTTGTTAGTGTTTCAATTGTCTTTTCAACTCTTGCCATTTAATTTCTTGATCTAATGAATAAAACCCCCCAGATATGTACATGTTCTAACAAGGAGTTAACTTGTTCTCTTACGAGAGTATCTCTCGTACTGCGTAATAGCTTACGCTAGGGGAAAACCTCTTTTCCACGAGATATTGAAGCCAAAAATTATCCTTAATTTTTTATTAATGTAAAACGCTTTGCAGCAGCAAGCAGACACAGGCGAGACAGCTCGCGCGCCTATTGGCTGCTCTTGCGGCAAATGCAGCAGCCTATCGAGAGAGACTCTGCGTGACGTAATGACCAATGGGGGCAACTCGCGCCCATATCGTCACGTCCCGCCAGAAAGGGCGTGGTCTCACTCTATAAATATGCTCGTTAGGCTGATACAAGCTGATTTTCATCTCTTCAGCGAAGCACACGCATCGCTGGATCCGGAGTGAGAAGCCGCGCCGTCGAAGCAAGCTTTTCAGCGGGACGAGCTCTGGAGTCGCTGGCCTCGCCGCCTTCAACTGCCGTACCTGCTGCGCTTTCCGGCGTTCTATATCCTTTTATATCACTTTGTATCCTTACTCTGCTGAGAGTGTTTGCTCGCTTACTTGACGCGACTCACACTTCTCATCACAAAAGAACTGCGTCTTTTTAAAGATGCCATCCTGTGGCTCGTGCCGCGCCCCACTCAGCGACGGGGACCGTCACGTCATCTGTGTGTCCTGCCTGGGTGAGGATCACGCGGCCATCGCGCTCGCTGACGGCGGATGCCCTCATTGCGAGCTTTTGCCTATGGTGACTCTGAGGACTCGCCTGGCATCATTCTCCGAGCCTTCACCACAGCCCGCCGTGGTGCCGCGCCGCAAGAAGCGCCGCGCCCAGCGCGCTCCCGAGCTCTCTCCAGCCCGCCAAAGCTCGCCGGTTCGCCCGCCAGCTTCGCCGGCTTCGCTCGAGTCGCTCACTGACGGACAACGGCCGCCGCCTGCCGCCGCGTCCGTCCACGAGTTCGACGAACCCACCGAGGCGTGTTCTCTTCTGGCATCCGATAGCGAGGATTGGGCGAGCTCCGTGGACCTCCCCTCCGCTAGCGTTTCCCGCCAGACCACTGGTAAGAGAACCGGCATTGAGACTGAGCTGATGCGTCTGCTCTCTCAGGCCGTGGAAAGCATCGGCCTCGATTGGGAGGCGCCCGCGCAACCGCCGCGCAACAGGCGAGCTCTGTGGACCTCTGCCTTCTGTCCGCGAGTCGTCAAGGAAACGGGCCAGCATCAAGACCGCGAGCCCTAAAACCGCGGCTAGCTTTCTTTACGTTATAAGAAATCTACCCCGCCCCCCATGGGCGTGCGTCACCGGCAAATGAGAAAAGAGTGTCTTTTAGTCCCCGCCGAGGCCGGACTAATCTCCATTTCTTAAACATTTCTCAGCTCCTAGTTTGAGCGGCTGAAAATGTCATTATTGCAGCAATTAGCCTGTTGTATAACACGCACACCTGCATACAAACGCCGACACACACAAAACTGTGATGACGCTCTCTTATCTGCTTGCGCTAGTGTAGTTCTCCCTGTGGCCCAGTGGCGGAACCCGAAGCTTTCACGCGGGAGACCTGTGTTCGATCCCGGCTCTCGCAGCAGATAAAAATTTAGTCTCGCCGCGGCCAGACTTCCACCGAAACTTTTCGCTCGTTCAGTTCCAGAAAATGCGACTGTTCCAGTGTATTTTGCAGTAAACAAGCTGGTTCCACGGCCCGCTTGCCTGCACATAAAGGCCGTTTTCACGGCGACCCAGAAAAATCATGTAATCATTGTATTTCTGGTTTTCCGGCCACAGCCGATGGTGTTATAAGTGTAATAAAATGCTCACAGCCCAGTGTTCATTTCTACACACAAACACAGCCCGCCACGGTACAGGGCTCGCACAAATGAAATCGACGCATGTCAATTGTGCATTAAATGTAGTGAATGTGCCCACAACCCAGTGCCCACAAACACTACCACGGTTTCTGTAAAATGAAACCAACACAAGTCTTCCTAGCCTCCTAGGAAATCGACGGTGTTTCAGTCTCGCCGTGGCCAGACTTCCACTGAAATTTTCGCTCGTTCAGTTCCAGAAAATGTGACTGTTCCAGTGTATTTTGCAGTAAGCAAGCCAGTGCCATGCCCGCTTGCCTGCACACAAATGCTGTTCCCACGGCGACCCAGATAAATCACATAAACGGTGTATTTTCTGGTATTCCGGCCACAGCCGATGGTGTTATGAGTGTATTGAAAATGCCCACAACCCAGGGCTCATTTCTACACACAAACACAGCCCGCAAAGTTGCAGGGCTCGCACAAACAAAATCGCCTCATGTCGATTGTGCACTAAATGTAGTGAATGTGCCTACGTCTCAGTGCCCACAAACACTACACACCACATGTCCCACGGGTTCTGTAAAAACGAAACCAACACGCATTCAGTCAGCTCAGGCCGACGGTGTTTTTCAGTGCAGTAAATGTGCCCGCTGTCCTGCGCCCACATTCACTCACAGACATGTTAAGCCCCACGGGGCTCACCCCGCTCTCTCTCCCTCAGCAAACTGCTATAAGGGTTTTGAGCGCGGCCAGGCTGCCCGCCGCGATCGGCGCGCCCCCCGCCTCACACACTGTAAACACAGTGTCTGCGTTACAGCACGCCAGAGCTCCCTTGCCGTCACTATGTCTCGGCCAGAGCCCAGATCTCATTCTACCCCTAGCTATTCACGCGAAAGTGTGGGCACAGCTTCCTGGGGTATCAGAATGGGTGCTGAACACTATAAAAAGAGGCTATTCGCTACAGTTCGCTCGACGTCCCCGCCGTTATACGGCGCGCGTCGAGACGACGGTGAAAACTAAGTATCTCATCTACTTCGAGCCGAGATAGCGAAACTACTGAGCAAAGGTGCTATAGAACCTTTATCTCAAGCTCAGAGCAAAGGGGGCCTACACAGCAGATATTTTCTGGTACCGAAAAAAGATGGAGGTCTCAGACCCATTTTAGATCTGCGACAGCTGAACAGAGCGCTTGTGAAACGCCAGTTCAGAATGCTTACGACCAGGAAAATCCTCGCGCAAGTGCGCCACGGGGACTGGTTTATGTCAATAGATCTGAAAGACGCCTATTTCCAAATACAAATAGCGTCCCATCACAGGCGATTCTTGAGATTCGCTTTCGAGGGCCAGGCATATCAATACACAGTCCTGCCGTTCGGCCTGTCCCTAGCACCTCGTACATTCACGAAGTGCATGGACGCGGCGCTCGCACCCCTGAGACTTCAGGGCATGCGAGTCCTGAACTACTTGGACGATTGGCCGATTCTAGCTCGATCACGATCGGAGCTCATAGAACACAGGGCCGCATTACTCGAGCACCTCGAGGAGCTGGGCCTCACAGTCAATTGGGCGAAGAGCTCACTGTCTCCCAGTCAGAAAATTTCCTTTCTGGGAACAGTGTTAGACTCGCTATCCATGACGGCACGCCTGTCACCAGAGCGCGGACTAAATATTCAGCGCGTCGCGAAATCCTTCCGCCACGGCTCGATAGTTCCGCTCAAAAGGTTTCAGAAAATGCTGGGGCTGATGGCCTCAGCGGCCTCTGTACTCCAGTTGGGCTTGCTTCGCATGCGCCCACTGCAGATGTGGCTGAAAGCGCGGGTTCCACCCAGGGCATGGACAGCGGGTCTGTTTCGCCTCAGGGTCGACCTACAGTGTGTTTCAGCTCTGGAACCTTGGAAAATAACCGACTGGTATCAGTCAGGTGTGAGTCTGGGGACCGCTTCGAGTGTGAAGGTGGTGTCTACGGACGCCTCCACCTCGGGGTGGGGAGCGCTGCTCGAGGGCAGACCGCTAGCTGGCCTGTGGTCAGAACGGGAAAAGCTCCTTCACATAAACTGCTTGGAGATGATAGCAGTCGACAAAGCGCTACGGCGTTTTTGTCCCCAGGTAACAGGCCACCACGACTTGGTCCGGTCGGACAACATGTCAGTGGTGGCATACATAAATCGCCAGGGCGGCGTCAGGTCACGAAACCTTCACAGGCTGACGGAACGCCTCCTGGTCTGGGCTCAGCACAACCTGCTCTCACTGAGAGCAGCGCACGTGCCTGGTCACCTGAATGTGGGACCAGACAGACTGTCCAGGAACAATGTTCCAGCAGGGGAGTGGTCGCTGCACCCGCAGACGGTCCAGCTGCTGTGGAAAACATTCGGCAGAGCACAGGTGGACCTATTCGCGTCCCACGAAAACGCTCATTGCCCGAAGTTTTTCTCGAAAAGCAAGGACGCGCTGGCTCATGTTTGGCCCCGCTGCCCCCTATATGCTTTTCCTCCTGTCTCGCTCCTGCCTCAGGTGTTGGAACGAATCAGGGAAAACGGTTGCCCAGTGCTGCTCGTAGCTTCGCTCTGGACAAACCAGACGTGGTTCCCTGCCCTGATGCAGCTGACCAGCACTGCCCCATGGCCTGTACCATTGAGGAGGGACCTCCTCTCTCAGGCGGAGGGCTCGATTTGGCACCCTCGCCCGGAGCTGTGGTCCCTGCACGCATGGGCCATCAACGGGTACCCGCTAGCCTCCCAGAAGGAGTGTTAAACACGATCGTGCAGGCTAGAGCTCCGTCTACCAGGCGGCTCTACTCCTCGAAATGGTCTGTTTTCTCTGCATGGTGTCAAGCCCAGAGTTTTTCACCTGTGGAATGCGGGGTTTCGGAAGTGCTTTCCTTCCTTCAAGAGCTACTGGATAAGGGCAGGACCCCATCCACGCTCAAAGTATATGTGGCGGCCATAGCAACGCTTGCAAAACCGGTGTCTGGCCAGTCGCTGGGGAAGAATGACTTAGTCGTGCGTTTCCTTAGGGGAGCTCGGAGGCTAAACCCTCCCAGGCCCCCTTCAGTCCCGACGTGGGACCTTTCCACGGTCCTGGAGGCCATGAAAGGCGCCCCGTTCGAGCCAATCCAGCTGGTGGACATGAAACACCTGTCGTTCAAAACAGTGTTTCTCATGGCTCTCGCTTCAGTGAAGCGCATAGGGGACTTGCAGGCGCTTTCAGTAAGCGCGTCATGTATGGAGTTTGGGCCTAATGACTCGAAGGTCATTCTCAAACCTAAGCACGGGTATGTGCCGAAATCCCTCAATACACCGTTTAGGGCCAAGGTAATTTCCCTGTCCGCCCTTCCGGTTCTCAATGAGGAGGAGGACGCGAGTCTCCTTTGCCCCGTCAGGGCATTAAGAGCTTATGTGTCGCGCTCGTCTGTTTTCAGACAGACTGAGCAGCTTTTCGTTTTGTTTGGCGGGCGCTCCAAGGGACTTGCCGCCTCAAAACAGAGCCTACCCAGATGGATAGTGGATGCCATTGCACTCGCTTACACTGCAAAGGGCCTGCAGTGCCCCTTGGGTGTCAGAGCGCACTCCACGAGAGGCGTGGCCTCTTCGTGGGCATGGTCTAGCGGGGTTTCCCTGCAAGATATCTGTACGGCCGCGGGCTGGGCCTCGCCGTCTACATTTATGAAATACTATAACCTGGAGGTACCCGCCTTACAAGCTAAGCTTTTGGCGGTCAAAAAATTCAGTGCTATCTGCCCCGCTGTGCGGCCCAGATGCTGAGTTTACTGCAGCCTCATGAGTGTTGACACACGTATGGCCACCCAGATCAGGCTGAAAGCTTTCACCCTGGCTGCGCGTTTTATTGTCATATGATAGCCCCGCTGGGTGCTTTTTTATAGGGAATGACACTTCCAGCCTCTCTTCCTCCACTCTATGTGAGTTTATGGTGATTATGCACTATATGAGCCCTGGGCTTCGGCCCCTGGGACTTTGGTGTTGGATCCCTGTACGCACGGCGTGTTGCATTGTGTTCCCCTAGCGTAAGCTATTACGCAGTACGAGAGATACTCTCGTAAGAGAACGTACTCGGTTACTAACGTAACCTCGGTTCTCTCTAGAGAGGGAACGAGTACTGCGTATCTTGCCGTGCTTGGAATACGCTCTGGTTCGCTTCGGCGATGAAAACCAGCTTGTACCAGCCTAACGAGCATATTTATAGAGTGAGACCACGCCCTTTCTGGCGGGACGTGACGATATGGGCGCGAGTTGCCCCCATTGGTCATTACGTCACGCAGAGTCTCTCTCGATAGGCTGCTGCATTTGCCGCAAGAGCAGCCAATAGGCGCGCGAGCTGTATCGCCTGTGTCTGCTTGCTGCTGCAAAGCGTTTTACATTAATAAAAAATTAAGGATAATTTTTGGCTTCAATATCTCATGGAAAAGAGGTTTTCCCCTAGCGTAAGCTATTACGCAGTACTCGTTCCCTCTCTAGAGAGAACCGAGGTTACGTTAGTAACCGAGTACGATTCCAGTGATGAAAATGTTACAGAAACCACAAATTATTATTTAAAATTCATATTTCTCCATTGTCCTTTGAACTTGCACAGAGGATTTCATGGTTTCATTGATGTCAATCCTGGCTTTACATGTCTTCACAGGCCAAGTTTGAATATTTGCATGTGTAAATGAGATTACTAGAACTTTTGTTTCTCTAGAGGACTTAGAAAATAGCACACAAGCCGTATGGAGGACTATTTTTTATGGTGATTTGTTCTTGAAAGGCCCTGGTGACTGTATGCTTGAGTTATATGGAAAAGAGTATCATCTTTTGTGTTCCACAGAGGAAATTAAGTGATCTTGGTTTGGAATGACATGACTGTGAATGAATTAATTTCTATTTTTGGCTGAACTATTAAAAAGAGCAGTTAGATACCAAACATGTGACACAATACTTGACTGGCATGATGTCCCTTTACTACAGCATTGCTCTGATACTCACTTTAGCTCTCTGTGATAGTAATAGGATTCCATGACCCCAGACTGCAGGTCAGTGGACCTGCTGCTCTCCTCTCTTCCTTGTACCTGTCACTCTGACTGCTGATGTGTGTCAGAGATCAGTATTGGGTAAAAAGCGTTTTTCCCAGGATGCCATGCCACAATAAGATTTATAGAAGGATTCTTGGCTACATTGTGAATAGACTCTACTATATTCAAAAAGTTACAACAACAATGTACAAATTATTAGTGGCAGTTAGAAGCAAGTTGCAGGTTTGTTTTATAATGTAATAAACCAGAGCTAGCCAAATTACAGCCACACATCATATATCACTCACTCTAAAAAATGATGAGTTGTTTCAACCCATGTTTGTATCACATATAGACAAACCCAACCGTTGGTTTAAATTATTAAATTAAAATTTAAACCCAGCGGTTAGATTTTTTTACCCAATCGAAACAACCCAGCATTTTTTAGACTGCACATATACTGTGTTCCAAAGTATTATCCATGGTACATTTCAGTCGGATTTTAATCCAATAAACATTCAGATCTTAATTTTTCACTTTCAAAGAAAGTGTTTGTTTGTTTTATTTATCATATCCTTTTTAGATAACTGGTATCAATCTCAGACAGGTTTTTTAAATAGTTTGCCAGGTCTTCTTATGGAAATGGAAAACCGGTTGTTCCACATTATTAAGCAAGTCACAGTTGTCATGCGATATGGAGAGGAAGAAAGATCCTTCTGAAGATGAAAAGCATGGAATGGTGCAATGTCTTGCAAAAGGCATACAAACAACTAATATTTTGCAAAAATCTGAATAAAGATTATTGAACTGTCAAAAGATTTGTGAGTGATTTAGAGCACAGAATCCTCATGTATTTCTAAACCCACTGTAAACGTTTCTCTGTTTGAGCTTTGGTTAGGTGTGGCTGCAAGACGTCATATGACTGACGCTTTTGACCATACGTCAACATCCGACGTTTTAGGGTACCCTTTAACGTCAGTTAGATGACGCTATCTAATCCTAACCCTACCCCAGACCTAAACCTACCCGCGTCATCTACCTGACGCTAAAGGTAAAGCGTCAGTTAGATGACGCCCTAGGATCGTCATCTGACGTTAAAGGGTACCCTAAAACGTCGGATTTTGACGTATGGTCAAAAGCGTCAGTCATATGACGTCTTGGGATGAGACTGTGTTAGGCTGAAATGCAACTATGCTCAACTGCCAGCTGGTTCTTGGGACTCCAGAGACACCAACGGCTTCAAATACTTGTTTGCTGCTCAACTGTGGCTTTTTTTCTAGCTGCCCCTTTAATGCAATTCATTTGTTTGACTGAAACTTTGGTATCACTTTATTCTGATAGTTCCTTTCAAAACATTCTGTTAACTAACGTTGCACCTACATGTCTTATGCCTCGTGTATTACAGTTTTTTATTCAATTGCTAACACCCTTTTGTCCAATCTGTAGTCAAATTTTCAAAACTCTAAACACAATTAGAACAACATCTGTCTGTTGTGACCATACCATTAACACAATTAATGTTGTTTTCACACAAAGTGCAGTCAATTAACACGTGTCTAGAATGCCTACATTTTCTTTACATATAAGCATACCCAATACCAAATTCATGGATCTTTATAGTCTTTTTATTTTTTTATTTATTCTTTTACAAATGCTTAAACAAATTCATTTGCCCCTCATTCATAGGAGAGTGAGAGCTGTTGTTACGGATGAAATAAGAGCCACCATCATAGACCATGCGATAAACCATGTTCCTCCCCATTTTGCATGGGAACTGTGACTTGCTTACAGTTTTTTTCAATTGTTTACACACTAAAATAAAAATGTCCACACAATTTGCAAAATTATACTCCAATGAGCAAAACACCTCCACAGATTTGCACAACATTACACACAATGTCTGCTTCACCCTTTTTGCAAAACATTACACACAGTGATTTGTAAAACTCTACACATATTTTCACACATTAGACACAGATAAGGATTGTGAGGTTACTTCCTTGTCATTACAAAGCCCCGGATTGCCAATGACCACACTAATGAACGAATTGGATAATCACATCCACCAGGAGCACACATGTGCTAATTTGAAAACGCGGCACTCAGGTGTGCTATGAAAGGCAGCAGGTGAGTTCACCTGTCTTCAACAAAAATGGAAGGAGCTAGAAAAAGAATAATAAGAAGAAGAAGAGTGAGAATGAGAGGGGGAGCTCAAAGAGGAGATGAAGGAGGTAGAGGAAGAGGATAAGGAGGTTGAGGAGGAGGCCCAGGTAGAGGAAGAGGAGAAGAGAGGAAGAGGAAGAGGCCCAGGTAGAGGAAGAGGTAGAGAAGGACTTGAAGAGTTGATAGAACCTGAACAAAGAAGACGAGGACCAAATTTGACTCAAGAGATCTGTGCAACACTTATTGACCATGTTATCAACCATGGACTGACACTGATGGAAGCTGGATAAAGAGTTCAACCAAATCTCAGCAGAAATACTGTTGCGTCAGTAATTCGGACATTTCATCGAGAAAACAGGCAAGCTGACCACACAGTACATTGAAACTGAAGCTTGCTGTACTTATCAATATTGTTTACTGTGACATTTGACAGTATAGGCTGCATGTGATTTTTGTGTTTTTTTTTTTACATAGGATTGAGGGTCGAGGACACCAAGGTGGAAGAACACTATGTTCACTCATGCACAAGAGGCCGCCATTGTGAACATGGTTTTGACCAATAATTGTATCAGGCTGCGAGAAATCCAAGCCAATATCATCAATGATGACCATATTTTCAGTAACATCCAACAAGTCTCTCTGTCAACATTAGGTCGAATCCTCAAGAAAAATCAAATATACATGAAGCAACTGTATCGGGTACCATTTGACAGAAATTCAGAGAGAGTGAAACATCTGCGCAATGAGTATGTGGGTGTATGTATTGTTCTTCTTACTATGGTGTGGTATTGCGCACTGCTCATAATGTTCTGGCACAAAAAATACTGTGCAATAGATATTGAATAGCATCCTATTGTCTTTTACTGTGTTTCAGAGAGTCTTGCAAATGGATGCTGCAGAAATTCAACATGAATTTATATATGTGGATGAGGCTGGATTTAACCTTGCGAAAACGAGACGAGGGAGAAAATGTAATTGGACACAGGGCAATCACCAATGTGCCAGGGCAGCGAGGGGGTAACATCATCCTTTGCGCTGCTATTACACAAAATGGGGTCCTCCACCACCTTGCAAATCTGGGACCCTATAACGCAGATTGCAAGAGATTGTCACAGCATTAAACCAAGTGGACCAGATGTGGTACATTGTCGTTTGGGACAATGTCTCATTCCATCGGGTTGCTCTGGTCCAGAATTGGTTTCATGAGCACCCTGAATTTGAAGTCTTATACCTTCCCCCATACTCCCCCTTCCTGAATCCAATAGAAGAGGTTTTTTTTCAGCACGGCGGTGGAAGGTATACGACCTGCGGCCCTATGACCGTTTGCCCCTCATTCAGGCCATGGAGCAGGCCTGTGATCATATCGAAGCAGCTTCTGTGCAGGGGTGGATTTGTCACACGGCACGATTCTTCCAACGTTGCCTTGCCAATGAAGACATAGCCTGTGATGGGGATGAAACCTTATGGCCTGATCCAGCCAGACGGAGAGATGACGAATAGTTACAGTATTCTTGTTGCCTGTACAGTAATCTTTCTTCAGAGTCAAAGTGTATGCACTTCATGCAGTAATTTTTATTTGTCTACAGATTTGATTTGTTTCATTGATTTAATTGTTGGTTGATTACTGTAACTGATTATGGTAAGAAATACTGTTAGTATTGAAATAAATACTTGAAATATTCAGTCTGCAGCATCAGTGTTGTGCAGTGCTTGGTAAGTTTATAGTAGGCCTATTTGTATACATTCTCCCTATATCTCAAACTAATCATGAAGAATGTTGTGGGTTTGTCACTATTTATTTTTTTTCATCTAAATTATCCCTTACATAACAATGTCTGGCCAAAAATCTAGCACATGCTATTTCCTAAAATTAGTTTTTTTACAAATGTGTTTTTTATTTATCACAGCAGTGTGAAACTGGCTGCAATAGTGTCTGATCATTGAGGACTGTGTTGGTTAAATGAAAACTAATAGCATTTTCACAAATATGTATATATGTTTTGACTGAAGTGTGTATGTTTTGACAGAAGTGTGACATTTTGCAAACAATCTAGGAATTATGCAAATTGAATGTGGTGTTTGGATAATTGTGATTATATTTTGAAAAAAAGAACCCGGTTTTCAAAATTGCGTGTAAATAATAAAAAAACAAAAATGTAATAATGCGGAACAACCTCTTTAAAGGAGAACTCCGGCGCAAAATGAACCTTTGGTCTAATAAAACATTGGTACCTAGTCAACCGTTCTCTGAGATTTGTTTTCATGATAATCGAATGTAAAGAGTTTTATCTCTAAAAACTGTTTAGTGTATAACGCTAGTAATGGGGGCATCTATTAAGTAAAAAGAAATCACTAGTTTATACCTAGCCTGACTACGTCAGACTTCCACTTCCGCTAATTTCATTTCGCTCCTGTAGTCAGTCTGAGATAGCAGCCTATCTTTCTGTTTTCCACCGGCCTGAAAACAGCCTGGCCAATCAACGAACAGAGGGCGGGCTGAAAGCCGTGACGTAGTCGGTAAGCGCCGTGTTTAAGATTTTTTTTTTTAATTTTTTTTTAATTTTTTTAATTTTTTTTATTCTAATGAACAAAAAGTACAGGGGATACATGTATCAAGCACAAAAGATAAAATAAATATAACAGTACAATCAAGCAAGGCAGTAGATACGGGATAGTCTACCAAAAATCAAAATAAAAGTTCACAAAACATGCACAGAAACTACAAACACACAGAATGAATACAAGTAATTAGAAATAAATAGCATTGGAAGTAGATAAATAATAATCTTCCGACAATCAGGAGGTCATTTATAATGAAACCATAATTTCTTTGAGCAACAAAGTAGTTTTAGTGGCTTTCTTATTAGCTGATAAACAAAGAGAGTCATAAAATAATTTTAAATCAACACAAAAAAGTGTAAAATTGGGCTTAGAGTCAGTCACTTTACATTTATGAAGATGAAACATACCACATAAAGTAAGTAGTTTTAATCTGTCATCCATCTCCTTTAACCCGGAGTCCCAAATCAAAAAACAGCACATTCACAACCTCAAAAGTAAAGAGTTTGTAGTAAGTAGAAAAAATAAGCCAGGCTACTTTTTTCCAGAACTCCTTTACACAATCACATTCAAAAAACAAATGTGGTATTGTTTCAAGATTAGTATTACAGAATGTGCACTGTGAAGAGACGTCCAACTTAAATTTGGAAAGAAAAGAGTTACAGGGATAGTAATTATGTAGAATTTTAAAGTGAAGCTCTTTCCATTTGTTAGGTAACAGAAACTTATTAAAGCCAGTCCATATATTAATGGTAGAAAGAAAAGGATAATTTAGTTTCCATTTGAAAAAAGCTTTAGGATGACAGCTGATCTTCCTAATAAGAAATCTTCTAATCCAAAAATTGTTACATTTGCCATTGGAAAGCTCCAAGCCTCCAATAGATAACTGGGGCATTTCACAAACGGATACTCTGTAGCTACAGTATGACCTAACCATATGCAAAAGTTTAGGTGAAATAGAATTAATAACCCAGTTATAAACTTTAGGTGAGGAATTCACTCCAAAAAGGTTGATAAATTCACGCCGTGTTTAAGATTAGGTCAGGGAAATCGAAAACGACCGCTGATATGGAGACGTGGATGCAATTCGCTCTGTTGTGGAGAATATTCCCGGCATTAGCAAACTGAAGCCCGAACACGAAGAGTGTGTATTAAACATTTTGAATGGAGGTGATGTTGTGGCCCTACTCCCTTTGGGAAAAGTTTAATTTATCAACTATTACCGATCGTCAGCGAGAAACTGAGGAGCCTTTTGACAGGTCAGTGTCTCTTTTCTTTTCCAGGTCTTAAATACCGTAAAACTTCAAATAATAGCCCGGGCTTTTATTTGCCCAAATCGTCGAACTGCACCGGCTTGTACTTGAGATAGGCGTCTAACTTATATGAGACAGGCCTTTATAGTTGAGATGTTGTTCATTGAGATGTTGTTCCTAGAGTCTATAATCTCTAAAAATCTCCAAATGCTCCACGTGAAACCGCGGTCTTCCGACCTCTTACTATCTTGTCGATTACATCACTCACAGATCAAAAAAGTCGTTTACAGCCATGTTCACTCGGGTATTTCGCTCGCATCATCAAGTGTTTACAGTGGAAGTTCGATCATAGATTTGAGTTCGATGCATGATGTCTGTGGTTCGATGGCTGTGTCGGCGCATAACATACGTCATAAACAAACTTATCTGATTGGCTTACGGGTAACCAATAATTTTAAACTTCAGTACGCGCCCCCTAGCGAGAGAGAAAACACTTCTCTATTATGCTATCCCAGACTCTGTGTACGAAGCAAAGTGAAGTAGCAGAGTCTGGTATTACCAGGCTAGTTTATACCACTAACAAGACTCAAAATAGCCCCACACTAACACAGTAACATAATGAGGGTTCCTACGTGCAAAACGAAGCATTGATAACTTTGTATGTGTACAGACCGTTCAATAAGAAGATATTTTATGAAGACAGTCCACTTCGTGTATACAGACAGGAGCCATCTTTGGAAAACAGTCTCAACTAGTCAAACCACGAACGACGTGCTAAGTGAGCTGAACTGTATGAAGTTCAGTGAACTTCTGAACTGTATGAATAGCGTTCGTGGTTTGATTAGTCGAGACTGTTTTCCAAAGATGGCTCCTGTCACGAAGTGGACTGTCTTCATAAAATATCTTCTTATTAAACGGTCTGTACACTTACAAAGTTCTCAATGCTTCGTTTTGCATGTAGGGACCCTCATTATGTTACCCTCACTATTTTGAGTCTTGTTAGTGGTATAAACTAGCGTTTTCTTTTTACTTAATAGATGCCCCCATTACTAGCGTTATACGCTAAACAGTTTTTAGAGATAAAACTCTTTACATTCGATTATCATGAAAACAAATCTCAGAGAACGGTTGACTAGGTACCAATGTTTTATTAGACCAAAGGTTCATTTTGCGCTGGAGTTCTCCTATAAGTAGGTTTTCCATTTACCTAAGAAGACCTGGCAAACTATTTAACAAACCTGTCTGAGATTTACACCAGCTATCTAAAAAGATATGAGAAATAAAGCAAACAAACACTTTCTTTGAAAAACTAATATCTGATTGTTTATTGAACTAAAATCCTACTGAAATGTCACTTGCATACTAATTTGGACATATAAAACAGCTTACAATAAGGGATCTTACAATATATAATGTAATAAACAAGTGCCAGCCAATCAGATCACAGTTGCCAGATGCCAGATCGTGAAAATGTCTTCCAGTTTTGTGTACAATATGAATGGATTGTAATGATATGTGCCATCTGAGGATCAGAATATTCTATCATTGACATACAGTGTGTGCAGCATATCAGGGGCAGGAAATGATTAAGGTTGCTGTAGTCTTGTCTTCAATAATTGCCATTGACCCCATGAAGACAAATGAAGAAGCTAATGATCCAAACATAGATATGAAGCTTTGTACTGCTATACTAAATGGACCAGTCATCCTGGGCCCATCGTCTACAAACAGCTTCATTTGCCGCTGTTGCCGGTCATCCATTTACAGGGCAAGGTCAATCTAGATTACGTCCCTTAAACGTTCAGGCCACTTTGTCTTCTGTGTGCGAGAGAAAGCAGGCTATTATGACCCAGTTCCAGCAGAACTGATAACAATCTGGAATTAAAACTACCGCCTTCTCAGAACTGGTCTTTCCTCCAGTCTACTCCCAGAGATTACAGTTGGAATTGGCTGCCAGCACCTCCAAACAATTGCACTGTCAGAGAGACGTATGCGCTAACTTTGACTGGTATTGAACAATAATTGAGAAATACCAGTATAATTCTGATAAAGCCTTGTCCTGTCTCATCCTCTCTGCCTGGCTCATATCGTTTTTTTTTTGTTTTGTTTTTTAATTCAAAGATTTATCTATTACTGATAAATTTTTGGGATAATTAAGTTGTATCACACAAACAAGAGTACTGTTGTACTGCATGCAATCACAGATAGTCAATAGAACAGCACTCCAGCGAATGTGATACTGCTTTTATACAACAGTTTAATAAACAAGTTAGTATTGTGTAACTTAAGTTTTAGACAGTTTGTACTCTATTGTTGAAAGTTTTTTTTTTTTAAAGAAAGAAAGAAAGAAATTAATACTTTTGTTCAGCAATTTACGTTAATTAAAACTAAAGACTTTTACATTTGTTACAAAGTATTTCTTTTGAAATGTCTTTTTATCAAAGAATCCTAAAGAAAATGTGATGACAGAAAACTGTAATGGCTGCTGAAAATTCAGATTTTCCATCACAAGAATAAATTAGAAAAAAAAGAATAGAAGAAAATAGTTATTTTAAATTGTAACAATATTTCAGAATGTTACTGTATATTCTTTATCAAATATATGCAGCCTTGGCAAGCGTAAGATTTCTTTCAAAAACATAAAATCTGATTTTTTTATATATATATATATATATATATATATATATATATATATATATATATATATACCATTCAGGTAAAAAAGGAAATCTTGTAAGAGTTTATTGACATAGGTGACAGGAAAAGCTTAAGTCTTTTTTGTATTTTATTTCCTACAGTTATTCCACAAAGCACTTGGGGCTGTCACAGTCACCACCTAAGCTCCTCCTCTTCACTCCAAGTCCCATCATCCTCCCTGGCCCACACCTGCAGGCACTCTACAATCACTGATCACCTTCACCTGTTTCCCATCATCAGGCCCATAAAGTGTCTCTTTCCCCTCACTTCTGGGTCTGATCTCGTCGCTACGTGACACACAGATTCTTCAACACTACTTACCTGCCTTCCTGTGGACTTTATGCAAACCTTGCCTTCAGTACTTGTCTTCAGTCTTCAGCCATTCGTCTGCATCCGTCCCCGGGATCCTTCACCTGCATCTGCAAAAGAGACTCTAGTTAATCTTCAGTTAAGTTACCATTCAAATATCATCTGTCTTCATACTCATCATACCTCTGACTGCTTCTGCAAAACCTGTTTAATAAACTACTTCACTTACCACCTGTCTGAGTCCGGTCCCATCCCTGACAGGGGCAAAGCACTTCACCCTCACATGAGGATTATTGTTTGATTTAGGAATTTTCTACCTAAATATTGATAAGAAAGGGCAAAGCAGGTTGAATTAATGGAATCAAAATTAATTTTAATATTTTAATTAACTCAGATTAAAGGGCATACTATTTTCTAATCGTATAACAAGATTCAGGCAACTGTTCCCATTAATATTAATTTTGTAATATTTAAATTAAATAGTATATGTGTCACACTCGTGGAAGTCCAAAGCTCGACGATCAAGATACTAATTAGTCTTTAATAGTAGATTAAAAGAACAAACTCAGATAAAGGCTGGAAGGCAAAGTAGTACGACCACGTGACACTGACGATACTGGACAGATGAAGATTCAAACACAGGAACTTAAATACACAGGTTAACGAGGTGAACAGGATAATACAATTAAATCAGAAACCATAGCAACACATCAGATACGCAGACAAGATGAACACAAGGACAGAAAACCAAACTAAACTGAATATAATTGTGACAATATGGAAACTGTGGAATCTGCATAAAAATAGCCACAATTTTAAAGAACTTGGAGATATTTATATTGTAAACAAATTTATTGTCACTGTACATTTATCTTCCTTTTAGCCTATATTTTCTTTATATTGATAAGGGGTTTAGAGTTGAGGAACTGAAAAATATCAAAAGTAGTAATACTATAGAAGTAATATATAAAAAATATAGGCTATTTATAATTTATAATGATTTGTAAAGATGTTCACATTTCTAAAGCAGTGCATATGCAAATGCTTTTATGTTTTAGATGTATATTTCAGCTTATATACAAATGTATTTGTGTAAGAATAACATACACATACTAATGAGTTTAGGCTGTACTTCCACCCCAGACTCAATAGATCATCTTGAAATTCCTCTGATAGTGCCACACTAAAAATCACTGAGCTCTTTGGCACACTCCATTCTACTGAAAATGTTTGCCTAAAGAGATTGCATGGCTATATGCTTGATTTTATGTACCCATAATGGGTGTAGCTGATCACAGAGAAGTTGGAATGGTATCATAAACCATATCATCTCCTTAGCTTATGATGTTTCATTGAATGGTTAGCAAGTCGCATTATTTCCAAATACACATTGAATACTCGCAGGCCTGCTGCGCTCACTTAGTCTAAAAGACATACCTGAGCTTCGATGATCCGCACTTGACCCGACCTTCCTCCTCCGTAAATATTTTGTATTCTAGAGTCTGAGTCACTTTGTCCTACACAAATGAATCAGCATGAGAAGTCAAGAGACACCAGACCATTTTATCACATTCAGAGGACAGAGATAAACAGAGATGCAACTGTCATGGCCTTCATTTGTTAGTCTGTGTTTAAATGTAGAAGGTTCAAATGCGCTGCAGTCAGATTGATGTGGTAGACCACCCAGTTGGCCTTCCTCTTGCTCTTCCTTTAAAAGTCTCTCTGGTGCACATACACAAACACACACACACACACACACACACACGATGCATCATCAGTTAGCGTGAGTGATCTGTCTCAGGGTAAATAAGCATGGCACTTCCGCCACCTCAGGCTGAGAGAAGACAGCGCAGAGGTCAGAAGTAACTATCATAAATTCTCTGTGTGTGTGTGTGTGTGTGTGCATGTAGGTGATTTGATAGTCCCACAGCTGCAGGGTAGAAATCCCATAGCTGGTCTCCGAGGAACAGCTTTAAAATACCACGAGGACACTGATCAATCAAACTCACTCACATTTACCCACAATCCACCACTTCGATGATGACTCAATGATACTTAAAGAAAATGCAGTGGTAATTCACCAATAAAGAACCCTTTAATCCATACAGAAACATATTAAGTCTTTTTTTTTCAACGATTTACATAGGATTCATATTATGGCAAAGATCACACACCAAAAAATAAATATTCTGTCATCATTTAGACTTATGACATTCCAAACCTGTGTGATTTTCTTTCTTCCAAGGAGTGCAAAGGAGATATGTTGCATGATGTCTCAGTTGCTCTTATCCACACAAAGTGAATGGTTTTACTTCACAAAGCTCCATAAATCTTAAAAAAAAAACGAATACAATTTTAAGCCATCATCTGCTGATTATTTCCCCTCTAAAATGACATAGGCATTAAAAAATATTTTAATATTTGTGTGTGTTTGTGTATATATGTGTGTGTGTGTATATTATACTGTATATGGGTAACATAAGTGGCTGTAATCGCATGACGAATAAGTAGAATTCAAAAGACAATCTTTAATCATAAATCAAAACCAGGAAAACGCAGGAGATCATACAAATTAGTATCAGCATAACAACCACGATTACATTGACAACATGGACAACTGAACAAAATAAACTGAGGACTATTTATACACAGGTAAACAAAGGGAGCTAAATGAAACGCAGGTGAAACTAATCAGTTACTATACAAACAAACTGGCACATACTAGGAAACTATGTCAATTAACAATAACAGGGAACACAGGCAAACAAGAACAGGCAAAACAGAACACAATGACAATAAAACAGAACTACACAGAACAGAACCATTACAATATGTATATGTTAGCATTATTTAATTTCAATCATATATGCAATTGAGCAACATTCTGCAAAATATCTTTTTTGTTTCATGGAAGAAAGTAAGTCGGGTGTGGAACGGCATGAGGGTGAGTAAAACGTGAATTTCTATTTTTGGGTGAATTTGAGTAGAATGATAACGCCGGCTGACACAGGTTAGTAGAAGACAGGGAATGAGGAAAGGAAAGGAGAACAGGACATTACAGATGTGTTAGACCCCCTGTATAAAAGACTTTATGGCGCTGCGGTGCAGAGCAAACATCACTGGAACATCATTTAATACGCTACCATGTTACTATGGTTACAAACATTTATTTACACCAACAGCTGAATTTAGATATAACTGATTAGCATGCTTATTATTCGACCACATTTGGTAAGCAGTTATCATTTCTGGGTATTTTTATATTAAACAGGGGAGCAGGTGCACTGAATTACAACTTCGGAAAATGTCATTTTATTTTCCCATTTTGAAATCACTGCTAATCTCTCAGCAAACTTTTGGCAATAATATGCCAAAATTACTGAAAGAACAGGATGTTATTACCTATTTTAAAATGTACTTTAATTAAAGTTATTTTAATTTAATTATGATTAAAAAAATGTTTTTTTTTAAATCATTTTAATCTATTTATAATTGAAAGATTAGAGCACCCTTTTCCAATTACAGATGAGAGTTTCGCCTGTCATCTGAGCTCTGATTGGCTAAAGTACTGGGTCAGAAGGTCATCAGCTAGTGCCCCGGGCAGAAGGAGGGTAGGGGGTCAACCAGTAGGTAGGGGGTGGTTTTGCCCGCAGCGTTTGACTTTGCCACTGCATGCTGGGTTGAAGACAATTCAACATCAGATGTCCAGGGGATAGAGACTCCTCCTCATCACACATAGCTACAACCTGTCTGAGTGCTCACAAATCCTCCCTCGGCTGATAAGATAAACATGAAAAAAAACATAGCAGTGGACTGAAAAATAAATCTCACTATTGTCTTTCTCGTCTTGTGTTTATTACACAGAATCTTCATGTTACCAATACAGAGGTTGAACTGCAGAACAAACGTGTGAGAGAAGGTTCCTTTACTGTAAACATGTAGACGAGAAAGGTTATACTAATCATCCAATAACAGTCAGCCGTGTTGCTAAGATAAAGTGCTGTTGGATTGAATCAACATTGAGAAAATGGGTCAGGAGCTATAAATATCAAATATAGTTAATACAATAGATTTGTAGCCAACTTCATAGAAAAATTATAAAAAATATTAATGAGAATTGTTTTCCACAAAATAGCACTAACAATACTATACATTTTTATTAACTATATTAATTTATTTTTTAAATTGTATTTATTTTTATTTAAATTATTTTTTAAATTATATTGTTATTAAGACCATTTTACGATAAGGAGGATGGCTTCCATACATAAATTGAAAAGTGGTTCTCAGATTAAAAAATAGTAAAGATAAATATATAAATAACCTATACGTTTCACAGATTATGCATTTTTTTTAAATAACTTGACCATTAGCTAAAGCTATTCAGACACTTAAATTAGTAATGACAAGTGGTCTTTTTTTCTTTTCTTTTTTTTTGCCATGAATGATGCTGTTTTTAAATTGATGTGATCTGCTTCTAGGTTCACATCAGGCTTTAGTAATGTGTATCTGTACGATTTGGGCATGCAGCATTTGATTTAATAGACTCACAGGAAAGACGCGCAATGTGACAATCAATCAGTGTTTGTACTCAAATCCTGCGCACATATTTCAGTCAATGATGTAATTCAGTAATTCAGAGGGAAATATGCTCTTTAGTTCTGCACGCCAGACTTTAACTCTTTAAACTATTGACATTATTGAGTTTATGCGAACAGGCGCAATCTGACCTCACTTCCTGCCCTAGTACAAACAGTCAATGACCGCTGGAGTGACCTTACTCTCACACAGCTGACCACAGGAAGACAAACAGCACACAGGGGTGAGAAGGTCAAGAGTTCATAAAGGGACCCTTGAATACATTTGGGTCCGTTTCTGTTTTTCTACAACCTGTTTTTCTGTTTTTCTACGAGTTTCCTCTATACTGAACATTTTAAAGTAGCTTCTCAAATTCATGGATTAGAAGTTAGCACACACTTTGTAATTTTATAATTGGAAAAATAAGAAAACACTGTTGAAGTATAAATTTGTAGATAGAAATGTAAATGTAAATAGAAATACTTTTTAAGAACCTCCCCGATCATTTGTTTGAACTCTTTTGGGGGTGTTTAAGCCATGATTAGGGGGACAGACCACCCCAAATGCCCCTTAATTAGCACTCTGTCAGTAGCAATAGGAATCGGAATGTAACCATTCTGTTTCTCGTTCCACATAACGATTCCATCAATAGTTCTTTTTTGTAGTTTTAAAAGAATGGATGATGTTTGAAAAACTATTCAAAATTCACTTTCCTCAGCAGCCTGTTGTGGTTCACAGCATGTGAATGTGCAGGTGGGTCACTGGACTTTGAGTCCACTGACCTCATTTGGAATCTAAAGGACTGATGTGGCATCTGTGATGATGAACAAACAAGACTGGGGGATCTTTCTGTTTATTCAGTTACTGTAAAGAAACATTGAAATTAATTAACTTGAGTGCGTGGTTGTACAAATGCTTATTTACTTCCAGTGTCTTAGGTTACGTTCAGACTGCAGGGAAGTAACCCAAATTCGAATTATTAATTTTTTTGCTCATATTCAACTCGGTTCCGTTTTTTTGTGAACAGCACAAACCACATGGAATCTGATCTTTTCGACTCTGATTTGTTCCACTTCCATATGTGGTCCTGGCTGAATCAGATACAGATCTGATATTTTGCAATGCGAACTCAGTCTAAACAGTCATAACAGAATTTATGCGACTTAAATATCACTCAATCAACATTCTTCACAATTATGCACTGATGGAAGTTTCACATTACACAAGAGCATGGCTGTGCTCTTCCTGCTGATGGATTTTCTGTAATGTTAAAACTCTGAAGCCCATTCTAATTGCCTCTAATTTAAAGGACAATTAATAGAGCTTGCTATTAATCACCCGCTAATGAAAAAGTTGCTGCTTGATTTAACGATGCATCAGTCACAGAATTACAAGAGACATTAAATAAGCATCTTTAAGACAGTTAAAAACGGATTAACATGTGACATGCCAAATAACAATGGGAAATTAGGCTAGTTTCACTTGCTATCGCTGAGACCAATCTATAAATCCTTTCTAACATTAGGTTACATCACTCAAAAATATCAATCAATGTCAGCCCTATCAACAAACAGATGGTTGAACTAAAGGTGTAGGTTAGATAATTACAGTCATCAAGTGTCTTTCTAATAAAACAAAAAAATCCACCAGTATAAAAACGGGAGGATTTAATCTCGCATGAACACGAGGCACTTATAGGTACCTTAGGCCCCTTGTGATCAAGCATGTTAGGATTCAAATGTTGTGGTTTAGCCTTGCCATAAGGGGAAAACATGTCTCCTAATATGTCTGCAGAATTTGATGAGCAAAGCTGTTATGCTACCAAATACTTGTCAGCACTGACATGCTCACAAACATAAATCTTGTTATTATATAATTACCAGTCTCAAATAAAACTTTGATACAGTCATATAATGATTTGCCTATTCTGGTAAATATAGTGTAGCTTTACAGAGGCCATAGGCCTTCAGCCAGAACTTAATCAGAACAGTGTTCCTGTTCTCTAGACTGCCAACATAAAACCATTGGATTAACTGGTATTTAAGCTGTTATGTAAAACAATTATCCTGTCAGTCCCTTCAGAGCTCCACAATACAAGCTTAATTTAGGTGACAAAGCCATGTTTCTGTGGCAGAACAATGACTGTTTCTTACCAAACAATGTGTGTTTGTGGGTATAAAAAAAAAAAAAAAAAAATCAATGCCTCATAGTCTCATAATCAGAGTTTTGGTATAAATACACTGAAGGGTAAATGTGTTCGTGCCTTCAGAAAGTATTAATCTACCATTTTTTCCCCTGAAAAACACAATATATTATATTTATAAATGTATATCAAATGTACATATCAATATTATATGATAATATCACTATGGTCTCAAATCCTTAATAATAATACATTACTAAATGTTAGCTGAATGTGTGTCAACGCTATCTCACGACCAATTCCTGAATTCTCATGACGAATTCGCCACCTTTTACTCACTCATACGAATTCGTACGATTTGTCTAAACCCACTTGAAGGGTATGGTTTAGGGGTGGGGTCAGGGGTAGGTCATTCGACGAATTCATTCATTCAATAAATGTTCACCCATCATGCAGATTTCTGACTGATTGAAACATGTTTTTCTCAAGGTGTTTTCTTGTAAAAGACTCTGTCCATGCCAAACAAGCTTTACATTTCCTCTTGCTGAAAAGAAATGCCAGAACATAATGCTGTCATTCACAATGCTCAATAGAAGGAATGGTGCTACCTGCTGCCCTGTGCCAAACATAGCGCTTTGCTTTCAGGCCAAAGACCTTAACTTCTGTCTCTTTAGGCCACAATCTTTTCATCAGAAAGTTTTTAGCTTGGTCACAAGGCTTCCAGTAAAGCCTGATGTGACTCAATGCTGACTTTTTTCCCCCAGCCACTTTCCCAGAGGCAAATCTGTGAAATGTTTAAAGATTGCTGATGCCTGGACAGTTTCTTCCGTTGCAGCCAAATAGCTCAAATTCTATTTGTGTTATAGCTGGTCTCTTGGTCACTTCTCAGACAGTTTGCCTTCTTGTCTCGTCACTCGTTTTGTTAGAAAGGCCAGACAGTATCTGGCTTCTGTCATTTTCATGCCTTTTTAAACTCCAAGTAAGACATGTTTTACCTTATAACATCTCAAAGTTTCACAGACAGCTCATCAGTCTACTGCTTTAGTTGTGAGACTCAGGGTGTCATGCATCTATTTTTATATGTGCTGCCCTGGCTCACTCTGTATAGGCAAGATGTATAGAGTATAGATTGTCAGTTCTTTTCAAGTTCACACAGGTGTCCTAGAAGAGTAACCATAGGTGTAGTTCATCACATTAACCAAGCATTTTGACAATTAGAACGTGTCAGAATAATTTGCCCACATCTGAAAGCATAGGCAGCTGACTTGCAGCTGAATGCCCTTTCAGGCAATGACTTTGCAGTCAGTGTTTGCGCATGAAGGTACCTCTCAAAACTGATTTCGGACAGACTTCTGAGGCAGCATAATGGTGTAATGATCTACAACAAAATAAGAGCTTTGAAAATAGAAATATTTTTTTTGTTAGAAATGTCATCAAAACTGGAAAATGTTGGGCAAAAATGTTCATTTACACTAGCCTGACTTCGTCAAACTCATATTCTAGTCAGAATGTGAGTCTGATACTGCTCCATAGGGCTTTGATTATGAGGCTTGTCTTAACCGAACCAGGAAAAAAAAAACCCTCTGCACTCAATTGGATAGACCTACAACCAATCAGAGCAACGAAGTAAGTTTTTTTTTTTTTATGAGCTACGAATTTTCTCATGTTCCCTCTGTTCTTTAGGTTAACTTTACTGACAGACAGAATTAATGGCTCCTGCCACTTTAAGATCTGCCACTGCTGACAGGATCTCACGCATCTCATTCTCACTACTATTTACTTCCATTTAAGATTTTATTTAACTCATTTAAGACTGTTCTTGTGAGGATACTCGACAAAACGGACATTCTGGCATAAGTGTGTGTGCTATTGTTCGTTCAAGCGCAAAAGAGAACTCGATACTGGCGTGCCTCTTTCTGTGCGTCGTGTGTGTGTGTGCGTCGTGTGTGTGTGTCAGGAGGACATTCACTGACAGCGCGATCTCTTTTTGTCTTGTTGCGCAGGAATGGTTTAAAGCGTTTGCGTGAATAAGAGCGTGATCATAACCCTAGCTGAAGGATGTCAGAAAGAACGGATGGATGCTGTGTTAATTGCGTTACATATTAAAACGTTAAAGCTGGACAAAAATGAATCGCATGCCTTGATGTTGACAGCACTTGTCATACATTGCTGACAGAAAATACGCGGTTTTGATGTGTACTCGTTTTCATGGTAAGCAGGGTGGCCATACGTCCGGATTTTGGCCGGACAGGGGGCTTAAAATCTGATAGGCTTGTTACGTTAGTTAGAGCTGCGATCCTCTCATATGATTGGTAGGTGAAATCAATTGACTCGAAAATATTAAACCGCATGCAAGTTCCCAATTTTTTTTTTCCCTCACGGCCGCACGCCGGAGATCCGGCACGGTGCCGGAATACTTTAAGCCCTGCGATCGACTTAAAATGCTTCCAAGATCGACTTGTCGACCGCGATCGACGGGTTGGTGATTCCTGTAACATACTGTTTTACGGTCAATGACAAGAGTACTAATCAGCTGTCTCACGAACGTTGCCAGCACATTTATCCCCACATAGCAAAGCCATAACACAGTGAGGGAGAAGAACTAAGTTACATGAAACAGTCCAACTACATATTTTACACCACTGACAAGGGAAAAGTCACTACTCACGGTGTTTATGGCTAGCTTCTAGGTTTCTGCGGCTTCTCTTTCAAGGTAGTGAGGAAACGCGCTCTGTAGCGCTGTTTGTTCGCTGTCGGCTACAGTAGAAACATGACGTCACAATATGTCGACCTTCATAGAAGGGGGTGCCCGCGGTTATGTAGATATAAATGTCTCATTCTAAGGTAATAAAAACATTACGGTTTATTAAGTAAGTTCTTTATACACCACTGAAAACATAGTTATGGATGTCATATTGCATTTCTGTTAATAGATACTCAAAATTTTTACACATTGCACCTTTAAGCTTTTGAAAACAGCCATGGTCTTCCTTTACAATGGCATTTGTTATAGTCAATTGTGATAATTATACAACAGATGTATATGCTATTTTTTATGTCTATATCAAAATCGAACCTTCATTTATTTGCTTGTTGTCTAGAGAAATAATAATAATGTGTTAAGATATGTGTGCCAAGTTAAATTTCACACTGAAGATAAAACTGTCCTTATTTTTTAAATTCATAAGTGGGTTTTATTGACACGTTTATCTTGCTGTTTTGTTTTGTTTTTAATTAGATTATATATATATATATATATATATATATATAAAAGGGATTTTAAGTCCTATGATACACCCCACATTTCACTTCCCCTTCTTTCTGGGAAGATAGTGAAAATGTTTATGCTGTATTCATGAAACAAGGCTAAATATTTGCATCAGGCATATATAAAATAAATGTGAAAGAAAATAAAAATAATTTGAATCCCAAGTGCATTTGCACAAACTTTAGAAAATCAAAATTTGTTAGTTTGTGCCTCGCTCTTGTCTAATGGTGTTGTTGGCGTTTCAGCTGTGTACACAGTTGCCTAAATGTGTGAAAAAAGCCTGGAAGGTGAAATACACTTTTACCCAATAGTTATGATAACATTTCCTTTGGCGTATCTTGGCAAAGATGTGCCTGTGCTTGACTGACAGCTGATATAAGAGCAGTGTGTTGTGGCAGGGAATATGTTTGACTGATTGTAGCTCAATGCCACTGTTAGCTATGCTAATGGATTGACTTGCTGCCACTGAAGATTTTCCAGAACTTAAGTTCAGCCCTGGAACAGCATTTTTATTTTTAAACAAATTTTTGCACATTTCTCATATTTTCGTTCAGATTTTATTTGTTCCAATAAAATATGCATTGGCATTAATTTTAATCTATATATAAGACCTTGCCAAAAGTGAAGTTTTCATCTGATTGCTGATTGCTGAACACATTTGCTGTTAGCAATGACTTTACTATTAAAGTCACACATAAGTTTGAAGATATTTTGGCTTATTTCTTTTGCGTCAAGCACAAAATGCTTGCTTTAGGCCATGTGCAAATGATGCTCTATTCCATTTGTATTAAGGATCCTTATAATATTCCAGTCACATATCTTCAATTTGCAGACACCCTTTAAGATTTGTCAGTTCTGTCCAGAAATCCATAAGAAAGCCATTCCTTGGTGTTAATAATAATGTACTTAGAAACCACTACTTAGAAACAACTAAAACTGCATTTCAGCAGCACATACTCAATTTTTTTAATGCCAGACACATTATATGGAGGTGGAGATGGACCATAGTAGAAATATGGACAGGAGAAATTGCAATGCTCAATATTACAGATGTAGGAAGTCCAGTCTTGCTTTTTAGGTAAAAAGTGCACTTGCCCTTCTGATAGTTTTAGCATGATTTGAGCAAAAGAAGCAAGATTTTTCAATCTTTCCACCATTCAAGTATAGTTTTTTTTACCTCTGTCTCTATTAGGCCTACACAGAAAAAATCTGCTCAAAGGTATTTATGGTCACTAATGGCTCGTTTCCAATGAGCGGTGCGGTACAGTAGCCTACAGTACAGTACAGTACGATTCGGGACGGTAAACCCTGATCTGGCTTGTGTTTCCACCGCCATACTTGATAGGCGTGGTGTCTCTGCCGGAAAGAAGCGATCAAAGTCATTTTCGCCATACAATGTATGATATACAGCAGATCTTGTTCTTGCTTCTCACCATGTGGCTGTTTGTCACAAGATGGCAAGCGCCGACATTAGGCGTTTCTCAATACCAAGTAGGCCTACGCAAAGTTCGGACTTGCCAAGTCTGACTCAGGAGAATGACTCCCGAGGACGCGAGTCCGGTAATTCTGCAAATGGAACAGCGCGTTCTTGAAAGTGTCACTCACCTCGCTATGCTACTCCGGTTATCGTACATTTTAGGCAACAATAAAACTAACTATGTTATTAAACAGCACTCTTCCTCTTTTCGTTTTCATTAAAAAAAATCTTAAACAATATAGCCACACAAATGGTTCAAGCAACGCCTATTGATTATATTCACTGCATGCATAACGTTAGCCTATTTATAACAAAACGAAATAAAACTCAACCCTGCCTCTTTTCGTTAAAATTTAAAAAAATATTAAACATATTAATATGGTCCAGGCAATATGTGCATTTTTACTAAAGAACAATTTGCAGTAAACAACATTACTGATCATCTTCACTGTAATAAAATAAAAAAATGACAAAACTCAACCCAGTCTCTTTTTGTTAAATTTCAGTTTAATCAATATTAGCCATTATAAAAGTATAAGTAAAAGGTACAAGAAGCTATACAATAAGAAATAAAGCAAACAATTCAGTCAAATATACAAAGTCAGCGCTTTAGTCTAACCTTACAACGGTAAAGTTATAGCCTATAAAGTTATGAAACTTCACTTAGCCCTCAGCCAAAACGATCGGCCAGGAAACAAATTATAGATTCACGAGACCAAAGATCACCCGTTAGGTCTACAAAAGACAAATTATTTCTCGTGTTTAACCACTACAGAGACGTCAGAGTCAGCGGCAAACGTCAGAACGACTAGCAGAGGAAAGGCTGTTCCAGGCTGGGTACATGAGTGCCGAGCGCCCGGTGATCGCCTGGAATGGATCTCACAACCTGGCTCAAATTTTCATAAATCTTTATAAATAAACCACAGATTTGAGCTTTAAACAACTACATTCTTGCCTGAAAACTACATTTCGTGACACAATAACAGTAGTATTATTTCAACTGTATATAAAAAAGATATGCTTCTTATGTTGTCATTCCCCTTGTAGCACGCGCAAGTGACGATTCTCTGTCAACCAATCAACATTCTGGAGTGAGTCTAGCTCCACCCTTTAGGTACCGTACCACTGTGCTAGGTACCCCAACGGAAGGGTACCGAAAAAGTGGTAGGCCTACGGTACGGTTCGGCATTTTGGTACCATTCATAACTTTTGACAGTGGTAACGGAAATAATTGCATACCGTGTACTGTACCGTACCATAGGGTTGCCATTCTATTTTCTAAATGCATGTTATCTTTTTGTGAAAGATTCATCCATGCATGTTTAATTTTTTTTATTAGTTTTGACCTTGTAAATTTTAACCACAATATCTCATAACTCGGCCTTCCGGTGAAACGACAGAACTCTCTAGTGATATGCTTCACTTTGTTTCACTCTGATGTACGTCAAAAAATGGGAAAAAAGAAGATCTGACACTACTTCTGTTTCACCACTACTATAAGAATAAATATATGTGTGTACTGGCTTAATCTCTAAATAAACATTAAATATTTTGGTTACACTTTATTTCAATAGTCCACTTTAGACATTCTACTAACTATAAGTGACTTTGCATCTACAAGTACAACTACCAGTTATTAGAGTGTTAGACTGTCTGCTTAGTGTATGCTAACACTTTATTTTGACGGTCCCCAAACAGACATTCTACTGACTCTAAGTAACTTTGCAAGTACGAGTCAACTTATTATACTAACCCAAACCCTAACCTAACAGTCTACTAATACACTGAGAGTTGGTGGAACGTCTAAAGTGGCATATCATAATAAAGTGTAACAAACATATTTTATTAAAAATGTAAAAATGCATAAAGTTTCTGTAACTTTTTTAGTTTTCTGTAAGAACTGTAATTTTTAAGCAATTGTTGTCATTTTTTAGATTTGAAGGTTAGCAGGGAAGAAATACATCTTTAAGAGAAATAATAGAGCACCTAGTGAGTGAGTCGAGCTGAATAAGCAGCTTATTGGATGGTGATTGGTCTTACCGTAGGTATATGATCACAGCTTGTGCGTTTCACAGAGCTGAAAGCCGTGAATGGACCGATATTTCCTCTATTCTTTAAACTGGACAATAAATAAATAGCTATAAAAATAAATATGGAATTAAATTAAATTTCACTTTATTGTTAGAATCTCTTCCAAAAATTGTCTCGGGTCACACAGCGTTTACTGTCTCACTTCAATACACATCAAGTAATAAAACATAATACAATAAACCCCACTTGACACAAAAACAATGTAAATACATAACCGGCTACAGTGCATTGGTTTAGTCCTTTCTATTTTTCAGAAATCTAAGGCATACTTAGACCTCCAATTCTGATTTATTAATTTTACAGACCGATGAACAAAAGATTTCTGTAATCTGTTCATTCTAGCATATGCTACTCCAAGTCTTCTGTTTGTTGGCACAAGTTGATGTTCCTCATACAAAATAAACAGCAAAATCACCAGTGTGTCCACACTACAGGGTGTTAAAAAACACTGAAGCAGTGTTGAAGTTTATAAGATAATTAAGTGATTAGATAATTAAGTGATTAGTTAAGTGATGATTGACCATGGTGACACCTGATGTTAATAAGCAGAATCACTAAAGGAAAGAGAAACAACAAGAACAGAAAAAAGAGAGACACAACAACTACAACTGACTTCCAGCCATTACATATTATTACACTTATTATTAACCAGTTTGACTTTATTTCTGTCATACATCTACAGACGTTCTTATTAAAAAGGTTTAGATGTTAATGTTTTAATGGATGCTACATGTAAAATCTCCATTATGGTGATCAGTGTTTGCTTTTAGTTGGACTCTTGACTTTTGACTTTTTAACATATTTTTTTCCCTGGCTGCTCCAAATTTGTGTTTGTAAAGCACATTTGTTATGGCAAGAGAAACTATGACATGGTCATAATGGTTATGTTTTGATGATGATAAATTAGTGGCGTATTTTCACACCCTGCAGTGTGGACACTGGGGATTTTGCTGTGAGAAGGGTCAGACATAATTTTACCTTTCATGGACAACATTAAATTAAACAAATAATGAAAACTTGGTTCAAGCATTTGTCCCAGAAACTTAGTACAAATAGATGATACTCAAGCCAGTTGAGCTTTGAGTTAAACAGAGAGTCAGCTATACCATGCACATTCCATATTGCACAACACTCTGTATTAAAAAACAATAGCAAGATCTGTTTGTTTGCTCCAAAGGAACTTAGTCTCCTAAGGAAATAAATACGTTGTTGTACCTTACATAATCTATATGTGCACTGCACTCAATGATAAAGCAGCATCCACATAGACACCCAAGTATTTATAAGATGACACTTGTTCAACCTGTATATTATGTATAGTCATTTGTATTTGATACATATACTCTTAAACCAAAAATATTTTTCTTTGTCTTTTTTTCATTATATAAGTGAATTCATCGCACACCACTCCACTAATCTATCCGTACAGCACTGATGCATACTGGAATTATCTTCAATCCCCAATAAAGACAACAGCAGAGTGTAAGGATTCAGGGCGGATCTAATCCGTGGGGAATTTGCATAAATTAATTAATAATTGGTAATTAATAATTATTCATACAAGTTTGGATTAGATCAGTCTTACATTAAATTTAATCTCCCTCTAAGGGAGGATCTGTCATTTTACCTGCATGCATACGTGTATCCTTGCATTTTAACTACAAGTTGATTGCATAGATCACGTTTTACAGATAGGTAAAATTTAATTAGCTCAATTGTCAGATTAATATTGGGGGAATCCCACATATCATCTTACTTCATAGGATTTCAGGAAACGCAATTCTCTGGCCAGAAGAACTGGGTTTTCTGCCCTATAAACACATACTCTTCAAAGTATCTTTAATTTATAAAGCCGTAGCTTGATCTAGTCATTTCAGAGACCTGGAGTATGAGCAGACACAGTAACATCAATCAAAATGAATATACTGGATTTAATAAAGGCATGACTACTTATGTATTTACTACGGTTACACGGGATATATATGTATTTACAAACACATAGACATCAATGAACAATACAATAAGACATCAACGAACAATACAATAAGACATCAATGAACGAGAAATGCGTAAAGTTTGGACAATGGATAACTTACACGCGTGAGCGAGTAAGAGAGAGAGAGAGAGAAAGGGAGGAAAGAGAGAACATTGGCAGGATTGTTCCTAAGACATTCACCTCTCCGATTACAACACGAAACATCATCTTAAAGCTTCTTAGAAGCTCTATAAAGAGATTATACTTGCACAAGTTAGGTTATGGTCTCTGTGTCGAGGCATTCCTGTACGGCCCTGTTTGGCCGCATGTGTGAACGGAGTCCTTCGTGTGGAAGCATCACGTGGTGCTGCTTGGCGCGCGTGTTGAACAGAGGTTTAAAGTCTTGGAGGTAACATTACCAAAGAAAATAGAGATCTCTACGGGGAAATCACGCGGAGTTAACGTTACATCTTTGCATGGCTGGCGAAGAAGCGCGTGCTTCGCTCGGTCCGGCGCGTCACGCGGTCACGTGCGCGTGTTTCTCCTTCAAATCTAGCGCGCGCTCGTTTAAAGGTCCCTTGTAGATGGATTTGCTGAAGAGATATGTCACGGGGTTTTCTTTTCAATCGTCGATTGGAATTAAACACAGAGACTTATCTACAACTGAAAAACACAAACTAAACTAGAAACAAATAAAAGAAAGGCGAAGAACTCGCCCGGAGGCGAGACGTTACATCATGACACGAGGACACGGGAGGAAGAGAGCGAGCGAAGGGGAGAAGCGTCATTTATCACTTTTGGAGAAATCCAGCCTCTTCCTGTTGGCTTGGCCAGTTAGAGGGTTGGAAGTTTACAGGCGGGACTTTGGGTTTTATTTCTCTTTGTCTTGTCAGACTGCTTGTCTAATTAAATTATGACCTGTGTTAGGAAGGGTCATTTCTACTGCAGAGATGTGTTATGCACATAATCATACCTTTTACGGTGTGTTCATACATATATCTGGCTGAGTCAAGTCCAGGGCATTTTTACGATATCAAACACGACTGTTATAGGTAAACATTTACATTAAAAATACACCTAGGGTATTTATAATTCACTTTTAAGTTACGGACAAATTATAGTCATTACAATGTGACATGGGCAAATGGACACACATAAAAACACATCGAATATATCGGGTTAAATGTCTTTTAAAGAAAAGAAGTTTCTTTCTCTTTGAACATCAAATTCCAAGTCAGTCATACAAGTGTCTCGTAACAGGAAACCACGCTCTGTCCTGAGCAGGCTTCACTTGTGGGGGATGCGTGTGTGTGTGTGTGTGTGTGGCTGTGTGTGTGTGTGTGTAAATTTACTTTCCAGGCTTTTTGGGTCTTTAGCCGGATGTATTTAGTCCTTTCAGATTCACCCTTTTAGCCCAGTCCTTACAAGAGTATCATCTGGGAACATCTATAACTATATTTGCAATATCAGCTTTATAATCGTCTGGGTTAAAAAGGAAAGGTGAGCTCACAGAACCCTGAGGCGCCCCGGAATAAGTGACAATGGGAGTTGAATATTTCTGATTGACTCAAACTATCTGTGTTATACCTGTCAAAAATGTGTAGTACCAATGAATCAGGTAAGCATTAACTTCCATTGGAATCATTTTTGTCAATAGAAGCTCTGGTTGTATCGTATCGGTTGTAAATGCAGAGGTAAAGTCCAAAAAAAAGTGCCCTAGCTATAGTTTTAGGCTTATCCAGATGTTTCAAGATCAGATGTTACTATGTTACCACTGCATCTTCAACACTGTAATTTTGCTTATATGCAAACAGATAAGTATCTAATTTACCCTTTACTGACTTTAGAAGCTGTTTTACCTCAATTTTCTCTAAAGTTTTCATAATAATAGGAATTAAGTCCAAAAATCACTTAATTCCTCCACCCCTACTTTCTTTGGAAGAGGTATTATTACATACAAAGTCTTCCACATTCAGGGATAATAGAGTGTCTAAATAACTCTGAAAAATAGGTTGCTACACAGGCTCACGCTCACATGCATTTTTTTCAAAATGAATGCGCTGAGATTATCTGGTCCTGTGCCCTTCCTCTGATTTAATTGTTTAAGAAAGTACTCCTCACCTGTACAACCAAATTAATAATAAATACTCATACTCTGATTTGAAACATTTCCTTTCTCAAACCTGTAGAATAATTTATTCAGTTGATTTGCAAACTCTATCTTTTTCTCTACCACTAATGATTTCTGTGTGGTTGACAATCCCATACAGTCTCCCATAACGATTACTTTTAAAAGCCTTTTCCAGTTTTACCTTTTGTACCATCTTCACCTCTCGTTTTGTCCTCTTTAACTCATTTTCTAGATGCTTTATTTCTTTTGTATACTTCTTCTTAAAAGCAATCTTCCTGAAGTTCATCAAATGCTTAACATCTTTAGTTATATACAGTGGGGAGAACAAGTATTTGATACACTGCCGATTTTGCAGGTTTTCCCACTTACATAGCATGTAGAAGTCTGTAATTTGTATCATAGGTACTCTTCAACTGTGAGTGACGGAATCTAAAACAAAAAACTGGAAAAATCACATTTTATGATTTTTAAGTAATTAATTTGCATTTTATTGCATGACATACGTATTTGATTACCTACCAACCAGTAAGAATTCCGGCTCTCACAGACCTGTTAGTTTCTCTTTAAGAAGCCATCCTGTTCTCCACTCATTACCTGTATTAACTGCACAAGGCTGGGATGGGCTACAGGACAATAGGCAAGCAGCTTGGTGAGAAGGCAACAATAGTTGGCGCAATCATCAGAGAATGTAAGAAGTTCAAGATGATGGTCAATCTCCCTCGGTCTGGGGCTCTCTGCAAGATCTCACCTCGTGGGGCATCAATGATCATGAGGAAGGTGGGTGATAATCCCAGAACTACATGGCAGGAACTGGTCAATGACCTGAAGAGAGCTGGGACCACAGTCTCAAAGAAAACCAGTAGTAACACACTACGCCGTCATGTAAATCATGCAGTGCACGCAAGGTCCCCCTGCTCAAGACAGCACATGTCCAGGCCCGTCTGAAGTTTGCCAATGACCATCTGGATGATCCAGAGGAGGAATGGGAGAAGGTCATGTGGTCTGATGAGACAAAAATAGAGCTTTTTGGTCTAAACTCTACTCACCGTGTTTGGAGGAAGAAGAAGGATGAGTACAACCCCAAGAACACCATCCCAACCGTGAAGCATGGAGGTGGAAACATCATTCTTTGGGGATGCTTTTCTGCAAAGGGGACAGGACGACTTCACCGTACTGAGGGGAGGATGGATGGGGCCATTTATCGCAAGATCTTGGCCAACAACCTCCTTCCCTCAGTAAGAGCATTGAAGATGGGTCATGGCTGGGTCTTCGACAACGACCCAAAACACACAGCCAGGGCAACTAAGGAGTGGCTCCATAAGAAGCATCTCAAGGTCCTGGCCTAGCCAGTCTCCAGACCTGAACCCAATAGAAAATCTTTGGAGGGAGCTGAAAGTCCGCATTGCCCAGCGACAGCCCCGAAACCTGAAGGATCTGGAGAAGGTCTGTATGGAGGAGTGGGCCAAAATCCCTGCTGCAGTGTGTGCAAACCTGGTCAAGAACGAATCGGTTACCTAACGTAACCTCGGTTCTCTCTAGATGAGGGAACGAGTATTGCATAAGCTAGCTTACGCTACGGGAAAGATTAATCTTTTCTGAGAAATTGAAGCCAAAAAATTATCCTATAATTTTGAAACGGGCGTGGTCAGAGAGTATACTATTGGCGTCCTAGGCTGTAAACTTTGGTTTTCATAGAATGAAGTGAGAACGCTAGTAGCACAAGCACGGCCAGGAAGGCCACTGGAAAATTCCCGGAATAGCTTCCCACGCTTTGAAGCGTAATGCTAGGGGGTGAATGGCTACATGGTCACCGTTGCTGCACATAGCGAGCTGCGTGAGCGGGTTCATAGTGTTTATGACAGCGGGACTTACACTCAGATAGGAGTTTATGGGCCGTGTAACAGAGTGAGCAGAGGTGGGACGCGCCCACGGGCTCGTGGGCGCGCTTATGCACTCTGAAACTCGAGCGGGTTGGAACCGCTTTATGAGATTGGACTCTGTATGAGACACGGGAACTGAAGTGCATTTGTGTATGAGTGAACACAGTGTTGTGGGCACATTTTCTACACAGGAGGCTTTTATGCTCTTTATGAGATTTCTCTGGGTCGCCGTGAAAACGGCTTTTCCGCTCATGCAAGCGGGAAGGGAGACCGGCTTGGTTATGGCGGAGTACACTGCTGTAGTAGCCGCGTGAGCGGGGACTAACAGAGGGCGAAACTTTGACGGCGGTCCGGCCGCGGCGGGAGAGCGCCGTCTTTTTCTCAGCTGTGCTAGGCAGACTTCGAGTGATCAGGTTTCAGCGCGATCCTAGGCCGAGGCCCCCGAGGAGGCGGCGGTCTGTGGCAGCTGTCAGAGCGTGAACGAGGGTGGCCGCCCTGGCGTCGCTGAGAAGTCTGACTGTGCTGAGCTGGGCGCTGGAGTGGGGCTCGTGCAGGAGGCTGGTCACGTGAGCGGCCTGCAGAGGAGCTAGCGCGACGAGGCAGAAAGAGATTCATGGCCTGGGAGGCTTTCTGCACTTCGGAAAATCGGTCGACGATACCCATGACAGCAGATCCGAAGAGGCCGGATGGAGAGAGCGGGGCGTTGAGAAAGGCGGCGCGCTCAGAATCTCCCAGGTCGGCGAGTGTGAGCCACAAATGTCTCTCAGACACACAAATGGCGGCCATGCATTTCCCCAGGGCTTGAGCAGCAGATTTTGTAGCGCGAAGGGCAATGTCCGTGGCACTCCTCAAATCCGCGACTGGAGGGGGATTTTTTCCGCTCTCGTCCCATTCACGAAGTAAGTCACCCTGTAGTATCTGAAGGACGGACATGGAGAGAAGTGCAGAGGCTGCTTGCCCGGCGGCTGAGTAAGCGCGGGCGTGAAAGCTTGAAGTCGCTCTGCAGGCTTTAGAGGGAAGCACAGGTGATGAGCGCCATCTCGCGGAGGGCGGGCATAGATGTGCGGCGACCAGGTCCTCTACAGGGGGAATGGAGAGATAGCCCTTCTCTGCGGCTCCATCCACAACGCGAAGCGGGGTGGAAGAGTCAGAGCGAGTTCTAGCAGAGAGCGGGGCGTTCCAGGACTTCGTGAGTTCCGCGTGCAGTTCAGGCAGGAAGGGCGCGGCCCGTTTAGTGGCGGGAGTCGAGCGCTGGCGGAAGTAGCTGCCGTCCATACGGTTGATGGTCTGCTCGGGGGGAGGGGACCAATCTAGCCCGAGGCGTTCGACGGCCTGTGAGAGGAGGCGCACTAATTCCTCCTCGATTCCAGCGCGGGTCCCGGTGGATTCTCGGGCCGAGGAGGCGTGAGAACCGGACCATTCCTCACTGTCTGAGGCGAGAAGCGAACATGTCTCCTTGATGTCCGCGGCGTCATCGGAGGTGACAGAGCGGCCACTCGGCGGCAACTGTATGTCCGGAAGCGGCGGAGAAGGAGAGCGGGAGGCGACAGGCTCCGGCGGGATGAACGCTTCTGGTTGGGGTTCCGGCGGCCTCTGAGAGCGGCGTTTCTTCTTCCGCGGTGAAGTCAGAGGCGGCACGGAAGCAACTTTAGTGGCCTGAAGTCGAGCCCGCAGGGTCGACAACGGCATGTCTTCGCAGAGATCGCAGCCGCCATCGGCGAGGGCGAGCTCGGCGTGCTCCAATCCGAGGCAGAGAGCGCAGATGACGTGGCGGTCTCCATCCTCGAGGGGAGCGCGGCAAGAACCGCAGGAAGATTTACGAGACATCTTGAAAAAGACGCTCGGCTCTTTTAGATACAAAATGTACAGGAAGCTTTTTGTAAAAAGGATACAAATCTGTTGGAAGGCGCTAGCTCGCAGGACGGCTGAAGGTGGCGAAGACGGCCGGCTTCCTCAGTCTCCCAGATGCTCGCTAGAGTTGCCTTTTCGACGACGGCGGCTTCTCTCAGGATCAGCAGATGCATGTAGCCTCGCTGAAGAGATGAAAATCAGAGTTTACAGCCTAGGACACCAATATTATACTCTCTGACCACGCCCGTTTCGGCGGGCTCTGACGCAATGAGAGCATGTCAGACTCTCATTGGCCGAGAGTTCATTCGCGTCTCCTCATAGGCTTAAGCAGTTCTCTGTGAGCGAACCAATGAGCTGCTAGCTAGCCCGCTCATGGTCTGCTGCAGCTGAACTGCGTTGACAATGGATACAAAATTATAGGATAATTTTTTGGCTTCAATTTCTCAGAAAAGATTAATCTTTCCCGTAGCGTAAGCTAGCTTACGCAATACGAGAGAACCTCTCGTAGGAGAACTACAGGAAACGTATGATCTTTGTAATTGCAAAGAAAGGTTTCTGTACCAAATATTAAGGTCTGCTTTTCTGATGTATCAAATACTTATGTCATGCAATAAAATGCAAATTAATTACTCAAAAATCATACAATATGATTTTCCGGATTTTATTTTTAGATTTCGTCACTCACAGTTGAAGAGTACCTATGATACAAATTACAGACTTCTACATGCTTTGTAAGTGGGAAAACCTGCAAAATCAGCAGTGCATCAAATAACTGATGTGTGTCCCCACCCGTGATAAAATGAGGGCAGGGAACAACACATCGCTTGAAATCTTGCTTGCTCACCATAATATTATATATATCTTTCTGTGTGAAATATTGTGCTTGCAATGACAGACAATAAATAGACATGGGACAGTATACAGAGAGCGCTTGCTGAAGGCACAGAAGCTAGCGCAGTCTGTTTTCAGGTGTGCTTTATTGTTTCCTGGTCGGTGACGTCACCCGCCTATGACGTCTCATCTTTCCATTGGACTGATTATACACGTGGTTCACGACGCAATCACGCAGGGGCGTTCCCACAGCGTCTCGACGCAGCTTGGGTTCCCTTGAAAGGAAACTAAAAAGTCTTCTCCCATATTTCACTCTTTTTCACAATCAGTCCAGAGAAGCTCTAGGGTCTTTTTATTAGTTCAATGTTGATTACTAATGTCAAAAACCGCCTGTCTTATTTAAATGTCAAAGCAATTTACAATCATGGATGCTTCACAATCTCTTGTCTGGTCATCTGAAATATTGCATTTATGGTACAGAGTGGATCACTGTGTTATTCAAAGACACTATTAGAATGCTGTGGAGTTCTGTTAAAGCTGTAGCTGATATGCATAAGAGATTAGAGCAGGCACTAAGGGCAGACTGCTCTTTTGAACTCTTTATCCTGCTGATAAAGCCTGTTATAATCCCCCAAAGCAATCACAGAGCCTTTCAGCCTCAACAGACCTATGAAGACACACACACAAACTCGTATAACAATGCTAGGATTAATACTGTGCAAGACTGAAAACCACATACCTATTACTTTAACTAAAAACAATACTCCGTTTTGAAATCTCTCTTTCTTTGACAGTTATACACCCATACACTTTCTCTCTTTCATAAGTATTAGACAGAATGTTGTTACTAAGAAAGCCTTTAGTGACTACAGTGTGGCACTTTTGGCCCTGTGGACTTTTAGAAAAAAAAACTCTTAAAACACTTTTCACACACTAGTTTCTGTTTTTTCTTCTATATTTGGTTCTTTGTTGTTTTTTGTTTTTACTGAAAGTCATGAAAATTCCCATCACAGTGTGATTTCCAGTGTCATTTTGTTTCATAGTATGGAACTATTAGTCTTAGTCTGTGATGGAAATGTTGGAAGTGGAAACTGATGAATAATGAATAATCAGATGAAGATGATGAGATGCGGCAGCATGGATCTAAATGCAGTAAACTGCTTTAATAAACAATTTCAAAATAAAGAAACACACAAGGTAAAAACATGAAAGTCAGACATAACTGGAGACCCCCAGAAGCCAGCCAGGATGATGGTGACCCACGGTGAAACCAACAGAGGAAGGAGGACTTGTGGAGTCCTGAGCCTGACTGACCAACATGATGATGTGATCGTGGAGACCTTGGCGGAGTTCGATGGAACGAGGGAGCCGCAGGAGGAACGAGGGAGCCTGGTGGAGCTGGAAGGACTATGGTCCCAGGTGGAGCCAAGAGAGCGAGGAGCCAAGGTGGAGCCAACTAGTCGACGGGCTAAGATGAAGCTGTGGGATCAGACTGAGACGCCTGAAGCGGAGCCATGGGATCCATCCACCAAGGCAGAGCTGAAGACCTGGGTCCCGATGCATTGTAGCATCACTGGGCTGAGTCATACAGGACCAGCATAACTGACACGATGCACTGGATGTCCTGTCTGCCTTGCTGCTGATTTGCATCTGTAGGCTCCTTATAGCTTTCTGTTTTGAATCTCTATTTACTATCATTCCTCGTTGTTTATATTGCTAATGTTACGTCCCAGGACGTATGGAATTGTGTTTTACAGTTTTAGTGTATGTGTCATTTATTGATGTACTGTGTGTGCTCCCAATGTACCCAACAGCCTGCTGGGAGTTGTAGTTTTTGTTGTATGTTCTGTCCAATTTCCTCTGCTCCTCCCTGTCCTAATCTAGGTGATGGGACCTACCAGCTGCTCCTCATCAATAGCAATAGGAGCCAGTATTTAAAGTCCCTGTAAAGTCAAAATGAAGTATGTGTTCTGAGTTTGTCATATCACAGAAAACTGTGTTATTAGACACCAAGCCAAATTTGAATGATAAAAAAATCCGGCAAGTACATAAAACCACGCCCACTCGTGGTAAAGCTGCCGTCGCCACAATCAACTGCCACCCGCTACAGCCGGAATGGATGCTCCTAGCAGCTTATTAGGTTAATTATAACATAAGCGCACAAGGCAACTTACACTCATTGGTGGGCATGCACTGCCGATGATGTCACCAGTTGTCGGCGCGACGGGAGGATGAAGGCCGAGGCGGGAGATAGTCATTTCGGTCCCATTCACCAGCAGTGTTGGGAGTAACGCGTTACAAAAGTAATGCATTACAGTAACATATTACTTTTTGCTGTAACGCAGTAGTGTAAGGCCTTACTAATCAATTTTCAGTAATATTTTACTCGGTACATGTTCAGTAAGGCTTGCGTTACAACAGACTTTGGTAACACTTTAGAATACGGTTCCTTTGTTAATGAATAACTACACAGGAACAAATGAGTAACACAATATTAACAATCTAGTAACTACTATTAACTAACAAGAAATTCTGATTAACAAATTAGTAAGTAACAGCGCACAGATGAAAGTGGTAGTTCACTATTAATTAATCAATAATTACTTTTTTTTAATGCTTCCCAGATAACTACTGTAAGAATCATGGTAACTTACCAGTAATGACTCAAGTGTTACTACATACTTCTAAAGGAATTACTAATTATTTGGATCCGTATTCTAAAGTGAAGATCACGGTAACTAACTAGTAATTACTCAAGTGTTACTACATACTTCTAAAGGAATTACTAATTCTTTTAAGCTTTTGAGGTTTTTGGTGAAGTTTTAGATAGTAATTCCCATAGAAGTATGTAGTAACACTTGAGTAATTACTAGTTAGTTACCATGATCTTCACTTTAGAATGCGGATCCAAATAATTAGTCATTCCTTTAGAAGTATGTAGTAACACTTGAGTAATTACTGGTTAGTTATCATGATTCTTACATGAAAAGCCAATCCTAAAGTGTAGAATCTTCTAATCCTTCCCAAGATATTTGCACACACGTATGAGGTAGGAGACATTAATAATTTTTTTTTTTTTTTTTTTTTGAGGTATAGGTTAAATAATAAAATCACTGTATATGGTATTTGGATGGCCGATAACTCAATATGTTCCAGCCGTCACCGTGACTCTGGCCAATTTTCTGGCATTCCTCTGGACTGGCATTGAATCACTACAGGACAAGTAAGGTCCCGACAACTGCATTTAAAAAGCCATTTCTTTAAAATTATTCAGTTGATAAATAGTTCTCTAGGAGAGAGCATAGGCTAATTATTTCCCAAATCATAAGTCTGCTATGCTATTACATATTGATAAACCTTGTGTATTTGTTTACAGCAGTTATTAATGTTAATGTAGTGCTAGTCATTTGTCCTGCATTAGTTATTGATTAGCTTTGCATGAACTATTAATCTTCTTCAGTAGTTCTCTGGGAAGCATTAAAAAAAAAGTAGTTATCAATTAGTTAATAGTGAACTACCACTTTCATCTGTGCGCTGTTACTTACTAATTCGTTAATCAGAATTTCTTGTTAGTTAATAGTAGTTACTAGATTGTTAATATTGTGTTACTCATTTGTTCCTGTGTAGTTATTCATTAACGAAGGAACCGTATTCTAAAGTGTAACCCAGACTTTTAGTTTTAATTGTAAAACAAACAAAAAAACAGCAAGACCGCGAGACATCAACGAATGAAAAATGCAAGTAGGCTAAATTACATGTTCGTGGTCAGTCAATAGCCGCGTGTGGTGTCCAAGTCTGTAAATAAAGACTAAATGGCAGCGTCTGATATATTTGTATAGCGATTTATTTTTTACAAGAGTGCCGTGAGGCATGATTTCGGCTTCTGTGCTCGCGCTGGCCAGTGGAAAAGCGGCTAATGGTGCATGAAGATGACATGAAGAAGAGAGTATACATTCGCGAGATGGACGTATGCGCATTGCTATTCGTTCTGTGTTTTCTTTCTAAACAGTTAGGCTATGTTTATGTGGTATTTTTCATGTTTTCATCACGCAATCATGTTTTTGATGCGGTGGTGACGCGTTCATGTAAGGGTGGCGGCGCTGCCAATAAGCACCAAGCTCTAAGAACCGGCAAAAGCAATGATTATGAAGATGTCAAATATAGCAAGGAGACATTTTAATTGTTTATTAATAAAGATGAAGTTGACGCTGCTGACTCGTGATCTTCGCAGTAGGCTAGTGAATGCGCCAGAGAGAAATGCACATTCCATACAGATAAGCAGGGAGCAGTCCGTTTTCTTTCGTTTTGAATTGTACTGTTTACAAGTAGACATTTCAATATAGATATATTTCTCAGCTCCGTGAAGTAGGCTACCTTATACGCTGAGTTTCGGTAACGGAGAACTGTCACGTCTGTAACATTGTTTTTTCCTCATAAATGCGAACACGAAAAATAAATAAATATATATTTTATGTTCTGTGGACAGCCAACCCTTCTTCATCCGATTTGCGCAGTGTAATTCACAGAATTACAAAAAAAGATATTTTGTCTCCTAAAAGTTAAAGATTTTTTTGTCACGCATGACTGTCTATTTCCCTAATATTAAATATAAATCGCATGTGTAGACTGATATTTTTCTAATGTCTGGACTCCTTTCAGGGAGGAGCCTATGGATAAACAGACGTTTCAATATTTTGGTATTAAATGCATTTTCTGAGAATTTAGATTTCAAGTTTTGACTGCAAATGTCACGTCCAAAACGCTGGAATTCCCCAATTTTAAATAATTTATCCTCAACTAGTTTTGTGGTGTAGGTCTACGTATTTCATAACTTCAAATAAAACTAATTGTAATTTAAAGATGTGGTGGCATTGGATCTGCGATTTCGGTTTCATATTGCGTATCGTTACAGCCCTAGTCATTTTAGAATGTTAAGTTCTACTTATTTTGGTGAAAGTAACTCAAAAGTAATACAGGAGTAATGTAACGCATTACAATTCTGAGACAGTAATATTGTAAGGTAATGAATTACTTTTAAATAACAGTAACAAGTAATATATAATGTATTACAGTTTGGAAGTAACTTGCACAACACTGTTCACCAGTATCAGCGGATTATCAGTGAATCCCAGTTGTCTCCGACGAAAGTTTATAAAACTATCCCGTGTAAAATGATCACTACAGAGGCGGGTTTTGGTGGTGATCCTCGGCTCTCCATCAAGGTGGCTCTTCACAAAATTAATCCACCTCTTCTTGATGTGATCGTATTCAGGAAATTTAAATAAGGACACCGATCTGTTTTGTACGTGATCGCATCCAGGTAGTACGCATTTCCGTGACGAAGACATAGCTAACTAGCAAACTGTAAGCTGTAGTAACTAATAATACTGACAGTAACTCGCGATTGAGCGGCAAACTGATGCGAATGTGCTCTATTTTGTTAGGGGAGGAGCCAGCCTCAGGGGCTCCAGTGCGTCATCAGGTAGGGGTGGGGCCAGGAGCTCAGGCACTCCAGTGCGTCATCGAGTACCCTTTTAGCCCCGCCCAAAAAATCCGTAAAATATCAATGGTGAAAAACTGTTTAACGGTCTAACTCCACAATTCAGTACTTCACAGTTCACAGTCTTTGTAATGTGTTTTAGCAATACATTTCTAACATTTATAATCTGTTTAGATTTTTTTTTTTTTAAATTGCCTTTACAGGGACTTTAAGCAGAACCGAGGAGAGAGAGACGTGGAGAGATTTCTTCTACCAAGAGCCTGAGACTGTTGATGTTGCCAGTCCCAGAGTGTTGCTCGTGTTGGTGTGTTCTAAGTTTAAATGTGGTGTTATGGCTGTAGTGGCAGCTTTATGTGTTAAGCTTAAAAACAAGATCTTGTGGGTGTAGTGTACTGCTATTGAGTGTTGGAGCAGTAGGGAGATGGGTGCCATTTTATTTTATTCTCATCTTCTCCTGTTTTTGTTTGTTAGGAAGTAAGGTAAGAGTTCTGTTGATTATTTGTATTTATTTTTGAAGGTTAATTAGATTTCCTTCTACCAGTTAGTGATCTTTTGTTAGCTGTTTTGGCTTTACCCGCTCCTGAAGAACACGCTTCATTCCTTTTTCTTTTTCTTTTTCTTTTGGAGTTGTTTGTTTAGAGTTCTTTTTGCACTGTATTTATGTTATCACTTGTTTATTGCAAATACATTTATTGGACATCTTACTTTGTGTATTGTGTGCTGGGACTGAGAACGGTTAACTTCTCTTTGTCGCTGTTAACGTTTGCTTTAAAATGTTACTTCCCTTTTGCCCCTCGAAAACTAATTGGGAACGTAACACTAAATATAACTTACTCATCAACATCTATTAGATATTGTCTAATATTGCCTATCACATTAATCTGACATCACTAGCTTTTATCTAAATCGTTATCGCTAGCACAACACGCTAGTATCTCGCTAGCCTGTTAACCTGCCACCCGTGCTTGCTGTTTTTTTTTTTTTTTTCGCTCGCGCCTTTTACTAGATTATCAAACAACTGTGGTAAGTAGGATCAGTCAACAAACAAGGTGAGTAATGTCTTCTTCTGTTATTGTCACTTGCACTTTGTGTTACATATATAGTACAGCATTCTCTGTCAGCACTGAGGGCTTTACATGTGATAAATGCAGGGAGATTTCAGAACTAGAGACACACATCCAAACTTTAATCGAGGATAGTAAGAATGCAAGGACTTTAGATACTGCTTTGGTAGTGAACTTGCTTAGTGAACTCTGTACATTGTTCGGTTCCGGCTGTAGAGCCCATGCATGTAGCAGGGTAACTGGGTGATTGTAAGACGCTGTAGTCGCGGGACAAAACATCGCTCTTCCGTTCCGATTACAACATTAAACAGGTTCTCCCCACTCAGTGAAACACCCACTGAGAATCCTGTTGAATGTGCCCTAGTTATTGGCGATTATATTTCACGGAACGTAAAAATAGAGCAACCAGCCACCATAGTCACATGCTTGCCAGGAGCCAGAGTGCCTGACATCAAAGCAAATTTAAAAGTGCTGGCTAATGCTAATCGTAAATTCTCTAAGATTATTATTCACCACAGCACTAATGATGTTCGACTTCGTCAGAGATCACTAAAATTAACGTTAAAGAGGTGTGTGAACTAGTACGATGTCAGGCACTGTAATTTCCTCTGGCCCCCTTCCTGTTCGCCGGAGTGATGAGATACTTAGTAGACTGTCCTCACTCAATGGCTGGCTGTCTGGTGGTGTCCACAAAATAATACAGGGTTCATAGACAATTGGAAAAGTTTTTGGGGCAGACCTGACCTGTTGAAAAGATATGGTATTCATCCCTCCTGGGATGGTGCTGCTCTTCTCTCTAGTAATATGGCACATAGTCTTAGAGCTCAAAAATGACGAATTGGGCCTCAGGTCATGAAGCAGACAGACTGGTCAGATAAATCACATCACATAGAGACTCTTTCACCTATGGCGCTTTTCCACTGCATGGTACGGTACGGCACGGTTCGGTACGGCACGCTTTGGTGCTTTTCCACTGCATGGTACGGTACGGCTCGACTTGGTACAGCTCACTTTGTGGCGCTTTTCCACTGCATGGTACGGTACGGCTCGCTTTAAATGGTACCACCTCTGTTGAGGTTCCAAGCGTACTGTACCGATACTAAAATGTGACGTGAAAACACTGCAGATCACTGATTAGTCAGACAAAATCGTCCCTACCAGCGTCATTGTATTTGTGAATTTTTATATTATATATATATATATATATATATATATATATAAATGGACTAAATTAATAACTTTTTTACAACACAAATGAAACATCACTAAACTTACTTAAGCTGGACTGTGATGCCATTTTCTTCTGGAAACAAACTTTGTTGCATTATTTTCCTGTTATCTCTGTGAAGCTGCTTTAAAACAATCTGCATTGTAAAAAGCGCTATATAAATAAATGTGACTTGACTTGACTTACTTGGAGGAGGGAATAGGAGGCTGGGCAGGAGTCGGACCATCAGCATCAAAGAAGACTTGGAGCTGGGCAGGACCAGCAGCGACGATGAATACTTGGGGCTGGACGGAACCAGCAGAGAAGGAAGATCATTGGCACAGGAAGTCATCAGAAAATCGATCCATCCAGATTCGGTATACTGAGTTCTGATGCAGGAGGATGGCAGGATCTACACACTTCACCACCCATCTTCACTAGTACTCCCACAGGAACAGATTTAAAAATCAGCTCACACACCTGATCAGATGGGAAGGCAGGCTTTGTTTCCGGGATAGATGAGGCTGCATGCTCTGACACCATTGTGGGCATTGGCTCAGGCTGTGTGTCCGTGGTGGGCATATGCTGGGTCTTTTAGTCTGTGGTGGGCTCAGGCTTTTTTTCCATGGTGGGCATGATTCCTGGTTGAGTGGTGGTTGTAGGTGACAACATCAATAAGGGGAAAGAACACTCAAGGCACCGGAGAATGGCTTCTCTCCATAATCCGTCTTTCATATTCGCAAAATCTAAAGGGTTGTAATAATTTGCTTCAACCCAGTAGATTGACTTTAGAATGTCTCATCGTCCAAAACCGAGCACTGGGTTAGCTGACAAAAGCAGGCAGTATATTCTGTTATAGGCACTCCTTCATGGGTGGGGAGATAAACTTTGGTGCAAGATCCATTTAAATCCTTTTGGGTTCTTCTGTTTTGTCACAGATGATCAGATGAAGAAAATGAGACAAGTGTGGATCTAAATGAAGCAAACTACTAACCAGTATCAAAATAAAGAAACATGCAAGACAATGTTTCACACACATCCAACATAAGACAATTAACTAAACAGAAGGCTATATATACACGGCTGCTGGTCTTTCAAAGAGGGGAAGCTCATTTTCGGCCTACATCATAAAAATTGACCATTTATTTATACGTAAATTCGGCACTACGTTCCTTAAAGACCCACTCCGATGAAAATAATGTTTTTCTAGGTGTTAACATGTTCTTGTGGCATTTTTCTGATGTTAGAGGACATATCCTGAGACAAAATAAGCTCAAAGTTGTATTTCTGAGTATTTCTACATTCAAATGGCTGTGAATCAGTAGCAGACGCTAAAATGCCGGCTAAAATAGACTAGAGTTGTGACGTAGTAACTCCACTGGGCGTCTCCACACGCGACGTCTTGGAGTGAAATAATGATCGGTGATCGGTGATAACTTTGATTAACTTCGGATAATAATAATTAACGTGTATATAATACTGTTGCCCCACCGGTATTGGGGGTGTAAGCTAGCGGGAGAGACAGAGCTCTCAGCAACGGGCAGGGGGAGGGTCGTCTCCGTGCCAACGGCTCCGCCCACAACGCAGAGGCGAATTGCTAATGAGCTACTGCCGCTCTGCTGAAGCGAAGTCCCAGAAAACGGCACAGGTTTTGTGATTTTGGCTAAAAATGGCATAATCATAATTTAAAGACCACTGGGAATGTTTAAAAATAGCTCAAAATATGATCGGAGTGGGACTTTAAAGAAAATGCTCTGTCGTACCAACTAGGCGTCTTTTCCAGTGACTTGACCAGTATCCTCTCAATGGCCAACAGGGGGAAATGTGGGAATTAGGTTAAACTGAAACAAGGAATGTGGTGTATAATAGTGTGAAATGTATGATGAAAATTCGCCAAGCCAATACCAAGAAATAGGTTGCAGCAGTTTGTCTTTCGACTACACTTGCAAATTCCACGATGGGACTGAGCTCGAATAGCTTCAGCGACTTTTTATAGCACAAAATCGCTGTCAATCAAAAGGAGATGCAGTCTTTCGACAGACCCTCCAATCATCACGCAGAAGCCCGTAGTCCAGGCCAGCCCACTCCTCCATTCACCGCCAGAGATGCTGAGCGTCCGTGGGCGGGACATAATCGCAGCATTTATCCAATAGTTATCCATTATCTAGTTTCGAAGCACTGAAAAAAACTGTTCAAAGCAACCCCATTGAAGTCAATGGACGCTAGGCTTCAACAGGGAAATGCACTATGAGAAGGAAATTGAGTCAGCCGACCTGCTATATGTAGCTGATTCTGAACGAAGTCGTCTTCGAGATGAACGTGTTCTAACGCATTTTTAGTAAATAAAATGTTAACACAATAGTACATATTTTACCATTAATTTTTTGACATTATAGGGGAAGCCGAGCTTCCCTTGCAGTCTTAAAGAAATCCCCACTGATATACAAACATAAGATGAGCTAAATACAAAACAGTTGTGAAGGAAACAATGAATCACCATGACAAGAAATGAACACAAACTAGAAATCATGACAGCGTAAGGAAACACAGGAAATAAAGTGCTACAAACTGAAACCAATAAATCAACATAACATGACAATTACATTTTTAAAATTAAAGTGGCTGTCTTCTTTGTCTTTCTAAGGTTAATTTCATTGCTGACAATGTGACTATGTATCCTAAATATACACAATTAACTATTTTTCACTTTTAGCATAATTTGAATGTTTTGCTGGAAATGCAGAATAGAAATGTTTTGCTATCTATAATACTTATTTTTTTCATATTATATATTTTTAAAATGTACATAATTTTAACACAATAAATATTGAAATTAACTAATTCACTATTTATATCATCATAGTTTTAAAATTCATAATTTTTATTGTGATGGATTTTCATATTTTAGCTTGCATGTCTGTCTCTGGGAAAAGGGTAAAACTATATTATCTATACATTAACTAATTGCTTTACAAATGTATTAAGACTTATAGGAATACACTTGTCAGCAAGGGTGCAGGAATAGACGCAGAAGAAGAATGATGATGACGATTATTCAAAACACAGTTTAATAAAAATCCACAAGGTTATACACAGAAGGTTCAGACTGACACAACTACAGTACACATACACTAAATTAAACATAGACCGGGCAAACACAGATGATGGTGAACTGAATGACGAACAGCTGTGATGAGGATTAGTGTCCATGGAAAACTCAGACAATGGACCACATGTGATGAATGAAAACAAACTAAAAGTCCATGAAAACAAAACTAACAATAAACAACTGATATATCGTTTCAACATACTGTTAAAAATTTGGGGTCCGTAAGATTTTTTCATGCACTTCAGGCAACCCAACTTCAAGTCCCGGCTTTCCCAATCCCGCACCCCTCTCTCTCCCACTTTGCTACTTGTCTACTTTACTATCCTATCTCAATAAAGGAAAAAACTCCTGTTCCCCAAAACAGGAATATAAATCTTAAAAAAATAATAAAAAAAACAGAAAAATCATACTGACCCCAAACGTTTCAACAGTTAATATCTACCCCACATAAGTTGCCTACCTGTTTTGTCCTGATAAAAATAATAATAATAATAATTTAAAAAAAAAATACTTCCTGTATTACTTGAAATGAAATGACACATTTTGACACTCTGTTAGAGATTGCAATAAAATACCCTACATCAGTTGTGTTCATCTCAAAGAACAGCAAATTAATCTCTGCCAATATAAATCTGAAATGTGACACCACTAAGTGCTCCAGTGTGACGCACAGCCCGCCTTCAACACTTGCCACCAATCGGTGCATCCATCAGTCACTCTCTCAATCAATCAATCTTTCAACGTCCAGCCACTCCCACACACATCATTTAGAGTTCATTTTGCAATTTATCACTTTATCTGCTGCTTGTGATGTTTCATCTCTTCTTCATTTCGTTCCTCCCTCAGCCTCAATATGTCAGGAGAAAGACAGTGATGAGGCCCTTTCTCTCCATGCTGTACTGGCTAATGAGCTCTATATGGTTCTATATGATTGCTTAGTTATATCATACACATTTATTTTGGGGTGAATCTTGTATGCTATATTAAAATTTAAAAGATTTGTGAATTTCTTGCCTGTGTAAAAGCCATCACTATAGTGAGAGAGTGTTTTGTTTGTGGTTGGTTTTTGCAGATGTGTTCTGATTGGTTTAGTGCATTGCAAAGCATTTGCAAGGGTGTTCTGGATGGTTCTATGATGATTCTAGGACATTGTTAGGAGGATTCTAGGGTGTTCTGGGTGTTTGCTCACTGAAAACCCTAATAAGTTGATTGTACTCAATTGATTTGAGTAAACTCGTTCCCTCAATTTAATTGAGTAATGGGGTTTCCCAAAACGTGCTTATTTAAGTTTACTTAACTTGGTGCTTATGTAGACTTGACTTAAATTGTTTAGTTCACCAAACTTGACGATTATTTAATGTACTTAAACAATAAAGTTAATTTAACTTAGTGTTAATTTCAAGTGTACTTGTATATTTAAGTAAACTCAACATGAAAATTGAACTGAAATTAGAATTTAATTCTAAATTTAAAAGTTATTATTTTTGCTTCACTGAAAAAAGGTTTTCAAGCAGTACTTCATTCAATTAATATTTTTTCTTTCAATTCAGTTTACTATTATTTGTTTTATTTTTTAAGTTATATTTTATTCGTTCAAAACAGTGTTAAATATAAATATTTTTCATTAAGATCTTAAATAAGAAAAATTTGTTTCAACGAATGTACAATTTCAAGGTTACACACAGGCCCGCGCATGGGCATTAAACATAAATCTCGACCAGTGACAGTCAGTCACCAGATCGCTCTTCAAGTCGCTCCGTGGATCACCATTTTCTTTCACCAGGCCAGACTTTGAGAATCAAACAACCATCAGAATCATCGCAGAAAAACTCTGGTAAGTGAAACAAACAACCATTTAAATCTGCTGTATTTAGTAGCTGTTAATTTTATGCCAGACATGGCGCTGACTTTCTCTTGTAACGTTAGATAAGCATGTAGCCTACTACGATAGTTTGAAATGTTAACTTGGTGTGTTAGCTAGCTGAGTTTACACAATATGTCGACGTAAATCAATTCCTGACCGATTTCAAAAGGGAACATACGTTTAAAGAAAACCCGTGGACTTTTTTGATTTTACAATGGTAATTAACGTGAACGTTTAAGCATTGAACGGAACGTTATCTCAGTCAGCCATAAGAATAACGTTAAAACCGTTAGAACGGTTAACCTGATCAACTAACTTAAGTGAATAAGCTAATGTTACATGTTAAGGGACTGGCTTAATGTATGGATAATTATGACTGACGAAATACAACATTTATTTATGTCTAATATTGCTCCATTGGCAAACTTTTTTTTTATTGCTGCATTGGCGCCAATCGGGCGATGTCGGTTGGTTTTCAAAAATAAATAGTACTAGCCAGAGGACACAGGGGGGCAGTAAAGCCACGTTGAATCCAACCTTGACACAGGATGCTGTAGACTAGTGTTTTTTCACTCTGTCGAACGAGCGACGTACGCAACAGTCATTCATTAATACGTTATTCGAGGTTAGTAAAATACTTCAGAATTCAGTTTATAATTAATATAAAGGCTTAATGTTTGTCTGTTAATGTAGATGACTTGTACTTAAGTGTCAAAAAACTACGTTAGGCTGAGATAAAAAAAAATAACGTTATGGCCTTGTAAAGTTAGCCCTTACATAGCCTATTACGATATCACACGAGCAAGAGCGCTTTCTCCCAAAAAACCAGCATGATTGCCAACATATTTATTTTATAAAACAGTTAAATAACTTAAAATTGCAAGTTTCATTTTAGACAGTATATATTTTTAGACACGTTTATTCCGCCAACGAAAATTTCATTCTAAATTAAACCACAGCAGATTCGTGTCTCCAAGCAAACAACACAAAGCGGTGAGACCAGAGGGTAGAGGGAATTTCTGGCTAAACTGATGTGATAGGTCCGCTTTGATCTGAACATCTTAAAATGATAAAAAGTATGCACACAGCTCTTTTTATAATGTAATTTCAATGTTATGATGCTTTAATAAACAGTTCAAATGAATTAATGTGTGACAATTCAAATCTGTTGAGATGATAAATAAATGTATAGCGCTTTCTACTTTTGACTATTGCCAAGACATTCTGCCTGGGCCTCTCTCATTCCCTTCTCTCTCTTATGCAGGATATTGGAGTTCACAGGTGGAAACGTCTCATCGGCCTCAACCTTATCATAGCTGCTGTTGTGGTGGTGGGAGAAACCCTCTAGAAGTATTTGTGCAGGTATTTTTGCAGAGTCCAAATTTTAGCTTTTTTGGGGGGGATTTTGTTTTTTTCGTGGGCTATTTTGGTTAACAAACGGATGTGGAGATGCAAGCATTGCATCTATTCTTATGCCCTCATGCGCATGTATGACCATTCATATTCCTACATAAACTAGCTCTCAATCTCACGCTTAACAAACCTTGACACACTCAAATTCATGGATTTTAATTTTTACTATCTTGATGCAGGATACTGACATCGCTACAAAGAGGGAGATTGCACTTAAATGTCTCATCCTTTACATGGGAGAAGCAGTGGAGGACCTCATCAAAGATTTCCTGGTAAGGCAAGATTACTTTAGAGATGAGAAAATGCTTGCTATATAAGGCTGTCCACTTCCAAATTAGACATCAGACTATGTTCAGATATATGTCTAAAAACAGTCTGAAGGCTAATTTCAAATAGAGAAATGTGCAAGCAAGGGCTACCTTAATAGTTTACAGTAGGGGTGTGCGATATCAAGATTTGATCGTGGCCGATTAAAATGTCTCCACGATCTACTTTTGAAGAAATATCGTAGTATCGTGCATTCTATCGGTTGCAGTTCTGGCGCCTCCATCTCAACATACTGTACAACACAACGTATATTCACATCAAATGTTAACGCAGTGGAACGGGACACTACAGTTCATAAAAGTTCATTATTTGCATGTGGTCTTATATTCAGGCCAATATGGTATTAGCTGGCCTGAATATAAGAATATACGATATAAGGCCGTCGGAATATTAATGGGGAAAACCCAAGCTGTATCGATTGCTTAATCATTTTTCTTTTTTCTCCTTAAATTATTTTCCAGGTGTCAGAGGAAGAAGAGGCTGGACAAATTCTTCAGCAAGAAACGATGGCAGTCTTCATCATCAGAGATGCACAAGCTGTACCCACAAATATTGGCATCATTCTTGAGGGTCAAGAGGTTCTGAGCAACTTGCCGTCTGTTGCAAATGCTGTTGCAATTCTCCTGGGCCTTCTTTATGCGTGCAATCTGGAATATCCCAAGACATTGAAACTGACATTTGAATATATCCAGAAAGTCATCATGGAGCTGGACCCAAAAGGCATGTCCAACAAAGTTAAAAGGCTCTATGACCAGCTCTACAATAGAGCTTAATTCAGGGTTCCCACACATCCCAGTTTACACCCGTAAGTGATGTTATGTTTGAGATGTCATGTTTGAGTGACTGGCTATGGTTCGGCGTTCTAAAGAAATAGGTTCAGTATTTCAGTAGTAGAACCTGTCATGCCTTGAAGCAGCCCAGTTCAGATACAATTGCGATGAGACTAGTTGGAACCTGCAACTGCTTGCAGTTTATACCTATGAGATGAGATTCTGTACCTTCATTCAAATTTCTTCTGTGTTTTTTTTTACGGTTGGATATTATTTGTAGCATCATAAAATACAATGAGGACAGAGATAGTGAGATACTTACCACAGCTGCATTTCTGATAAAACTGAGTAATTGTTCCATTTCCCTAATTCACTGCATTGTTCTCGTTAAAGGAACACGCTACCGTTTTTTTTAAATGGGGGTTATTCACCGTCTCAGTGCGTGCATTGTCTTTGTCTGGCAGCACCACCGCTAACTTAGCTTAGCATAATGAATGGAATCCTTTGTTGCCGGATAGCATGTCGTGAGTAAAAGTGATTAAATAAAAACAACCTAATTCTTTCTCGTGGTCTGCGCATTCACAACGAGTACAAATAGCGATGCAGATTAAGACTAGGCGATTTCCTAGGCAGATATTGATTTGGGACTATATTGGGATATCACGAGATATCACACGACTGATACATCATTCAGGTGTTGTGTGATATCTCTGCACCCAAGTAGTGCTTCGCCCCAATATAGTCCCAAATCAATATCTGCCTAGGAAATCACCTAGTCTTAATCTGCATCGCTATTTGTACTCGTTGTGAATGAAGGAATTAGGAATTACTCGTTGCGAGAAGGAATTTTTTTTTTTTTTTTACACTTTTACTCACGACATGCTATCCAGCAACAAAGCATTCCATTCATTATGCTAAGCTAAGCTAGCGGCGGCGCTGCCAGACTAAGACAATGCATGCACTGAGACGGTGAATAACCCCCATTTCAAAAAACGGTGGTATTCATTTATGGCTGTAGTTTTCAGGTCAATGTTTGCCAGCTCAGAAGTTAAACATCTGACACTTGGAGCACTGAAATTGTGGATGTTGAAGTTGTGTATAAGATAATAAATATCAATGCAATGAAAATGTATGTCTTTTTTTATTATATTTTGGATAAGATTAAATATTAAGTACAATGAATGTTCCTTAATGGGAAACATGTTTTATTAAATCCATATATTTTTGTTTGTTTAAAATAAATAATTTCTATTAACTTATTTTTAAAAATTAGAAATAATTGTTTAATTAAATCGATATATATTTGATTCGAGAAAACAAATAATTTCTAATACATATTTCTTAAATGAGAAGTTTTGTTTTGATTAAATCTATATATTTTTGCTTAGATCAAAAATATAATTTAAATTAATTGACTTAATTCAACAAGAAAAATATACTTTGTGCCAGGTTTAAAAAAATAGTTTTAATAGACAGAGAAAATATTGGTTAGGGCAAGTTATTTATTTTTCATTGGCTCAAGTTATAAAATATAGATGTGAACCATTACCCTAAATTTTTTTAATTGGATGAATGAAAAACTTTTTTCAGTGTTTGTGCACTGCACTTTAATAAAACAATGAACAACATATTGATCCTTTGAGTCTTTATTGACCAAAATGTGAAATGGAAATGAGTCACACCATGTACATAACTCTAAAGGTGGCAACAATGTCCAACATTAAGTACACTACATCAATTGTACAACTCTGATCACTTAAACATTACACTTAAGTCTCACATTGTGTTAATGTACTGAACATGTAAACGTAATGTATACATTCTTTTTAAATTTAAAAATTTGGATGAAATCAAACGTTGGATGGATGAAATCAAACATGTTGGCAAGTGATTTTGGGTAATTCAGTTCTAGAGCGTAGATCAGACCGAAGAGGAGACACATAGCCTGTGGGAGGTCCTGCATTTTTTCCATCACCACTTGACCTTCAAGTATTATTCCAATCGTAAAAGTTAAATGCAAGGAATTGGGAGGCTGGAGTTCAGTGTCCTCAAATAAGATGCCCACTGGCACATCAAGGATGGAGTTGCGATGATCAGACACCTAGTGAAAAAACAGGCATAAATAGAGTATTGCGATCAGGAATCAAATGTTTATCAATGCACGTTTATCAGAACGTGCGCTAGATTTATTAAAAACACAAAGCACTAACCCTAATCCCAATTTATATGGACAAGTATGCATTTGACTTTATGAAAATGTACATGTTTCCAGCAAAGACAATACTTTTTTTATTTATAAGTATGCAGTATAAATGACTATTAATTAATTTGAAGTATAGTGTTGTCAAAAAACTCGGTACTTCGGTACCAAGTCGGTACCAAAAAAAAATAACGGTTACGGTACCAGCTTTTCTAGGTACCGAGTACCGGGTTAATCCGGTTCTTGATGCGCTGTCCGAAAGGTGCAGAGTTGCGTCCTCTTCATAAAAACACTGAGACATGGCGACCGGCGGAGCTGCTAATGCGTTGGCTCTGAATCCACTTGTTGACAAGAAAGGAGGAAAGAGCCACATATGGAAATATGTTGAATTAGGCTAATGTCACGTTGTCATAAAGGGCCGTTCACACGTTCACATAGCACGTTTTTTGCGCGTGCAAATTTCAAATGTAGGCGCGCGGGAAGCGCGCTCATAATAGAAGCGACGTGCAAGCTTGTTTTTCCAGGCGCGTCACTGTTTATGGTTGCATAGCGGAGACACGCGAGAGCGAGCGCTTGTGGAGAGAAGGAGAAAGCGGTGCAAACTGCGCTCTCCGTGATGACGAGGAAGTATCAGCAAAGAATTAATTGATTTCTAGCCCTTGCATTAGAAATCAGCTACAGGGTTCTCAAGTTATGAAGGCAGGCAAGAGTGACATTTTTTGGCAGTTTTGGATTAAATAAAAGTAGGCTACAGTTAAGTCAAATAAAACATGTTTTATCTCCTGTATAGTTTGGTAACACTACAATAAGATACCATTCATTAACATTACTTGATGTGTTAACATCAACACATTGAGTGAACAATATATTTTTACAACATTAATTAATGTTTGTGAATGTTATTTAATACAAACACTTGATTGTTCATGTTTGTTCACCTCATTCATTGTGCATTAAATAATGTTAACAGATAAAACTTTTGATTTAAAAAATGTATTTATTATATTTTTAAACGAACCCCAAGGAGAATAATTGCTATGTATATAACTATGGTTTATTGTTAGGTCATTTTATCTAATGTTATCTAACAAATATAAGCTTATTGTAAAGTGTTTTTAATACTACAGTTTCCATCTTTGTAACTGTGATATACACTTTAATATATGTAAATTTTATCTAAATTAAGCTTTGGTACCGAAATTGGTACCGAGAACCGTGGATTTTCACTGGTATTGGTACCGAATACTGAAATTTTGGTACCGTGACAACACTAATTTGAAGACTTGGCCACATTTGTATTTTTAAGGAATAGTTCACCCAAACATTAAAATGCACTCACTCTCAGGCCATTCAATATATAGGAGGATTTTTTTTATTATTTCATCTGAAAAGAGTTGGAGAACTGTAGCATCACATCACTTGCTCACAAATTGATCCTCTGTAGCGAACGGGTGTTGTAAGTAAGAGTCCAAAGAGCGAACGTGTGGATTATTGTGATGTTTTTATCAGCTGTTTGAACGAGTTTGAGCACCTGTTCGCTAAAGAGGATCAATTTGTGAGCAAGTGATGTAATGCTAAAGTTCTCCAAATATTTTCAGACGAAGAAACAAACTCATCTTCACCTTGAATAGTTTGAAGGTGAGAATATTTCCTGCAAATTTCCATTTTTGGGTAAACTATTGCTTGAAAATCAACATGATTATCAAATGCTTGACAAATGCTTAGACTAATGAGAGCACAGGTGGTTCTTATAAATGTAAACAGGTTAAGAACAGATGAACTTACTTTTCAACATGACTTGAAGAAAGAGTCGTCATCATCTCCAAGCATGATAGGTAGTCCTCGAATCACAAGGGTTCGGACCTCCGTTGGCTGGGCTGACTTTAGAGGAAAACACGAAATTCCATTACTGCCAGAACAACTAATCAATATATTTGAAGCACTTTTATGAGAATAGGCTATACGATTAAATGCTGACAAAATTAAATGCTTTTAAAGGGATAGTTCCCCCAAAATGAAATTTCTGTCATCATTTAGTCACCCTCAAGTTATTCCAAACCTGCATCAATTTATTTGCTCACCTGAATACAAAGGAAGAATGTTTGTAACCAAGCAGTTTTGGGCCACCGTTGACTTCTACATGCTAAAAAGAAATACTAAGAACATCAATTGTAGCCAAAATTGTTCAATTACAAAAATTCTTCAAAATATCTTCCTTTGTGTTCAGCGTTAACAGAAATGTATGTATACAGGTCTGGAACAACTTGAGGGTGAATAAAAGTTATCCTTTAAGTTATCTTAAATAAGACAAAATTACTAACCTTTATTTGATTTAAAAAGTTAGCCAAGTACCGACCAGGAGTCCCCCTTTTGGCTTTAAAAAGGTCCATGAACCGTGGACTATATCTATCAAGGTTCTCGTAGAATTCCTGCTTTAGGTTTTTGCCAGTAATTCTGTTGAACTCCAAGCAGATCTGGGGGAGACAAGGGCAGGTCACATAATCACATCAGCATGCACTTATAGACATGCTTTAAATAATTAGGAAATAATAAGTAGATTTCTCAATCAATCAGAAATCTATCATGAAAATATTGTCAATTACTGGTGAAACTGGCAAAGTTTGCCCGGGAAAAAAACCCACATGGTCTAAGCAGTAGCTGCCATGTTCTTTCTTGCACAGAAAAAAAGATGATCAAGTATGCATCTCACAGGTAAAAATAAGAAATAAGCTGTTGACATTTCAATAAATATACCATCATAAAATCATGAACAAAATATCGTTAATTACTGTCGAGGTTGTCAAAGTTTGACCAGAAAAAAAAAACATTACTAACGTTAGCTGCCATGTTCTTTTGGCGAGAAATACACGATTACACAATGATTAAGTTTATATTTTACTAATTAGTACTATTACTAATAAAATAAAGAATCGTTTGATATCGCAGTTATCATATCATCACAAAACCATCAATAAAATAACGTTAATTAGTGGCTAACGTTATGTTGGAAAAGTTTGACCAGGAAATATTGTAATTAACGTTATGGCTGCGTTCTCTTTTATTATAGAACCGTGCAAGGATTCAAATAAACATATTTCAGTTTTAAAAAGTCACACAAAATAACTTTATATCTTAATAATTGTACTTACCGAGAATGGTACACAAAGAAAAACTACTCCGTTACTATCGTAACCTCAGTTCCCTGAGATAGGGAACGAGTATTGCGTAGCTATACGCAGTGGGGAAACTCCTTTTCCTCGATTTACTGAAGCCTATATGTAAAACGCATTTGAGCGTTTTTGCTCAGCCTATGAGCGTCTGACCCGCTCATAGGCTGTGCTGCAGCAACTGCACATCCAATGGCGCGGGCGAATCTGACGCACGACCAATAAGCTAGCCCAACGTCAGAGCCCGTCGAGGGGGCGTGGCCCCGCCTATATAGACCTCCGAATTCGCCATTATAGCAGGTTTATACGACTGAAGCGACAACTTCACCAGTTACCATAGTGCGGCCGGCTACCCAATACTCGTTCCCTATCTCAGGGAACTGAGGTTACGATAGTAACCGAGTAGTTCCCTTTCGAACGGTCACTTCGTATTGCGTAGCTATACGCAGTGGGGACACCATGCAAAACGCCGCACCCTGAGTAACTGGTTGCCCTGCCACTCAGGACCCCTGAGCTAACAGAACAAGCCAGAACCCAATAACATATGCATATACATGTATATATAACAGACCAGACACAGTCGAGTCTGAATAATATATATATATATATATATATACATATATATAAAGTCAGTAACCACTAACAGAATATACTAACAAAACCAGACACCGTCGGGATTATTAGTATAACTTATTACCTGCCGAAGCGGGTTTATATAAATATGCATGTGATTATGCACAGTAATTTTTGTAGACAAGACCAGCCACTGTCAGGTCTCAATCATACCGAAAGCACCTTCGCCTGCAGGGAAGGTACTTCCATATTATAGAACTTCATAAATGTGGAAGGCGAGGACCAGCCGGCCGCATCACAAATATCTTGAATGGGAAAACCAGAAGACCAAGCCCACGACGAGGCCATACCTCTGGTCGAATGGGCCTTGACACCTATGGGGCAAACCTGACCCACTGCGGTGTAGGCCAAAGAGATGGCATCCACTATCCATCTAGACAGTCTTTGCTTAGTGACTGGATCCCCCTTAGATCGGCCCCCAAAGCAGACAAACAGCTGTTCTGATTGTCTAAAAGACGCAGAACGCTCCAAATAGATTCTCAACGCCCTGACAGGGCAGAGAAGATTAACCTCCCCATCCTCAGCAGAAGGGGGAAGGGCTAATAGCGTAATAACTTGTGCTCTAAACGGCGTTGAGAGCACCTTGGGCACATAACCATGCCTGGGTTTGAGAATGACTCTGGAGTCATCCAATCCAAACTCCAAACATGCAGGACTCACTGAGAGGGCCTGCAGATCTCCCACTCGCTTGATAGATGCCAATGCCAACAGGAGAGCAGTCTTTAGCGAAAGTGGTTTTAGATCAACCGACTGGAGCGGCTCAAAAGGTGGTCCCCTCAGGGCCCTAAGGACCGTGGAGAGGTCCCAAGGCGGCACCGAAGGGGGCCTGGAGGGGTTAATCCTCCAGGGGTTAATTCGAGAAGAACACCCTGCTGTGGGTGTTGGCTCTCGAGGCGAAAAGGTCGACTTCGGCCTCGCCGAACCTCTCCCATATTAGTCTGACCGTCTGAGGGTTCAGGGACCACTCGCCTAGGGGAGTGTTGCCCCTTGAGAGCATATCCGCGCCCACGTTCTGGACGCCCGGGACATGCGCTGCTCTCAGAGAGCTCAGATTGGCTTGTGCCCACATGAGGAGGTCCCTCGCCATCGCATACAGGTTGCCTGACCTGATGCCACCCTGGCGATTTATGTAGGCCACCACAGACATGTTGTCTGTACGGATCAAGACGTGGTGACCCCTGAGGTTTGACAGAAAAGCTTTCAGGGCCAAACCAACTGCTTTCATTTCCAGACAGTTGATATGTAAGCTCTGCTCCGTGCTCGACCAGAGGCCGGAGGCAGGCTTGCCCTCGTGCAGCGCTCCCCAACCCATGTTGGATGCGTCTGTAAAAACCACTTTCCTCCTGGAAACTATCCCCATGGTCACCCCCTTGCGGTACCAGTCCTGAGCCCGCCAGGGAATCAGTGTTCTCAAACACCCTTGATTCACCATAATGCGCAGGCTGCCTGACTGCCATGCATGGGTTGGCACACGGCGTTTCAGCCAGTGCTGCAGCGGGCGCATGTGCAGTAATCCCATGTGGAGTACTGATGATGCAGCTGCCATTAGACCAAGCAGTCTCTGAAACCTCTTAAGAGGCGCGCGCTCGCGCGCCCTGAATGCAGCTACCAGCGTCTGCACCGAGAGCGCGCGCTCTTGAGTGAGCCGCGCTTTCATTGTCACCGAGTCTAAAACCGTGCCCAGAAAGACCACAGTCTGGCTGGGATTCAGTTCGCTTTTGGCAACATTGATTGTGAGACCCAAGCATTTTAGATGGCTGAGAATCAAATCCCCATGAACTATTAGTTCGTCTCTCGACTGGGCTAGCACCAGCCAGTCGTCGAGATAATTCAGCACACGCACTCCCTGGTTTTTTAGCGGGGAGAGCGCTGCATCCATACATTTCGTGAATGTACGGGGTGCCAGAGCCAGACCGAACGGCAGAACGGTGTATTGATATGCCCTCCCCTCGAAGGCGAATCTCAAAAATGGCCTGTGACGAGGGTCGATCTGAATATGAAAGTATGCATCTTTCAGATCCATTGAAACAAACCAGTCCCCCGGGCGAACCTGCGCGAGAATCTGTTTGAGTGTTAACATTTTGAAAGGCCGTCTCATGAGAGCCCTGTTCAAACGCCTCAAATCTAGTATGGGTCTGAGCCCGCCGTCTTTCTTTGGAATTAGGAAATAGCGGCTGTAAAACCCCGAATACATTAGCGCGGGAGGGACTGACTCTATCGCTCCTTTTGCTAATAATTCCTGAACTTCGGTGCGAAGCACGTGATTCACGCCGCTTCTCACCGATGTCTCGATAACCGCCTGGAATTTCGGGGGTCTGCGAGCGAATTGGAGCGAGTAGCCTCGCTTTATAGTGTTTATGACCCAACTCGACACACCAGGGATGGCTTGCCAGGCCATCACTTGTGTGGCTAGGGCGTGACACACTGAATGGGGGGGGCCGCCTAACATAGGGAGACCTGATACCCTTATAATGTGATTTGTGCACATACTGAGTGTTTGACTGACTATATAGGCTTTTGCCCGGGGGGAAGTCAGTGTTACAACAGGGCGGGGGCCGCCTAGTGGAGGGGGACCGTGAACCCGTGTGTTGTGATTGTGAAACATGCTCTTTTTGTGCTTTATTTGGGTCGCCGTGAAAACGGCGTTTGTTTGCGGAGACGCGCTCACTGCTGCGGGCCTGTTTACAATAATAAAATCCCCAGCCGCCTGAACTGAACAGGGAGCTGTGGGAAGTTTTGCTGGTTTCTTCGAGGGTGGTCCGGCTAGCGCGAGACACGAGCCCTCTCTCTTTCCCCTCCGTGCTAGGACGACTTCGGAGGCGCCTGGTCGGCCACGGCGCTGGGTCGAGGGCCTTGACGCCTGGGGAGCGGGTAGCGCTTCGCGGGCCTTGACTGGCGCTGGCTATCAGCCGCAGGGCGGGGCTGAGAGGCCTGTTTCGCCGGGTTGGCTGGATGAGGCGAAGGCGGAGGTTTGGGCTTGCTGGACGCGGAGCCCGAACGTTTTGGCAAGAAGTGTCGCATGGCCTGGGACGCTTTCTGTGCCTCCGTGTACCTCTCCGAGAATCCCTTCACCGCCGGGCCGAAGAGACCGGAGCTGGACACCGGAGCGTCGAGAAACCTCGTTTTGTCGGCCTCCTTGATCTCGGTGAGGTTAAGCCACAGATGGCGCTCGAGCACGACCAAACTAGCCATGTTTCTGCCGATGGCTTGTGCTGTAGACTTAGTAGCACGCAGCGCTAAGTCCGTAGCACTCCTCAGGTCCCGAAAAGTCTCCGGGTCCGGGCCAGCCTCGTCCATGGACCGGAGGAGTTTGGCCTGGTAGACCTGCAACACGGCCATCTTGTGCAGGGCCGATGCAGCCTGGCCGGAGGCGGCGTACGCGCGTCCAGCGAGGGCTGAGGTGTTACGGCAGGGTTTGTTGGGATGAGCGGCTCTAGCTCGCCAGCTAGCTGCAGAGCTCGGGCAAAGATGAGCTGCCACGGCCTCTTCGAGGGGCGGCAAAGACTCATAACCCTTTTCCGCTGCGCCATCCACGGAGGAGAGCGTCGCGGAAACTGCGGATCCCACACGTGCTGAGTATGGAGCGCGCCATGCCTTGGTTAGCTCCTCGTGGACCTCGGGGAAAAATGGCGCCGGTTTGTGACGCGGGGCCTGCTGGCGCCCCTCCAGAAACCATCCATCCAGCCGATTACGAGGCGGCTCCTCGGGCGAGGCCCACTCGAGGTCGAGGTCCGCGACGGCCTTCGTCAGGATCCGAAGCATCTCGGCGTCGGAGTTCGTCCTGGTCGCTAATCCACTGGCCACCGATTGAGAAGCGGTGACGGGGTCGAGAGAGCCCGGCCACTCGTCCTCAGAAGCGGCGATGGATAAGCTGTCGTCGCGCTCGAGAGATCCGCCGAAGGAGACGAGGCCCGCCACGTGTGAGGGGGGGCGCTGGTCTCCTGTGAACAGGACCGGTGATGGCGTTTGAGTCGGAGAAAGTGAAGCACGCGGGGACGCGGCCGGCGTGCGTTCACAAATCTCCATACCCTCCGGTTGCCGTTGGCTGCGACGCTTCTTCTTCCTTGGAATGGAAAGCGTGGATGAAGCGGCCTCGCCGTCCCGGGAGAGAGCTAGCCGATTCCGCAGCACGGAGATAGGCATGCTGTCGCAGGCCTCACATCCGCCGGCAGAGAGAGCATTCTCTGCGTGGTCGATCCCAGGCAGGAAATGCAGCTCGTGTGCTGGTCTGCCTCGTGCAGACGGCCTCCGCACGTGGCGCAGGATGGACGAGGCATACTGAAAAGGATGTTAGCAATATAGAACAAAGCATATAAATGTCGCCGGATAGCCACAGGTGAGACGGCGTCAGGAGAAATCTGCGACGTGCAGGCGAAGTCTGCTGAAGCGATGCTCGCTCAGGCTGAAAGGCTTGTTCGACGGCGAATGCTACAGTAAAAAGCTCAGGGACATGTGTACTGTCGCTGAAGGAGTAAAAATCTGCTATAATGGCGAATTCGGGGGTCTATATAGGCGGGGCCACGCCCCCTCGACGGGCTCTGACGTTGGGCTAGCTTATTGGTCGTGCGTCAGATTCGCCCGCGCCATTGGATGTGCAGTTGCTGCAGCACAGCCTATGAGCGGGTCAGACGCTCAGTGTGCTAGCTGTGCAGCTGCAAATGCGTTTTACATATAGGCTTCAGTAAATCGAGGAAAAGGAGTTTCGCCACTGCGTATAGCTACGCAATACGAAGTGACCGTTCGAAAGGGAACTCCCGTCTTGAAATTAGCACAGGTGGTTTCAGCAACAGTCAACAGACGATGCGAAAATCAGCAATTTTGTAATCCACCAATCAGTGCATTAGTTCTCTTGTTGCCAGGCAGAACTACTCGCGTGGCCAATCGCATCAAAGGAAGACCAGAGAGACATTTTAATTAAACCGATTTGAAATGAATTTGATTTAACGTTCGCTGTATTTGTTATTTTGTATATTTTTTAATGAGACTTGGGAGGTGGCTGTGAGGAACTCTTTCATGCATTTTGGCACACAGTGTGGCATATGTGCACCTACAAATGAGCTTGTATTAAAAGGCTACTGAGTGAAAACCCTCAGTATTACAAAAACACTTGTATATGGGTATTAAAGTTTATTTATCAAGTTTAAAGTATCAGGTTTTAAAAATAAAAATCAGTTTATTTCCATTACGATCAATAATTGTAATATAATGAAAGCCATTTGTTTTCTGGTAAAATAAGAATGACACCTTGCACTTGAAGAAAGCATGTATGAATGTATTCATTTCACAGTCAAGAAAACAATATTTGTGAAAATGAAGGATTAATCATGATTTTGAGCTCACAGCACTTGAAATCTTAAGTTTATGTATTTTGAAGGTAAATAAGTTATTTGAACTTATATTTTTGAGTGACAGAGCCAAAATGCAAAATTTTAAGTAATGTTTAGTCAAGTACACTTGATGTTTAAGTAAAGACAACATTAGGGTTTACAGTAACAGTCTAAGTCTAAAAGTCTAAAAGAGTTAGTAATAAGTATGTGTAAAGTGTAGTTCTACTATGTAAATTTTTATATGTAATTAACAAATCAATCATTTTAGGTTCCTATAATATTAATTCATGCAATGTGTGTGTGTGCGTGTGTGTGTGTGTGTGTGTGTGTGTGTGCATGCATGCATGTACAGTATGTATGTATGTATGTATGTATATGTGATGCAATCTGGGGCCGGTTTCACAAAGCTATTTTAGACCGGTCTATAGGGTTAGACAAGTCTAAAATTTGCTCATAGACTAGTCTAATGCAAGTCTTAATTTAGACCAAAAGATTTAGACACCTTATCCCCAGGCTAACTTAGGTCTAAGACTCTGTTACCTTGGCAACCAGCAGTAACAATCAGTTACATTACAAACAGCCAAAAGAAAAGGGAAAATGGCCCTTACCATATATTCATCTCCATTTCAGTGGTGTCTTGTGGTCCTCCTCCCGGTTTTGGATATTTCCTCTTAAATATTTCTTTTTTTGGATCTTGTACTATGTTTTTGTATCTTTTTTGTACGTCTTTAATGCTCCGCTCAACGGTCGGATTAACGCTGTTAACTGTCGTAGCAATCTTTTTCCAAATTAAACATTTCTTCTTGTTACTACATTCTCCAAGTAAAATGTCCTTGTAACTGTTACACTCCTCCAACACGAACATATATTCCGCTGGGGTAAACTGCACTGATTGGTTGAATGCGCTTACTCGATCCGCCATGTTTTTTGCTTTGAATAGTGTCTTATTTTACCCAGAATGCATTGCGTGGTCCTACTTAAGATAGTCAGAGTCTTAAGTGCTTTGTGCAACGGTCTGATTTAGATGTCTATCTGAAGTCTGACTATCTACTATATCTAAGCCATAGTCAAAGTCTATCTTTGTGAAACCGGCCCCTGGGAAAACCCACCACATGGTGAAATTTGACCTATTACAGGTATCAAGCTGGTATCAAGCCCTTTCCAAATCTGTTTTTTTTTTCTTTTCTTTTTTTCATAGCTTGTTTTTAGCAAAAGTTATGTTTAACTGAAGTTGGCTGATCGCTATGATTTTCAGGAACAGAATTTTTAGAAAAACAGGTTTAGGCCTAACTGTCACCGTCCCGCTAGCTGGACGCTTGGCACTCTTTTTTTATTGCTTTTTTTTTCATATCACATATTTTAGTAATCATCATAAATTAGGAATCATTTGAAAGCTTACAAACTCAAAATCATCCTGTGAGTCCATTATGACATCATTTAGGGCACTGACATCCCCAGTAATTAGCAGATTGAGGCAAGCAAGATCATTTAAGTGAGCGGCTATTTCAGACTTCTCTTGTTCTCCTCCATCTCAAGATAACATTATAAAACTGTGTGTTGTTACAGTTTAAACAGGATTGGCGCAAAATGCACACTGATACACCTTCACTGTACATGTTATGTGGTTTATTTTGATAGGTAAACTATCTTTGTAGTGTTAAGAGACGGACCGGTATGGGTGATTTTTTGCACCTCCGCCGGGCGTTAGAGAAATGGTCGCATTAGAGAAAGAGCTTTCAGCTTGCCACTATAAACCGCTATTTTTCTGCACTAAACAAGGGAATTTTGCCAAAATATTTTCAGAGATAAGAGACAAGATGTTATAGAATAATAATTTAATGAAAAAACTAACATTCAAACTATTTTCGCATCTTCCTGAAAACGGCCCAGCTGACGGGTTTTCCCAGATCGCATCACATATAAAACATGAATAATGTTACAAAATATATATTTATTTCAACTAAATGTTGTTCTTCTGAACTTCTGAAAATTCAGCTTTCCCTTTACAGGAATAAAATAAATGTTAAAATATATTAAAATAGAAGTTATTTTAAATTGTAGTTATAATTCACAAAAGCAGGGCCGGCGCTAGCCATTTGGGTGCCCTAAGCACAAATGCTTGGTGGTGCCCCCCACCTCCAACCACCCACCCACTCACCCAAAATAACAACCATTCAGAATTTCTTAGTCTGATGAAGCACAATATAATAATTCTGTACATAATTTGCAGGGCTGGGAAAAGATTAATCGCGATTAATCGCATCCAAAATAAAAGTTTGTGTCTACATGAATGATATATGTGTGTGTACTGTGTATAATTATTTTGTATATATATAAATACACATTTGCATGTATGTATTTAAGAAATATTTGTTATTTATATATAAAATATTTAAATTTATATATAATATAAATTATATATAAATATATACAGTATATACATGCAAATATTTCTTAAATATATACGTGCATATGTGTGTATTTATATATACAAAATAATTACACAGTACACACAGATATATAATGTAGACACAAACTTTTATTTTGGATGCGATTAATCTTTTCCCAGCCCTAATAATTTGACAACTCTGTGAATATGAAAATATACAAACACTGAGATTGTGTTTTTTTTTTTCTTTCTAATTGCAATTTCACCAACAGATGTCGCCCTTGGGCCTTGGCCTATGAACCTCTTGAAAATGACCGCATTATCCGCATAGAACAACAACGAAAAAATTTATCTAAGCGGTCTTCCTTTTCTTCTCAAACAAACTAACTGCATCTTAAACAGCCCAAGTTTCAAAAAAAATTTGGACCCCCGTTAAAATAAAAGATTCAACATGCAGGGCTAAAAAAGCCCCGGATCATTTCATTTGCACTACTAGCGACGCCTAGCATGCATACACGACGCAAGGGCGCCCGCGCTACAAAACTAACATTTTTATTTAAAACATTGTCTTACCTGCAAGCGACGCGCGAGTATCATCCCGCTGACTGTCTATTCTTTTTCTTTTTTTCCGCCCCCGACTCTTGGTGCCTTTTCGAGGCCATGTCTGAGGTCGGTGTCTGCCAAATTTGACATTGATTGAGGCATAATCGAACAGACCACTGGGAGGTGGGGAAGGGGGGGGGGGCACCAGAGGGAGACTGGCACAGGAGATTCACCTTTTTCTCGACAAATTTGGTCTAGGCCTATATTACTTTTGTATTGCTTTTGTATATTAACATGCTTTAGACATATTTTATTTGTTATTTATACTAGTAGCCTATTGTGATGATTTTTCACGACCCAGATTTTTTGGTGCCCTACGCGCAGTGCGTGATGTGTGTGTGCGGAGCGCCGGCCCTGAGCATACTTAACAGTACTTTTGGCCACAACCTCTTGGAACAGGGTGTGTGTAGGCCTATGTATATGTATATGTATATGTATATGATTATGATTATGATTATGCCACGCACGCAGTATCTGAAGCCATAAATATTTAAAACAGGCCCAATGTGTCTACTGTGAAAAAATTGCACACATCACCTTTAAATTTTCACAGTAATTATCCAGCCAGCCAACGAGCAGTGATCATAATGAGGAAACCAGAAGAGCAGTGTGTAAGACTGTGAATGTATCTGACAGAAAAGGAGGTGAGCGTCTTCCTGTGATGTCCTGCAGTGTGAAGTTACAGCTACTCGAGGATTAAAAAACATTGAAATTTCTCTTCCTTCTCTACCGCTGTCTTTCTGTATGAATTTCATTTCATCCTTTTCAAACGGCAGTGGACAGCTCTAATGAGGCTTTTCTCTCTTTTCTGTCTCTCTCTCACATACAGCTGTCATATTAACTTGCCTTTCGCCCTTCTAAACGTTACATCAAACAAATGACATGAAAGACCTCTCAGTGGACTGAAATTGCCTGACAACAAGTTTTAGTAAGGGGCAGGCACTAAGAGAGCCCTTATGAAATATTATTTTCTCTAACTGCCCATTTATATCTCGAGTGTCAAAACATGACACATCCATCACGTTGTTTTGCATGTTTAATGTTTAATACGGTGGATTCAAATAAAAAAGATTCAACCCAGATCAAATGGAATACAGTAGAACAAAATATCCATGTACGGTCGTGAAAATATGTTCCCGAAAACCTTTAGAGCCCTGAAAATCTAAAAACTACAAATCATTGTGCAAAGCTTTATCTTTTTCCAGCACACTTTCCTTTAAAACAGATTCTTTCCATAAACCACATGCTTCACTAAACCCATAGACATTCCACTGGCTTTTTATCTTTTATATCCTTACTATTTTTTGGAGCAAAGAAATCTCCATTTATAATATCTATGCTGTGTGCATGTTTCTTTAAGACTATGGAAAGCCTATGCAAAGGAAGGTGTTTTGTGTCAGTGATTTGAATTTCAATATTCTATTCTACACTTTCCTGGCAGATTTGCATGTGTGTGTGAGCGAAAGACTGTGTGCATGTGTGGACATAAAAGATAAATCTGTGTGCAAATAAATTATCTTGCCTCCTCCACACATCGCCATATTATTATTTTTTTTTAAATCTTCGTTTCTCTTCATTTTTGCCTCGATTCTCACCTGTTCTCCATTTATATGTTGCAGTGTATTTGAGTGTTTGGACATTGTTCGATGTAAAAATGTTTAGTGTAAAATTGTATTATTGAATGTTGAATGTTGGGCAGGAAGAGTCTTCAACATCTATCGTGGTTACATCCCTGATTACAGTTTTTCTCAGTCGCTTTGGAGCATTTCTCAGATCAGAAATTAAATTCTCAAAACTATTTATTCAACCTCCACATCATCGAGTCCCTTGTGCACATCATAAAAACAGTTTCTCATTCTTTTGAACAAGTTGCGATTGCTTTGGTACATTCATGCAATTGATTACAATTGTCTACAGTTAAATAGTTCTCTGTGCAATAGTCTTACCCCTCAAAACATCTAGTCATTAGTTCATCGTATAAGTCATTAAATGCAAAATGGTTGATCTAGTTGTCATAAATTGTCAAGCATATTTTCTACATATTTCTATTAGACTTTTTGTAAATGTGCCATGAATTGATGAATTGTGCAGGTGAATATTGACTTTCACTAATGAAGAGAATGTAGATCAATAACGAGAAACCAGTTCTCTGAAATAGCTCAAAGTTGCATCTCATGAACCTTCAATTGGCAAGCATATATAACTTACAGTGCTGCATGCAAAAGCAAAGTTCTGCCTAAGGGGCCTTTCCTGTGTTTGGCTGTCTAATGTTGTATTTTCACCTTTGTGCCCCTATTTCCTTTTCTTTTCTATATCACAATAATATTGTAATGTTGTTGTTTTTTGTCAGACCACTAGTAAAAGTGTAACTGTGAATCCTATCCAGTCTCTTTCAATCAATAACTCACGAACAGTAGTGTGTAAATTTGTACTTTTGAAATGGATGTGCGGCATACAGAAGAAGTGCAGCTTTGTACATTTCAATACAGGAGCTGTCATCCAAACTGTTGCCATAGTTTACATCAGGTAATACTAACAGAGGGCAGTGTTTTATTGACAACATGACTAAGCATTTTGACTACAGTATCTTGTTTGTGAACAATGACAAAAGGACTTTTTTTCTGATGGCACTGATATTGCCACATTGACATGAATACTTACTTTTGAGAGATGAACTAAAGATTTTGAGTAAGTTACAGGCTTTTGCAGGTAATCCAATGTGTGGTGCTGTTTGTATGAATTGTTTTGAGAATGCACATACTTCTTTGCAAATATTAAAGGGTTAGTTCACCCAAAAATGAAAATTCTGTCAGTAATTACTCACCCTCATGTTGTTCCAACCCCGTAAGACATTCGTTCATCTTCGGAACACGAATTAAGATATTTTTGATGAAATCTGAGAGCTGGATCACTCCTCCATAGGCGTCTTCAGGGATTGAACTTGCCGGCCTCGAAAAGTTATTAAAGACATTGTTAAAATAGTCCAAGTGACTACAGTGGCTCAATCTTAAGTTTATCAAGCGACGAGAATACTTTTTGTGCGCAAAAACAAACAAAAATAACGACTTTATTTCAACTATTCATGTCCTTCTCTTTGGGCCTCTAGTCAGTTAACGTAGTGTGATTCCGTCGAGCTACGTGACACGTAGGCTCACTATTGGCCGACGCTGGTCATGTGCGTGATGCGTGTGACGTACAACAACAGAAGCTTACGCTATTACACTAGTGAACTGACTCGAGGCCCAAGGAGATGGACATGAATAGTTGAAATAAAGTCGTTATTTTTGTTTGTTTTTGCGCACAAAAAGTATTCTCGTTAAAGACATCTATTTTAACGATGTCTTTAATAACTTTTCGAGGGCGGCAAGTTCAATCCCTGAAGAAGCCTATGGACTTGTATGGAGGAGTGATCCAGCTGCCAGATTTCATCAAAAATATCTTAATTCGTGTTCCGAAGATGAACGAAGGTCAACGACATGAGGGTGAGTAATTACTGACAGAATTTTCATTTTTGGGTGAACTAACCCTTTAAGGATGATTTGAGAAATGCAGCAAAGTGACTGAGAAAAACTGTAAATGATTGTATACTGTGACCTCACAGTGAACGAGGTCAGGAAATCAATATAATGTGTTGTAGACTCAATGATATCTGTGTTTGCTTTACAATAATTTCTAATGCATTTACAGATTACCTGTAATAGTGTGATGTAAACAAGCTTTCTTTAATCGAAAATATTGAGTGTGGCCATTGTTGAGTTAACTGAAATACCCCCTTCCCCTTATATAAAAGATTATATGAGATTTTATTTGTGTTCTATAACACAACATCTCTCAAATAGCAAAAATGTTATATATAGATAAATGAAAATAATTTACAAAACGTTTGACTTTAAGTCTTGGGCTGTACGTATAAAAATACAATATATAAGTTGTTAAATATTTGAATACAAAATATTCACCTATAGGAAAATATATACAACTTGAGAGAGAACACAGTCGGAAAAGTTGTTTGCCTAGGAAGTTTTATTTGATTACATCATTTGCAGTGCTCAATCGGAGTGTGTGAGATTCCCGTTTCCATAGTAACAGCAACTCTGATTGGTAGACCTCCCTCCAGCACTGTGACTAGTGAAATACTTCACTGGGAATTCAGCATTTAAGGTAAATAAGTTCAAGGAACATTAAATTACCAATATATATATACCAATTGGCTTCATCACTCTGTCTCCTCTTCACCAGTAAGCTGGTGTGTGGTGGGCGTTCTGGCACACTATGGCTGCCGTCGCATCATCCAGGTGGATGCTGCACATTGGTGGTGGTTGAGGAGATTTCCCCTTCTATGTAAAGTGCTTTGAGTGCCGAGAAAAGCGCTATATAAATGTAATGAATTATTATATTATTATATTTATTAAATTAGTCATATGGTTACCATAATGATTATTTATAAATAAAAAAATAATAAAATAAAAAACAAAAAAAAACAATGCAGTGTGATCATTATTATTATTATTTATTTTTTGGCGTAGGCTATTTGCACTAAGTGGAAATAGCAGTATTTTCTTAGTGATAGATGATAAAACGTTACGAGAATAGAAAATGAACAGAAAGAAACCCAGAGCTTAAATACACATACAATCTACAAAATGAATCACAGGTGCGCAAATGAATCAAAACATGAAAAACCACAGAAACAAACTGAAAGCTAGGACACCAAACTAAAACACTTGACAAACCCACCCAAACAAGAAACAAACCCAGATTATCCCTTACAACGTGTAAATAGCTGTTAGGTGCTATTTATTCTTATTGCAAATAGTGGCAGATTTGCATTTTAGTACATTATAAAATCCAATAATAACAACATATTGAGTGTAAATTATCATATTTATTAAATTCATTAAATAGTTCCCGCTTTATTGAGACAATAGCTCTACATCACCTTTCGAACATTTTCTGAACTTTTTTTTTTTTTTTTTTAAATGCTCTGAGCTGGTATGCAATGGGAAAGGGGAGAAGAAGGAGTTCGGCAAAAGTCAGTTTCAAATTCTGGTCTATCGCATCAAAAGTTACCGCCACCCGCCTTACTCTCCACACCACTGCTCTTGGAACAGATTTCTTTTGTAAGTTTGTCTGACCCAATCAGACATTGGTGGGCGGAGTTAGAGTAAATAAACTCTGCCAACCAGACATTTGCTATTTGTCACTTACTTTTTCACACCGCCGCACTGCCAGCAACGCTGTTGAAAGATTCGTGGACGCTCTGACGAAGATCGAATGCTGATCTTGCAAACTTTATTTAAAGGGGCCTTCTAATCAAATTCACATGATCAACCTCTCCTCCATTTTGCTTGGGAACTAATATGGTCGGAGCCAAAGTTTACAGGACTGCGTTCTCTGGAATTCTTTCAAGTGGAGGACTTCTACATTCCGATTGGGGGTGAAATGAGAGATATTCATGTTTAATGGTCTAGGAAAGAGCACCATTGTAAAGTCAAATGAAGGAGGAGGGAAGTACTTCCAGAGAGAGCTCTGGAGATGAAATTCCCAAAACCCTTATTTATTTTGAATTGGTTGATTAGGCTAAGAGTGTAATTCGCAATAATGAATAATTTCAGAACAGTGGGCTGCTCTATTATCTACTTTCATGAGCAGTTTTGAGGAAGATGTTATTATAATATATTTGAGGCCATCTGGATGCATAAAAACCTTATTAGCGTAAAATATAGTGTTTACAATCAATAACAGCTGACTGTGGCTTTACTAGAAAATGCGTTGTCATCACAAATATGTGATACAACTTGTACAAACTATGAACGAAAAATAATAAAAAAGAATAACTTTCTCCTCAATGTCTGTCTGTACAGAAAATTGCTACTTTCCACGAGCAAACATATATAGGGCCTGAAATTCTTATGAAAGTGTCATTGAGAGGTACATTACCTTCAAAAAATGCTAATCATTAGACTTGGGAGGTCAAACAAAATATTATATGAGCCGTTTTATTTTCAATTCATTTTATGTGAGGTTTGCAATTTTTGCAACCCTGTTATCAAAATTTGGAACTTGACTATTTAAAATGGCAATTTTTCTAGCTATAAATGTTATATAAACGTCTAATTTAAATAATCTTTATACAAAAAAAAAAAAAACATCTCAGGCCCCATCCACACTACTGCGTTTTAGTTTAGAAACGGATAATTAAAACAAATACGATCTCCGTCCACACCAGCGTTTTAGCTGCGTATTAGAATTGATCTCCGTCCACATTAAAACGACTGAAAACGCGGATCACGTGACCATTCACCAACACTGGGCATGCGCGTGCCGGTGTAAACACAACTTCATTGATAAAATTATCCCACCATGCTCTGGGTTAACCCCAAACCGACGCTCCATGTACGGTCAACGCCGCCGCTGCACACGGGAATTGTTACAGATCGCTCGAATAATAGCTTGACTCCGGCGCATGTAGGCAGTTATAGCGTTGTAAAATGCAGAATTTACTTGTACAAGAACAGCTGCTAGCAAAGATATACGCCATGACTGATGACACCTTAATCATAGAGCCGAGCGTGAGCCTCTACTACGTCATCGTTTCTAAAGTCCTCCGTTTGGACCCGTCTACACTAAAACGCCCTCCGGAGATTCAAAACGAAAAACGGATCGGCAGCGTTTCTAGACTTCTCCGTTTTGGGTCTCCGTTTTTGCAGTTTTAGTGTGGACGGGAGGTGCAAACGTAGCAAAAGGTCTCCGTTTTTAAACGAAAACGCAGTAGTGTGGACGGGGCCTCAGGTTACGACTGTAACCCTGGTTCCCTGAGAAGCGGAATGAGACTCTGGAATTGGCACTTTGGGGAACACCATCAACGTGACAGGTGTCTGAGACATGTATAAACAAAAGCCAATAATCATTGGAGTCTATGAATTCGTACGAATGGCCTACCCCTGACCCTGCCCCTGCCCCTAAACCTACCCATCACTGCGGTTTAGATAAATCGTACGAATTTGCCACCTCCTACTCACTTGTACGAATTGGTCGTGAGATAGTGTTGGACATTCCCTTTCCAAGTGGAACTTCGACACTGCATCTGGTATTGACGCTATGGGGAACCAATACCCACTATACCAGCACAAACATAGTGGGCATAGCATAAATTGACTCTACGAATTACCCAAGCATGTCAAATCCATGGGTGCATCCCATGCATGTGACTCATATAGGGATGCAGAGGTGGGTAGTAACGAAGTGCATTTACTTCGTTACATTTACTTGAGTATTTTTTTGGAAAATTTTTACTTTTAAGAGTAGATTTAATTGTGGGTACTTTTACTTTAACTCGAGTACATTTCTAATGAAAAAAACGGTACTTTTACTTCGTTACGTTGGGCGACGTTCCTCTCGTTACTTTATTTTAATGCAATATGTTGTTAAAAGCGTAGTTTATTCTAAGCGCGCGCTCTCTCTTTTTTCTGGGCATGAGCGTTGCTCAATACACAAATTAATCACTCTTTTGAGTCGATTCTGTTCAAAGACTTCATCAAACAAGTTTGGCAGATCTGTCTAAATCGGTTCGCGAATCCGTTTGAATGATCTGTTCAGTTTCCTGCACGCACTGAATCGTCTCGGAGTCGTAACAGGAAGATTTAAGAACATCAAGAGCGTTGTATGAAGTGGCGGTCCACAGTCTACGGTACAGTCTAGAAAGTAAATCTGCAAATGCATCAAATTTTATGCCAGCGATGAAGATCTTTATTAGTTGAACATCTTCGTATGTTACTTCGTAAGCTGTCTGTGAATGAATTATTCCACACGACGATACATTCGATTTCATTTCATTCTGGTAATACATTTTACAACCAAACAGATTATGACGCCATATAGCACTACTACAAAGTATGACATTACCCTTTTTTGGACATATACATTACTTTATACATTAAATAAGCTATCATCGTCCAGTTTATGAATGTGTGTACACACACAATGTGTGTATTGCGCAGTGGCGTGCGAACTCGACTTGAAAACGAATGCCTTTGCCTGCCTTATTAGACACAGTTAACCAGTTTAAAGATGCTTTCATAAATATAGCCTACATTTAAATACATTTTGGAGAACAGGCAGAAGAAGATCCGTGCATTTGATCGTTGTTTGTGTTGGGCATGACATGACTGCTGCGGGCACATGTGCAGAGTTTTAACACTTTCTAATCTGTGTCAATGGTTCCCACCCCTTTACATATGAATGCAAAACTCCATAGAGTCACTTTATTCCGACATTTTCTAATAATCCAAATGTAGTTGTATAAGTTATTATACTATTATACAAACCAAAGGACAGGCAATGGTTTTCGGGCAATAGATATGATATACAGAAATAATGTTTGTCTCTTCTGTTTTGTTGCAAAGATAGCTTATCTAATTATGATAATTTTAGTCATTAAAATTAAAAAATATCTAAATAATATCATGTTATATATATATATATACTGTATAGGCCTATGTGATCCAAAGTAACTAACTACTTGAGTAGTTTTTTCATTGGATACTTTTTTACTCTTACTCAAGTAACTTTTAAGATTATTACTTTTACTTTTACTTTGAGTAAATATTTCTATAAGTACTTGTACTTTTACTTGAGTGCAGTTTTTGGATACTCTACCCACCTCTGTAGGGATGCTACTCCCTAAGCCAGTGGTTTTCAAACTTTTTTGGTCTTTTGGTTTAGACTTGCATTTCTCCAGATTAATTGGTTATGGCTCTATTAGGCTTTGCCCCTGGGCAGTAAGTATACAACTCATAAGTTGCTGGTATTTATGATAATGTTTTTTAAGAATTTGGAACTTTTATTAACATCAACAAATGACATTATAATCCTTCTCTAGAGTTGAAAGCCTTAATCTTTTCGACCATGCATTAAATTGTCATTCTCTTATATTGGGCTAAATATAGATTGAGCCCCAACACCCCCACCACCACCACCACCTCTCCCCACACATTTATCATGTTCAATAATATTGGATTATATGATGCTGCACTTTTTTAATTGACTGAGTAAATATTTTTAGGTAAATAAATTTATATGAATCTCTGTTTTCACCCCCTCATTGAACTGCCACCTTAACTTGGTGGAGGGATTTGAGTACCAGAACGATCCTAGGAGCTATGTTATCCGGGGCTATATGCCCCTGGTAGGGTCTCCAAAGGCAAACAGGTCCTAGGGGACGGGTCAGACTAAGAGCGGTTCATAAAACCCTTATGTTGCAAGGAAAAACTAGGACCATGATGTCGCCCGGCATGGCGCAGCCAGGGCCCCACCCTGGAGCCAGGCCTGGGGTTGGGGCTCGCATGAAAGCGCATGAAAGCGCTCAGCACGAAGGAGCGATGTGGGACCGCCCTCCCGTGGGCTCACCACCTGCAGGAGGGACCGTAAGGGGCCGGTGCATAGTGGATCGGGCCAGGGCCGTCGCCAGAACATATAGAATGGGGGGGCATTTCATTTTCATGGGGGGGGGGGACACTTTTTATGATCTACAAAACAGACAGTCACAAAAACAATAACATCCCCTATTTAGTCTAATATAACTGAAATAGACCAAATTCTATATTTAAACAACACCAAAACACAAAATATTAAGTTTCTGATCATAGGCGGAGGGTGAACCAACACCATGAGGATATGCGCTTCCCCTTTAAAAACATTTACTAGGCTATATGCAGGATTTGACATGGCAGAAAGCTCGCAAAGAGCGCCTATTTCTATTATCTTTAAAAAGCGGTTATACAACTTCATCGCGCTCTCACAAAGTTCCTAGGCTATCAGTAAAGCTGATACTCAATAATGCCTTATTTGCATAGCCTAACTGCTTCTTATAACGAGAGGATTTGCACGCGCGTAGAACTAATCCACTCACCGCTCAAAACACCGGAGTTTAGCCAATATTCTTTTATTAAGGAGAAAACTGATCCTAGACCAGCATTTATGGACAGCATTTCCCTCTAAAAGCAATCAGAAGTATATGGAAGCTTGTTTTCGTCACGGAATAAAAAAATAAAAAAGATAATTGCGACTTTTTATCTCACAATTCTCACATGGATTTCTCTCAATTCAGAGTTTTTCTCAAAGTTCTGACTTCATAACACGCAAATGTGACTGTATATCACTCAACTCTGACTTTACAACATGCCATTTTGATTTTATATCACGCAATTCTGAGAAAAAATGACCCTTTTTTTTACGTGGAAACAGTAGGCTGTTTTTAGCAGGCAAATGAATCAGAAAATTCAACAAGCCCGCTTGGCCAGGGGAAGGTAAGCCTTGCGCAGAGCCTTACACGCTCCGACTAATTTTCATATTTCTGACAATGTGTTATTTAAAGTTACAGAGATTAGTGCACCTGTGTGCTAAATGCGGCTGACGACATTTCGTTATGGAATACGTGGATACGTTTTTTTGCTCTCAATAGTAAGTTTGCTCAATGACCATATTATTAGGGGGGCATGTTGTGTCATCTGGGGGGGCACGGCCCCCTAATGCCCCCCCTTGGCGACGGGCCTGGATCGGGCGGCAGTCGAAGACGGGGGCCCCGCCAACCCGATCCCTGGACACGGAAACTATTTTTACCCAAGGGTGTCCATCAGTGCACGTGGCACCAGGACACCCTAGGCCAGAGGTTGATGATCGACTTTGTTGTCATTTCATCCGACCTCCGGCCGTATGTCTTGCACACTTGGGTGAAGAGAGGGGCGGAGCTGTCAACTGATCACCTGGTGGTGAGTTGGATCCAATTGCGGGGGAGGAAGCTGGACCGACTCGGCAGACCCAAACGTTCTGTGAGGGTCTGTTGGGAACGTTTGGCCGAGTCCCCTGTCAGAGAGATCTTCAACTCCCACCTCCGGCGGAGCTTCGACCGGATCCCGAGGGAGTCTGGAGATATTGAATCCGAGTCGACCATGTTCTCCACCTCCATTGTCAATGCGGCCGCTCGGAGCTGTGGCCGTAAGGTCTCCGGTGCCTGTCGATGCGGCAATCCCCGAACCCGGTGATGGATGCAATCACCATGCAAAAACTATTTTTTGGCATATAAATGGCACGAGAAATAAAATTTGTGCTAGATACGCACTTTCATGAGATCGTGTTGCCCGATCATATTCAGTAACTATAACCTCCCGCAGCAACTCATGTCCATCGGCGTCATCACCTTCACATTTTTTTCTGATTTGAGTGATCCATCTGTATCATGCTAGCGTAATGTGTTTAACGTGTGAATCCTTACTAAAAATGCAGTTCTATAATGAGCCGCTGGCATGAATTGTACTCGTGATGGAGCGGTAGTGGAGCGCTCTCGGAGCGAGTGAAAACCACGACGCTCCGACTTTTAAAAAATCCGCTCCGCACTCCATTCAAAATCACACTGCTCCACTCCTCGCTCGGCTCCCACTCCACTCCGCTCACATACTCTGGTCCCCGCGTCCTGTGGAGGGTGCTCTGGGAGTATGGGGTCCGGGGCCCTTTGCTAAGGGCTGTCCGGTTTCTGTACGACCGGAGCAGGAGCTTGGTTCGCATTGCCGGCAGTAAGTCAGACTTGTTCCCTGTGCATGTTGGACTCCGACAGGGCTGCCCTTTGTCACCGGTTCTGTTCATAATTTTTATGGACAGAATTTCTAGGTGTAGCCAGGAGCCGGAGGGTGTCAGGTTTAGGGACCACACGATTTCGTCCCTGCGTTTTGCGGATGATGTTGTCGTGTTGGTCCCATCAGACCAGGACCTTCAGCATGCACTGGAACGGCTGGGATGAGAATCAGCACCTCCAAATCCGAGGCCATGATTCTCAGTCGGAAAAGGGTGGCTTGCCCACTTCATGTTGGTGGAGAGTTCCTACCTCAAAAGGATGAGTTCAAGAATCTTGGGGTCTTGTTCATGAGTGATGGAAGGATGGAACGGGAGATTGACAGACGGATCAGTAATGTGGTCAATGTACCGGTCAGTTGTGGTGAAGAAGGAGCTGAGCTGCAAGGCGAAGCTCTCGTTTTACCGGTCAATCTACGTTCCTACTATCACCTATGGTTCATGCTGTGGGTCATGACCGAAAGGACAAGATCTCGGATACAGGCGGCCGAAATGAGCTTTCTCCGCAGGGTGGCTGGGCACTCCCACCATTGACTTCCATAGAATGTTTTTCCCTACTATGGAAGTCAATGGTGCCCCTCAACTCTTTGGTTGCCCATATTCTTCAAAATATATTCTTGAAGAAATTCATATAGGTTTGGAACAACTTGAAGGTGAGTAAATGATGACAGAATTACATGTTTTGGTGAACTAGCCCTTTAAGAGGGTAAATTGCAGAAAAAACATTATCACTATTGACTGGGATGTCCAATAATACCATGGAATATTTTGAATTGAGTTTCAGTCTTCCCCTATCGAATGATGAGTATACCAAATATGTTATAACTCCTGGGTGTTTATTATCCCCAAAAACAAAAATAAATAAACATTCTCCACAAGAAAAATTAAGAAGGAGGAGCCAGAGGGACATTTTGGAACAGAAATTTGGGTAGTATATTCATCTTTAAATGAATAATTCAATGAAATATAGAGATTGGTAAATCTGATAATTTATCAGTAATTTGACTGGGCCTTGGTATTTGAACCTGAAGGACTGGTAGTTCAATGTGATAAGGTTATATTTTTAACACTAAGACTGGAATTCAAGTATAATGACTTCGGAAAAAGATTTGGACTGATTTATCTTATAGCATTAAAAAGGTTCAGTCCATTGTGATGAGATAGAAGGAGACTTGCTAATGTTATGTGGTGAGACATTAAATTCATAAATAGTGCTTACCAAGTCTCAAACAAATAGCCATTCATTTCCTCTCTTCTAGAGTAAATATGTACATGTTTGATCAGGCTGGTCCCAAGTGGCACCGCTGGGTTTGTTCTGCCCTTTTAAATAACAGAAGAAGCAATGTAACATTTTACAACAGCCTGGGAAATCAAGTAAATACACTGCTGATTCTGTTGTCCATGAGGAGAACTGATAAGGGATCAACTGAGATCATACAGCACAATGTTATCTTATCAATGAGAATATGCATAACATGTATAACCTTTGAAACTGCAAGGTCTTTAAGCTATTGATTACATAGCAATATGTTTTATAAGAAGCTTTGGTATACTGCAGTATATCATTTCTGGCTGTTTTATTAACAAAGAGTATTGAATTGCAGATATTAGTTGCAATTTTTTAGTTTGCAGTGATGAGATACAGATGAGATAAAGAGCGAATAATAAATGGAAAGAGCTATATCAGCTTTCAAATGAAGAGCTATAGAGAGTTAATGAGCAATGTGCTCTATGTAAAAGGGCCAATTTACTGTCTGATGTGTCTGATGTAATATTATCCCTTTTCATTATCACGGCTCTTGGTTGAGATGTAATGCATCATCTAAATGGCTTTTGTCTTGAAAGTTTTGTTCTGAAAGAACAAAAGGGACATGATTTCCTTTTCAAATTTTCTTTGGCACTGCCGTCTTCAGTCATGCCACCTTTGAAAAAAGTATGTGATTTACCCTAAGTGACCTTGTTTTTCTTTTCTTTCTGGTTGATGAATATGTGTAAAGGTGAGCAGTCTAACACATTGAATGCTTTTAGATTTAAATGAGAAGAGATATTAATGGTGTAATACTGCACAACCTTAATATATTACTAAAACAGGCAGCAGATTAGGTAGAAGTTTGTCTACTTTAAACAAACTGTAGTCGGTTGCTTAACACATTCTTGGTCAAAATGAGCTGAACTTAGATGATTGATAGATAGATAGATAGATAGATAGATAGATAGATAGATAGATAGATAGATAGATAGATAGATAGATAGATAGATAGATAGATAGATAGATAGATAGATAGATAGATAGATAGATAGATAGATAGATCCATTCATCCATCCATCCATCCATCCATCCATCCATCACCAGGAGTACAGCTCCAGTTGTAGGATTCTGGCCTGTCAATGTACACTCTGTTTGAATTTAGTTTATGGTCCATTAAACACACTAGTTCTATTAGAGTTAGAGCAGAATCTGGTGTAGCAGAAATGCAAAAATTTGTTTTGCCAAATAGGAAAGAACTTAATTGTATTTGGGCACTCCGCAAAGCTGGGATAAGGAGTTGTGGCGCCATATAAATAGACAGATTTATCCACTTGTGGTGCAGTCTGGTGCCAATAGGGAGGAAGAGTGCATCTCTAAGTGACCATAGTGGTCACTGTAGGGAAGACATGTGGCCTTTGCCCAAACAAAAAGGTACACATACACACACACACACTGATTTTGCACTGCTTTGTAAAAAGAGTAGAAGAGAACAGGGTTGAGCAAAATGAATACTATTTATATAAAACAATATATTACAAAATATTTAAATTTATTTAAATTTAAATTATTTAACTATAAACGGGGTCTGTGAGATTTTTTTATGTTTTTGAAGAACTCGCTCACAAAGGCTGCCAAATACAGTACAAATAGTAATATTGTGAAATATATATTTTTTATTTTAACATATTTTAATTTATGTATCATTTTATATTAATTATGTAATTTATTCCTGTGATGGCAAAGCTGAATTTTCAATAGCCATTTCCCCAGTCTTCAGTGTCACGTGATCCTTTAGAAATCGTTCTAATATGCGGATGTTTGACGCTCAAGAAACATTTATTATTATTATCACAGTTGAAAACTTAATATCTTTAAACTGTGTCATTTTTTTTCAGGATTCTTTGATTAATAGAAATATCAAAATAACAGTATTTATTTGTAATATTATTTTTATTAACAATGTAAAAGTCTGTCACTTTTGATCAATTTAATGCATTCTTGCATAACAATTAAAGATTGCACTTTATTTTACAGTATGTGCACTTACGTGTATTTGCAGTGTGCTAAGAAAGTACTGGTTAATATAAGATAACTATATCGGTTAATGTTAGGTTTAGGGGTAGGTTCAGGATTAGTTCCTAGTTATTACCCAGTTATTATTATTATTTATAACCATAATAAGTACATAGTATGTACATGGGGAACAGGACTGTAAAATAAAGTGCTACCTAATAAAAACATATTTAAAAAAACTCTTATTGGCCTCAAACTTTCGAAAGGAAGTTTATTAAATGCATTAAAATATCTAAATATTTTAAAAATAAATTTTAAATGAACTGAATTTGGCCCAATATCATTGTGTGCGTATATTTTTGTTGCTTTTCAAATATTATTACCTAATGATTTTTAAAACATTAGATATCATTACAATTAATGGATAATTAAACATTTCCAATGCCTTATTACAATTTCAATATATCATTAAAAGCTACAAAAAACACAGTCATATTGAATTTCTTGTATTTCATTGCATTATACTTGTGTATATTTAAATTTGCACAATGCAGGAACACTTTGAGGGTCAGATTTGTCAGACACTTTAAGCATGAATCAGAACAGAGGAAGTCTTATTTTTTGCTCCTTTCTTATTGGCTTTTGATTCAGGTAAGAGGAAGCTGGCGTGCTGGTGAACCGTGGGTTAAACTGTTGTGAAGCAGCTGGCAAGCTTTCAAAGATGACCTTCACACGCACACACACGCACACACACACACACACACACACACACACACACACACACACACACACACACACACACACACACACACACACACACACACACACACACACACACACACACACACACAGAGAGAGAGAGAGAGAGAGAGAGAGAGAGAGAGAGAGAGAGAGAGAGAGAGAGAGAGAGAGAGAGAGAGAGAGAGAGAGAGAGAGAGAGAGAGAGAGAGAGAGAGAGAGAGAGAGAGAGAGAGACATCAAAGGCTGCGAGATGATAAGAATTTGACTGGTGTGTGATAGAGGGCCCAAAGCTTGGGGCTTCTCTTTTTTTGCCCATCCTTTTGCCCTCCTTCCAACTCTCATGCAGACGTTTGAACCTCCGCAAATCTCAATGGCAGTGTCACAATAATCAGAGAGATTCTCATACAAGAACTCCATCAGTTCCTGACCCACATCAAACGGAGCAGAATGACCTCAAGAACACTTAGTTAAATGTGCAAATTCATAATCATACAGCAGACATTCCTCTGTCCCCTAAAGCGGGCCAGTGTATAATAAAGCACAATGAGATGAGGGCCTCTTTCAGATGTGGCCCTGAGTCACTGAGTACATGGATCCGTGTGTGTCATGGTAAGAAATGTCAAATTAACAAACCTGTTTGAGAATGAACCAGTATAGCAAATAAAAAAAAAACTTTTTCACAAAACAGTCTTGTTTCTTTAGCAACAGCAAAACAATATTTAAGTGTCCAGTTTCAATGCCCGACACAGTTTTAAACTTTCACACAAAGTTAATTTTTAATGTTGATGATACATTTAGAAGACAGAGAAAAGGGTGGCGGATGGAGACACATGGGGTGAATAGCAGCCGTCCTGACTTGGAGAAAGCAAATGTTGCCAAGAGCACACAAACATACACACACACACACACACTGTGAGAAAGTAAAAGCAATTAAGAGATAACATACAGACAGAAAATGAGAGTGTGCCGAACGCTTGTGTGTGAAACACCAACACATGCTGGAGGCCGGAGGGGGAGAGAGAGAGATATTCAGAATAATGTAGAGGAAAGAAGACGACTCTCATTCCTTTAATTATCATGAAAAATCTAGAGTGGGAATGATTATGTTTTATCTGATGAGATCACACATCTTGCTGTGAATGTATATTGACTAATCAAGCAAATTTACAAAGTTCATATCCATTGTGCCAAGACAAATAGATTTTTTTTTGATGACTGTGTTTGTTTGCTTTCCTGTCCTCATTTAAAGTAATAAATGCACATTGTCTTTTAATTACATTACTTTTTCTTGCTAAGACGGCTATGCCAGAAGACTCAATTCAAATGCAGAAAGACACATTGCTCGATCATTTTTAATAGTTCTATATTATATTCTGTGCCATCAAACATAAGGAAGTGTGATAATGGCATGATGCCGTTCCAAATGGTTGTCAAATCTCTTGTGAATAGTATCATGTCTAGATTATTACTTTTGAGAGGAAGACAATGAAATGCGCTTCTCATTGTCTCTGGGCTCTTGCTAAAAAGCTACCCTTTAACTCAAAGCTATCATCATATGAATCTCTTTTTCAAAAGAAACACAGATTGAAAAAAAATGGAATATGGTCATGCATATCAGCATATCTTGTAGTAAAATAATGGGCTCCATTAAAAGAGCATTTTCATTTGCTCTGAACTAAAGGGATAAAATTTAATTAGTGACCTATATTAGTCAAGGAAGGGCAGCCTGTAATGGTGGTGATTCATGTACAAGACTTCATTAAAACATTAAAATGTCATATGGTCCATTACTCAAACATAGGGGAAATTAATACTGAGATCAGTTATCAAACTCTTGCTTATTTGAAGTGTTTGACCAAATTAGATATTTTTAATAGACACACAGTGCTGGCTAGATTTCTTACAAATTGTAGTCAGTTACTGATTCCAAACTACAACTACAAAAATTGTAGTTTGTAACGTAATACATTACATTACACATTTAAGGTAATATAATCAGACTACTTTTAAATTACTTTTAGTTAACATTTTACCTAAGTTTGTTTTATCACATTCATTTAAATTGGAAAAATTGTGCCATATTGACATAAAAATACGAAGAGAAAGAACAAATATTCCATTCTTGGTTATCAACAACATTAAGTGCATTAAATATTATATTACATCAGGGTTTCCCAGACTGGGGTATGTGATGGAACTGCAGGGAGTTTTGTGAGTTTAATGAAAATCTATTAAGTAATTAAATCATAAACATTTAAAATTAAAATAAATAATTTAATAAAACATTTAAACACTAATACACATACACACCACACACACACACATATATAAAGATACATACTTTTTTTAGATAGATTTAGAACACTTTAATCTTCAGTAATATTATTCATTCATTCATGTATAATTCTGTAAGGCTACCTTGGATCTCGACTGAGATCCCACAGAGTGTGGAATTGACTGTCCTCTTTCTCTCTCTTTTTTCTTTCTATTTTTCCCCTTCTTTTCATTATGATGAGTGGATGACTGGGGTATTTGAGATTGTTCTGTGGCTAGGAGAGGAGTAGCTGATTAATACCCAAGAGTGTGGAATGTTCCGGGGACGGTGTGTGTGTGTGAAGAGGGCCGGAGATGATCCTTCACTGTAGCGAGGAACAGCTCGGGATGCCTCTTATTATGAAGGGCTTCCCGAGAGGTCTTCTGATCACATTTCAGCAGTTACACAAATCACATTCAGCGCAGGAAATAACACAGCCAGTAGGCATGAAATAAATACATGCTTCAGTAAGAATGTGAACTGAATTCAATTCTGGACATTTGTTCAACACTGATGATGTACGAAATCTACTTGTATAATTTGCTTACTAGCCCATTAATATGTCTTGGTGCAATGCCTTTTCTTTCTGCTGCTGTATGCATAATTTCAGACTTCATATGTTGCAAATTATAGTTTGCAATGACTAATGAATCCACTACTTATTTATTGTATTTGCTTTTTAAACTGCAAACATACTGTTATGTACAGTTATATAATATGCAAACAATTATATAATATTGGGCAGTATTCGGATTTTTCAGGTGTTCTATGTGTTCTTTTTATGTTTACTTTTTCTCAAGCTTGATAAGTATTTATGTACTTATGGCAGAATTGCAGCTGGTCTTCTTGGTGCTGTTTTGACTTCTTTAAACATTTTATAAGCCCTACCAACTATCTCACGACTAATTCGTACGAGTAAGTACGAGGTGGCTAATTCGTACGAATTCGTACGATTTGTCTAAACCCCAGTGAGGGGCAAGGTCAGGGGTAGGTCATTCGTACGAATTCATATGAATTGGGCAACTCGTAAAATATGTACGATCTAGCACAAATCGTACAAATTCATAGTGAGGTCGTATGAATTCGTGCAAATTATCCACCTCGTAAAAATACGTACGAATTGCTGTGAGATCAGGTTGGTTCTACAAAAGTTCTCAGCTGGTAAAAATACCGTAATATGTACGCACAACGATTGCATTTAGGGCAGCACACAGAATTGTTTTGGATGTTCTTTAAGTTTCATTGCAAAATATACGTAATCAAATATGTTTTTGTTGTTGTATTTTTATCTTTGGTGTTAAAAATGACATTTTGAATGGTAAGCGAACCAGGACTAAATTTTTTTTTAAATCATTTTCTTTTTTGGTTCTGAAACCAATAGAACCAAGAGAACTGAAGTACAAGTGTGAACACCCTTAGAATACAGCTTGATTAACAATAGTATAAAACTCAGTCTTATATACCTGTTCAGAAATTAATTGGACAAGAAAGCAACAGGACTTCTTTTTTTTTTCTTTTTTTTGCACCGAATGCAGTCAAGACAGTCAAAATTGAAAAAGCAGACATGCCGACTTTTCTCCAGTTTCGGGGAATCTAACTAACCAACACACAGTATACAAAGAAACGGTGCCTCATTTTTAATCTGTTCTTTTACATTAACCATTTAAATGAAATGATTCACTGGAATGAATCAGGCTTTCTTATGCTACGAGAAAGGACTGCTTACGAGAAACAATTCACTCTAATGAATCAGACATTGCAATATTTGACATTTTAGGTTTCAGATAGGTGCCTCCTTTATGGCCCATGATTTGATGCGAGCTCCACAGCAGACTACTGCATTACCTAACAGTCTATGCAGCATTGCGTCACCAAAGTTAGTAACTCTTCAACGCTGCTTTGCTTTTTTCTAAACCACATGGTACTGCAATAAATGAGTCTTTTTGAGCTTTCATGTCCTGAGTGACCTCAGTGGTGGAGTCTCTCCTCGTAAAGCTGTAGTGTCTGTTTGACAGGGTTAAATTTGTAATATCTACTGTAAACACACTTGAAAGACTTCCAGTTATCTGAAGGCCACCCATGGAACATGCTGTATTTATCTAACGCGGCGAACCAGGTTTTTTTTTTTTACCATCCAAATAATTTTTATTAGCTTTAAAAGCGTAGCTGCTTTCATTTTTTCTTTTCTTTCTCTCTCTTTTGTCAGGCCTTTTTTTTTTGTTGCTTCCCTTCCCTACTTTCATCTCTGGGATGTTTGCAGGTGTGTGGGTAAAGCTCGGCTGATGTACACAAGAGCTGTGTGAATCTATAAAGGAGTGTACACACAGGATTTGTGTGATTCACGTTGTGTCGCCTCTAAGAACTGAAGCCTGTGTTGTGGGACTGAAGATGGGACAGATTTAATCTGAGACCAGAGATCAGATTGTGGTATGTGTGAATGCTGGTTTAAGCACTGAGGTTTGTTTTTAACCATTTGGATGTGAAGTGCTTGTAGTTTTTAGGATGATGTGACTTTACTCACCCTCATTTTATTCCAAACCAGTAGGATTTTCCTTTTCCCACATTGACTAGAAGTTTTGCAGAATGTTTGAGCATCATTTTTCATGCAATGAAATTGACTGGAGTATCATGAAGCCAGTTTAGGTGGATAGTTAAGTATATGTTCCATCTTTAATCAGTTTAATCACTTGTGAGACACATGTCTGACTGATGCCATAAAGTAATTCCCCCAGATTATTTTGCTCCAAATTAAAGCTCACTACATGAAGGTTTTTAAAGACAAAATGTTCTGGCTTTCAGCAATGATTATTTATTGTAATTATTTTATATAATTTACATATGCTTTATATAATTATTATACCCCTAATCAATTACACATGAGCAATTTTAGTTCAACAATTAAGCACTTAGTTTAAATGTATATATTGCAACATAATTTGTTTGCAGATGTAAGGTTTATATTTTATAACACAATACAATTCAGATATTTTTGAGTGTCCAAAAGTGTCCAAACGCGTTTGAGGTGATTTTTATATTGTTCTATTCTATTCTTTTACATTTTTCACTTTTGGACACTCAAAATTGTGGACACTTCTGGAATTTTTGTTGAAGCTAATGTCACTGGGTAAGAAAGACAGCATTTAATGTGTCACAACCCGAGTTATGTCATCGCTGTGACCTCATTGGGTCAGTAAGCTCTAGAAATTGGAAAAAAAAATCTCAGCCGGTAAAGGCTTTAAGCTCCTTACACAGAGTGACAGAACATACCGTATCACCTCCATCATTCACTCTCCTTTATACATACACACATAAGAACAATCACAAGTTAGGTCTCTTGAAGGTATCAATTGTTTATCCTAGACAGAAATGAGATTAAATAGAGGGCCATTGAAGATTTCTTGGTAACACTTTATTTTACAGTGTCATTGTTACACATGTTACATGTAGTTACTGTAGTAATAACTATAAATTATGCATAATTACGTGCAATTAACCCTAAACCAAACCCTCACCCTAACCCTATAGTAAGTACATGTTGTGTAACTGTGTGTGTAACTAAGTGTAACTGAATTGTTTTTGTTTTTTTGGCTTAGATTTTCATCTGAGAAAAAGTCTCCCGGTAATCTCACAGTATCCACTGTGACCTCAACTCTTTCATAAACTGTGCTTAAATTTGACAAGATACCAAACTCTGCAATCAAAAATCATTTTAATATGAGCTCAAACTGTTATTATACAAATGTTCTAACTCAAATTTGTATGGGTTATACTATCTACATTAAAGGGATAATTCATAATAAATAGTTCATATAAAATATATAGAGTCCTCTGAATATATACAATAGCCTTCTGTGGATCGAACAGTCTGAAAATGAGATAAGGTGCCGCTAGACATATTACTTCAGGTTTGATTGACGTCCAATTTATATTCAGTGTACAAAGCTATTGACTATAGTGCACATGCACAAGTTATATGGGCTACTTTTTGGAGCTTGACAGATGTGGTCACGAAGGACTGTCTTTGCATGAAAAATATACAACATAATGTATGCCTGAGGCAAAGTACTTTAGTTACTTTAGGCCGGGGGTAGATTCTTCACCACTGGAAAAATGGGCTTTCAATAAAACTTGGCAGCCAATGTAGTAGAAAGGCAGAAAAAAATATAAATAAATCACTGCTACCTGACTAGAGAAGCTTTTGTCTTCCCTTTTGCCAAATTGGAAGGAAAACTTCAACACCCATAATGCACTGGGCTGGTTGCCCTCCAAGGCCACTCCCACCAGTCTGCCATGGATACGTTTGACCAGTGTCAAATACCAGCTTGCTTTAGTAGGAAATACTTAGCAAACTTTTGGCCTAATGGTGTTGACTTGTATTGTTTAGAGGTTGCAAAAATTCTAAGAAAAAAACTTTAAGCGGGAGTGAGTTCTTTTCAGTTTCCAGTGAGGGATCCAGCGTTTTGTTGTCATTGGCTAATGGCTGCAACAAATTGCAAATATGGAGAGAAAACAGCAATGAAAAAATCTGAAAAATCTCAGTTTGTAGTCATTTCAAACTGGATGAAAACAAAGACAGTGTTTTAGGCCAAACAGAGGGCAAAAACTGAAAGAAACTGCAATTCCATCGGTTCCGCCCAACCTTTTAAAGCAAAACTCATAGGCTACAGCAGGGGTGTCAAACTCAGTTCCTGGAGGGCCACAGCGCTGCAGAGTTTAGCTTCAACTCTAATTAAACACACCTGATCCAGCTAATGAAGTCCTTCAGGCTTATTTAAAAACTACAGGTACTGTATGTGTGTTGGAGCTGGTTGGAACTAAACTCTGCAGGGCTGTGGCCCTCCAGGAACTGAGTTTGACACCCCTGGGCTACAGGCAAGAAAGCTGTTGCCATAGTGTTCCGTTTTTACCATAATTCTGTTTAAAGAGTTGACAACGTACCATACCATTTTCAGTGATAAACCTACTGTTACAATAGATGTTTTATTCATTTACATGTACTACCAACATTTAAACTTTACAAAGCGAGTTTAAAATAGGCGAAGTTACACTTTAAATGAGTCATATCTGAGAATTCTATAACGTTTTCTGAGCTATAAAAGAGCAACCTCTGAGCAACAAAATATTCCCCTCTAGGCAATCATAGTAGATGTCATTGTCTTTCTCCATGTGCAATGGTGTAAAAAAAGAGACCATGTAATGCTCTGAAATCATGCATTAAAAACTGCATTCAATTTTGTGAGTATCTTCTAAGTATTTAATATCCTGTAAGAAGGCTATGCGAATGTTTTACATCTTAAGCGAGCTCAGACAATAAACAACGTCGTCTGTGCCTAAAGTCTCACTGGCACCACGCAGGAATTTTATTACGTTGAGAATGGAAGGAATTGAAAGGAAAGAAGGAACTGAGCTGCAGGAGCCGAACCAAATCGAGATGAGAAAATGGCAATGGCTGAAATCGGGGCCCTGCAGTTTGAAAAAGCCATTACACGGATATTACAAAAAGAAGAGGCTGCAATAAAACAAGGAGTGTGCAGTCTAATCCTGCTATAACAGGACATCCATCTTATGGCATTTAAAATTCAGCTCCCGCACTCGCCACCGTAAACGGAGGGAAATACAGTTGTGTCCGTGTCTGCTTTGGGACATTAGGTGTCTATGAGGTGCCGCTTATTCCCGACACTAAATAAGTCTGTTGGCAAATATAGATAAGGGAAAGTGTAGACACGGTGACACATCACGTTCTTATCAGCCCCCTCCGTGGAGTTTAAATTAAATCCAGTTTCCTGATACAATGACACTGTTTCCTTGAGGCCTGACTGAGCATATAAGGAGATCAGATAGCTGGAAACGGAGGGGAATGTTCATTCCATACCAAGCGGACAAGATAGTTCCTCGTCTCGTGTGTTCTGATTTCTCTTCCCGTCCTGATTCTTTTCGCCATTCATGTTATTTGCCGTTCGCACTCATCTGCCTCATTTGCATTGTAATTATTAGAATGTATGCATGCAAAGCAGCAAATTTAAATGGATCAATAGTTTATTCATGAGATTCCTGGGAGTGTCTGGCAGAGCTGATCTTCTCTGATCTTTCCCCTGCTGTGTATTCGACCACACTCCAGCTGTAGGAACGAAACCGTTGGGCCGTTTTGCCTTTACTTTTCTGATTTATTCTGCGATTTATGTGTGTTTTGATTTATTGCCGGCCTCACAGATTCCCATTTGTCTCTTTTTGTCCAAGCCAGCCCATCATCCATCGCTCCATCCCCCTCTCTCGCTCATTTTATCTGTCCTTTCGCATTACCTTTCACCATTGGCCTGTACTATAAATTTCCAGCAGTGTCTCCTCTCATTGAAACTCAACACAGGATGATGGAGACATCCCCTTAGCTAATGATTACGGTCTGTGTGCTGTTTTGACGACCATACCTGTGGAGATAAGAGACCATAGCCATCGCGCTCACTTTGAGCTGTTATTATATTCCAGGACATGAGCAGAGCTGGAGGGAATCGTATCCAGTAGTCTCTTCACCTTTTCCCCCCCTCAGAGAGTTAATTACCTGTACTAGAGAACTTCACACTGCGGGTGGCTATATAAAAGACAACCACACACCTGAGGATGTGAAGAAGAATTTTTAGACTTCACTGTTTGCGTGATAGATTGTCAGAGCTAAAGAAACTTCTCCACTATTAGTTCTGGACTGCGCCTTGAGATCTGCTACAGCAGAAACAAACTTTGTTGCATTATTTTCCTCTTATCACTGTAAATCTGCTTTGAAACAATCTGCGTTGTAAAAAGAAAAAGCAATTTATATAAATAAATGTGACTTGACATTTCCTAAAAAAACCTCTCCAATCATCATTGTTTCCTCATAAGAACTGTAGACATTAGTCAAGCATGTGTATTACAGGAACAGTTGACCTAAATATGAAAAATCTGTCATAATTTACTCAAGTTGTGACTTTCTTTGTGTTGTTTTTTGGTTTATTTATTTTTATTTTGAATAATGTAGGCTACTGGTCACATTTTTCCATGCAATCACAGTGAATGAAGAGCTTTCAAGTTTCAAAACGTACACAAAAGTACAGTGGAAGTGCCATAAAATTGGTCCAAACAATGATGCATAATATTCCAAGTCTTCTGAAGGTTTGTATGAGGAAAAAACTGAAATGAAAGTCATAATTCAAAACATTGTTTGTTTGAGTATTCCAACATGTCCCCTTCTGGCACAGCAAATGGTAGAGTTATTTGAAGGCACTAAAACTAAATAAACTTAAACAAAAATAACTGAATTAAAAATGAAAACTTACTAAATAAAACTGAAACATTACAAATACTTTTTAATGACTCCAAAAGCAACTAAAATTATTTAAAATATTAGTTGTATCAGTAATGCTCATCCTGATTTTGCAGAGTTAGACGAGTTCCTTTGTCATCTGGAACAACATTCCTGTCTGGAAATGTTGTCCTAACCATATCCCCACCCCTAAACCTAACCCCACATATAAGTTATCCTTAAAATCAAAGGAAAATGAATGGTTAATAACACAGATGTAGAAGGCCCTAACCCTGGTTGTAAGCCTATGACATAAACTGTAAATGTGTCTCTCAAATCTGATTGGTTGCTTGGAATGTTGTTGGAATGGAATGAATCAACAAAGATGTTGATCAAGGAACATATTGCACAAATTATAGGACATGACTGCTAGCTAGCTAGTCGTGTGATTTTTAAATGAGGGGCAACCCACTCCAAATACCTCGCACTGGTGTTTGCATCTAATTTTAAACATGTTTGTCAAAAGTTATTGAGTGCATCTTTAATTTTGTTTTGTTACATCCAAGCTGTTAATAATGCACAATGTGTTGCATGATGTTTTTCTCTTCATGTCTGCTGTGTTTTGGTTATTTCAGTCCTTTACTGCTCTCTTTACTGCAAGATCTAACCAGCATTATCACCCAGTGTACACTGAAATCACATGTTATGAGTGCCTGAGGCTTCAATTGTGATTTCACTTGTGCCTGCTCCACATTACAATAAAAAAACCCATTTAATGAGGTAAGATGAGTTCAGAAAAGTCACCTTTCCTTAATAAAGCGAGGCTGTCGTTTGTTGGCTCAGTCTGCATCTGAAAATATTGATGTCTCCCTCTCATTTTACCTGACCTTGGACCAGCATCTTCCATTCTGACATAACATCTGTCATTTCACAAGAAGCCACAAAACTGGGTTCAGAACAGCAGCTATCAGACATGACTATCAACGTGGTTTATTGCCTTTCCAGGGATTAGTTTCTAGGTTATCATCGTCTCCAGACCATAATAATAATAACTCTGATCTATCATCCAAATAGGCTGTGTTGGGTTCTTAAAGGTTATGGTTTTGTAATCCTGTTCCATTGTAAAATAACCCATACAAAAGGTGTTTGACACTCATCAGGGTGCATTTTTATCATATTTTGGGGCAGAACGGGCAGGTCGTTGAAGGGAACATAAGGCGTTAATGATGCCATTATGATCATCATCATCCTTTTCATCTCCTGCTGAGGTCAGAAAGGAGACAATATGGCGGGCCGAGAGAGAGATGAAGCAGGACGAGTGAGGATAGGCCACAGCAATGTGATGAGCTCTGAAGAGGGCTGATTTCATTCCCCATTTTTCGTTTTTGGTGTGGCGCCACGTGATCTTACGAAGCACTCCACTTCACACAAAAGCGAATGCGGCGTAACCAAATCAAAAAGCTTTTATAGAACATTTTAGCTCGCTTCTCAAAACCACCATTTAACATCATTTAAAATCCTTTTATACTGTAGCAGCAGTTTTCAGGTCAGAAGGAAATAAACTTACATCGATTTAACCCATTTCATTTTTACGCTGGAGAACCTAATTTGAACAAATAATGCTTTTTGAATGTATGCTGCTTTCATCAGATGTGCCAGATCTTCTGGAATCGGTGAACGGGAATAGATCTCTTCAGGACAAATGCTCTCCAACGTATCAAAAGTAAAAGCTAAACCCTCCAAGTGGAAAGCTGGGAGCTTATGTTTGTCAGCTGCTCCTCAGCTGTGTGATTTGCAGGCGGCTCTCGGTATGTAGATCTTTCTGTAGCACTCATAATTTAAAGTGTATGAGTCAGCTTCAGCTTGAAAAAGACGTTAATCCGGCAGGGTTTTCAGCATCTCAGAGGGAGGCTGAGAGATCTGCTTCACATAATCTATAAATGGGGTTCTAAACGTAAATTTTGAAAGAGTGTGTTTACATAATCAGCTAATCGCAATGCTAAATATATAAACAGTTGCTTATTTCCATATTATTTTATGTTTTCAGCTGTATTTTCCTTACATGTTTTGATCTCCTTTGCCCTCATTTTAACCTCAGTGATAAAAAAGAAAGCAAAAAAAGTGTAAATGCTCGCAGCTTTAAAAAGACAAGAGAATTGCAATGCTGGATTACATTTAGAGCACCTTCGATGTGAATGTCATCACATTATAACAAAATATCAAAGCAAGTCATTTATTTTACCGAAGCATTAAAACAAAACCTTTAAAACGAAATATTTCCCAAATGTTTGTTGAATGATGATAAAAGTATAAAACAATAGATATATTGTTAATTTCAGCACTGTTTAAAATATTCAAAAAAATATTTTGAAAGTAATTTTTTGATTATCGTACATTAGGTTACACAAAATAACAATTTAAATATAATTATTAGGTTACACATTTTTTTTTTTTATAATAATAACAGGAAGAAGAATTGCTTTCTTTCATCTAATGCAGTTTTTTTTTAAGTATCCAAAAATGACCAAATTCCTTTTAGGGCCATGTTAAATGCTGCATGAAATGTTCATACGCATTCTAATCAGAATCCAATCACTTTAAATGTGTGTTTTATCATTTGAGCAGTCAGGCACTGTAGATAAGCGAATCGTCTGAATTTTTAACAGGGGTTATAGCTCACTTCTCATTTTTGGAACAAATGTGGAAGAGTTGGCAATTACTGTCTAAGAAATCATATTCTGACAACTCCTGAGACTTGGTACAGGGCTTTGGAAGACTTTTGCCAAGTACCTGTCACATTAATTTTCCAAGCCCCTGATCAGTTAGCTAACTTTAAATTAGATTCAAATGCCTAACATTCCTAATGCTTGGAGAAAACCCTTTGTTAACTTTGTGAAGTCAAAAGTGCATTGAGAATGCATAGGCATATCCCAGTGCAACAGAGCAAATCCAAATATTTAAAGAAAATTTGAAAGCAATATTAAGCAGCACAACTGTTTTCAACATTGACAATAATATATTTTTCTTGAACATCAAATCAGCATATTAGAATGATTTCTGAAGGACCATGTGACACTGAAGACTGGAGTAATGGCTGCTGAAAAACCATTACAGATAGAAATTACATTTGAAAATATATTAAAGTCAGCCTGTGGTGAAAATCAAGCTTTAAATGTTGTTTATATGTTTTTTAATATGCTATAAGACAAACCATGTGCAAATACATGTCAACACCATTGCTGCAACATGACATCATGACTTTGCGTAAACATACACGCCACTTTCAATTCAAGTGGCGTGTTATCTATACGCATTTTGAGCTATCCGCGTGTGTGTCCACGCCGAAATCTTTTGCGTGTATGTCTACGCCGTTAAATGTCCGAGTGATTCCGCGTGTATGTGTACGCCGTTAAATGTCCGAGCGAAACGAAGCAAAATCTATATCTACATCTGTGGAGCGATATTTTTTTTCCTAGGATGGTAGGAGAAGACTCATAAATGGTATTAACCCCAGTGACGGGTAGATTTAGGGACGGGGTTGGGGTAGGTCATATATACATAATACAGTAATGTAACGTTAAGTCAAAGGCGTTGATAAACACGCTGAAAAGCGATTATGCGTGTTGATAGCACGCCAAAAATGGAAATACGAATTGGCGTGTCATACATACGCCATTTCATGAGATCAGTCTGAAATAGTATTTTCTCCTTAAAACTGCAGTGATCTAAAGACAGTCTCAAAAACACGGTTTGAAATCGCTGGTGTTTCTGATGTCACAAACTACCTTGTGACCAATCAGGTCAATGTGTGATCATCAACGAGTGGATCTCTGAGCTGGTGTGAGTGAGTGGAGGCGGGGCTAATTTGCATATTCATTGAACCGCGTATACTAAATGAGGCAAGGGTGTAGAGTTACATTCAAGCTATTTTAAGGCATGAAGAATTTTCTTCAAGGAAAAAACATAATAAAATATAAACTATAAACTAGAAAACAGTTATTGTTACAGTTACAACAGTTATTGTTATTAGCATCTCTAACCCTTCTTTCAGGACAGACTGCTTGCTGACAGTTTGAGGAAGTTGAGCAGCGAGAAACAGGTTTAATACCTCTTCTAAAAAGTTTTAGCGAAATACCAATTTACAGTTTCTGGAAAGTTTGAATGTGTTTATCAGTCACCCACTCACTTGTGTTCTTTCTCTCTTACACATATACACAGTAAACTTCACTGCATTAAAATCCTGCATCATAGATTAACAGGCAGCTGAGTGAGAGAGAACACACAAACACACTCCCACTCACATCTCAAACCTGTTCACCGCTGCCACACCGACTGCTGCGGGAACAAATTACCTTGTGTGAGTGTGTTTGTGTGTTGAGTGCTGATGTTGATGTTAGCGTTAGTGCACAAGTAGCTTCTGCTGATCAAAGACATCCAATGCAGTGAAAACAAGATGACCTTTTTTTTTCCCCGAAAGAGAAAAACATGACAAAACAGAAGAAAAAAAGATTAGTGTGCACTCAAACTTATTAATTAATACTTCCCCTTTAGCACTGTAAAAAGTAGTAACCTGCAATTGTTACCTTTTTTTTTTTACTACTTAACTCGTACAAATGTATTTTGTTTGTATAACTTCATATATTTAGGCTGATTTTGCAATATTAAGTAATATTTTTGACTAATTAATTTAGATGTTATAATTTTTAGGGTCAACCTTACATACTCAACACTGATGTCTTTCAAAATCCGTCATCACTTGAATTAAGATTATAATAATAATAATTTAATTTCAAAGCACAGCCATCACAAAATCAGACATTAGCTTTTTACTTTGAGATCATTCTGAGGTTAAACATGTGATTGAAATCTTCAATGTCGATAGCATTTTAATAGTTGGCAAACATATTTTGCCCTTTTCTGATTGCTGGATGAAATGATTTTTAAATGTAAAAATTTCCAACAATAGCATGGATTTTTATCACTCACCATGGTGGCAACTCTCAGACAGGTTGTAGCCTAAAGCTTTCAGTGGCAATGTGGAATGATGTGATTGGCAGACGTGATGTGCTGCAAATTCAAAGAGAGCCAATCAAAAGCATCCACATGGCATCGCTTTACTAATGGCCTATAAATGGCAGGAGGCATCGTGTACATCAAAAACAGGTGAAGCTACAAATTAATATTATTCAGCATATCCTAGCTTTTTACAAAACAATTTCAGATGTATCCCCCTTTGTAATAGTTAACATTTTCACTGTAATTTAATTACACTTTTTCTCAGTAACTGTAACATATTACAGTTACAATTATTTTTGTACAATGCTGTTACATGTAACTAGTTACTCCCCAACACTGTCCATTATTCATGGAACCTTATCACGATCTTCTCTCATCTCCAGCAAACAACAAAGACTCAGTTATTCCTATTCCATTGCCACTAAGTTGTGTTTTATCGTCATTTATACTCACCTGTTGCGCTCTTCACTATTGCTGTTAATAAAACACTGTTAACAATACTTCTGTTTGTTCTCTCTGAGTCTGGGTACTGTAACAATAGTTAATTCATAGTTTAGTCTCTATATTGTTAATATGTTAATAGGCCTTATACAAATAGTGAGTTCTTAATTCTCACTGCAATTAACAAAATTATTGTTGTTTAATTAGCTCATGTAAAGAATTAGATAACAACCTATTAACCGTAAATAGTTCTAACTTTAGGTCTCAAATGTCATTAAGTGCTTTAAATCAACCTTTATTGATTGATTGAGTATTAAATGTTCCTAATACTGTTTACAAATACACAAACATGGCGATATCCAAAGTCCTTGTGGGGACATTATCTTGTGTAATTATCTAATGTAACCTTCATATATCAAAAAGATAAGTATATTTAATTTTGTCTTTTTACTTTAGTAAGAAAGTAACGGTAACACTTTACAATACGGGTGCACTAATAAGCATTAATGCATGCTTAACTAATGCACAAATAATACTGAACTAATGTGTAACTAATGATTATCTAAGCTATTCATTAATAATTACCACATTAGGAACTAATTAAGAGTCTTTATGGTTAATGTATTAGTTCATACATGAATTGTTATTAATTAAATATTTAATTGTGAATTAATTCCCTAATAACTCATTTTTTTAACTAATAGTGTTAATTAATATGTTAATTACCAGAATGAGCCAAAGCCTTGTATTTCAACTTCCAGATAATACAGGTACACTAATATGCATTAATACATGATTAATTACTTCATTGTTAGTGCAAATTCATGTGTAAATTACTACAATTACTAAATGACTAGTTAATAATGATGTGCCTCAACAAGTAAAGTCATAACATAATGATACCTTTGCAAATCATTAGCTAATGATTAATTAAAGCAGACAACTGGAAGTTGAAGTGCATAGCTTTGACTAATTGTGGTAATTAACACATTAATTTACACTATTAGTTAATAAAATATGTTATTAAGGAATTAATACACAATGACACATTGAATTAATAGCAATTCATGTATTACTTAATCTATTAATCATATCGACTCTTTATTAGTTGCTGATGCAGTAATAATTAATTAATGGTTTAGTTCTTCATTAATCATACATTAACTCATGATTATCTGTGCATTAGTTAAACATGAATTAATGCATATTAGTGCACACGTATTGTAAAGTGTTACCAAAGTAACATTACCCCCCAATTATTTACTGTCACTCATACTGCATCTGTTTAATAAATAGACAAATAGCCCACATATATAAAATCTTCCCATTACTACTATTCGTAAAGACTAAAAAGATTAAACTAAAAAGATATCATATGCAGAAGATACATGAGCAAGAAATAATTTATTCAGAGAGAGTGACAGAGAGGAAAAGGAATAAGATGAAAGTGACAAAGAAAGAACTTCTTAAGCAACAAAGAGGATTTTATATTCACACAGCTGCTGTTCACTTCAGAGCAGATTGAAGGACACCTCCTTCTGACAAATGTTTCTGTCACACCTGCGAATGTGATAATTAACAGATGATATTTCAAATTTCATCTGCAATGTATGGGCCTCAAACTGTTCCTGTGACTCTTTTTAGAAATAATACTGTTAAAAACAGATGACTGCTGCTACACAGCCCAAATATGAATGCAGCTAAGGTCAATCCTGTTATGCAGTAGATGCTTATGTCCTTGTATAGATCGAAATAATATTATTCATTATGTCAATTTATTTTATTTTAATAAAAACAATATTTGCCATTCTGTCCCTTTCTTGGTGTAAAATGGGGAAACATATTTATTAAATATATTCCAGGTATTTATTTATTGATTTAAATTAAATTATTTTAATTATTTAAAATTATTATGTGTCTCCAATTCTGGTAATCTAGTTGCATCTATTTAACTAGCAATAAACAGTTCCTTAATGACAATAACAACAGCACAAACATCAGTATTAACAATGGAGTTTATGCATGCTGTGATGTTTTGCAGCATTAATATGCATCATTGCCCAACATCCCGTTCATATAAATTGCTGTCACTGAGCAATGGCTTTCCAATTTTCGGTGTAAATTATAACTCTGCCATGGGCCAGTTTAATTTTAGTACTATTTATATACTCATTTTTCATTTTCATTTTAGTTTAAAGGGTTAGTTCACAAAAAAATGAATATTCTGTCATTAATTACCCACTTCAAGTCGTTCCAAACCAGTAAGACATTCGTTCATCTTTGGAAGACAAATGAAGATCTTTTTAATGAAATCTGAGAGCTTTCTGTCCCTCTATTGACAGCTACTTCAAGGCCCAGAACGGTGGTAAAGACATCATTAAAGTAATCAATGTGACTCCAGTGGTTTAACCTCAATTTTATGAAGTGACCCGAAGGCTTTGTTTGCACAAAAAAAACCTAATTTGCACTTTATTTATAAAAAAATTAAGCTTCAATGCGTGTTCACACAACAACGTCTGCTCTCGTGTCAACACAACACACATACGTCATGGCGCTTCCGTAAATGCGCGCATGTGTGTTGTGTTGATTGAAAGTGGTGGTTGTGTGGACTGTCAATCTAGAGACAGAAAGATATCAGATTATATTAAAAAGATCTTCATTTGTGTTCCAAGGATTAACAAATGTCTTACGGGTTTGGAAAGACATTAGTGTGAGTAAAAATAAAGCAATCATTTACATGACAAAAGCACATCAAATTACAAAACTGAAACTTTTGTCATGTAAATGATTGCTTTATTTTTTCTTCAGTTTTATCTTATTTTATTTCAGTAAGTTGTCAGGGCAACATTTCCAATTTTCATTAAAACAATTTTGTTATATTTTTCATCTTACATTTATATGGTATTTTATTTCAAAATGATCTAAATTAACAAATATTTGTAATGGTTTTAGTTAACAATAACAAGACTTACATGAGCATATTTCTGATATTCTGGTATACCTGCTTTTACTTCTTAAAGCAACACCAAGTAACTTTTCCTCTGCGGTCGCCCTACAGGTTGGAAGCGGAATTGTCCATTACCGCTGTCGTAAATAATTTAGCCTACCGCAGCCTAATGTCGCACGCACGCTCGTTGTTTATCCAGCACCGGCTTTGAAATGAACGATGTCCACAGACAAGGTAGAGTATGTTGCATGATTTCATGAAAGTATGATGTATTGCGACATCAGAAATGAAGAAAAACTAAATAATGACTATTGTAACACTTGACGTAAAGCAAGTCAAATGTGTAATTTTCTTATGTCTCATTAGAACTACAGAAACTCGACCCGATCTGGCAATCTTACATAGCGTGGTTATAGCAGATATAGGACCGCAAAGCGGAGGAATAAGTGCCTTTCACCCTGTTACAACTTGATGAACCACTGAAATGATTTTGGAAACATTATTTTAAGTTCAAAAATCTTACTTAGTGTTGCTTTAAAGCTCAACAGATAAACAGGAATGACCCAGCTTAGTTGGAATTTGTGCTAGTGATGCACTCAGAAATTCATAAATGCCAGAATCACTGTATTCTCAGCCCATTGTTCATGTGAGTTCCTCATTTCTAAGTTCTCAGTCTTACTTTCAAAGGATTCCAGCTGAGTCTAGTCTTGGCTTGTTCAGTTTGTTGAGCAGCTCTAGCTTGAGGTTGTAAAATCAGAGAAAGGTCTTTCTTTTTGATTTCCTGAAGGAAAGAGCAAAAATCGGTGCAGAGAAAGATATCTTTTTCTGTCAGTCTCGAGAGAGAGAAGGCATGATGGATGTATAGAGGGGGAATGAATACGGTGTTGTGGTCGTCCATCTTGCTAAATGTGACACACTGACACAATGGGGTATAACTCATAGGGTTCAGAACACAGCAGGACTCTCTCATAGGGACTGTGGGGCTAAATCAGATACACACACACTCGTGCACATGCACATAGATCATAACCTACAGTCCTTTAAAAGAATTTACAAAGGAAGAAGAATTGAAATTGCATCAGACTGCTACTGGTTTGCTTTGTGTTGAGAGTCACAGCCGAACATTTCTGCAGTTAGCTCATCAACCAGCTCTAATCATGTAGCAATCCTAATTTATCAACTTAAACTCAAAATTTAGAACCAACTCAAAGCATCTAACGACCATTGAAAAAGGAATTAGTAATATTTAATAATAATAAAGAGTAATCAAATAATCAAAATCAAAAGAATTTAGTAATTGCATAACTGACCCTAAAGTATGAAAGCTTGTTTCACACAATAAAAAATAAAAAAGGTAATTACGACTTTTAAAAAAAAATCTTTTTTTATATAAATTCACAATTCTAACTTTTGTATCGCAATCATGGCTTTTAACTTGCAATTCCGACTTTTTCCAGCAGAATTCTAAGATATAAACTTGCAATTGAGAGTTTAAAGTGAAAATTTGAGATACAACCTCAGAAATTGCTAGAAAAAGTCATGCAAATTGAGTGTGTCACATCAAAGTGTGTGTACTGAAGTATGTGTGTGACTGCTTAAAAATTAAACTGTTAACAGCCACTTATGAAAAGAAACTTGATGGGTTCTGGATTATCCATTTTACAGTGGACTTTCTCAAAATGCACACCGCAAACATCTGAAATGTCACAGAACATATCATGGTCTAGGAGACCCAATTTCAGTCTTTCAACTCTTTCTCCAAAATTGATGGAATTTTCTGTTGTAGCAATGTTAAAGGCTCAGGGAAGAAGGAGGAGGGAAACCATAAATGTTTAAAACTTTAATCACCCTAAAAAACAAATAACAAAAAGAAAGTAAAGCGGCAGCCCCTCATGGACAACTGCCGCATAAATTAAAACAAAACAACAAAATAAAATCCAGGTCTGTTTCTCTCTCATCTTGCACTGCAGTGACTCCTCCATTTATCCTTCTGAAACTCCTCCGTGAGACGGGAGACCAGTGAAGAGCGAATTAGCGAAGCGCATGGAAGTATAAGAGGGCTCCTGTAGTACATGCCATCAACATTTTTATGTCTTCAGGAGACACTTGTTTGTATGCTTGAAAGAAACTTAATGATTAATGTGGAATATGCTGTTGAGCTATGCTACAAAGCACACAGCCAATTCAATTGAGCATTTATTGGTTGCTATATTTGCCACGAAGTTGCATCTGTAATGAGGAGAAAGAGGAAATTCTTTCTCCTTGATGCTTTGATGTATGAGTTTTCCAGGAGATATATTCCTCCCTGGTGGTTTTTAAGGGTATTTAAAAAATGCTGATGTTAGGGTCTGCCTTCATGGAGCTGCATGGTAGGCACAGAGTATGAATTAAGAGCGTGAGTTGCAAAGTAGTTCAGTGTGCTCCTCTGAGGCCGGATTGATAGTTTGTAATGGTCCTTGATGTTTTGACCATACATTATTATGATGGCTCCAGTGGAGAGCAACCATGCCAAATTTGCACAGGATTAGAGCAGGTTTTTGGCAAAAACGGATTCTGAAACCATTCTGTCACCAGTTTAATTTACTTGCTGAGCAATGCTTGATTGTGACTTATTTATAGGTAGGAGGATTGGCACCTCTGTGGACATCCTGCCCCCTTCACATGCCCCATAAAGTGTGAATGGCATGGGTCAATGGCTGTGGGCGGAGGTTGATTGTGTTTCTGACATCCATCTGGCTCTGCTCTGATACCCTGAAGTTTTTTGTTTCCCAGGGTTGAGCTATATTTTATGAGCTATATTGGCAAATGGTAGCTGGCCTTTCTCTTGTTTGCCTCCCTGTCTGAGTAATGACACGGGACATATCTCTACTTTGGATGGCCCCAAGGGTTAATGCTAGGTGAACGAACTAGGTGGGTAGTATTTTCCCTCTACTTCATTTACTTCCCTCCCCTACTATGGTTGGGCCTTGAAGTAGAGATATCACTCCCCTTGGAATTGCCCTGGTGTGACAATGGTAATAAGAAGAGGAAGTTATTTTGTGGGGCATCCCTCCTTGTTATGTCACTCACAATGGTTCAGTGCTTAAGGAAATAGTCTAAGCACCAGTTATAATGGCCCATTCGTCAGGCACCTTCTTTTGGGTTAATGCAAAGCAAACTAAGCATGGTAGGGCATTCCCATCTTTTTAGTTTGCTTCCCCTCCCCAACTACTGTTTAGTCTTTAAGTCGTAGCGTTCATTCCCTTAGAGGAGTGGGTCTTTAGACTGGCCTTATTTTTCCATTACGGCAATGCTAATGAGTTGAGGAAGTTCACCAAGGGGCGGAATTATCTGCCACTTACTACAATTACTACAAAGCAATTAAGGGATGATGAGCCCAACAGGAGGGAGCTAAAGATCCCACCAAAACATGTTCGGACAAAGGCCACCAAGTCCAAGTCCAAGTCCCCAAATGGGCTGCTCCGTCTGTGGAGAGAGCGGCCATAGAAGGAAATTGTACTAGTGCAAGAAGTTTAAAACTTTGAACCCTACAGCAAGGAAAGATGCAGCGAGTAGGATTGGGGCCTGCGGAAGATGTCTTGAGGTCCACACTAATGGGGAGGAGTGTAAGACCACTTACCTGTGCAGAAGTGGGGGCTGTAAAGACAAACAAAGTCCAGGTCATCACTACTACCTGTGCCCCAGGTCTGGAAACTAGGGCCCATCCCAGAGGAGGCCAAAGTCTAGTCCAGAAGGAGGAGGAAGCAGAAAGGGTACCGATGCCCAGGAAAATGTCCTGATTAAGCTGTCCCCAGAGTTAGCTCAACAATGCCATGATGTCTTCTGGAATTCAGTATCAAGGACACTCAACTCGACAGCAACCGAGTGTGGCTTGTTGGCGAGAGTGGTCTTCAAGAGTTCCCAGTTATAATAATGATCCTTGAGGTCACTGCGAATGACGGGCAGAAGTTTGGGACCTTGATAGATCTGGCATTGGACACTAATTACATCACTCATGATGCTGCGGATGAGTTAAACCTGAGAAGTGAGGACATGACGTTGATTGTCACAGTGAAAACGAAGAGATACCTCCTGAAGATCCGGGTCAATACCCCAAAAGGCACCCTGAGATCCCATCAACTTGTTTGCTATGGGCTTGATAGTATTGCGGAGGTCCATCACCTCCACCTAAGACACTGCTGAATTTTTTTTCCTGACATCCACCTTCAAGAGTGACAAATCAAAATCAAGCTCCTCATCAGTCACAAGGAAGGCCAACTTGTACCTCAGAAAGTACGCTCCATTGGGGACCTTGTCTTGTGGGATGGTCCTCTAGGCAAGACGGTGGCAGGTCCGCACCCGGACCTTCTAGAAAAAGTTACTGTTAAAGCCCATGCATCCAGGATGCTTTTTCTGTAAGAATCAAGGCTGCATTTCACCAGAGTAGAAGTGAACCAAGGTCAATAATTTAAAAACTCCCTCTGCCAGGCATTCCTTGAGAGCTGTGTCTAGCGAGAAAAGCACTGGCAGAGTTTAGCCATGTTTTGAGGGAAGAGAGGGAGTAAAGTTCACTAGAACTAGCTGATATTCCCTAGCTATAAAGGCATAGAAGCTAGAAAAATTTCCATTCTTGCGGAAGACACTGACATAGGGATGTTACCACTACACGGCTTGTGTACGTCTCTCATGGAAGCGCCCTGGGTAAACGCTCTGACTCTGGCTAAGTCATTCGTTGAGTTAAGGTATGCTATGCCCATTATGTTTGTGCATATTCTCACCAAGTGTGGCAGGCATCCCCGCATCATGGCATGTGTATTTGTTCCCCATAGTGTCGAGACTCAAGACTCATTGTTGAGTTCCACTTCGAAAGGGAACGTCTCAGGTTACGACTGTAACCATGGTTCCCTGAGAAGTGGAACGAGACACTGGATCGCATTGCTATGCATTTGGTCTGCCTGCACGTCACCTTCAGACAAAGAAGTTGATGACGTGTACTACAGGCGTCTTTTATACTTTCGGACACTCCACTTATGACATCACAGGCTGTCACCAGCAAATCAGTGGCGTGCACAGACCTCCTCAGGGGCAGGGGCGGAGGGACCAAAAAGGGCACTAATTTTTTTAAATATTTAATTTAACAGTACCTGCATTTTTATTCTCTCTATTCAGCCAACTTGTGAGAGGGATGCTTCCTTTGGCTGCATCATAAAGTTCCTTGATTTTTTTCTTTTTCTTTTTTCTTTCCTTGGCATTCTAAGAAAATATGTTTTTACAATTATTAGAATGCATAACACATCAAATGAAAATAGGGAAATTATGATAATATTACTAAATATTATTTACTTTACCAAACAAAACAGTGAGAATCAAGAAGGTAAAATTAATAATTTTATGGAAAACTAATTTTTAGTTTTGTTGATGTTGTAAACTTAATGTATGTATTATATGTATGAAAGACAGTGTTAGCTATCATGAATCAGTAACACTTTACAGTAAGGTTTCATTTGTTAAATTAGTTAGCATTAGCTAATAATGAACTGCACTTCTACAGCATTTAATAATCTTAGTTAATATTAATTTCAGCATTTACTAAAACATTAAAATCAAAAGTTGTATTTGTTATCATTAGTTAATGCACTGACTGTGACATAACATGAATAAACAATTAACAGTTGTATTATTAACTAAGATTCAGTAACAAATGTGTTGCTCATGGTTAGTTCATGCTAGTTCATACATGAGTAATGAACAAATGAACCTTATTGTAAAGCGTTACTATGAAATCAAAGATATAGGTTCCTTACAATGTAGAGTTGGACATAGACTTAATATTTCATTTAACTAGCTGTATTTCCCCTTGCACTTTTATTCCTTGGATAAAAACGAAAAACATTGTCACTCAGAATGCGTCTGAAATCGAGTTATACTTTTATTATAGTTAAGAATAACTCGCTTGCTGCCACAACTTTTAGAGTAGCATGGTGATCGTAGGATAAATGTAATTTTCCGTATTAGCTTTAACGTTACCTGCTGCTCGTTTGAAGACTCGCGCGAACTGCTGCGTAGTTCCAGAACCGTTAAATGCGTACGAGGCGCTGCAAAGGAAACTCCGCCTACCACTTCTCTGCCAATTTTTTTTTTAATATAATATTTGTTTGTATTATTATTGTTAGTGGCAAGTGTGTGTAAGTGTATTGTTATTTATTATAATATTTATAATAATAATTAGTATTATTTACAATGATCAGAAAAGGGCACAATACATTTTGAGACAAAAGGGGCAGGGGCTTTATATATATGTTTGTTTAAAAGCAGATTTAAAAGCAGCATTATGTTCTTTATTTTGATATATTTCATGTTTAGATATTCACACTACAAAATATTCTGGGGAGGCATGCAAGTTTTGTGAAAAAGATCTCAAACTTTTTTTTTAAATGCTGGTGGGGAAAGAGTTAAGGGTGTATTTACTGGACTTTTTTATAGTAATGACTGTCTGACTGCATTATCCTGCTTAGTACATGAAAACATGATTTGAGCTACAATAAACAACTACTGTGTGATGGTAGCGTATAGTAATCATTCAGTACCATGGTATTGCTGTCTGATAACAACTGTACCAACTTTTTGGTAAGAGGCCTAAATAATATATTATTTCATGCAATATACTGTAATGCTGGATTGACGGAAAACTCCTGCTCTCAGTCCTAGCCTCTTTCTTTCACCTTCACTGTGCACCTGAGGTTAAGATTATAGCAGATTTATCTGTGGTGTCTTAAAGCTTTGGGATTCTCTCTGCTTTCATCTTGCTGTCTCTCTCTCTCTCCTCTTCTCCTCTTTCTCACTGACTGAATGTCTGCTACTATTCTATTTTTCTCCATTCTCTTCTCAGTGTGACTGGTGTGATGGTGAAATTTTGTCTTGTTCTTCTACACAAATGTGCTTCGCTGTGCTTCTGTCAGCTTCTTTTCAGCTGTTCTGTTTGCCATTCCTTCTGCTTTTCTCAAGTCATCCTTTTCTGTCTTTCTCCAGATGGGGCAGATTGTTGCATAGACTTCAGCTCAGCATGACAGTTATTACTAGGTTGGGTGTAAAAGGTGCATGTCTGACTGTGTGTGTGTGTGTGTGTGTACATTTATGTAGTTGGGCTGGCATGAGCTGGTAGTCATGTGCAATGTAAACAAAAAAAAAATCCGTAAAAAAAGTAGTTTGACATAATTATTATTATTATTTTAGAAAAATATTAAATAATTTAACAAAACTGCCTCACTGCTTAATATTTGTGAGAACGTTTTTCTTAAAAACAACAACAACAACAACAACAACAAAAAACCTTTAAGACCTCTGCATACAAAGTGCCAAGGTAAGAAAGTCAAAATATCAGATATGAATTTTTTATGAAAGGTAAATTTGGGTAAAATATCATGTGGTGTGCTTTTTTATTTGTATTAATAATTAATGATACTTGTAAAAATATTTCTACATTGAAAAATATATTAAAACACTTCTTGAAAATATTGACAAAGATGTGTTAGCATATATTGAAGGTGTAGGGAGATATACTGTACCTTTACTATTTACTTTATTGTTACAGCATATTATATTTTTAGAATAATTATATGTACATTCTTCTTTAAAAGCAAATTAAACCAACCTGAATGGAAATAGTAAATTTCTAAGCACATTTACATTTCTTGGCCCATTTTTTTCTTTATCATGGGTATTCTTATTTGCTACACATTTAGCAGACACTTTTATCCAACGCTACTTCCAGTGAATCCAACAAATAGATTTTGCCAGTATGTGTGCTCCCTGGGAATCAAATCCATGACCATGGCATTGCAAGCATATTCTCTACCAGCTTAGCTACATGATAATTTGTTCAAAATACATTTAAATGAAAATAAAAGAAAATTGTCTATCAAAGTCTTTCACAATTAATTTCAGTGGATTGCAGTAAAACCGGTAACTTCAAACCCGTATGTCAGTCATTTTAGTCAAATTTATTTTTGTGTTGTGATTTCAAGATGCATGGGGACAAAATGAGAGAGAGAGAGAGAGAGAGAGAGAGAGAGAGAGAGAGAGAGAGAGAGAGAGAGAGAGAGAGAGAGACTTTTAAACACACTTTAATTTACAAAAACACTAAGAAAACAAATTAAAATAAACAAATATACAACAAACAATTCTTATCACCAATTAAATACCAGATTCCCTGATTCACTTATAGTCACCAGAACCGCTCCAACACCCCATCTCCATTTAAAATAAGAGATATTATTAGTGTTCCGATAATAGGTATATTCAATGACCACTCTTGACTTCACCAAATACTTAAAAAGGGGCACCGTGCTTACATCCTCTCCAGCATTTTTGCACTGATGTGTCTTAAAAATTGCTAGTTTAGCTTGCCCTTTTAAAAAATTGGCAAGTGTACACTGTTGCTGCCAAGACTTCCAATATCGGCAACCCAATATAAATAGACTATTGGTATACGAGAAACCCAATTTTACAATGATTTCTCCCAACAATTCAAACAATGAACAGAGTCTAAGACACTCACAAAACATATGAAAAACAGTGTCAATTGCAGTACAAAAAGGACATATCGGTAAAACAGTCTCATTAAGCTTTGAAATAAAAGAGTTTGAGGCAATAATACAATGCAATAACCTCCACTGAAGGTCTCCACATCTCTTAGAGATAGGGGGTTTGTACAGTAATCTCCAGGATGGATATACCTCATCAGAAATAGAAAGCACAGTCCTCCATTTAGTGTCCAGTCTTTGTTTCAATTGCCCAAGATGTACAGACTTCACACAAATATGATATAACATTTTTTCTCAATACAAAAAAATACCAAATCCCCGTACCCTTTCAGTAAGTTTGTTAGGCTTGTATCATCAACTGATTCCCAATCTTTAAGAACCACCTTAAATTCAGGAAATGTCTGAGGAATAAAACCATTCAGAAAAACATTATTTATAAAAGAAGTCATCATCGGAGGAAAAGAGGTCTTAAGATTCCTAACTAAACCCTCCACAATTCTAACCGAAGTTAGCCCAACTTGATTAGCAAGTTCATGTTCAGCTCGCCACTGGCCTTTTGTTAAATCGATCAAGTCCATTACTTTCGTAATGCCAGCATTCAAAAATTGGGTGATTAAAGATGAGGACATATTATATGGCACTTCAAAAAGAGGATTAAAAAAAAGAGGTTCTGCAATACCATAATGCTCATCCTCTTTTCTTAACAGTTTAAAACAATCCCATGATTTAAAGACTGATCCATAAAAACTGAAAGGCAAAAAGTGTGTCTTCTCCACAAAGGATTTCTGCATTAGGAACAACTGCTTGTCAAGACCAATTCCTCCAAGACTCTTGAATATATGAAGACCAATAGCAACCCAAGGCACATGATCTGAACAGTACAAGAGTTTTTGCAGTGTATGCAATCTCATTGCCATAATCTTAGATTCTAAATGTATTAGTCCCTGCCCTCCCTCTGCCACAGGGAGATACAGGACACCTGGAGGAAGCCAATGGCAACCATCCCAAAAAAAAATAACAAAAGCTTTTTGAACACCAATAAGAAATTATTTGGGAGGATCCAAAACAGTACATTTATGCCATAGCATTGAAGCTGCCAAGTTGTTTATAACCAAACATCTCCCTCTATAAGAAAGTTGTGGAAGAATCCATCGCCACTTCTTAATTCTAAGAATCACCCGATCAAAAAGACCTTCCCAATTCTTTTCTGTGTAACCATTAGTCCCAAAGTAAAGACCAAGGACTCTAAAGCCATCTCGGGCCCATCTACATTGCGGTGGGAGCTGGGGAGGTCCTTCACCCAGCCATTCTCCCAACAGCAAGGATGCACATTTCCCCCAGTTAATACGTGCAGATGAAGCTTTTCGAAATCTATCTAAAGAAGATATCAAATTGGAAACATCTTCCGAGTCTTTTATAACTACTGTTATGTCATCTGCGTAAGCTGTAAGTGTAACTGGATCTACTCTGGGGGAACTGGGAATATCAACACCATGTAGTTGCCTCCTAAGTGAAGCTAGGAGAGGCTCAATGGATATTGCATACAGGAGACCTGAAAGAGGGCACCCTTGCCTTATTCCCCTAGTTACAGAAAAAGGCCTAGTTAGGGAACCATTAAGTCTTAACATGCTGTAAATTTCATTATATAACATTTTAATGAGAGAAACAAAATAAGGACCAAAACCAAAAGCTTCCAGGGTCTTAAATAAATATTGATGGTCCACCCTGTCAAACGCCTTTTCTTGGTCTAGTGAAAGAAACCCAATATCCAAATTATGCATTTTTGCAACAGTAATAGTATCTCTCAACAAAAAGAGATTGTCAAAAATCGACCTTTTAGGAATACAAAATGTTTGATCATTATGAATGACTGATGCCATACATTTTTTTAAGTCGATTAGTTAATGCTTTTGACAATATCTTAAAATCAGCACAGATCAATGATACCGGACGCCAGTTCTTTAGACACCCAAGATCACCCTTTTTTTGGATTAGTGTTAAAATTGCCCTTCGACAACTCAAAGGAAGAGTTCCTTGCTCAATACATTCAAGAAAAACACCATATAGATCTTGTCCAATTAAATTCCAGAAAGACTTGAAAAACTTCCATCCAAAAGTCCATCCAACCCAGGTGCTTTCCCAGAACACATCTCCTGAACTACTTGAGAAAGTTCTCCAAATGATAAAGGACTGTCTAAGTCATCATGATCCTCAGATAGTTTAGGTAAATCATATAAAAAATCATCAGCTACAGCTCCATCACATTTCTCGGAACAGTATAAATCCTCATAAAAAGAAAGAGCATATGCTTGAATTTCCCGTTGATCAGTTGTAACTCCACCACATGGCATCTTCAATTGATGAAAAATCTTCTGTTCTCTTGACTTTTTTTCAAGTCCAAAAAAGAAGACTGTTGGAGCATCCATGTCATTCAGCTGGGCAAACCTGGTCCTTAGAAGGGCTGTTTTTCCTCGTTCCTCCAATAAGTTATTTAAAAGGATCTTATCTCTTGCAACAGAGTCAATAAAAGATGAATTATTGTGGGTAGAATCACTGCTTTGCCCAAGAATATCTTTTTCCAGAGACTTCATTTTTTCTTTAAGGGCTCTAGTGCTATGTGCAGTGTATTGCTGGCAAAAAGTCTTAATTTGAGCTTTACCGATGTCCCACCATTGACTCAAAGACTGAAAACTGCATCTCTCCTCTCTCCAAGTTTTCCAGAAAAAGATTAAAAGAGTGAATAAAGGTGCAATCCTGCAATAATCTATTATTAAAGTGCCAATGTGATTTAGAGAATCTATAAGAGACAGAAACTTTGATAGATACATAGTGATGATCTGATAAAAAAGATGGTGAAATTGAGCTATTAAAGAACTTTCCCCTATTGCCTTTAGCAACATAGAAACGGTCAAGTCTAGCTCCTGACATATTATTTGAATTAGCTTTCAACCATGAGTACTGTCTAACCCCAGGAAAAGCCTCCCTCCATAGATCTACTAAATAGTGATCATTAAGTAATTTCTTTAAACTCTCAGCAGAAGGTGGATGAGGTTCATCATGATTTCTATCCACATCTGGATTAACAGTACAATTAAAATCACCACCAAGTACAAGAATATTTTCCTGAGGACACTGTGATAAAGCATTAGAAAGTATTTTAAAAAACATGATACGCTCTTGACCAGTATTTGGAGCATACACATTAAAAAAGGAAAAATGTACATCACCCATGTCAATATCAGCTCTCAAAATCCGACCAGGCACAACCTCAACCATATCTGGTTGACTACTAACAGATGGAGAAAAAAGAATGGCAACACCAGCACTAAGGTTTGTTCCATGACTTAACAAAACATTGCCTTTCCAATCACCAATCCACTGTGTCTGATTCTGCTGATCTGAATGCGTTTCCTGTAATAAAATCACATCTGCTTTCTTTAAGTGCAAATAATCGAATAAAGCCGCTCTCTTTTCTATACCCCGACAACCATTAATATTAAAAGTTCCAATGTTTAAGGTTGTCATGAGGAAAGAAAATAAACCCCCCAAAAACACCCTGTTAATAAACATGACTCAATTAGTATTTCTTGTGACAGATTTTCAGTCTTTTTTTAACAGCGCTCGCATGTTTCTTGAGTCTATACCATTTTGGCTGATCAAGCTCCTCCAATGAAGCTTTTCTCATAGCCAAAACACAAGAATCAACAAAAAGTTGCAAATTATTGAAATACTTCTCTAATCTTGGTCTTCGCTGATTGAAAGTGCTATCAAGGAAATCGTTAATTTGTTGCACTGTATAATAAGGTGACTTCATTTGAAGGCTGAATTGTTTCTCTGCAGAACTTCCTTGTGAACTAACATCAGTGAGATTATCAACAATATCAGATTCCTCACTATCAGAATCGATATTTTCAGACTGCGTCTCACCTCTCTCGATGAGCTGGTCCACGTCACTCAGTGACAGGCCAACAGACGCTCGCGAATCCCGCAATTCTCCGGCCTCCGCGAGCTCATCTGGCTCCCGCGGGCGCGCTGGGTCACTGGTTCCCACAGCGGCGATCTCAGCCCCACTGCTGACATTATCACACTCACTAGTGTTCACTAAACACTTTTCAGCATCCACAGAAAGACTGTTAACTGTGTGCACTTTCGGATTTTCTTCGTCTTTAGACAAGGAATCCGATACATCCAGATCAGTTTTATTACGGTCTACATCCTGATTAATATTTTCCGAAGTAGAAGCCACTTGCTCCAGAGATATATTAGGTTCAGTCTCATTTTGTTCAGTCACCTTATTAGATGGACATTTTTGTTTTGTGTGACCAAAAATTCCACAAGAGAAACATTTCATTGAATCCGTGCTGATACAATTTTTATAATCTTTACCTGACAAAGTCAATTTCACGGAAACATCTAAATTTTGAAATTCGGCATTCAAAATCATAAAAGTTTGACGTCTGAAGGACATCACATGTTTCAAATTTGGATTTTTCACACCGAGGGGGATCATTTTAATCGGCATCAGTATTTTGCCATAGCGGCCAAGTAAACGCTCAAGTGAATCATTGGAAATAAAAGGCGGCACATTGGATAGAGTTACCTTTTTAGAAGGGCTCGACAGCGGTAAAACAGGCAGAAAAACATCACCAACAGATAAGCCAACTTCTACTAAATGATGAACCATAGACTCTTCTTTCAAAAACACAACGACAGCTTTATTCATTCTAGATGCTGACAGAATGTTCCGCGCACCTATTTCACTACTAACAGCAGTCAAACAGTCTTCGACTGTGATCGAGTCATCTGGTACACATTTGCAGCCGTTCCGGGCTGTTAAGGCAGCAAACCCGTCAGAGTCTGCCGACATTCCACAACCCCCAACAACTAACTACAAACTAAACTAAACTAAATTATTAAAGAAATAGGAAAAAAGGGGGAAAAAACGTACTCAAACACGCCGCCACTAGCTCAAACACTCACGCGCTCCTCCCAGTCACTCCGCACATGCGCACAGAGAGAGAGAGAGAGAGAGAGAGAGAGAGAGAGAGAGAGAGAGAGAGAGAGAGAGAGATCTATTCTCCAATCATCAAAACATATTGATGTCCTACAGAGTACAAAAGCTCTCTCACTGCATTGAAAAGCATGCTTTTTCCAAACAAAAGCAATCCTTGTCATGTCCGCAGGACACATCAGTTTGAAATGAGAGACAGTTGTTTTCCTATGTTAGTTAGAGTGTTGTTTTGATCGCCTTCAGTTTGCATTTCAGATGGTAATGACACCCTCTGCTTATGAATTCTACACCTTCCTGTCTGATAACAGCCTCTGTGGTTTTGCTTTCCAATCTCCATTTTCAAAAATATACCTATTATAATGGCAAATGAGGGGATTTACTCTCCTACGACACAAGCAGCATTCTGATTGGCAAACGTGAATCGTTGTCAGTGTGCTATCTTATCTTTTAAGCCTAATGGCACACACTTTTCTCTCTCTGCCTCATTCTCATTTCAAATCACACCAGTAACATATTCATGAATTCATTATGGAAGAGAAGATAGACAACTTCAACTGTTTTAATCAGGAATTTATTAATTTATCTTCGTATGATGACAAGAAATTTGATTCTTGGAAGATGGTGGGCGAGCTATGCATTTGAATGGCATTTCTGCAATCTTGTATTTTCTATAACAATGGTTTTTGCATAATAACATAATTTATGAAAATATTTTAGAAATCAAGAGCAAATATTTGCCATGAACAGGACCATGAAAATAACACATTCCTATCAATCTGTTTATAAAGGAGACATAAAATGTGGCTAACGTCAGAATGTTTTTTTTTTTTTTTTGTCAGTGAACACCTTTAAAACATATTTATATTCCTGTATCTAACTATAAATATATCTGCATTAAAGTAAATTAACTTGTCTTGTATTTTGCAACTGTTCAAAGAGCAATATTTTAATGATCTAACTGCTTTGACTTTTGTAAACAAAATATGTTGTGTACAGTATGTGAGTCTGTGTCTATGACTAGATAAGAATCCCATAGAACACATGGGCTGTAATAGACAGTGCATTCAGAAGCATGTATTCACAGCTCACTGCTCTCTGGGTGACCTCTATTAACAGCTAGGACTTAGCGGCACATGGACAGACTCGCTCACACTCATTAACTCAGTCCTGCTCTAATTAGGCAAGGGCCTGTTATCTAGCAGGCTGGCCTTTCCTGATCTGGGCCTGTCAAAATGAAAGTCACACAGTGACAATTTACTATTATGTGCCTGTAGACAGTGCACTTTGTCAAAAATAGTCAATCAATAAGACGTCTGTAAATGTAAATGGTATTTATTTAGGTATTTAATATAATTTATTATAAAAATGACTGACAAATATCTCTTTCATGCTCATTCACATTGCCACATTTACACTGGCAGCAATTTTATTGTTGGAGGTCGACAGCAGGTTTGCACTGTTGCTCGCTAGTGGGCGTTCGTATGGGGGTTATGCACAACAAAGTTCCGTATATAAAACAAGTGGCATCGTTTCCGGTTTAGGTATTTTGTAAGTCCTTTGTTAAAGGGGCACTTGGCAACTATTTCAACTTAATAAAACCGTTTACAAATCATTTGAATGGTTTAATAACATGTTCTGGAGAGAATGGTGACTTTCCCCGCTCCCCCCAGCGTTCCCAGGCGGAAAACCAACCTTGCAACATGGGGACTAACGTCCCGGTAAATTGGAAATAGGAAGTCTCGCGAGAACCCAGAACGAGCGAGAAACACGAACTGCTTTATGGCAATTCAACATAATTCTACTATACTGTGTATGATGTATTACCACCTCGGTAGACATAGCTCCACACGATAAAGTTGGATGGCTCCGATAATAAAAAATGCACATAAGCAGCGGTAGAAAGGGGGAGGAAGGTGCCGCAAGTGAGTTTTTTTATGACAGTGTTGTGAAAATATACGCCGAACAGCTGTAGGGGGAGCTCGATGAGAAAACATGCGACAACAAAAGTGAAAATCAGCGAAGAAATGACTAGAGTTGCCAAGTTCCCCTTTAAATATATAGCCGTTTTACTTAAGAAACGTATGCAGATTGGTACTAAAAGTGTTTTTTTACTTCTTGAATAAAATTTTAAAAAAAAAACTTAAAATTGAATAAAACACCCAAAATAAAAAGAACAAGATAGGTTAGCTCATATACTGCCATTAAGTAGGGGTGGGGGAATTGATACAGCATAGTAGCGCAATATTTTTCATCGGGAATCTTGTATCGATATTCGCACACCAATAATCAATATTTTCAGCACTGAAAAAAAATTTGGAGTAGGATTTACTTGAAAAAAGCTTGCTAACTTTTTTCACTCAGAAAATGCTAGTAAATTTACAACGATTTGCCAAGTAAAAACCTAAACATATTTATCAGTAGCTTTAATTAGAAATATTTAAGTTAAATTTACTTGGAATATGGAATTAAGTAAACTTTACTTAACCTAGTCAAGTGAATGTAACAAAGAAAATAAGAAATTTTAACTTGGCTAGTAAAAGGTTGAGCAATATCAATTTAGTTGAAATTTTCTTTGCATTACATTTCACTCAAACAATAATATTGAATTATACCAGTATGTGCTTTACTTAAAACTTCTAAGTAATTTATACTACATCATGTCAGATATTAAACATCATGTGAATGCAAAGACCTCAATACTTGGTAGAAAATACACAATGACGGTAACATTTGATGGATCGTTTTTGTGTTTGAATGTGTCATTTTGAGCAGAAAATTTACTCGAAATGTCACAAAATGGCAAGTTACTATAATCCTAACAACAAAAGCAATGATAAAACAGTGTAAATACAGCTGGAAACCAGTGAAAAATCAACCTCATTAATTATTCAAGGTTCAGTGCATGATGGGAACCCCAGTATCAGAAGAGTTGAGTAATTTTTACTTAATTTTATTAAGTTGATATTTACGCTTTCATTTATACTCGCTTGAATTAAGTACTGATATGGAATTTACTTCGTTTTTTTAATTCTTGCCTGAACTAACTGAACTGATATTGTCGCAGTTGTCAGACCAAAAACATCTTCTTCTTCTTTTTTTTGGGCCAATTAGCTACGAGCGACGCTACAATTTATCCATAGTTTGGTTACTATTTATGATGCGTTGCGGCAAGTAGCCCCGCCCACCTAAAATCTGATTGGACAAAATCCTGCTCCTCATGAAGATTAAACATCAATCATGGATGAAAATAGATTGATTGCAAGTTAGAAAACATCTGACATAAAATTATAAAGTTCGAAGAGAAAACAAAGTGTGGAGTTTGGAGGCTTCACTGCACTAAAGAAAATGCAAGGTATGTGTTCTTACTTTTATGCTTTTCAATAGTGCATTGTGACAGATCACGCAAACAGGGCACGCAGATTTGTCTCTGATCAGATTCACTGTGAGTTGTTGTGTTTTGTTGCTTTCGCGTTCAGCGTGGGCAGATTCAGAATAATTGCTTTGACTGGAATCTTGTCGCGTCTCATTTTGTGGACATAGTGTAGTATCTCACTGTAAATCTCATTCCTCTATCTGTCATATAGTTTGCACTAGAGACATAAAATCCCATAAATTCTGTTTATGAGCTTATGGAGCCTTAATTTAACATAATGTCCAAACAGTAATCAACTGCTGTCATTAATCATAAAAATCAAACCTGTGGAGGGTAACAATATGGTTTGAGCGAGTCTGCACTGAGAAAAACCTGCCACTGACAGATTGTCATGAAAATGCAATCATGTTTAGACAGTCTATTTAAACACATGCATATTGCATTTTAGAATATTGTGTGGAACCTTCCATGAAAAGGTACAAACTGGTACCTTTAATACTATAATTTAAAATTAACAAAAATATTTTAAGTATTGTAAGAGTTGATATAATTAAATTGAATTGGTAATGGATGCTGTAGACAACCATTATATATTTAAATTAGATTTTTATATAATATTTATTCAGACATTTTAAACTGTAAAGTTACCATTTTCTACCTATTTGTTGAAGAGAAAATGTTTTGTAACATTTGTGGAAAATGTCTCATTTTTGAGTGGAATACAGATATTTTTCTTCACTGTTATGAAAAAAAAAAGCAATGTATAACAAGGGTCAGGGCCCATTTTTTGATCCAAAATGGGTGTGTGAATGTTCCTTCTTGTATATAAATTTGTGATAGACATGCCAGTGTCCATCAACATTTCAATAGCCTATGTCTCCGCTTATTCAAAACGAATTGATTTAATTCAACATCATTTCATCAACTGTCTCTTTTGCCCTCAATTTCTCTGCATATCCATGACCACTCTGCAGACGACCTCATAGCCCTCCCGGGGATTTTTCTGAGAGTTTAAATTGGTCTCATTTAGCGATATATAGCTTCACACTAGGATCAGTTATTTATTTGATTGGCCAATTCAGCCTGTGCTGTTTTGCCATTTCCTCTCATGTCCCCTTTTGCCAGGTCTTCAAGCCCTTTGTGTTGAAAATGACAGGAATCTTACCTTGTACCCTACTGTGGTGTCATGACGATAATATCTTACAAAAGCTACGCTACAGCCAACATATTGAGTTGAATCCTATGAATCATAACAACTAAACCATTATTCCTCAAAGCAGAATGAAAAAGGACATTTTTTCAATACTTCCAATCCTTCTGAGGCACAACGAAATGTGTTGTGGGTGAGGAAAGGTTTCTTGGCAGACGTGGGCCAAATAGGTCAGTGTAGTGTAGAGATCACGTGGAGACCTGTTCCTGGTGTCCTGGTTTCCAAAACCAATTATTCCTTTAGCGTCATGTCTTATTCAAACTGAGGGGCGCATACCACCATTATCAAGTAGATTTTGAATGCAATGTTGTACAGTAAAAAAAAAAAAAAAAATTGTGGGCACATCCAAGATATGGATGTTGTTTGTTTAGTGTTACATACTGTATGTAATTCATAGTCTTTGCCTCTGTAATTTGCTGTTTGATCAAGAGAACGATGTCATGGGGTTTCATGTCTTCGCAGAATGACTCCCAAATGTAGAAGCATAATTTGAAAACAGAAAATGCAGTGTAAAAGCTATTTTCTTCCACATCAGTTACTGATGGTATATGACATTAATTCTCCTTCTTGGATTAACATTGTTCAGTTCAAATTCATCAGAAAAGATTATCTTGCCCACAATATTGTGTTGGTATAAATGAGAGTCCATTTCAGTCATTTTTTTTTCCCCCAGTCAAGTGCTGACCCGCACTTGCTGACCCGTAACTGGTGCATCTTTGATTCACAGAATCACAACTCAATTTACGGTACAATTCCTTTTACATAATGAAGAATGATTAAAGAACAGTAATAATATTTCAGCTTAGTTAATGTTTCTTAGAGAGGACTCAGATGAAATAATGCATTATTTGAAGGACTAGTTACAGTGAGTGGAATCATACAGCTTTTCATAAATATATTATCAGTGTCACTGTAGGAGGGCTGCAAGCATGACAGCTTCATCAGAGAGACTTATAGCAGCTCCTTAAATTATATTCATTATGTTTTGTAAAATATCTTAATTGATTACTTTTTTCCTCCATGTTGCAATGTGCTTATGTTTAGATTAATTCCTATGATCAGAAATTAACCCTCTGGGCTTCTTCGTTTAGGGGTTACACTAGCTTCCTCCCGGTCAAAAAAGACTGAAGCCTTAAAATTTAACTTTTTTTCCCCCAGGAAAACCAATCAAATATATTTTTGTTCAATAATATTTGTATTATTATTATTTAGAATTTTTAAAGATTTTTTAAAGATACTTTGCATTAATTATATACTTTTTATGAGCTATTTTTTCCATTAGAATTAATATAATTCTTTTTTATTATTATAAAATGTATTATTATATCATTAACGGCCTGTAGGCTGCCTATAGCTTCCTATATAAATACATAGAAAGGCTTTTTGATTCCTATTGTTGTTTTAGAAATGATTTCTCTATCTTATTCGTTTTTTTATTTAGATATATATTTAGATATTCTAAAAGACTACTTTTGTTTTTTTTGTTTTTTGATAAGTATCAGGTTTTGCATTATGATTACAATCAAACAATAACATTTGGTTAGAAAGGAAAAACAATGCAAACAGTTGATCTCTCTCTCTCTCTCTCTCTCTCTCTCTGTGAGTGTGTGTGTGTGTGTGTGTGTGTGTGCAATTGAACGAGTTTTTTTTTTCATTTATTGATTTTATTTAGCATATTCTAAAAATTTGCTGTTGCAGTCTTGCCAGTTTATCTGTGTGTGTGTTTGTGTGCGTGTGTGTGTGTGTGTGTGTGTGTGTGGGGGGGAGGTGTCTTATTTCCACTCTTGATGTTTTAGTGTGTCACCCCTTCATTGCTGTACACTTTTTTTCTGCACAGTGGCTGATCTGTAGTTTGTACCACCAAAAGTTTCTCTGAGTTTTCCTATTTTTTCGTATTTCCCATTCATTTCCTATGGTCGGTCATTTTTGACCGGGAGGAAGCTAAGTGTGACTATTTTTTTACGACCCTTTAAAGGGTTAGTTCACCCAAAAATGAAAATTCTGTCAGTAATTACTCACCCTCATGTTGTTCCAACCCCGTAAGACTTTCGTTCATCTTCGGAACACAAATTAAGATATTTTTGATTAAATCTGAGAGCTGGATCACTCCTCCATAGCCTTCTTAAGGGATCGAAACTGGCCGGCCGAAAAGTTATGAAAGACATCGTTAAAATAGTCCGAGTGACTACGGTGGCTCAATCTTAAGTTTATCAAGCGACGAGAATACTTTTTGTGCGCAAAAAAACAAACAAAAATAACGACTTTATTCAACTACTAAATTTATTCAAAAACAAAAATCTAACCCCCGGTTTCACAGACAAGGCTTAAGCCTAGTCCCAGACTAAAATGCATGTTTGAGCTGTTTTAACTAAAAGCAACGTGCACTGATATATCTTAAAATATGGCAGTGCCATTGTTTTGTTTCAAGATGGACACCAGTAATGTTTTTTTCTAAGGCACATTTATAAAAGCCTCTTAAAAGCCCTAATTGAACTAAGGCCTAATCCTGGCTTAAAGGTAACGACTCATTTTTTTATTTCATAACTCCTGACACAAATTAAGACATAACTGTCACTATAAGTTTCACAGAATACAATAGTGGTCAAATACTGAAACTTGAGTCTTATATCGTTTTAATGATGTATAGTTTGTCAAGTTAATCACATTAAATATGATAGTAACTTTGAACTATTTAAAAAAAAAACGCTTCAGAGCGCCCACGCACTGGTGACGGTTAACAGGTTAATCTAAGTCCTGTCTGTGAGACTGGGCCTATAACTATTAGTTTAAAAGTGTAAGTAAGTAAACATTATTAGTAGTATTAACTTTATTTGTACAATACTTTATAGAAACGGTGTAGCACAAAAATTAAAACAACATTTAACTAATCATAACTTCATTACAATTAATTAAAAATAGTCAATGAGACAAAACTATAAAATTATACAATATAGTAAATCGATAAAAAGCAATTTAATGTCTGTATAGAACAACAGAACATAAAGGTATTTACCTACAATTACTCAAATTTATGAGTGTAAGCTTGCAAAAGTAAGTTTTTAAACGAGCCTTAAAGGGGTCATATAATGCCATTTTTGTACAAGTTAATAGGAATCTTTAGGGTCTAAATGAAAACTTTGTAATATACTTTTAATAAAAATTCTCATTAGTATTGTAAGAAAACACTAATTTTATCTGGTCAAAAACAGCTCTGTTTTCAGCACGGCGTTTCAGTGCATATGCCTTTAAATGATAATGAACTTTGCTCAACCTCTGTTCTTTGGGCCGTTTTGACACAACGCACGTGGAGTGTTGCCTTGACAACAGTTGAGGGTATATTTTGGAACAAGAATGGCAGCGGGAGTCTCTGAGGACACATCTGTGCAACCGTATCAATTTGAACCGGAGTCAGACCCGGAACAAGATGACGGCCACAAAGAAGTTCGACAATTGACCGTTCGCAAGCCCCTCCCACAAAACGGCCATTGTCCAATCACACAACATAGCAACCGTTACTATGTGAGCAGGTCCGTCAAGCATTGACTCCAAGCAAGATGGTGAAGCGGTGCGCCCACGGCGTTTGTAAGTCGGACAATAGGTACCCCGAGAGATTGTCTGGAGGAGTTGTGTTCTTTCCGTTTCCAAAGCCGAAAACACAACGTGAGCGGTGCCTACAATGGATAAAAACAGTGTGGACGGCCCCACTCCCAGTTACATGTGTCGAACATGGTTAACTTGCGTGCAGCGTGCGTGAGACTGAGACACTGAGATTAGTCAAAGAAACATGGAGAAAGCAGATCAAGAGGATCCACAAAGGAATTACGTTTTCTAAAGGGTTGTTGTTAAAGGAGAACTCCGGTCAATTTTAACATTGAGCTCATTTTTTTGTACATTTGGAGTGCTGTCAGTACAGACAAAAATGACAAAAATCGGTGTTGCCTACACCGTGTTATCCTCTTTTTAAAATTCGCACCCTGGTGACTTCAATGGGGCAAGTTCTAAACCTGCTTTTAGCCTCTTAACAACCTTAATATGTCATTACAAGTGCACAGCCATGTGAGTGGTGTTATTAAGAGTGACCACGGTCAATCTGACTGATGTGCAAGATATTAATAAAAATGATGTTAATTCAGCCAGCTCACATACCTGTATTTACTTCCTGTTTTCGTTCGAAGTCCACAGTAGTCAATTGTCGAGTTCGCGGGCGCGATCATTAGTTATATTAGTTACCAATGATCGCGCGCGCGAACTCGACAATTGACTACTGCGGACTTCGAACGAAAACAGGAAGTAAATACAGGTATGTGAGCTGGCTGAATTAACATCATTTTTATTAATATCTTGCACATCTACTGCAGTCAGATTGACCGTGGTCACACTTAATAACACCACTCACATGGCTGTGCACTTGTAATGACATATTAAGGTTGTTAAGAGGCTAAAAGCAGGTTTACAACTTGCCCCATTGAAGTCAACAGGGTGCGAATTTTAAAAAGAGGATAACACGGTGCAGGCAACACCGATTTTTGTCGTTTTTGTCTGTACTGACAGCACTCCAAATGTACAAAAAAATGAGCTCAATGTTAAAATTGACCGGAGTTCTCCTTTAACATGATATTCTCGGGGGGAAATGAGCAGCAGTCAACTAGCAGTGCAGCACCATAGACTACAGTTTAGAGGAGTGCACGCTCGCAACGGGGAAAGAGCATGAAGCTTACTTGACAACATCAGTTCATATATCAATATCGTAACGAATAGAAATAACCTTAAATAATGTATGGTTATCTGCATCTTTCCGTCTCTTATGTATAGTTACTTTTTAAACACGAAAATCGCATTCAGCATGACACGCAAGCGGTTGCCGTGGTAATGAACAACCTGCTTGTTAAAGCGAATAATCCTGTATCTGAGGCAAAATTACTAAATATGCAGCGCGAGTTATATATTTTTAACTCCAAACATTAGTCACTGAACCAGCTTATAAAATCTTCTTCAAGGCTGTGCTGGTTGCATTTGAGGTACAGGTCATGGGGTTTCTCAGATTTCGCTTGAGACCGGTAAGCATTCGCCTCGATAGTAGTTGTGTCTCCTTCATTGCGTATTTTTATATTCTGAATATATCCCTCCACTGCATACTGTAACCCCTTGTGCCTCGATCTGGAGGATATCGCGGAGGTATTGCTCCAAAAAAGGGTCACTGACACGCACGGGTATACCTCTTCCCGTCATGGCAATCTGTCGCGCTGGTCGTGTTTGACCATTTGTTTGACGGGCGTAGTAACAATAACTAGGGGGCGTGGCTTTTGCGAACGGTCAATTAAGGCTCGAACAGGACGTTTCTGAATGGTTGGTTAACGTAATGTCACTTTGATCTATCTTTGTATGCAGGGCCTGAAGTTAACTTTTTTGGCCACCAGCCACTGTGGCAGGTGGATATCAAAATTCACCTGCCACAGAGACTTTATACCAGCCTTTTTTTTTTTTTTTGCCTCATAGCCTAAAGGTGAAAAACGGGAATTTCACAATATTGTTCTTTAACTTGTACACATTTAACTGCTGTCAAGTTATTAACGAAATCAATATAAGTAATAATAACTTAGAATATACATTTTTAAAAAATCTTTTTATTCATTGATTTTGACACACACACGCACAACAGATCTATAGACCTACCGCAGCTCGTATGCAAACAAATCACCCGCGGCTGTGTTGATGGCTGATTTAGTCACGTAGACAGCTAGGTCCTGACAGCTTTTAGTTACAGCGTTCAGGAACCGTTAAGCAGAACTAAATTAATATTATTACTGGTAAAGTTACCGGGTACCGGACATTTTCTCACCGGTTCCCAACTCCCAACATGTACTACAGTTGCACACGCACACATCTGTGCAACTGTCATTGTTCTGGAGCCTACGTCAGCGTTACATTATCTCATTCCATCTCACCAACAGTTTAATACTCGCACATCCAAACGTAGTCAGAAAAGGGCCTCATCTTCTTTCTGATCGCATGAACGTTATGAAACAACAGTCGCTGTCATAAATCAGCCGCTCACGAACCTTGCCGTTGTCGCCAATTGACCACTTTGTATTAAAATGTCTTCTTTTACTTTTCTTTGACTCATCCTCATCTTTTTGTTGGTTGTTTGTTTCAGCTGGCCTTTTTACCCCAGTAATGTGCCGCCACATTATAGCTAAGGTCCAACGCAATGAAAATGAACACGTAAAAAAAAAAACCTAATGAATCACTCAATTCTCATTGGCTACCTGCCAATGTGGCAGGTAGATTGACAGTGTTACCCGCCAATAGCAAAATTCACCCGCATTTGGCAGGTGGTCGGGTGTTAATTTCAGGCCCTGTTTGTATGTACTGGCAGGGTAGAGTAGTGAGATACGAACGCTATGTGTTTACTGATGTATAGGTTAGTTCCCTTTCGAGGGAACTCGAACTGCGTCGACTACGACACTTTGGGGAACGCCCTTAGCGTAACGGATCTGAAGTATGAATGAAACTAATCCAATCCTGATTGGTGCTGCGTCATGACGTAACATGTGACGGCATACACAGAAGCTACAAAGGGACGCCGGCACACAACAGAGTTAGCTTTTTGCTCTACAGCAAGCGCTCTGTGTCAAACTGTATGTCCTATTTGGTGTTGTTTGTCCCATAATAATTGTCCTAAATTGCAATATAGAATCTAGTGGCTCGGATATCGCGTTTGCAGAGGCAGCGTGTAGATTACGGGTCTACTCAGCAAGATTCTGTGACTGGGATCTCGCGTTTGCAAAGGCAGGGCGTAGATTTAAGGTCTGCATTGCAATACAGAATCTATAGTGGCTCGGATCTCGCGTTTGCCGAGGCAGCGCGTAGATTATGGGTCTACTTTGCAATAAAGATTCTGTGACTGGGATCTCGCGTTTGCCGAGGCAGCGTGTAGATTTAAGGTCTGCATTGCAATACAGAATCTATAGTGACTCGGATCTCGCGTTTGTCGATGCAGCGCGTAGATTACGGGTCTACTTTGCAATAAAGATTCTGTGACTGGGATCTCGCATTTGCCGAGGCAGCGCGTAGATTGGGTCACTCTGCAATAAAGATGCGGGTGCGAGGCATGCACCCACAGTCAGCTCCTGAGGGTGCTGGCTGTGTTCATTGACAAATATCTCTACACATACTTTCTTCTAACGAGAGATGAAAGCCAAATATATTGTGAATGACTTGAATCTCGCATTTGCCGAGGCAGCGCGTAGATTACGGGTCTACAGTGAAAGTGACACACGATCTGTGAAATACTACTGTTTGAGTGCGAGGCATTCACAGTCAGCTCCTGAGGGTGCTGGCAGTGTTCATTGAGAAATATATCGACGCGTAGGCCTACATAAACCGGTGCTGTCGGATGTTTCAGCCTCGCACCTGTTGACTTTCTTCTCGAGGGATGAAAGCCAAATATATTGTAACGGCTCGATTCTCGCGTTTGCCGAGGCAGCGTGTAGATTACGAGACTGTAAATAATATTAAAACAGTATTGTTTGGTGATTACGGCTGCATTTAATTCTATGAAATTAAAATGAGGAATTAAAATGATGAGCAGCGAACGTCGAAAATCGTTTAAAATTTTTCCCTGCCGGTCCTCCGCTTCAGGGTATCGAAAATAAGACGAAAATAGGGCTGTCCCCCCCGTGGAGGGATGAGCGAGAATCGCTTCTCCGCGGAGCCCTCAGGATCGCTTCAGGGGATCGAGAACAAATCTTGAACGATACCCGAAGCCAGTCTCGAGAGGCTGGTTCCCTTGGGGTACAGACTGCAGTTCAGTTTCCACCCACCAAGGTTCAACGGGGTGGTCTGGACTGTAGTCGACCCAAAGCAGGGTCGGGTATTGGAACAAGAAGTAAACTCCCTGCTGGTAAAGGAGGCTATAGAGCGTATTCCTCCGCCAGACAGTGAGTCCGGGTTACAGCCGCTACTTCATAGTTTCCAAGAAGGATGGGGGGTTGCGTCCAATAATAGATCTTAGGCACTTAAATCGGTCTCTGAGGAGGTTCAGGGTTAAGATGCTCACCATCGTGAATCAAATTCAATCCGAGGATTGGTTTGTCTCGATAGATCTGAAGGACGCATACTTCCACATATCCATCCTTCTATCTCAGAGGAAGTTCCTGAGGTTCGCTTTGCACATGAGGGCCCTGCAGTGGTGGTTGAAATCAAGGGGTTCTCCCCAAAGAGGATCCCATTCCGCATGATCAGGGTTACGTGCAGATGCCTTCGTTCCCTATCTATGTGGAAGAAAGCTTGGTTTTTGTCCCAAGGCCCCGTGCTGGGAGCGTCATGTCGCTGGAAATCCGTCTCGACAGACACCTCCCTCACGGGCTGGGGCGCGGTCAGGTAGGGCTCTGAGGAGCTTCCTCCCAGACCTCAGGGGTCACCATGCAGACAATGTGCCGGTGGTCTGCTTCTTGATTCATCATGGGGTTCTGAGATTGCACCCTCTATCTAAATTGGCGCATCAGATCCTCCTGTGGTCCCAGGGGAAACTGTTATCTCTCAGAGCAATGCACGTCCCAGGGGACCAGAATCAGAGAGTAGACATCCTGTCAAGGCAGGGGCTGAGGCCCAGGGAATGGAGACTTTACACCGAGGTGGTGAAGTCGATATGAGTGAGGTCCGGCCCAGTGGAAGTGGATTTGTTCGCGTCTCGAGGAACGCCCCACTGTCCACTGTGGTATTCTCTCAGTCATCCAGACCCATTGGGTTTGGATGCCATGGTACAGACATGGCTGAGGCTACGCCTGTACGCCTTTCCCCCGATTGCTCTGCTCCCGGGAGTTCTGGAGAGGGTCCGTCGAGACGGGATCAGCCTACTTCTAGTAGCCCCGTACTGGCCGACCTGAGTATGGTTTTCAGACATCATAGCACTTCTGGCAGGAGGGACCTGCTTCCACAGGCCGGGGGCTCAATATTAACCACCCTCGACCAGACCTGTGGAAGCTTTGGACCTGGCCCCTGAGGGGGCTCAGTACCTAGAGGCTGGCCTGTCGGCTGGAGTGGTTGAAACCAAACTCAGTTCCAGAGCTCCTTCCACGAGGACATTGTACGGCCTAAAGTGAAAAGTGTTTCCACTTGGTGTAGAGAGCGTGAGGTGGAACCAGTTAACTGCCCGGTTGGCTTCAGTGCTGGAGCTCCTCCAAGATCGCTTCTTGGCTGGTCTTACCACGTCCACTCTCAAGGTGTACGTGGCTGCCATTGCGGCTTTCCACGCTCCTCTGGGTGATGGGCCTCTGGGGAGACATCAGCTGGTCGTACGTTTCCTCTGTGGGGCTCGGAGGATGAGACCTGCGGCTCGTACCAGAGTTCCCACATGGGACCTGGAAGTGGTTCTCGAAGGGCTGGTCGAGGCCTCCTTCGAACCTCTGAAGTTGGCTGAGGCCAAGAACCTTCCCTCAAGGTAGCTTTTTTATTAGCTATTACTTCTCTGAGGAGAGTAGGAGACCTTCAGACGCTCTCTTTATCTCATGGGTGCCTAAAGTTTGCTCCAGGCAACATTAAGGCTATTTTGCATCCCAGGCCGGGTTATGTGCCTAAAGTGCCATCTAATGTGGCATGGCCTACGGTTCTGCAGGCTTTCATCCTCCACCTCACGTGACGGCGGATGAAGAAAGACTTAATTTGCTCTGCCCTGTCAGAGCTCTCAAGATATATGTCCAGAGGTCTTCTTCATGGCGGAAGTCAGTTCAGTTGCTGGTGTGCTTCGGGTCGCCCAAGAAGGGGCTTCCCGCATCCGAACAGACCATCAGTAACTGGGTCGTTCAGGCTATCTCTATGGCCTATCAGGTGGGCAGCTTGCCTTCACCTTTGGCCGTGAGGGCTCATTCAACCAGAGGCATGGCGTCCTCTAGAGCCCTCCTTTCAGGGGGCCCGATCCAAGAAGTGTGCGATGCAGCAGGATGGGCCACCCCTCATACTTTTATCAGATTCTATAGCCTGGACATTTCTTCTACGCCAGGCACTCTAGTGCTCTCGTCCTAAGTGTGCCTGTGCGCAGCTTCACACTGGGACAGGAAGGGCTCGTTGTGGCATAGTGGGTACTCGTTCCCCAAAGTGTCGTAGTCGACGCAGTTCGAGTTCCCTCGAAAGGAAACGTCTCGGGTTACGACTGTAACCCTTGTTCCCTGAGAAGGGAACGAGACACTGCGTCCCTCCGCCACGCCTTCCCCTGCCTGGAAGCGACTTGCTTCATCGCATAAGCTAACTCTGTTGTGTGCGGGCATCCCTTTGTAGCTTCCGTGTATGCCGTCACATGTTACGTCATGACGCAGCACTAATCAGGATTGGATTAGTTTCATTCATACTTCAGATGCATTACGCTAAGGGCATTCCCCAAAGTGTCGTAGTCGACGCAGTGTCTCGTTCCCTTCTCAGGGAACAAGGGTTACAGTCGTAACCCGAGACGTTCGTTGACAGATTGATGTTACAGTCAATGGTCAACTTTTTTTTGCGATTTGCATTGATTAATATAAAGGTTAATATAACTTTACACTCACTTCTTCTAGAGGTGCAGCAAGAACATGAATAATTGGTACCGATTCTTTTTTTCAGGAGCAGCTTCTTAGCAAAACCAGCTTTATACTGATTCTCGTTTATAAAGCAGTCTGGTGAGAAAATTTCATGTTCGTGGGGAATATTCCCTTCGAAAACAAAACTCAGCCACTGCGTCTTCAGTGGTTCGGATTTAGGAACATCAAAATGACTGCTGTGTTCGTTATTACACCCAAGAACAGAACACCACAATCGCTTAGACGCCATTCTGCTCCAGCTTATCAACAATAGCGGACTATGATGACAGCTCGCTCAGGGTGGGTCTGTGTTGAAACGCTGCTGTCAATCAACAATCGTGGGAAGGGCGTACGATTTATTGACATCACAAAATCGAACGGCTCAATTTGAGACAGGGGAAAACATATAAGGAGATTAAAACAAAAACATTGGATGGATTTTTATCATTATATGATGGTTGTGTACAGGCACTGCCAACACACATTTCAGTACAATCAACTTGTAAAAGTGCATGTACCATTATATGACCCCTTTAAATAGAGATTGTGTATTTGAGTTGTGTATGTGGTTGTGTATATGAATCACACAATGAAGGAGAATCAAAATAAATAATTCTTTATTAACAAATACTCAGGAGAACATGGAGAAAAACAACACATATAACACAAACGAGAACGGACAAAGAACTAAGGAGAACTCAGGACTTAAAAACATGGAACAAAAAAAGGAACGAATTAAGAAACAGCTGAACAGTAAGACCAATCAAGGAGACTGAGAACTCAGGCAGGCAGGGAACCGAAACAAAGCAAACAAGACTCAAACTGAACATAACAGAATGTTTTACCTTCCCTCTCTTCTTTGTTTTTCTCCTTCTGTCTTTAAAAGGAAAGTATTTAGCCAGTCTTTCAGAAATTATGGTTCACGAAGCCAACAACCTTCTTCAGTAAAACAAAAGTCTTAATACCTCAACCTAATAGAGTATACGTTGGCTTCTCTGAATAAACAGCGAATAAGTCAGTCAATCTATATGCACCTCCTTATTTGAGATTAGCTTCAGATCATCCTTAAACCAATGAAGCAGAATTCATTTTAGACTTCTCAGCTTACCGATTCACCATACAACAGTATCAAGAGTTGTAAACGACAGCTTTCATTCTGACTTGCCTCCTCAGGTTTAGCCTCCTTCTCCTACATTCAACCCTTAATCGTTTTAAGCGTATCAGCAAAGTGGAACAACTTAACCCTGCTGAGCACCAGGGTGTCCTGTTCAGGTCAGGGTCAAACAGCAAGGCTTTGGGATGTAATCAGGGCTGATCTGGGATAGAAGGCTGATCCATCTGTTTATTGTCTTTAGCACCTACTTCCCCTGGTTATCTCGATACAGACACAGATGCATATGTTTTTTTTAGTAGTAGAAAAAGGTGAAAAGGTTACCTAATCTACATTGTATGTGTCTAAGGTTTGAATTTTAGATGGTTGGCAAGTCTAAATTGATATGGTAGGTTATAGGGTTTTTCCAAAAATGTATGTAAATGCTACAGCCAGTTTATATAAATAGGTTACTCAAATTATCTTAAAAATAAGCTCAATCTTATTTTCATTACATAAATGAGCATTATGGCACAATTTTGAGAAGAGCACTGCAAAAAGTACAAAAAAACTGGATGAGAAAATCTATAGAACAAAATTAAACCAAGGCAAATATTACAAAATATGACATTAAAAAGTGTAAGTCACTCAATTTCTATACACACACACTCACTCTCACTCTCACTCTGGGTATACACACACACACACACACACACACACACACATATTCATATATATATATATATATATATATATATATATATATAACATTTACTTTCTTAATTTGACGTTATAATTGTTTTCTGAGATTGTTTAATCTATCTATATATATATATATATATATATATTTACTTTCTTAATTTGACGTTATAATTGTTTTCTGAGATTGTTTAATCTATATATATATATATACAGTATATTCTAACTGAAGTTATTATAGTACATTTATCTGCCTCTTGATATTTTTGAGAATTGGTGTTTTGAGGTTTAGGAAAGGGCTTTATGTAACTAGATAATAGTAAAATGGAAATATCTCAATTGCAAGCATGTCTTTATATGTCAAGGGAGGCTCATCTGCAACTAAATCGCTTCATTTATCCTCCCCCACTTTCAAGGCACAATGTTAGATCTGATCTGATTACAGCATTTTGATAGTCAGAAACTTTAATAAAACAACAAATATGATTAGCAATGTAGAATTATTGCACAGTAGTAATATGCATCGGCAGAGTGTGCTTGATACCATCATGTACAATTAACAACCGAGAGTTAATCCTAAAGGCTAATCCGGTGGTTTCAACTAATCCAACATCAGATCAAAGAGTAACAAGGAGGCTTTAATGAGACGGTTTCAAACTTCTTTTAGTGGATACTTCCTTTTTTACTGACCTTTAGCAGGGCTCACATAGCCTGATCCTTCATCCTTGTAAGATAATCATCAGAACTGATCAGAGGAAGCGCTAATGTTTAACTGTTCATTCCCTGCTCAAGTGATTGCTTAAATATGAAAAGATCCTTTCTGAGGATCAGCATTACCTGAGACATCGAGCATGTCTGTCCACTATATAGTCATCTATTAAAATGTGTTTGGATGGATGAGAGAGTGGATGTTTGTGCGTAAAGAGAAGGGCAGCAAAAATATTGTATACACTCACCAGCCATTTTATTTGGTATATCTTGCTATTACTCCACGTTGGGTCTTTTTTTGCTTTCAGAACTGCCTTAACTCTTTGTGGCATAAATTCAACAAGGTGCTGGAAACATTCCTCAGAGATTTTGGTCCATATAGCATTAGTCAAAGTTTATTTATAAAGCACTTTTTAAAAACAGCAAGTGTTTATTAAAGTGCTGTAGACACATATCACATAACAATGATACAAACAGTCAACAGAACAGAAGAAAACAATATACTATAAAAAAGCAACTCTCACATAGTGTCAAATGCCAGACTATAAAAATAAGTTTTTAGGCTAGATTTGAAAAACAGCAAGTGTTTGAGCCTGTCTGATCTAGAGGGGCAAACTATTCCAGAGCTTCGGGGCTGCCACTGCAAATGCTAGGTCACCCCTGCTCTTCAACTATATCCATGGAACAACTAAAAGCAAATGGTCAGCAGACCTAAGTGCTCTTAGTGGAGCATACAGCTTGATCAGGTCAGAAAGATATTTAGGTGCTAAACCATTAAGAGATTTAAAAACAAACACCACAATCTTAAAATTAATCCTGAAATGAACAGGTAACCAGTGAAGAGAGGCGAGAACAAGGGGTAATGTATTCCCGCTTTCGTGTACCCGTCAAGAGGCGAGCTGCCACATTCTGGACCATCTGCAGTCTGGAGAGAGCGGCCTGACTAATACCTATATAGAGGCCATTACAATAATCCAGACGAGTTGAAATAAAAATATGAACAAGTCTTTGGAAGTCTTTAAAGGACAGGAAAGATCACACAGTTACACAGTTACTCAGTTACTCATTACACAGTTGCTGCAGATTTGTCGGCTGCACATCCATTATGTGGATTTCCTGTTCCACCACATCCCAAAGGTGCTCTATTGGATTGAGATCTGGTGACTGTGGGGGCCATTTTAGTTTAGTGAACTCATCGTCATGTTCAAGAAACCAGTTTGAGATTATTTGAGCTTTGTTAGATAGTGTTATTCCAACGCATTCTCATCTTTTGGCGTCATATAGGTGACGCCGTATGACATTTCATCGAAATCTTACGCACATGGCATCCTTTAGCGTCAATATAACACGCACTGTTATGGGTAGGTTTAGGTCTGGGGTAGGGTACGGTTATGACGCCTTGGGATCTGTGTCTCATATTCACGCTAAACGATGCCATGTGCGTTGGATTTAGACGAGCGTCACCTGTATGACAAATGGACAAATGGAAACAAGAACTATCAACCTGTGAACAAACAAGTGTATTCTATGACAAAAATAGTTTTAGTAACTCTGTATGCATTTTTTAATAATGTTTAAATGCTGTAATTAATATGTGAATTTGATTATCCTTATCCTTGCGAATACCGTCAAGATTAATCTTTGGTGCCGTGCACTTGCTGCGAGAGCCCGCCCACATGCTGTTCTGATTGGCTGTGGTTTTAGATTGATTTTGTTGCATCTCGTCACGTCTGGTGTGTACAAATAAACAAAACATAACATAAAGAGTCCAGGCCTGGTGCTCTCTCCTCCTTCACTTTCGTCGCTTCTTTTATGCTTTCAAAGCTCTTCCGTTAGAGATATGAGACCGGTGCAGCGCTCATCATCAATCACACCACCGGCCTTACGCCGTTGTCTCACCGCTCTCGGCCCCGTCCTGCTTGCCACATATATAAAGTAACTTGGCACATAATTCCCTTCCCCTTTATTTTCTTAATGTTTAAACCGTGTGGGTAGACAGGAACAGGAACAGTCAGCGTTGTTCCACTCAATGTTGACTGCTTCAAACAATCCGTGAGTAGTTGGAAAATCTCTCCAAGTTCGTTTGAGTTTAATATGAGACAAAATATTCACTATAGACTATAGGGTTCAAATCTGGACTGGTCAAAACATGAGCCTAAAGAAATTGTTCTCTGGCCACTTCTTGGTTGTCTTTGCAATTTGGTCAGGAACATTGTCTTGTTGAAAAATAACATCTGATCATTCCTCTTTAGATAACGTACTCGGTTACTAACGTAACCTCGGTTCCCTTTCGAAGGGAACTCAACAATACGTCATCGACGTTATGGGGAACGCCTCAGGCGTGACAGGTGTCTGAAATCACTATCAAATCACGTCAATCACATTGACCGGCGACAGCCCGTGAATCATTAGCGTGAATGATTAACGTGCGACCTGGAAGTATATAAGGGCGCCTTGCAAACATGACAAATCATCTCATCGTCTTCAGGGACTGTTTTGTATGAAACGCTACTCAAGTTACAAGCAAAAGGTAAGATGAAACGCACAGCAAAAGCAGATTGTTTTCGTAAGTGTGCCGACCCGTGTCCGAGATTTCTGACACCGGCTGACACACACGAGCTGTGCGTTTTTTGTCTGGGAGAAGAGCACGCACGGGAGGTTCTCGAGGGAACCCTCTGTGCGAATTGCGAGCGTTTTTCTCTTAAAACGCTCCGCTCTCGTCTGGCCCTCTTCTAGAGTGAAGGGGGCTCAGCATCTGTTCCTCATGGTGCAGGTCCCGCTCGTGCTGAGGCCGAGCGGCGACTTACATCATGGGGTTCTCAGATGGAGCTCGTTGATCGCCTTGAGAGGGCTGTAAACCTCTCAGATGATTCAACGGCTGACGAGGGCGAGGTGCAGGTCGATGAGGAAGATTTTTCACCGATTGTGCCTGCAGCTGAGGCTCTTCAGGACGCGCAGGAGATGGTTGAGGAGGTTTATGATCAGGAAGATCCTGAACCTCTTCAGCCATCCTCCCCGTGTATGCTGAGCTGGTGGAGGTTATGGAGCGTGCTGCTGGCAGGCTGCGGTTGCCTTGGCAGCGGGCTAGAGGAGGGACCGCTCGCGGAAGGCTCGATGATCGGTTTCTCCCCGGCCGTACACCACCAGCTCGGGTGAGCCTTCCATTCCTTCCTGATCTGCACATGGAGATCGAGAAGGCATGGAAGAACCCATACTCTGCCCGTATTCACCAACATCAGCGGGCCAGTTTCGCTGATGTTGAGGGGATCAGAGAGCATGGGTACGTGTCAATGCCGCCCATTGACGAGACGTTTGCGAACTTTCTCGTGTCTGGGCGGGCAGCGACACTGAAAGCTCCAACCCTGCCATCCAAGCCGCTGAAAACATCGGCTCGTTTGAATGGCAGAGCATACACGGCAGCAGGTCAGGCCGGTGCTGCACTCCATACCATGGCAGTGTTGCAGGCGTACCAGGCCGACCTGCTGGGGGATCTCGACCAGGGGGCAGGGATGTCCCCTGAGGCGGTGGCTGAGCTGCGCCGCACCACAGATCTGGCTCTCCGGGCTACCAAGCAAACCGCTGCCGCGATCGGTCGGTCGATGGCGGCGATGGTGGCCACGGAGAGGCATCTGTGGTTAAACCTAGCTGACATCGGGGAGAAAGAAAAGACCTTTCTCCTCGATTCGCCAGTTTCGCCTTCCGAACTCTTTGGCACCTCTGTAGAAGAGGTGGTGGGGAAGTTCAGGGAGGCGAAGGCGCGCTCAGCAGCATTTAGGACATGTATACCGCTGAGATCCGCGTCCGCACCCAGGCAGGCGGGAGAGCCTGGCCCTTCACGGTCTGAGGACCGTAGGCAGGGCCAGCGAGCCAGTGTCGCCTCTCGTGCGCCCCCTCCCTCGAGGAGCAGGTCGCAGAGGAGGCGTGACTCCCGCAACAGAAGAGATTTGAGGGAGGTTATCCAGTACAAACGCTCACAGCGTCGGTAGTGGATAACCTCCCCGGAGGGTCACGAAATCTGCCCTCTCTCTTCTGACCCCCAGGCGTTCATTACATCAGGCCTGGGGATGGGCCTATGATGAGAACTATGTTCTGATGGCCCACCTGGGCCTGGTTGGTGGAAACGCTCCTTTCAGGCATGTAAAGTGGCGGTTCCCAGGTTCGTAAAGAACTGTCTGGCGAATCTTCGCCTTGCACGCCGCAGGTGAGCTGCTGGTCTTCTCAAAGAGTATTTTTTGTGATTAAAAATAACATATTTCTCTTTACAGACCTCGTTCCCTGTATAGAGTTACGGGGCCATGTCAAGGTAATAAGGTAAGAGAACTTTATTGGATTATCAGGGCCCTGAAGTTCCCCGGTAGGTGGCCAGAACGATAACTATGTTAGCCTTCGGGCTGTTAGCCACCTCAGGGTAGAGTAGTTGGTCTCTCTCTTAAAAATTTTTATTTAGAGTGTTGACTGATGCTAGAGCTTCAGATAGATCTTAAGTCCGGCCCACGGGACCGTTTGACTTTCCTGAGTATTTCACCCTTTGAGCTCTGTTTGGGTTTCATTAGGCTGAGCGATTCCGCAGCCTTTTGTATCGAATAATACAGATTTTATTCCTTATTAGGCTGTGGCTCCTCTGAGCCCTCAGATAGATCTATGCTTACAGGTTGGCCCTCACTCTGTAGCTGGCTTAGGCTGTGCCAGGGATATTAGAGGTGTTCTGCTAAAATTAGCATTTCTTCCTCTGACCCTTCACTTTGTGAATGTAGGTTTTTGGCATCCCTGTATAATCAGCCTCCTCCCATGGGAGTCGTTAGGCCAAGGCCCGCCCCCTTCTCTGCATTCCGGGGTGACTAGAGTAATGCAGCGTGGTGCAGAGGATGGTTTATAAGGATACGGTAGGCCTCAGTTAGGCCTCCGTGGTATATAAGTCCTTTTGAGCAGGGTTAGGCCGTCTTTCGCTTCACGAAGAAGACTGAGTCTCCTGCCCGACCCTGCCGTGCAGAACTGGCCTACGGATTTAGGCCGCCAGTATGGGCTTCACTTACCTCGCTGAGCTACTGCTCGAGCGCCGGGTTGTAGGTGGGTGGCTTTCATTCAAGCCCCACTCCCCTAGGTTGGGCACAGATACATTTCTGTCACCCCTAGAGCCGCTGGCAGGCCCCACCCCCTGGTAACCTCAGGGTTAGGTGTGAGTATTCCCCTGTGATTCAGGGTAGGTCTGAGTACTTCACTCCCAGTTCTGTTTATCCTACCTCGCACCACTATGGCTCGGGTCGAGTATGAGGTAAGCCTTCACTTCTTCTTTGGTCGAAGTACGCTCCCCTGTAGCCAGAGCATTGCCATGAGCTGACGGCCATGCATAGATGGTAGGCCCCTGACTAATTGGGACTAACAGAGTGGCGTATGTTGTACTCCCCTTGTTTTTTAGGGTGCTAAGCTCTCTTGCTGAGTACACTGCCATGGGCAATGTGATTAGGCACCAGGATGCTGTAGGCGCTGTGTAAACAGCTTATCTGCCAACGAAGGCTGCGCCATTAGGTAGTAGGCCTCAGCAGGCCTCCTTGTATGAGCAGCCCCCAAGAGGGCGCTATAGGCTACTTCTCAAGAGAATTGTTTGGCCTTGGTGGTTCGGGCAGTTGACTCAAAGGTGGGTAGTAGGCCTTAAACAGCCCTCCTCGGAGGTGAGTCCCAACGTTGTGGGACATACTTTATAGCTGCTGCAGGTAGCTAGCCGTACTAGGCCTCCTGTGGGTGGGCCCAATAGTTACGTTGGTGTAGTATGGTTCCCAACAGTGTTCCTTTGTAGGAATTGACTTGTTATTAGCTGGTAGGCCCAACCGGGCCTCCCTGATAGGCGAGTCCCCAGCTGGTTGGCCTTAACAGGCCGCCTTGGAACTGTCACCCGAACTCAGCTACCAGTTGCTATCAGGTAGTAGGCCACTCAGGCCTCCCTGAAGGTGATTTCCCATTTAACCCTCTGGGGTCCAAGGTGTTTTTGGGGTCCTTGAGATGTTTTGACATACTCTGACATTTGTGCTTTTTTCAGTTGCTTATAAACATATTACTGGCAAAGGTGTAATTACACTCTATTTAGCACACACAGGGCTACCATAATGTGTTACCAACATGTATGTACATTTTTGTATTTTTGAGAGAATATTGTTTATGCGTGGTTATTGAAAAAACTAAAACTTAAAGTTTCTGAAATAAGGCCACAAAACACATACTAAATATCGGTCCACAAGACTTTTGACTAATGGATGTTGTCGCCTAGAGTTTTTTCTTCAAAATGATCTGAAAATCATCCTGCCTTATCATTCACATAAAACAATAGATTGGTTTAAATTTAAAAATGACACTTTTTGTTTGGAAAGGCAATATGCGCAGGGGTGTGACCTGCTGTGATTCACACCTGAGAAGACAATGGGCCCGCATAATGAGCGCATAATGGGGCTGCATACTAATGACCCTTTCATTCAGGTGTGTCACTGAGCCACAAGAATGCAATGACAATATATATATATATATATATATATATATATATATATATATATATACATATATATATATGCCTATATAATACAAAATTGGTTCACAGTTCCAATTATTTATTTATTTTTCAAATTGTGCTTGCAAATTGTATAATATCAAATGTAAAAATTTCTAGTGCAGTTAATTATCATACTGTTTTTACAGAAAGTTTGGGAATGTATCCCAAATGTGTCACTAATAAAACACAATACAAATAATTTAAAGAGGAGGCTTATATTGAGCTTTTAAGATTTACCTAAGATTTATTTATATGTAGCCTACATATATTTTTGCTATTTTAATAAAAAGGTTACAATTACAACAACAATTAAAATTTTAACTATATTTCAAATGTAATCTTTCTTTGTATTATATACTAAAGTATACATTTTATCATACATATTTCACAGTTGCGGATTAATTAGTTTGAATATAGCTTACAATCGAACAAACACTATAATAACATCTTAGCAAACAAGCTTATTTGATGTGGCAGTATTTTACAGTAAAAACGACATCTTGTCTTTCATATGTAACATATCGTTTTTATGATTAGGACATATAAATGTTAATTTGCAGTTTAATACGTTGCTTATACAAAAATATTTTATTTCAACATATTTCAGTCGATTTTTACTCATCTCAGTATTGGAATATAGTTAGGTAAAAGCTGTTCATTCATTCACACACAAAAACGCGATTCAAACAGTCTTTTTGTTTACAGACACTATTCCATATCGCGATTAGCACAAAGCACTTGAAAATAAAGAATGTACCTATTTCCTCGGCTGGATCCGTTGCTCCTCCAAATGAAACTACCTGTAGCCTACTTCTGAGCTAATTTTTTCCAGGATTATTATTAAGATAGTACTATTATTCCTCACAGCGTCGTAAATATGAGTCTCTTTCGGTGGTTATCCAGCTGATGTGTGGGCGTGGATCGCCTCAGAGCATTTGTATTTGAATAGAGCGCGCGCTCCGTGGGCGTGGTCAAATTAACTTTAATGAGCTGAGACGAGAACGACTATCATCTCTCTCTTTTCGTACAGATTACATAAAATGAGAAAAAATTTTTTTTATATAAATTACTTCATTTAAAAGAAGATAATTCAGGCTTCATGCCTGTGTGCCTGTATACCTGTTTGACTGAGTATTTGCAGAGTTACAGATGATTTTTCGGACGCGTTTCAGAATGGACTTCACTGACAGAGAGAACGCAGAACGCGCATCATGTTTATTTTTCTCTATTAGGTGAAAAGCACAACACTTTGTTTTTATTATGAGGTTCCACAAAAAAAATACAAACTTAACAGGATCGAATGATGTACAACACTTATATGTAAGATCAAAATTAACAGAGTAATTTGAGTCTCTTTTGCACTGATAAGGAAAAAAGTGAGCTGGTATCGCCGGCGAGACCGCCGACCCCAGAGAGTTAAGATGGTTATCAGGTAGTAGGCCTCACCCGGCCTCCCTGAAGGCGAATCCCCACCTACATTGGCTATCAGGTAGTAGGCCTCACCAGGCCTCCCTGGAGACAAGCCCAAGGACAGACAACTGAACAGCTAGCCTGACTTTCTATCGGGGAGCAGAAAATGCTCCCAAATATTATGCCTGTCCGGTAGTAGGCCTCACCAGGCCTCCCTGAGGGTGAGTTCCCACATGCTGTGATTATCAGGTAGTAGGCTCCTCCAGGCCTCCTTGAATGAGAACGGTCAGGTAGTAGGCCTCACCAGGCCTCTCTGACGGTGAGTTTCCACAGGTTGTGGTTATCAGGTAGTAGGCTCCCCCAGGCCTCCCTGAGTGAGTACGGTCAGGTAGTAGGCCTCACCAGGCCTCCCTGAGGGTCCCCATATACTGTGGTTATCAGGTTGTAGGCGTCTCCAGGCCTCCCTGTGAGTGGTTTCCTAGCGGTGCTGGGTTCAGGAAGCTAGTGGCCTCTTGCTATCATTTCAGCTGGCCTTATCAGGCAGCTGCTGAAGGCGAGCTTGCGCCCTGGCTCGACTAAAGTGTTCATTCTCTGCTACTGGTTCCCTCCCGGAACCTCTTTCCTGCCTACAGCCTGGTTTTCCTACCAGGCGGACCATGTGCTCCCCTCACAGAGGGTCACTATGAGCACGCGGACTCCTGAGTCTGGTCAGGCGGTCGTAGGCCTCTCGTGAGGCCTCCCAGTTAGATGAGCCCTTAGGCCTTCACAGGCCTCCTCAGTGTTTGAAACACAAGCACTGGGTAGATCCATGGATCGAGTAGAGAAACTCTCCTCGCTGGTAAGGGTTGGAAAGCACTTGCTGAGTCATACTCTCCGGGATATCCCGTCTCTGAGGTCCGGGCCGAGTGGTTCACTGCCAGCTTCGCAGTCCCTCGGGTTGGATGCCTTACTTAAGGCAAGTGTCCAGAGGCTCTGTCTTCGGACAGACAGGAAGTGGCCAGACTAAGTGTCTATGCTCTGACGCCAGGTCAGGCCGTCCTGGTGGCACTTCGGGGTGAGTACGTTCCCCTGAATAGTGACTGGGTGGGGTTCCTTCAGGTTCCCTAGCCACATTCTCTAGAAGGGACCCCTTCTAATTGAAGTTGTGGTCCTAGGCCTTTGAGCAGGCCCAGGTAGGCCTTTCATTTAACTATGTTTATGGAGGTTTTCCTGTGAGGCTAATAGCTTGGGCTATGACCGTAGGGAATGCTGTCACTGACAGCCTAGTGTGACCTGACGGTGAGTGGTTCTAGCGTTTCATTTGAAATTGCTGGTTCTGACAGTTGTCATTGCCTTTGGGTATGCACTCCCCTTAGCATGGCGGAGTGGGTATTTCGTTCCCCATAACGTCGATGACGTATTGTTGAGTTCCCTTCGAAAGGGAACGTCTCAGGTTACGAATGTAACCTCTGTTCCCTGAGAACAGGGAACGAGACAATAAGTCTCCCTGCCATGCCTCGGGGCTTGCCTGCCGTACAGTCACTTCAGACGATAAGGTGATTTGTCATGTTTGCAAGGCGCCCTTATATACTTCCAGGTCGCACGTTAATCATTCACGCTAATGATTCACGGGCTGTCGCCGGTCAATGTGATTGACGTGATTTGATAGTGATTTCAGACACCTGTCACGCCTGAGGCGTTCCCGATAACGTCGATGACGTATTGTCTCGTTCCCTGTTCTCAGGGAACAGAGGTTACATTCGTAACCTGAGACGTTCTCTCTAGAAGAGGGAACGAGTACTGCGTAATATCCCAAAGTCCCAAGGGCAGGTGCCCGGGGCTCATATAATGCATAATCACCAGAGACTCACAGAGAGTCTGAGAAGAGAGGCTAGAAGCGTCATTCCCAATAAGTTAGCGTCCTAAGGGAGCTAATCACATTAACAGTGTTCCACACAGTCAGGGTGAAAATGTTCGGCCTGAACTGTGTAACAGTATGGGTCTTACTTTTGCCCATGGAGTAATTTTATCGATCAGCGAGCGGTGCTCAAGCGGTTGTAGTATTCTGAGCCGAAGCAACGGAGCATACTGGGCATCTAGTAGACGGCACTCTAGCCTGCGTGATCGTTTTTAACACTCCTTCCGGGAGATTTGCGGGTACCCGTTGATGGCCCATGCGTGCAGGGACCACAGCTCCGGGCGAGGATGCTAAATCGAGCCCTTGGCCTGAGAGAGGAGGTCTTTCCTCATCGGTATTGGCCATGGGGCAGTGCTTGTCAGCTGCATCAGAACTGGGAACCAAGCCTGTTTTTTCCAGAGCGGAGCCACAAGCAGCACTGAGCATCCGTCTTCCCTGATTCGTTCCAATACCTGAGGCAGGAGCGAGACAGGGGGAAAAGCATAGAGCGGGCAGCGGGGCCAGACGTGGGCCAGCTTATCCCTGCTCTTGGAGAAAAACTTTGGACAGTGAGCGTTTTCTTGGGATGCAAACAGGTCTACCTGCGCTCTGCCGAATGTCTCCCACAGCAGTAGGACCGTCTGCGGGTGCAGAGACCATTCTCCTGCTGGAACATTGTTTCTGGACAGTCTGTCTGGTCCCAAATTCAGGTGACCAGGCACATGTGCTGCTCTCAATGAGCGCAGATTGTGCTGAGCCCAGACCAGGAGGCGTTCCATCAGCCTTTAAAGGTTTCAGGACCTGACGCCACCCAGGCGATTTATGTAGGCCACCACTGACATGTTGTCCGAGCGGACACTCACACTCGAGGAAGTCCCCAGGTTTACACCTGACTGTTACCAGTCGAGTGCTCTCCAAGGTTTCAGAGCTGTGACGCATTTCTGATCGACCTTGAGGCGAAACAGACCGGAAGCCCATGCCCGAGGTGGTACTCGCGCTTTCAGCCATAACTGCAGCGGGCGCATGCGAAGCAGACCCAACTGGAGTACTGATGATGCTGAGGCCATGAGACCCAGCATTTTCTGAAACCTTCTGAGCGGGACTATAGTGCCATAGCGGAAGGATTTCGTGATGCGCTGAATGTTCAATCTGCGCTCTGGCGACAGTCGCGCTGTCATAGACAGCGAGTTCAGTTCTGTGCCCAGAAAAGATATTTTCTGAGTGGGAGACAGCAAACTTTTCGCCCAATTGACTCTGAGACCTAGATTCTCGAGATGTTCGAGTAATATGGTCCTGTGTTCTATGAGCTCTGAGTGTAATCGAGCTAGAACCAGCCAATCGTCCAAGTAGTTCAAAACTCGCATGCCCCGAAGTTTCAGGGGTGCGAGAGCCGCGTCCATGCACATTGTAAATGTACGGGGTGCTAGGGACAGGCCGAACGGTAGGACTTTTTATTGATATGCCTTGCCCTCGAAGGCGAATCTCAAGAATCGCCTGTGACGTGACGCTATTTGTATTTGGAAATACGCGTCGTTCAGATATATTGACATAAAACAGTCCCCTTGGCAAATCTGCGCGAGGATTTTCCTGGTTTTGAGCATTCTGAACTGGCGTTTCACAAACACTTTGTTCAGCTGTCTTAGATCTAGAATTGGTCTGAGACCCCCGTCTTTTTTCGGGTACCAGAAAATATCTGCTGTATAGGCCACCTTCGCTCTGAGCTTGAGATAAAGGCTCTATTGCCCCTTTGCTCAATAGTTTCGCTATTTCGGCTCGAAGTAGATGGGCTACTTCGGTTTTTACCGTAGTTTCGATGCACGCCGTGAAGGGGGGGGACGTCGAGCGAACTGCAGCGAATAGCCTCTTTTTATAATGTTCAGCACCCATTCTGATACCCCGGGAAGCTTTGCCCACACATTTGCATGAATAGCTAAGGGTAGAATGAGATCTGGGCTCTGGCCGCAACGTAGTGGCGACAGGAGAGCTTTGGTGTGCTGTAACGTTAACACTGTGCTTGCAGCGTTTGAGGCGGGGGAGCGCCGGTCGCGGCGGGCAGCCTGGCCGCGCTCGTTTCCCTTTTAGCAGTTTGCTGAGAGAGAGCGAGCGGGGCGTGCCCCGTGGGGCTTAACATGTCTGTGAGTGAATGTGAGCGCGGGACAGCGGGCACATTTACTGCACTGAAAACACCGTCGACCTGAGCTGACTGTATGTGTTGGTTTCGTTTTTACAGAAACCGTGGGACATGCAGTGTGTAGTGTTCGTGGGCACTGGGTTGTGGGCACATTCACTACATTTAATGCACAATCGACATGAGTCGATTTTATTTGTGCGAGCCCTGTACTGTGGCGGGCTGTGTTTGTGTGTAGAAATGAACACTGAGCTGTGGGCATTTTTATTACACTCATAACACCATCGGCCGTGGCCGGAACACCAGAAAATACACTTTTTATGTGATTCAACTGGGTCGCTGTAAAAACGGTGTTTGTGTACAGGCAAGCGGGCCGAGGTACCGGCTTGTTTACTGTAGAATACACTTAAACAGTCGCATTTTCTGGAACTGAACGAGTTAAAAGTTTTGGTGGAAGTCTGGCCGCGGCGAGACCTGAACACCATCGTTTTCCTAGGAGGGCTAGGAAGACTTTGAGGCCTCGGGCTTTATCTCAATCTTCTCAAAGAGCGAGAGTGTGGACTCTGGTCCCGGACTTGACGGCGCTGTGAAGTGGCGGCGGCGGGCGGAGGCTGTGGCTGGGAAATTCGAGCAGACGGCTGTTTTGAGCGACCTGCTGCGGAGCTAGAGCGCTTCGGGAGGAAGTGCTTCACAGCCTGTTACGTCTTCTGAACCTCGGCGAATCTATCTGCGAAATCCTTGACGGATGATCCAAAGAGGCCAGCTGGGGAGATGGGCGCGTCGAGGAACACAGAGCGCTCCGAGTCCGGCATCTCAGATAACGTCTTAGCTCGCCGTCCAGCAGGGAGCGGGCAAAGATGGGACGCTACAGCTTCTTCCACTGGTGGAAGAGATAGGTATCCTCTGTCTTTCGCACCGTCCACCACGGAGAATGCTGCTGAGACAGAGGTGCACACTCTGGCTGAAAAGGGGGCGTTCCAGGACTTCGCGACTTCTTCATGGAGCTCAGGAAGAAAAGGCGCGGGCCTAGAAGGCTTTGGGACGCGGTCCTTTTGCAGGAAACATCCTTCCAGCCGATTGCGCGCGGGCTGCGTGGGCGCCTCCCACTCTAGGCCGAGGCTCGCCACAGCCTGTGAGAGCAGACGCATCAGTTCCGACTCGATGCTGGCCCGTTTCCCTGACGACTCGCGGGCAGAGGGGGGGAGGTCCACAGAGCTCGCCCACTCCTCACTGTCCGACGCCAGGATAGAGCAGCAGGCCTCCTCCACAGATGCAGCTGCCTCGTCATCGTCAATGGCGGAAGCGGCGGCGGATGGCGGCCGTTGTCCGTCGGTGAGCAAACCGAGTGAAGCTGGCGAAGCTGGCAGGAGAACCGGCGAGCTGTCGCGGGTTGGAGAAGGCTCGGGGACCCGTTGAGTACGGCGCTTTTTACGGCGCGGCACTGTAGCGGGTGAAAGTGCAGTCTCGGTGAAGGATGCCAGACGAGTCCTCAGAGTCACCATGGGCAATAGCTCGCAGTGAGGGCAGCCGCCGTCAGCGAGCGCGAGAGCTGCATGATCCTCTCCCAGGCAGGAAACGCAGATGACATGGCAGTCCCCGTTGCTGAGTGTTGCTCGGCACGAGCGGCAGGAAAGAGGCATCTTTAAAAAGACGCTAGCTCTTTTAGAGAGGATAGAGAGAGAGAGAGAGAGAGAGAGTGAGAGAGAGAGAGAATCGCGGCGGCGAACACACACCCTATGCAGAGTAAAAGGATATAACGCCGGAAAGCGTAGCATGTACGGCGACTGAAGGGGGCGAAATGAAGGCCAGCGGCTTCAGATGCAGAGGCTCGTCCCGCAGAAGGCTTTTTCTCAGACGGCGCGGCTTCTTCACTCCGGATGCAGCGATGCGTGAGCTTCGCTGAAGAGACGAAAAATCAGATTATATCAGCCCATCGAGCTATATTTATAGGCCCAGGCCACTCCCGCTTTGGCGGGAGGTGACGTAGTGGGCGTGAAGCACCCCCATTGGATCTGACGTCACCAAGGGCCTCTCTCGATAGGCTGCTGCAGTTGCCGCAGGACAGCCAATAGGCACGCAAGCCGTCTTGCCTATGTCTGCCTGCTGCCGCAATGCGTTTTACATTAATTCAAAATTAAAGTAACACCAAGTAACTTTTCCTCTGCGGTCGCCCTACTGGTTGGAAGCGGAATTGTCCATTAGCGCTGTCGTAATTAATTTAGCCTACCGCAGCCTACACGCACGCGCACGCGCACACTCGCTGTTGAGCCAGCACCGGCTTTGGAATCAACAATGGCCACAGACAAGGTAGAATATGATACATAATTTTATGAAAGACATCACAAACTAAGAAAAACTAAATAATGACAAGTCCAACAGCATGACGGCCAAGTCAGCATCGGTCGGGCACCCCTCCTCCTCCTTAAGCTCACGCCAGCGAGCAAACACTGGCCCAATATTGATCCTTGTCTGGCCTCTTGCTTTATCACTCAGCCTTTTCCTCTTCCGAGTCTCCTCCATCACGTCCGAATTTGAGGAAGTGGTGGGGGAAGTGACATATGCCGTAAAGCAGTCGAATTTTGTAGTTCTTTTTGTGCACGGGTTCCTACCCGAAACCCGAAGTTACATAGTGCCAGTAAAAGCGATACAGACCACGTCAGGCTATGGCAGACATGTCATTTAACTTATTTTAAGTCGATGTACCATCACAAGGGTCTTGGAAATATATTATGAAGGTTGAAAAACTACATAGTGTTACTTTAAGGATAATTTTTGGCTTCAATATCTCGTGGAAAAGATCCCCTAGCGTAAGATGTTATGCAGTACGAGAGAACCTCTTGTAAGAGAACAACTTTTCATTTGTGGGAAGCAAGCCATTCTGCAATATTCTCCTGTACTCCAAAGCATGAAATGACTTTTCACAGTGAATAGCTCACCAATACCAGCAGCTAAAAAGGCTTCCACAATGACACCTCTTCCTCCATGCTTCACAGTGGTAGAGATAGTATTAAATTTCTCAGCAGATTTCCAAAGACACCACTCTGGATCATCACCATGCAACTCACGTTTCATTGAAATTCATCACTCCACACACATACTCCACACACTTCCCATATTCTGCCAAAATCTTTTGTCTTTGATGTTTTTCTAAAACTGCAATGGCTTTTTAAGTAGTCCATTTGCTTAAATTTAGCTAATTTCCTGACCAATAATTTGTGGTTAAGACAATTAAAAGCTTATTGTTTAGCCATTTTGGGTTTGGCCCTTTTTTTGCCCAGGAGTGCATATAACTGATAGATCTAAAAAAAAATAAACAATCAGTTTGGTGCTGTTTTGTTAAGATAGTGTATACTTGGTAACCAAGGAAACAACATTGTGAGTGAAGGGCACATTTGATCTGAAATGAAAAAAAACAACCTTGTGAATAGAACATTTTTATTCTATGTCATTTCCCATTCTGTAAAATTAAAATGTATATAAATGTCACTAGAACCTCAGGATGAAAGGCAAGTTGTGCTATAAGAGGAGGTAGCTGTGCTTGATTTGAAAGATAAGGATTTTTCTTAATCAATATAATCTTACTGATTGTGATAAAATGACCAGATGATGACCATAATGAAGAGAGATAGACTGAGAAGCTTGATAAAAGGGAATTTGAATCCTGTTCACATTCACTGTAAAAATGGAGTGCCAATGATTATTTACGTGATGGAGTAGAAGCAGACATGTTTCCTTTCCTTTGGTTAATCAAACTGAAAAACCTAAAAGTGTGTGGTGTGGCTTATTGGTTAAAGTGATCCAGACTGGTAACCAAGAGGTAAAATCCAAATCCTGTCATTCTTAAGAAACGTAGCCTACAGATGACGTGAACAAGATCCTAAACAGTCATGCTTTCCTAAGTTGGATGCAGCATGCGATAAATAAACAAGTTTTGTTCCCCTTTAGTCTTGGTATCTGCAAAAACATAATCAAAATGAAAGACCTAAAGATGCTCAATAGTGTTTGTAGAGGTCCAGGTCGATCAATCATACCCCACCTCAGTGGTCAGCAGAGCAAATGTGTATATGTTTGTAGATTTGATTCTCTAAATATGCCTGATCTTGCATTGTGAGTTATTTTTCTACTTATTGACCACACAACTATAACAAGCTGACGCAACATCAATCTTGGGGTGGTTCTTTTTTGCTGACCATGTAAAAAGCTTTCTCTCCTGTGGAGGAGGACAGGAGAGAAAAAGCGAGGGGAAAAAGCATTTTGAACTTTTCCATCGATCTGTGTAGGACTGTAAGAGAACAGAGGCGCCACTGAAGCCCACACATCTGGAATGAAGGACTGCGCTTAGATTCTGATGGAGCGTCACAGCCTCTCTCTCTCTCTCTGTGTGTGTGTGTGTGTATGCATTCATGCGTGACTCACAATGGTTTGTTCTTGGTTCAAGTGGTGGGATCACACAAATGACACCTATTCAGAGATGCTTCAGAGACAGGAACATGAAAAATGAACAGAGGGGGCTTTTTAGCTCTGTATAGACAATGTCTTACCATTACAGAGCCCAAAATTTTTTTGATCTTCAAAAGTGTCCATTTTTTTTTCTTTTTTTCTTTTTTTGCAGTGATCCATTATTTCGACTTCATCCAGAACATTTCTCTTTGGTGCATTTTTTAAATATTAATGAAGTTTTTCAAATGCATTTATACTAATAAGGAGACAATATATAAATGTATTAGTTTATACCCAGCTTTACATGTCCATTTAAAAGAACTAAGGGAATTTGCATACATTTGAACAGCTTTATTTCTGGTAGCCCTATATCAGCTAACTGTCATCAGCTAAATGAACAAGCCCCGATCTGTAACCCCTGCCCTTGCCCTGTGTGTGTAACAGGATTATGCCATTTGTTTCTACAATGGTATTCTTAAGCCTGAGGGGAGTGTTTCTCCTGCCATCTGCCATCCAATCAGAAAGAGAGCAGCTGTATAAAAGAGGAGCTGCCCATCAGCTTAAAAGACCCTTCATAGTATTTTAAGTCTTTCATAGTAAACTGTCAAGTGTCAGCTTTTAAATGATACCTTGGTTGTGTGTGTAGTCAGAAGGACTAGTTAGCAACAACCATTTAATTATGGGTATGTCATTTTGCACTCGATTGCCAAAAAGTGTAGCGAGGGGTAAGGGGTTAATGTCCCTCAAAATGTTCCATGGCACCCAGAAACATCAGATTTATAGGATTAATTTAGAACATGGATGTGAAAATGAAATCATTTTAGAATTATTAGAATTAATTAATAATACAGTATACAATATTATTAATTATTTTAATTTACACCACAGTTCGTGGGAAAATCTGCTGAATGGATTTATATGCACATAATGTTTTACAGATCTGTGAGTAGTTAGTTCTGAAAGCAGATTAACCCAAAATATGTAATAAGAACAAATGACCTGACAATATGTACAACATACAACAATATGGACAACATAATAGGAAACACGTGTTTAATCCACTGTAGCTACAATACGTACAAGACTACAATACCTCACTGCACAGGACCTATTATATACTGGTCTCTTATTATTTACATGTCAAGGACTGTACCCTCTAGCAGACGGATGATATTTTGAGATATATATATATATATATATATATATATATATATATATATATTTTTTATTGTTGTTGTAACATACTCAGGGTTGTATTATTTTGTGAAACTGGTCATGGCTGAAGGGTTTTATGGGAAACAATAGCCTTTAAGCTGTGGCTATATCCACAGTAGCAACTATTATCATATTTGCCTCGCATCTTCATCTGTAATTCAATTTAGAGAGAGAGAGAGAGAGAGAGAGAGAGAGAGAGAGAGAGAGAGAGAGAGAGAGAGAGAGAGAGAGAGAGAGAGAGAGAGAGAGAGAGAGGGATCAAAAAAGAAAAGGTTCAAACACATATTGAAATGGTAATAACCCATATTTGGCTGTCATGAAGCATGGATTACCAGCACAACACCAGCGCTCCAAACACTGGGATGGATTAACAGTATTAACACAGCCTGAAACTGAAGCTATTTGTAAAATCAGTCTGTCATTCATTGACTATGAAAACAGAAACATTAGGGCTGAAAAGAATTTACAGTGTCAGTAAATTTCCCTCTCCCACATTTGAAAGCAGATTTTTTTTTTTTTTTTTTTGTGTGTGAAATAAATCCGGAGACTTATTCCATATTCCAGGCGCTCATTGAAATGGCTTGGATCATCAAAAGTAGCTCACTAGCTTACAAGAGTATATAGGACAAAATGTAAATTACATCATCAACTGCGAGTTTTAAGAATGTGGCTAACCCTTCAGTGGAACATTTATATTGGACAGCAGTATTGATGGCTTGAATCTTGGCCCGAGGTTTGACTCTATTGTGACTATTGAATAGTGCTGGCTCGGTGGCAGTTTCACTTGGCATTCACACAATAAAAGGGATTTTTAACTTGTAATTTTAACCTTGAAGGCCTTCATGCCAATACTAACTCGCCTATCGCTAATTACACTTACTGACAGTGATGTAACTACACAATTTCTGCAAAATAACAGTCTGTGCTGCATCTTTTTCAGAGCCTATAGTCCATGCTTTTTCTCGGATTTGGTATTAAGATCAGTCTCAGCGATTTAACAAAAAAAATAAAAAGGTTTTACCAAATGCAACCCAGGCTCATTGAATAAACATGCCTGTAGCGACATTTCTGCTAAATAGTATTACATTGCACCTGTCACTGGAAATGTCCAGTGGCAGGCGTAAAAAGCAAGTTCGGTTTTATCAGAAACAATTGAACATGAATCTGGCATGGTTAAATTATGTTGGTTGTTGTATGTATCGGCAAACTTCGGAAATGAAATGCCCGGTGAGCGGTGCTAAAAAGATTAATAATCTCACATTTTGAAAACAACGTACTACCTACCATAAACCCTACCCTAAACTTGACCGATAGTGTTAACAAAAGCAAACTTTATTAGTGTTAATAAAATCGCATTTACTGAAGCATTCATACCTCTGAGCTCTTTTATATCGACTATTGTTTCACGAGATCACTGCTATGCTGGACCAGGTGAGCTACCTACTGTAGCAAGTTTACTATGTCAGAAAAGCCATACATACGAAGATGATTATGTGATGCAAACATCAAAATGTATTAGCTTACAAATCATTCACTATGATAAATATTTTGAGGTCATAACAGTATTGTGCAAGGAACCGTGCGAAAATATGTCTTTATTAATCAGTAATCTAGTGTAATCATTATTTGTGCAAAAAGGAATAAAAGTTGTGTTTTACTGCCACAAGTGTTAATTTCAACGTGACTCTGCAATGAATGGTACGTTTTTGGAATTTTACTCAAATGTAGGTAGATGCACAATTTTCCAATGAGCCTATTGGTTCACAAAAAGTTTTGGACTCTTTTTATATTTAACAATGCCCACTTGTGATCAGATCACTTGAAACGGATCTTACAAATCTTCACAATGTAACACACACACACACACACACACACACACACACACACACACAGAGAGAGAGTAGTGCATACAATCTACTCTCAAATCGTATTTGCATAATGCTAAACTTTTTTTGCATTGAGATTGTATTTAGGTCACATTCCACAGAGACATCTAGTCATCAGAAAGTAGGATTAGTGGCTGAAAGAATCAGTGAGCCAAAAGAGACACATCATGCACACACACACACCACAGAGAAATCCAAGATTTCATATAGTAATATTAATAGCATTTGTCACAAAGTAAAGAAAAACTTTAAATGGTAAAAAAAAAACAATACTAATTGAGAATGTTCTCGCTGCTCACTCTCATTTCAAATCTCATTTCACTTTTACACAAGCACTTTCTGTAAAGGGTTCCAAAAATAAGTTACAAAGACAATGTTGAGTAACACTTTTTTTCCATGAACAACACAAGTGAGTAAAATCGGTCTTTAATACTCTATTAAAGATTGTAATCTATGAAATGCAGGGTTTGTTTGTATACATTATACTGTCTTTTTTCAAGCATAAAGCGGCGATGTGTTACTGTTGTGGCTATGTCTAGGTGGATATATAGTTTTGAAGTGCTGTTCAGTCAGATTATAATAATAATATGCCACTTGTGGTTGTTGTTGAGTGTGATGAAAAAAGTTTCAGTTATAATAGACAGTAATTTTTCCTCTCATGGTGGTTGCACTTTGAAGAGCATGATTGTACAGGATGACTGTAAACACTTTAATTTATGTATATGTCGTTTTATTTCTTTAGGTTACAAGTAGCATAGTTAAATGCTGAATGTGCAAGAATATTTGCACTGATTGCAGCCACACTGTCAGAAAAATTTGCAAAAATGTTACCTCCAGCTTGTTAATGGGGAAGTACCCTCAAAGGTACATCTTGGTTCCTTATCTGCCTCTAAAAGTTGCATAATAGTATCAGAAACAAGCTGTTCTCTTACGAGAGGTTCTCTCGTATTGCGTAAGCTAGCTTACGCTGCGGGAAAGATTCATCTTTGCTGAGATATTGAAGCCAAAAATTATTTCATAATTTGTATCCATACACAACGCAGTTCCTCTGCGGCAGACCTAGAGCAGGCTAGCTAGCAGCTCATTGGTTTCGTTTAGAGAGAACTGCTTAAGCCTATGGGAGAGCGGGGCTGAACCCGCTTCCAATGAGAGGCGCCCGCGCGCTCATTGCGTCATGGCCCGCCAGAATGGGCGTGGCCATGGTGTATATAACAGTCTCTCCCAGGCTTATATGTTGATTCATTTCATCTTCAGCAAGCTGCACGCTTCTGCTGTCCTGAGAAAAGCCGTCGCCGTCGAGAAGGCATCACTCTAGCGAGCTCCCGGACCCTGAAGAAGCCGGCCGTCTTCGCCACCTTCAGCCGCCCTGCAAGCTAGCGCCATCCGACGACTGTATCCTTCTCTATTATATCTAAAAGAGCCGAGCGTCTTTTTAAAGATGTCTCGTTTTTCCTGCGGCTCTTGCCGCGCTCGTCTCGAGGACGGAGACCGCCATGTCATCTGCGCTCTCTGCCTGGGACTCGAGCACCCAGAACTCGCCCTCGCGGATGGAGGATGCGACTTCTGTGAGAGCCTGCCGTTGTCGTCCCTGCGGGCACGACTTCTGGCAGCAAAATCCGCTCCCGCGCCGCCTTCCTCTTCGCCGCGTAAGAAAAAACGCCGCTCCCAGAGGCCGCCGGAGCCCCCAGCGGAACAATGCGGGCCGCCGCCGCCGCCTCCCGCTTCCCGCTCTCCCTCCCCGCCCCTGCCGGACATACAGTTGCCGCTGAGTGGCCGCTCTGTCGCTTCCGATGACGCCGCGGAGGAGAAGGACTCCTGTTCACTGCTCGCATCAGACAGTGAAGAATGGTCATCTCTCGGATCCACGAGAGAATCGGCGGGGATCCGCGCCGGGATAGAGGAGGAACTAATGCGCCTCCTCTCACAGGCTGTCGAACGCCTCGGTCTCGAGTGGTCTCCTCCACCCGAGCAGGCCCCGAACCGGATGGACGGCAGCTTTTTTCATCGGCGCTCGACCCCCGCGTGCAACCGGGCCGCTCCATTCCTGCCTGAACTTCACGCAGAGCTGACGAAGTCCTGGAATGCCCCGCTCTCGGCTAGAAACCGCTCTGATATATCCGCCTCGCTGCGCTCGGTGGACGGAGCCGCCGAGAAAGGCTACTCAGCCATGCCGCCCGTCGAGGACATGGTCGCCGCACACCTCTGCCCGCCCTCTGCTAGATGGCGCTCTTCCCCCACGCTTCCTTCGAAAGCTTGCAGAGCGACCTCGAGCTTTCATGCTCGCGCCTACGCCGCCGCCGGTCAGGCCGCCGCAGCGCTACATTCGATGTCTGTCCTCCAAGTATTACAGAGCGATATTCTCCGTGAGTGGGCCGAAGGCGGTAGAAACCCCTCCCCCGCTGTCACGGATCTGAGAAGTGCTACGGACCTCGCCCTTCGCGCCACCAAAGCCGCCGCACAAGCTCTGGGGAGATGCATGGCCAGCCTTTGTGTTGCCGAGAGACACTTATGGCTCACGCTCGCCGACATGGGAGATTCTGAGCGCGCCGCGTTTCTTAACGCGCCCCTCTCCCCGACGGGCCTTTTTGGATCTGCTGTCACGGGAATCGTCGATCGCTTTTCTGAGGTCCAGAAAGCTACTCAGGCGATGAATTTGTTTCTGCCCCGCCGCGCTTGCTCTTCCGTGGGCCGCTCTCGCGAGCCTCCTGCCAGAGCTCCACCACAGCGCCCCCCTCCGCAGACTCAAACAGCCCAGCGCAGACAGGGCGGCCGCCCTCGCTCTCGCTCTGACACCCGCCGCAGACCGCCGCCCCCACGAGGCCCGCGACCTAAGATCACGCTGAAGCCTGATCATCAGAAGTCTGCCTAGCAAAGTCAAGAAAACGACGGTGCTCTCCCGCTGTGGCCGGACCGCCGTCAAAGCTTCGCCCTCTGCCAGTCCCCGTTATTTCGCCGACTGCTGTAGTGTTGACCGCCACAAACAAGCCGGTGTTCCAGCCCGCTTGCGAGCGACAAAAAGCCGTTTTTACGGCTACCCAGAGAAATCTCAAAAAGAGAAAATTTGCCAGTTGTGTAGAAAATGTGCCCACAATCATGTGCTCACCCATACACACAAGCATAACATACCCCGTGTCTCTATCAGAGCCCCATCACATGAAACGGGCACAGCCCGCTCTAATATCAGAGAACATAAACACGCCCACGAGCTCGTGCGCGTGTCCCCTCTCTGCTCGCTCTGTTTCACGGCCCATAGACTCCTCTCTGAGTGCAAATCCCGTTGCCACACACATTCAAAGCGCGCCCACACACTGTGTCCAGCCCGCGATGTGCAGCAATCAGGGCGATATAGCCATTCGGCCACTAGCCGCATGCTCCAAAGCGTGGGAAGCCATTCCAGGCATTTCCCCGTGGGTACTAAGCATTATAAAGAACGGCTATCTGCTACAGTTTCGCCACCGCCCGCGGCTCGAATCTACTGTCAGCCCGCTGGCCGCCGGCACGCTCCGCTCAGAAATTGCGACGCTGTTGCAAAAGGGCGCCATAGAGAGAGTCCCACCATCTATGACCGAGTCGGGGTTTTACGGCCGTTATTTTCTGGTTCCCAAGAAAGACGGCGGCCTCAGACCGATTTTAGATCTCAGGTCTTTGAACAAAGTGCTCATGAAGAGACCGTTCAAGATGCTCACTACCAGGAAACTCCTCGCGCAGGTGCGCCAGGGGGACTGCTTCATCTCTCTAGACCTGAAAGACGCCTATTTTCAGATCCAGATAAATCCCCGTCACAGGCCATTCTTACGTTTCGCCTTCGAGGGTCATGTTTATCAATACGCCGTTCTCCCGTTCGGCTTATCTCTGGCGCCCCGCACATTTACGAAGTGCATGGATACGGCGCTCGCCCCCCTGCGGAGCCAGGGGCTGCGCATATTGAATTATCTGGACGACTGGCTGATTTTGGCCCAATCACAGACGGAGCTTCTGTCGCACCGCGCAGTTCTCCTCGGTCATCTGAAAACGCTGGGCCTCTCTGTCAACTGGACAAAGAGCTCCCTTCAACCCAGTCAATCGATTTCCTTTCTAGGAATAGATTTGAACTCGGTCACGATGACGGCTCGCCTGTCTACACAGCGCGCGCGCAGTGTACAGCGACTGGCCGCCTCGTTTCAGATGGGCACCCGCTCACCTCTGAAAACTTTTCAGAGGATGCTGGGTTACATGGCCTCAGCCTCCGCTGTGCTTCAGCTGGGCCTTCTGCACATGCGTCCGCTTCAGCTTTGGTTAAACAGCCGTGTACCCCACCGCGCGTGGAACACGGGCCGCCAGCTGATCAGAGTTACGCAGACATGTCTCACGGCGCTGCAGCCATGGACAGTAGCAGAATGGTTTCGACAGGGCGTCACGATGGGGAACTTTTCTCGCCGAAAAGTCATCTCGACAGATGCATCCAACACGGGTTGGGGTGCAGTCTGCGAGGGCTCACCGGCCTTTGGCCATTGGTCGACACAGGAAAGCCCCTTACACATAAACTGTCTGGAAATGCTTGCGGTCGAGAACGCGCTTTCGCGCTTCCTCCCGCTCATTCGGGGACACCACGTCCTGATCCGTTCGGACAACATGGCTGTGGTCTCCTATCTCAACCGTCAGGGCGGTGTCAGGTCCAGGAATCTCTTCCTACTGACACACCGCATTTTAGTTTGGTCTCAGAGCGACGCATGTGCCGGGCCATCTGAACGACGGTCCAGACATACTGTCCAGGAACCTCATCTCCTCAGGAGAATGGTCACTGAACACACAAACGGTCCAAATACTGTGGCGGCTATTCGGCAGAGCAGAGGTGGACCTCTTCGCGTCAGAAGAGAACGCTCACTGCCCAATATTTTTCTCAAGGAGCGAGGACGCGCTAGCCCAGGAATGGCCTCGCCGCCCGCTCTATGCATTCCCTCCGATCGCTCTGCTACCACAGGTAATTCAGAGGATCAGGGACACACGCCACTCGGTGCTCCTCATAGCCCCGCGTTGGGAGAGTCAGAATTGGGTTCCGGAGCTCACTCAGCTGTCGCAGACAGCCCCGTGGCCCATCCCAGTCAGAGCAGATCTCCTCTCTCAGGCTCGCGGCACGATCTGGCACCCCCATCCACGGCGCTGGGGGCTACATGCATGGGTGATCAACGACTATTCGTTGATTTGCCAGAAGGAGTAAGAAACACTATCATACAGGCTAGAGCACCTTCCACGAGAAGGCTCTATGCGTCTAAATGGTCTGTGTTCTCAAAATGGTGCACCGACAAACATCTGGACCCACGGTCATGCGAGGTGCCGTCTTTGCTCGTTTTCCTTCAAGAGATGCTGGACAAGGGCAGGTCCCCCTCCACTCTCAAGGTTTACGTGGCAGCCGTCGCGGCGTTCTCTGAACCCCGACGCGCTCAGTCCCTGGGCAAAGACGAGTTAGTCATCCGCTTCCTCAGGGGAGCTAAGAGGATGAACCCTCCGCGCCCCCCTTCGGTTCCTATCTGGGATCTTTCTATAGTTCTCGAAGCTATGAAAGCACCCCCGTTCGAACCGCTCGAGTCTGTGGACCTAAAATACCTCTCGCTCAAAACCGTTTTTCTGACGGCTCTGTCCTCAGTAAAACGCGTGGGGGATCTTCACGCGCTCTCATCCAGCGCCGCGTGTCTCGAGTTTGGTCCGAATGATTCTGTTGTCATTCTCAAACCTAGACATGGCTATGTCCCGAAGGCGATTGGTACCCCGTTCAGGGCTCAGATTATTTCCCTATCGGCTCTGCCTTCATCCGATAGTGAGCGCGACGCCAATCTCCTCTGCCCGGTGCGGGCTCTGAGATTGTGCACTACGCGCGCTGCCGCGTTCAGACGCGCTGAGCAGCTTTTCGTGTCGTTTGGGGGGCGCACCAAAGGTCTGGCCGCCTCTAAACAGACACTGTCTAGATGGATAGTAGACGCTATCGCCTCTGCTTACGCATCTAAATGCCTGCCCTGCCCTCTGGGCATCAGGGCGCACTCCACTAGAGGCATGGCCTCATCGTGGGCATGGTCCTGTGGAATTTCCATTCATGACATTTGTGTGGCCGCGGGATGGGCCTCCCCGTCCACTTTTGTCAGATTTTACAACTTGGAAGTTCCCGCCTTGCAGGCAAAATTACTAGCTGTCTAAACGACCAGCTCCCTAAGAAGCTGCATTACTGGGAGTCCCTCACACAACCGGTCGCCCCTTGTGCTCTCCTTAAATGCTTATACTCTTCATGTGCCCGCTCTGCCGGCCTCATACATGCTTATGTATACACTTCATGTGCCCGCTCTGCCGGCCTCATAATACATTCACTCCACGTTAAAATCCCCCGGTATCTCCCTGGGATTCATGAGTGGATTCATAGCGCGCACGGCATTGACCAGGTGTTCCCGCAGCGTAAGCTAGCTTACGCAATACGAGAGAACCTCTCGTAAGAGAACGAATCGGTTACCTAACGTAACCTCGGTTCTCTCTAGAAGAGGGAACGAGTATTGCGTTCCCGGCCGTGCTTGCGCTACTAGCGTTTCGCTTCACGCTGAAATAAATCAACATATAAGCCTGGGAGAGACTGTTATATACACCATGGCCACGCCCATTCTGGCGGGCCATGACGCAATGAGCGCGCGGGCGCCTCTCATTGGAAGCGGGTTCAGCCCCGCTCTCCCATAGGCTTAAGCAGTTCTCTCTGAGCGAACCAATGAGCTGCTAGCTAGCCTGCTCTAGGTCTGCCGCAGAGGAACTGCGTTGTGTATGGATACAAATTATGAAATAATTTTTGGCTTCAATATCTCAGCAAAGATGAATCTTTCCCGCAGCGTAAGCTAGCTTACGCAATACTCGTTCCCTCTTCTAGAGAGAACCGAGGTTACGTTAGGTAACCGATTCGTTTTAGGTTCGATATATTTCGCCTGACATTTGTTTTCCCTAGCCACTGTTCGGGTTTTACAAAGAGATCAATAGCAGGATTAGTTTTAACATTATGTAACCATTGTATATCGACATGAAATATTCGTTCAAAATCACCTACGTGCTGCATAATTTAGCTATATCTGAGAATGCTTTGACGCGTTTGCACAGCGCATGATGAGGGAACGTCTGCCAATTCCACCAACTGCGTTAAACGTAGCCTATAATTTGTATTATTTAAAATTACTTTTCAAATTCCAAAGCGTGTAGAAGGTTCCTATTGGCAATACTGACCTGGTAGCCTTGAGTATAATTAACTTGTTTAAGAAAATGATTTATAAAACATATAAATATCAGTTAAGCCTATGTTTACTTTCTTGACACAGACGAAAATGAAAAGACTATCAGTCAAAGTTCAGCTTTAGGAGGGGAAGAAATAGGCCAGGATAAGGAGACTGAGAGAAAAAGAAAGATGTATGAGGAGAGAGAAGGTATTGACAAAATAATCTAATGACATGGTTTTAAAGCTATTTATTATCCATTTTTTGGGCCTTTAAAAGTCTTAAATTGCACATTTGTAGGTCAGAGAAATCAAAATTTTCTCGGGGGAAAATGCTCCCCCGAACCCCCCTGAGTACCTCACATTTTAATGTCTGTGGGTGGAGCTGTGGATGATTATACCAAAAAGTATTGCTATACCACGATACTCAATAGGTTGTCCCACGGTGAGCCATTTTTCCCTGTTGCACCTACAGAATTTGAGGGTTCCCCCACCTGCCAAATCCCACTTAAACCACTGTATATATATATAATCGTTCTGTCTCTCTCTCATATAAATCTCTGTGCGCGCTGTAATATTCCGCTCCGTTCGCTCTCTGTCTCCTTCTCCACTCTCGCTGTTTGCGTGAAATTGCGTCATATCACTTACTATAATCCCACCCCTTGCAAGGCTACAGAGTCCTCTGATTAGCTAGAATACGCCATGGTAACCTTCCTCTGATTGGGTAAGAAAAATATTCCTCCCAGCGCCAATTTTTCCATTGCGCGTGGAATATTCCTAACAACATCGATTTCATTGGCCTTATATGCAGTGGTATTACGCAACAAGGAAGCGTGTATACCATATACCATTGTTTTCAGCGGAATCTGATGAAGACGGCAAAAAAGACCGCACCTCTCTATCATTAATAGTTTTTAAGATAATTACACATTTGTAAAAGTATGCCATTTTGGGCGGTACGACTGTAACCTATGTTCCCTGAGAACAGGGAACGAGACACTGCGTCTTTTCACCATGCCTCTGGGATGCCTGCTGAACAGTCCCTGAAGACGATAAGTTGTTGACATGTTCTCCAGACTCCCTTTATATACTTCCGGGTCGCACTAGTGATGATGTCATAGCCTGTTGCCGGCCAATAGGTTTGCCGTGATTAGATAAGCGTTTCAGACACCGGTTCACGAGGAGGCGTTAACCCATAGCGTTCTGACGCAGTGTCTCGTTCCCTGTTCTCAGGTAACATAGGTTACAGTCGTAACCTGAGACGTTTCTTATGGTTAGTCTAAATTATACAACAATCATAAATAGAATGTATTAATGGTTCTTGACATGGTCAAAAGCCTTTGGCTTGGTGGATTGTTCATGGACTCTCTATATCAGGGGTGCCCAATCCTGGTCCTGCCGATCGACTGTCCTGCATAGTTCATCTCCAGCCCTAATCAAACACACCTGAAGCAACCAATTATACTCTTTAGGATCACTTGAAAATTAAAGGCAGGTGTGTTTGATTAGAGTTGGAGATGAACTGTGCAGGACAGTCGATCGGCAGGAGCAGGATTGGCCACCCCTGCTCTATATATTTGTTTTTAACTACCAGTTTCAATGCCTTTCTGATTTGTCTCAAATTAATAATTTAATAGCATCAGATTAAAGCTTACTGGAGTTATGTAAGTGTTCTTACAGTTTGTAGTAAGAACACTTGCTTGTATGCAATGCTTGTAGATTGCATGATTGCTTCGCAGTAACTAAAAATAATGACTCTTGGACTGTTGATGTCACGGTGTGGGTTTTGTGTTTTGTTCCTTGTTCTTGTCTGTCATGTGATTCCCTGTTTGTCATGTTATCCTGCCATGTGTCTTGTTTCATGTTCAGCTGTTCCCCGTTTTGATTAGTCTCCCCATGTGTTTCTAATTTACCACGCCCCCTTGTTATCTTGTTTAGCTTGTTTGTCTGTGTATTTAAACCCCTGTGTTTCAGTTGTTGGCTGTCGGTTGTTGAAGTTGTTTGCTGTTCTTGTCCCTGTCCTGAGTTCCTTTGGATTACCTGTTAGTTTGATTAAAGTGCTTGCATTTGGATTCTCTCTCCGCTTCTTCCTTGCTGCATCATCACAGAACAACCGAACAAAAATGAATCCAGCAGCACGGACCTCGTCTGATCTCCCCAGCATGAGCCGGGAATTCGCGGGTCAGATCGCAGCCTTGGCCCTGGATAGCACCGATTTATTTCAGTTTACGTGGGGATTTATTCCTATTGCTTCTTCCTGCTCCCTCGGAGACGAGGCAATTAAATTGTGTTACCGGCTGGGGGCTAAGGAGGTCAACCCGAGGGAGCTTCCCAATATCTCTGGTCTGGACTGGAGAGAGGCACTCTCCCGATGTCTGGAGAGCTTCCTCCCACGGTACGCCAGGTCATCATCTGACCTCCACGCCCAGCTGGATTTTCACGTCCAGCCAGAGCTTCACGTCAGCCACGTCCAGCCAGAGCTTCACGTCAGCCACGTCCAGCCAGAGCTTCACGTCAGCCACGTCCAGCCAGAGCTTCACGTCAGCCACGTCCAGCCAGAGCTTCACGTCAGCCACGTCCAGCCAGAGACCGTCCAGCAAGAGACCGTCCAGCCAGAGACCGTCCAGCCAGAGACCGTCCAGCCAGAGACCGTCCAGCCAGAGGCCGTCCAGCCAGAGGCCGTCCAGCCAGAGACCGTCCAGCCAGAGACCGTCCAGCCAGAGACCGTCCAGCCAGAGACCGTCCAGCCAGAGACCGTCCAGCCAGAGACCGTCCAGCCAGAGACCGTCCAGCCAGAGACCGTCCAGCCAGAGACCGTCCACGTCACGTCTGCCCAGCCAGAGACTGTTCACGTCACGTCTGCCCAGCCAGAGACTGTTCACGTCACGTCTGCCCAGCCAGAGACTGTTCACGTCACGTATGCCCAGCCAGAGACTGTTCACGTCACGTCTGCCCAGCCAGAGACTGTTCACGTCACGTCTGCACAGCCAAAGACTTTTCACGTCACGTCTGCCCAGCCAGAGACTGTTCACGTTACGTCTGCCCAGCCAGAGACTGTTCACGTCACGTCTGCCCAGCCAAAGACTGTTCTCGTCACGTCTGCCCAGCCAGAGACTGTTCTCGTCACGTCAGCTCAGCCAGAGACTGTTCACGTCACGTCTGCCCAGCCAAAGACTGTTCTCGTCACGTCTGCCCAGCCAGAGACTGTTCTCGTCACGTCAGCTCAGCCAGAGACTGTTCATGCCACATGTGCGCCGCTTGAGCCCTCAGCAGATATGGCCACTGCTATGCCTGAGCCCTCAGTGACCGCAACACTGGCCATTATGGCCACAGCCATGTGGTGTGAGTGGGCTGCGCACACACTCGAACCAGTGTGTGTGATGTCTGTTCCCGAGCCAGTGAGTGTGTTGTCTGTTCCGGTTCCCGAGCCAGAGTCTGTGTTGTCGGTTCCCGAGCCAGAGTCTGTGTTGTCTGTTCCCGAGCCAGTGTGTGTGTTGTCTGTCCTCGAACCAGTGTGTGTGATGTCTGTTCCCGAGCCAGTGAGTGTGTGGTCTGTTCCCGAGCCAATGAGTGTTTTGTCTGTTCCCGAGCAAGTGTGTGTGTTATCTGTTCCCGAGTTGCCGTGGTCACCCGAGGGGTCTTCTCCGCCGTGGCCGCCCAAGGGGTCTTCACCGCCGTGGCCGCCCGAGGGGTCTTCACCGCCCTGGCCGCCCGAGGGGTCTTCACCGCCCTGGCCGCCCGAGGAGTCGTCTCCGCCCTGGCCGCCCAAGGGGTCTTCACCGCCGTGGCCGCCCGAGGGGTCTTCACCGCCCTGGCCGCCCGAGGAGTCGTCTCCACCCTGGCCGCCCGATGGACTGTCACCGCCCTGGCCGCCTGAACTGCCTTGCCCCCTGCACAGACTTGACCCTCCTTCCCTCCCCCAAGACCACCTCCGCTTCACCACCCTCCTGAACTATTTTATTTTGGGGTTTTTTGTTTTGTTTTTTTTGTACTAAGGGGCGTCGGGAGCCGCCCATAGGGGAGGGGCTATGTCACGGTGTGGGTTTTGTGTTTTGTTCCTTGTTCTTGTCTGTCATGTGATTCCCTGTTTGTCATGTTATCCTGCCATGTGTCTTGTTTCATGTTCAGCTGTTCCCCGTTTTGATTAGTCTCCCCATGTGTTTCTAATTTACCACGCCCCCTTGTTATCTTGTTTAGCTTGTTTGTCTGTGTATTTAAACCCCTGTGTTTCAGTTGTTGGCTGTCGGTTGTTGAAGTTGTTTGCTGTTCTTGTCCCTGTCCTGAGTTCCTTTGGATTACCTGTTAGTTTGATTAAAGTGCTTGCATTTGGATTCTCTCTCCGCTTCTTCCTTGCTGCATCATCACAGTTGATGGGTCAACTTGTTATTTATTCTTATTCTAAATCTAAAAATTGAATAGAAAAAATTGTACTGACATCTGGAATCTATTTCATATTCATCTTAATATAAATCAGACACCTGGAACCGGACCGAACCGAATCTATCTATCTATCTATACATATATGTGTGTGTGTGTGTGAGTGTGTTTTGTTTGTTGTCAGACTTGTTTTGTATTTACGATGCTGTCTACCTATATTTTGTCTTATGATGTCCTGTCCTAGACACAAAAGATAGATACAATTAGCTTTTAAAAAAGGATGCTCAACATATACATTGTGATGCAAGTAAATTTTTATTTTTTATTTTTTTATTATTATTATTATTATTTACTATTATTATTTATTTACATCCAGTACACTACCGTACAAAAATTAGGGGTCAGTAATATGTTTTTTAAAGAATTGAATACCTTTATTTTCATGCCATACAAATAAATGCTGTTCTTTTTTACTTTCTTTTCATTGCAGAATCCTGAAAAAAAGGCATCACATTTTCCACAAAAATAACTTTTTCCCACCTTGATAATAATAAGAAATGTTTCTTGTGCACCAAATCAGCATATTAGAATGGTTTTGAAGACTGGAGTAATGACTAATGAAAATTCAGCCTTGACTTCTTGCAAAAACATTCAAACATTCAAACAAAAAATTATTATGTAGATCTTACATAAAGAACAAATCTAGAAAAAATCATGTCAAAAAAAGTATTGGTTTCTGATAATAGATAAATTGTTCAGTAAACCTTTTAAACAGTTCTGAATAATGGGTAGATACTGGGTTTGGATTAAATTAAATTAAGTCTAGCTATCTCTAGACACACAAATCTTTTCAACTATTATACCGCTTTAATTTACCTAAGAATTATTCATATTCAGGTGTAATTAAGCAAGGGAGTCTCTTCTCTTCACAAGGAATTTGGAAATAAAACATTCATAGCCCAACACCCACAGAATGAACCTTTTATTATCTTGACTTGCAATCTCTTCAGACTGAAGTGGAGGTTTACAAGTATGTTTTGTCTTCGAATATTTATATTTAAAGGTCCCATGACATGAAATTTTCACTTTCTGAGGTTTTTTTAACATTAATATAAGTTCCCCTAGCCTGTATATGGTCACCCAAGTGGCTAGAAATTTCAATCGGTGTAAACCGAGCTTTGGGTATCTTTCAATGCCTTTGAGAAAATGAAAGCTCAGACGGGCTGATCTTGAATATCCTCCGTATGATGTCATACGGAGGAAAGGTAACCTCCCCTTTCTCTGCTTTGCCCCGCCCAGAGAATTTGGCTCGCCCATGAGAAAATGAGCTAGGAAGTACGAACGCGCGAGCGCGATTTGAGTTTTTCCTCGAGAGATATCAACGATCAACAAGCGAAGCATGGCAGTTGATGAAGGAAATAGGGCATTGATCAGTGTTCGGATGTGCAGATGAACACAAAAGTATTTTTTAGTTCCTTCATCCGAGCCAAGAAACAATGGGTTAATTTTATTTTCTCTGGAAATGCGCCGACACAACTTCCCAAAGTTTTGTATGGTCCAAACATTTAATCGACGAGTGTTTCCTCAACTTGGGCCAATACAGAGCTGGCCTCGATGAACGTCTGAAAATAAATCGATCGAGCTACCAAGCAACAATTTCTGATGTGTAGCCTAATGTTAATTGTTCAAGTTCAGACAGGTAATCTTTCTCTCAAAATCGTTCAATACGGTTTATGCATCAGTAAGTAAGCATCAGTTGCATTGGTGAAAGCATTAGAGAGAGTGCAGAAACTGTGTTGCAATGATAAGATCTTCATTCTCGCGATCAGCAGACTGTCATCTGCTTGCTCAATGCTCATTGCGGCAAAATTTTATGTGATGGGAATAGATCTAAATACTTTAAAAACTTCTCACGATTCGTTAATCTCGATAGCTGTAATAGTAAAAACATATAATAGCTGTAGTAAAAGTATTCGAGAGTTTCATGTAATACGTAGCTATTTCATATGCAAGCATGTCAGCCAATCACAGCAGTGGCCAGTTACACTGAATCTCACTGCAGACACGCCCCTTCAAACAGAGCGTTCAAATCAAAGGCTAAAATCAGGCTAGAAAAAATGACTTTTATTTCTAAAGTATGACTATTTTTGATCTAAAAAACATACTAAGATTATAAGGGCAACCCAGGAAACATTATAAAATAATAAAATAACCCCATGTCATGGGACCTTTAGCTGACTTTTCTTTGATTCCTTCCCTGATAAAACAAGGCCAAAACATAATTAAAGGTCCCGTTCTTCGCGATTCCATTTTTCAAACTTTAGTTAGTATGTAATGTTGCTGTTAGAGCATAAATAATACCTGTAAAATTATAAAGCTCAAAGTTCAATGCCTAGCGAGATATTTTATTTAACAGAAGTCCCCTTTCAAAGCATACAGCGAACGGCCGGTTTGAACTACATCCCTCTACCTCCTTTTTTAATGACGTAACTAGAACAGTTTTTTGACTAATCTCCGCCCACAGGAATACACACAAAAAAAGGGGGCGTGGTCTTGTTGCGCTCCCACGGAGAAGAAGCACTTCAGCTGCGCATGAATCTCCAATTTATGGTAAGAGGCGTGATCTTTCCGGGCAACGTGCGATAAGCTGCTGTCGAATCACAACACAAGAACCGCTGGAATACACACAAAAAAAGGGGGCGTGGTCTTGTTGCGCTCCCACGGAGAAGAAGCACTTCAGCTGCGCATGAATCTCCAATTTATGGTAAGAGGCGTGATCTTTCCGGGCAACGTGCGATAAGCTGCTGTCGAATCACAACACAAGAACCGCTGGCACAATCAGAACTCGTTACGTTTTTCTGAAGGAGGGACTTCATAGAACAAGGAAGTCATCGGGCTGTTTTTTGGACAGTGAAAACAGCGGTATAAAGATAAGTAAATTGTGTGAAAAATACTGTGTTTTTTTTACACGCGAAACATGAACACATGTTATATTGCACACTGTAAACACAATCAAAGCTTCAAAAGAAACACGAAGAACGGGACCTTTAAGAAAAATCTAATAACTTGCTTGCCCTGGGATATAAGGACCAGTTCTTAAAATTGTTCTGAGAACCTTGAATTCTCAGGCTGCAGGGCATACACATTTTGATACACTGTGATACCCTTTGGCCTGCTGTACATGAGACCCTTGCAGTGGTGACTCAGGACCAAAGGGTTTTCCCCGAGGGGGAACCTACTTCGTACAATCAGGATCACGCGGTGGTGTCTCCGCACATTGGTTATATGGAAGAAATCTTGGTTCCTGTCCCAGGGTCCTGTGTTAGGAGTTCAATGTCATCGAGTTACTCTCATGAAGATGCTTTGCTCACAGGCTGGGGAGCGGTAATGGAAGGCCGCTCAGCTCAGGGTCTGTGGGGGAGTCATCTCTCTTGGCACATAAATTGCCTGGAGATGCTGGCGGTCTTCAGGGCACTAAAGCATTTCCTCTCAGACCTGAGGGGCCAGCATGTGCTTGTCCGGTCAGACAACACATCGGTGGTCTCTTACATAAATCACCAGGGGGGTCTGCGCTCGCATCCACTATGCAAACTGGCGCACCAGATCCTCTTGTGGTCCCTAGGGAAGATACTCTCCCTGAGGGCATTGAATATCCCTGGGTACCAAAATATTGGAGCAGACATCCTGTCAAGGCAGGGGCTGAGGCCAAGGGATTGGAGACTCCACACCGAGGTGGTGGAGTATATATGGGAAGTTTACGGCCAAGCGGAAGTGGATCTGTTTGCGTCTCAGGACACAACGCATTCTATTTTAAAACCTACTTTTTCTAACTCCTCCTAGACCATTTTTCCAATTCACACCTTCACACCATGCCGGAAAAAAATTATGGATTTTGTGTCGATAGACGAAACCGCTTTCATATACCGCTTCAACAAAGATGAGTCATGATGCCAAAATGACTCTGAGGCTGTATCTTTGTAATACTTTGGCATACTGGCATCAATCGTTGCATGAGCCATTCATGAGCCTGTTCTCTGACCACACCACACAAATTTCATTCTATTCCATTAGTGACTGTATTTATGATTTTCCAGCCATTTTTCCTAAAATCATCTTAATGTTTTAAATTGCTCATTGTTGCAGTTGGTCTGATGCTCCCAGCCATACTGGCATGACTTATCGTGTCTTCTTTGTGCTTGGCCCCTTTAATTGCTGCTTGCAGCTATATTTTTTATTAGTGTAAATCTATTTACTAAATAATGTTAACTTAACTGACTGCTTCATCCCACTTTAATTGTTTAAAAAAAATAAAAATAAATACTAATTTAATGTATCAAATTGACCCGGGTTTAAACAGTATATGTAATACAAAATCACAAAAAGACAAAAAAAGACAGGTGTAGGTCTCTTCCATTCAGGCTTTTATCCCTATACATGTATTTAGCTAACAAAATGCTGTGATTTAAAATGAAAAATTTGCTCATTTTTTCCCAGCTTTGATCCCATCGTCCATTTCAAAAGCATCTGTTTGGCTCAAAACGTATTGCCAAACTGGATTTTCTCCAACACACACACACAGACACAGACACCATTGGATTTGTTTTGAGTCTGGCTAAAACTCTGATGGAATAGTCTGTGTCTGTGTGTGTGAGTGTGTCTCATTCTAAGGATAACTGAGATATAACTGTAACACCATCACAGCAGTCTGAATCTAATGGGTTGTCAGGGAGACACCAAAAGAGCCATTCTGCGGAACTAATGGCAGTTGGTGAAGTTTCATAATATCTGATATTGTGTTTTTGGAGTCTGTTCATGTCTCTATGAAATCGAATAGCTCTTCAGGGCATCTTAATACAAGACAAAATTGAAACCGCTAGGCTGTGTGTCTCTTATGCAGTTTGTGCCATCACTCAATTCAAATCCAGGTGTGCCTTGAACAAAACAGCAGAATCAAAGGTCAGCTTAAAAAATGGCAGAGTTTTCAAACGTCTGGTTTTCAAATCATACTTACTTATTTGTTTTAGTTTTATAGCTGAGAGAAAGTATAACTTCTGTCTCTTACTAAAGTAGTTTGAATCACCTCCCACACAAGACACTGTTTCATAAATATATTTAAACTTTAATAAGCAATTCGAAGTTCAACTCGCAACACTGCTTCTGGCACAAGCATGCTTTTGGCATACTAAACATACTTTGGCATGCTGGATTCCCATTTACGAGTGATCGGATAAGACAGCGTATAAGACATGTATACGGTATGACGACATATATGTTCCATTGGTACACTCTTAACCCTCTGGGGTCTGAGGTGTTTTCTGGTCCCTGGAAGTGTTTTGACATGCTCTGACATTTGTGCTTATTTCTGTACTTGTGACATTTTCATTGATCAAGTCTCACTGTCACTGTATTCAGAACAAACTCTGCTACAATAATATGTCAGCAGCATGTAGAAGTTTGTAGTTTTAAGAAGATAATGACGTTTATACGTGGTTTGTGAAAAAAAAAAAGGTCACTGAAAAAACAAATGAAACAACTTTATCTGTGGTTCCATGAAGAACATCCAGCATCCATTTCCATTAAAATGTTCTTTATCATGGAAAAAGGCTCTTTAGATTAAAAAAAAAATATATATTCTTCACACTAAGGAAAAGAAAATGCTGCTTTTAAGAATTGTCCACTGAAAGGATCTTTGGGAAACCCAAAATGGTTCCTCTATGGCATTGCTGCAAAACCTCCTTTTGGAATCTTTGGAGTGTGGACTCTGCAGTGTTGACAGCATTGTTGATTTATAATGTGAACAATTTAGTTTTGACACAATGCTGCTCACATCCTGTGTTAGATACTGTGCAACATTGAGTGTATGGTTGCCAAGCAACTTGCCGTATTGTTATAGAAATAAACTTATGTGCACACCTGTGCTATTGAACAGCAGCTTTACACACAATTCATCACTTACATAGGAAATGGCTACCTTAGGGCATTTACAAAATGGCTGTTAATCTTTTGACTGAAGATACCAATATATTCCCCTAGTCCTATGTTCTCTAATCAAACAGCTCAATGTTTTTTAATGCTCACACACACACATGTTCATCATTCTTGAGAGGTCATGCATCTCAAATTGTGCCCTGGTCTGATTTTAATGATTGACTAATTAATTAATCAGATATTAAAATGAGCTCTGAGCAGCATCTTCTTTAGTACTGTGGCCAGATAATGTCATCAACATGTGCACTGAGCATGACTAATGAGAACATCTCTCTCTCCCTCTCTCCCTCTCTCCCTCTCTCCCTCTCTCCCTCTCTCCGTGTGTGTGTGTTTGTGTGTGTGTATATAATCCATGATGGATTGCTAACATTTCTGTCATATACAGACTCGGTCTGTACTCGGTCCAACTGTAACACATGAAAAACAGACTAAGGCGTACACAACATGCACGACATTAAAGGTATATTTCACCCCAAAATAAAAATGTTGTCCTTATATTTCACATCTTTCCAAACCCATGTGACTTTTTTTCTTCCTCTGTGGAACACAAAAAGGTTTTTTGAAGAATATTCTGCCCACTCTTTTTAATATAATAAAAGTGGAGGAGGACGGAGGCTGTCAAGCTCCAACATGACAAAAAAATCACCATAAAAGTATCATAAAAGTCATCCATATGACTCACAGGCTGTTTTCAAAGACTTCTGAAGCCTGAGGTTGCTTTGGAAGCAACAGAAATGCAATTCATTATTCACTAAAAATCTTCAAGTCAACATGAAATGGAAGTTTTCTATGCATTTTTATATATCTTATTGCGAACAGATCATTTGTGCATGTTTCATTTATTTATTTATTTTTACATTGTTTTTAGTCAAAATGTAGGCCAAAAGCTAAGTCGAGTCATGCCCAAGATAACACAGTCTCATCCCAAGACGTCATATGACTGACGCTTTTGACCATACGTCAACATCCGACGTTTTAGGGTACCCTTTAACGTCAGTTAGATGACGATCCTAGGGCGTCATCTAACTGACGCTTTACCTTTAGCGTCAGTTAGATGACGCGGGTAGGTTTAGGTCTGGGGTAGGGTTAGGATTAGATAGCGTCATCTAACTGACGTTAAAGGGTACCCTAAAACGTCGGATGTTGACGTATGGTCAAAAGCGTCAGTCATATGACGTCTTGGGATGAGACTGGGCTGCCCAAGACTGTGCATCTTGCCTGGGATGCAGTTTCAGAAAACCAGCCTGCATTTCCTGGAGGTTTCACACTTCCAGAGCTCGAACAACGGTCGTAATTGAACTCTCTCCCCACCCAGAGTGACTGTGAGTGGACCTCATGATAGTCTGATGAGGCCCTGGAGCCCTAAGTCCAGACTTCCAAGGATCCACGTGGTGGAAATTGACACTGAGTGTGGCTGAAACAACAGACTTCCCTCTGGTGATGTATGCCGGACTTCTCCAAAGATTTGTTGACAAACCCTGCTCTTTTCTTACAATTGTCTGCAAGCTTGCATTCATGGATCTGCTTTCATCTATTCATCGAAAGATAGAACCAGTTATTTTTTTACTTTTTTCCCTTTTTGTGATAATCACAATGTGAACATCACAATACGGAAGAAATGATCTGTGTCTACTTCTGTTTCATTGGGACTTTAACATCCACCCTTGCTCTCCTTGATGAGTTGATGAGAGAATTAGCAACAATCGATATCTACACATCATTCTTTTGAATCTATTCAATAAATTGATGAGAGAATTAGAGAATTAGAATGAGAGAACAGGTCTGTGGACGACGCAATCAACATGGCCCTGCACTTCACCCTTCAGCACCTGGACTTTCCGGCAACCTATGTAAGGATCTTGTTTGTGGACTTTAGTTCCGCCTTCAACAACATCATCCCTGCCCTGCTTCAGGACAAGCTCACCAAGCTCAATGTACCTGATTCTACCAGTAGGTGGATCACAGACTTCCTGTCTGACAGGAAGCAGTGCGTTAAGCTAGGGTCACAAGTATCTGACCCCCGGTTTATCAGCACCGGCTCCCCTCAGGGCTGCGTCCTTTCTCCTCTGCTTTTCTCCTTATACTCCAACAGCTGCACCTCCAGTCAACTCTTGAAGTTTGCGGATGACACCACCCTTATTGGGCTCATCTCTGATGGGGATGAGTCTGACTACAGGTGGGAAGTTGACAACTTGGTGTCCTGGTGTAGCCAGAACAACTTAGAGCTCAATGCTCTAAAGACAGTGGAGATGGTTGTGGACTTTAGAAGGGGCACAGCCCCACCTACCCCCATCAACCTGTGTGACTCCCAAGTAAACACTGTGGAGTCCTTCTGTTTCCTGGGTACTATCCTCTCCCAGAACTTAAAGTGGGAACTGAACATCAGCTCCCTCGCCAAGAAAGCACTATAGCGGATGTACTTCTTACGGCAGCTGAAGAAATTCAATCTCCCGAAGACAATGATGGTGCACTTTTATACAGCCATCATCGAGTCCATTCTTACCTCCTCCATCACCACCTGGCATGCTGCTGCCACTGCCAAGGATAAGAGCAGACTGCAGCGTATCATCCGCACTGCAGAGAGGGTGATCGGTTGCAATCTGCCTTCCTTTGAGGACTGAAACGAGCAAAGAGGATTGTGGCAGATCCCTCCCACCCTGGTAATTCCCTGTTCCAGCTACTCCCCTCTGGCAGAAGGCTGCGGTCCGTCAAGACCAGCACCTCACGCCATAAGAACAGTTTTTTCCCTTCTGCTACTGGCCTCCTTAACAAGGCCTGGAGCTCTCTCTGACACTGACTTCAAACTTGAACTATAAACTCTTATCCATGCCGTATTTACACTGTTTATTATAAACTTTAAACATTCCATAGCTGCACTGGACTTTAAATTAAAAACTCATTGCTATTTTTGCACTTTGACATATTTGCACCTTTGCTTCATTAGGTACCCCATGTGGGCACATTTTTGTGTTATTATATCCTATATGTTGTATGTTATATGTATGCACCTTCCTGCCAAAGTAAATTCCTTGTCTGTACAAACATTCAGGGCGAATAAACCCCATTCTGATTCTGATTCTGATTCTGATGATAAATTGAGTGATCCAGCTTAAATTCAATAAATTGACAAAACCAGTTTAAATTGATCACACAAAATTACTGTATGGCTTCAGAAGGGAACACACATCCCCCACCCCAAGCAAGATAATTGCTAATTATAGTATAAATAAACACGTTCCAATTCAACAAAATGTGTAAACTGCTATTTTTATTTAAAAATATACAAGAGCATTAGAGTATCATGCTGTTGGCTTAGCAACATGCTAAAGGCAAATCCGTTGTGAGTAGAGTCTCCCGTGCAGAGCATTATTAAGGTGCCATACAGAGTTGCTGCTTTGTAGAGCCTTCCAGAAGCGTTGGCTTATGAAGTTGAATGAATGATGGTTAGAATATTGCCTCAGAAGTTGTCTATGTAGGTGGTAGACAGCAAAGACAGCTCATTAGGTTTTGGAACAGAGCGAAAGTGTATGCCATCTGTCACACAAGTGTGTGTGCATACGCTGTAACTGTTGCATGTGTGTGTAAGGTGGTATGCTGTGTATATATACACATAGACAGCTTAAGCTTAATCCTGCTCCTCCTCAACTCTAAGAAAACTAATATAGCATCTCAGCACAACATAAACAGCCTTTTTCCCCCCGAAAATATGGCTACAGTGCAAAGTCATGCACAGGCCGTTCGTCTGTCAATGGCAGTATGTGCACTGGATTTCTAAGCAACTGTGTTCATACAAAAACAACACATATTCAGCTAACAATTACTCATCTAGGGCTTGTTCATAATATTATGAATAATTTAAGGCAAAATTATTCAGAGAAAGAAAATGTTAATTTTCAGAAGGATATCACACTGTACAAAAAATATATATTTGTGGATTTGATATCGCAAATCCCTAGGAACAAAATAACGTCGCTGTTTGAGAAATCACACATATATCCACAAGACACAACTTTGTGTGAGGAAAGTTTTCAGTTAATTAAATCTTTTTGTTTACGCCTATGGCCTTTGGTAGTGGCAAACTTGGTTCCTCATTTGACAAGCTCATTTGTCGGATAGCAACAAATCTGTCAATGGTAAATCTGTCATTACAGTTTGTGTGAAGGAGTTTATAAACACACACATTAAAACTCGTAGTTCATGAATCATTAGGAATCTGTCTTTGTAGCAGAATTATGTCCCCATAACACAAACTGTGAGTCAGCTACTCTGTTTATGCCGGCCCCTCTCACAGTTTTACAACTTAAAGCTTTATCTGTAGCTTACTTTGACCAAAATTGTTTTTTTTTATACATCTTTTTACAGATCAAATGTTGATATAATACTTTGTGCATGTTTCCTTTGTACCAGTGTCCCACCTGTTTGATTTCCATGTTTGTTTCCTTGGTTGCTGATTTGAGTTACAAACCTGTTCTAAGTTATGATGATTATCTCCCTGACAACGGCATTTTGGGGGGCTTGAAAATGCTAACTTTTGAAAACTATACTGTTATCGTCTCGGTGTAAACTACAAAAATTTGAATTTGTAAAAACAGTGACATCATGCACATGCATATTGCGTGTTCAATCTATTGGCCTGGCATGCATAATGCAGCATTTTTTTGTCGTTTTCACAGATCCATGTGAGTGGGGATTGTTTTGACAATGTTGATGTCTATTTATGAAAAATCCAAAGGAAAAACATTTCTGTTTTTAGTACATTGTTGTTGTGTAAACGTACCCTCGGTTGCTCTTTGTCTGTCATTATTATGGTGTTGTTCTGTTACCAGTGTTTTGTTACTTGAATGTTTGGTTTCTTTGAGTTTGAATTTAATAAACTAACTGCTGCGTTTAGATCTTGCTCATCTCACTCCTTGCTGCAATCAAGCGTGACAGAAGATCAGACAATGAATAGAACAAACACAGGGTTTAAGGCGAGACACTACAGGTGAATAGGGTAACATTTTTAACTTACAGATATCACCATGACACTTTACAGTTGATTACTTGCATGAATAGGAGAAAAAAATGTATTGCAAGTTTTCTGTAATTTTATGTTTAAATATGCTAATCAGGCTATATCTAATTAAATATGCACAAATTTGCATATATTTTGAAGTGACGAATCTGACCATTGAAAAAAACAAGGTTCAAAATAATTTTTGCATTTTATTGATATATTCAATGAAAAGACATTACCAGAGGGGATTATGAATATCTCCCTTTGTTACCCTGTAAATCAGAAAATACTGCCAATAGCCTTAAATTGATTTCCGCCCTATTTTTAGGCATAACATGTCATATAAATCAGGCCAAGAATGATATATCAACAAATATCACAATATAGTTAGGAGTTTCCTAAAAGTCTGAAAGAAGACATGTATTGAAGACATTTACCCCAAAATCTCAAAATTGACCAGTGAAAAAAAAAAGGTTTTGCCTGCCGTGTCTCACCTTAAATACACAAAAAAACTAATCAAAGAAATGAGACACAGGTGTTACAACTCAATAAATCAATCATGAAAAATCATGACATCAAACTAAACAACCCAGACAACGAAACTGATTTAGAAACAATGAAAACCATCTATATGTCAACCTCAAACACAGAACAAATGAGACATAACCCTTACAACTATATGGGATACGTTCTCACAGTGGAACTTGTCATTTAAAAAAACAGTTATGTCACAAAACAGTTCATGACACAGCAAAAAAGAAAGAAAAAGGTTGCACAAAAAAACACTTTTATCAAAATAAATATTGTACCTTTTTATAAATATACATAACTCTTAACAACTAGCACTGACTTTGTATTTATGAAAAGTATCTTGTCCTGGGAACACAACAAATCATTATTTGTTAATCATTTCAAATTATTTAGTTGCCTCTTGTATGGATGTATGCCAGTATGGTTTTATTGTGTCCACTTATTTACCAGCTGTAGAAAAACATATTACAGTTTAAAGGACAGATTTCACAAAAACATTCAAATTTATGACCATTTTGTACTTTAAAAACAAAATCCAAATTCTGTGATGAAAGATAAGACAATATGTACAATGTAGACATACACTCACCTAAAGGATTATTAGGAACACCTGTTCAATTTCTCATTAATGCAATTATCTAATCAACCAATCACATGGCAGTTGCTTCAATGCATTTAGGGGTGTGGTCCTGGTCAAGACAATCTCCTGAACTCCAAACTGAATGTCAGAATGGGAAAGAAAGGTGATTTAAGCAATTTTGAGCGTGGCATGGTTGTTGGTGCCAGACGGGCCGGTCTGAGTATTTCACAATCTGCTCAGTTACTGGGATTTTCACGCACAACCATTTCTAGGGTTTACAAAGAATGGTGTGAAAAGGGAAAAACATCCAGTATGTGGCAGTCCTGTGGGCGAAAATGCCTTGTTGATGCTAGAGGTCAGAGGAGAATGGCCTGACTGATTCAAGCTGATAGAAGAGCAACTTTGACTGAAATAACCACTCGTTACAACCGAGGTATGCAGCAAAGCATTTGTGAAGCCACAACACGCACAACCTTGAGGCGGATGGGCTACAACAGCAGAAGACCCCACCGGGGACCACTCATCTCCACTACAAATAGGAAAAAGAGGCTACAATTTGCAAGACCTCACCAAAATTGGACAGTTGAAGACTGGAAAAATGTTGCCTGGTCTGATGAGTCTCGATTTCTGTAGAGTCAGAATTTGGCGTAAAAAGAATGAGAACATGGATCCATCATGCCTTGATACTACTGTGCAGGCTGGTGGTGGTGGTGTAATGGTGTGGGGGATGTTTTCTTGGGACACTTTAGGCTCCTTAGTGCCAATTGGGCATCGTTTAAATGCCACGGCCTACCTGAGCATTGTTTCTGACCATGTCCATCCCTTTATGGCCACCATGTACCCATCCTCTGATGGCTACTTCCAGCAGGATAATGCACCATGTCACAAAGCTCGATTCATTTCAAATTGGTTTCTTGAACATGACAATGAGTTCACTGTACTAAAATGGCCCCCACAGTCACCAGATCTCAACCCAATAGAGCATCTTTGGGATGTGGTGGAACGGGAGCTTCGTGCCCTGGATGTGCATCTCACAAATCTCCATCAACTGCAAGATGCTATCCTATCAATATGGGCCAACATTTCTAAAGAATGCTTTCAGCACATTGTTGAATCAATGCCACATAGAATTAAGGCAGTTCTGAAGGTGAAAGGGGGTCAAACACAGTATTAGTATGGTGTTCCTAATAATCCTTTAGGTGAGTGTACACTACATTTAAATGTTTGGGGTCACTATTATTATTGTTATTAATTTAATAATTCAGGAAAGAGAAATGTAATAAAAGTGACAGCTAAGACATTTTACAAAAGTTCTAGTTTAAATAAATGCTGCTCTTATACAAATATATTAAGCAGCACAACTGTTTTTAACATTGGTAATAATAACAAATAAATATTCAGCTTTGCCATTAGATGAATAAATTACTATACGTTAAAACAGAAAACAATAATTTAAAATTTTAATTATACTCCATAATGTTTTTGTTTTTACTGTTTTACACCATTTGATCAAAAAACACTTTCAAAAACACACAAAAAAAACAACCACAAACTTTTGAAAAGCATACCACGTTTCAGAATTTATAAATTTATGAATGTGATAAATAATATAACATGGCCATCAACTTTCACACATCAACAATATCTATTCAGGGGTCAGCAACTTATCAGGCTAAAGTGATGAGAAAGTAGGCAGCTACTTATTGCTAAACACCAGTGCCCAGGTGCTACAAACCCTTAAAGGATTCAGAATTGGAGTTTATTTTATCGATATTATTCATTTTATTCTAGTTGGCAAGGACAAGAAGATGTGAGGAATTTTGCCAACAAACATGCTCTGTTTTTGGTTCAGGAAGCTTCCACTACAAAAAAAAAAAAAAAAAAAAATATTTAATCATTTATGATATGAATACAATTGTTTAACAATTGTATCTTGGATTTAAGTTCATCTGAAAAGGACACAACAAAAAAGTTCTTCAATGATTTGGGCTTCTGCAAATCACAATTGATTAGGTGAGCGTTAAAGCCCCAATATACTCATGGTTTCGTTCTGTGCTTTGGCGTAAAAAAGAAGTTTGAAATACAGTACGTGAGCAGAGTTTTACTGTTAGCGAACATCCTGTCCCTGTCCACACTGCTGAGAGAAGCGTTTAAATGAATATGTTAATTTGTGCTGCACCCTTTCGTTTCAGTAACTAAATAAACCCAACAAAAATTACAGCAATGCGAAAACGGTAGTTAAGAAAGCATCTTATCATAGCGATGTGGATGTTTGCATGAGCTCTGTAATTTGGCACTCCAGGTAAGCCACATCACGTTTATTTATATACCACTTTATACAATATATTTTTTTTACAGTATTAAACATGAAAAACAGTGTCAGTGTCTCTTTCAATTAGAATTACAACTACTTGTTCTATAAAGTGGTTCTCCACCGTGTCTTAACTTGTGGGCATCCGACCTCAAGGGATTGAACAGAACAAAAGAACCAGAGAAGATTTCCACGTCAAAGAGGGTGGAGCCTCAGAGCTTGGAACTTCTTTTTACCCCAATGTAAAGAACGAAAAAGAACTTTGCTGTGAATAAATCGGGGCCTTAAGAGTCCATCGATTTAAACAGCTGGCCAAATCATGTTTGTCTCTCTCACCCCAGATTAGGAGGAAGGTCTAAGTAAATGAGCAATTTATTACAAAATCCTTTGGATTTTTTGGCAAATGCTTGAATGTTCACGGCAGGAGATAACAGCCGCTCTGTTCCAAAACATAGTCAGCTGCCCACAATTAGGCAGTGAAATTATGCTTCTTTTTAAGATACCTCGCTTTGCCAAAAATCAAAGGAAGTTTTGCATGTATTTTTCAAAGCAATCCCAGAATGTGTCGTGATGAGCACCATGAAAAAAATTAATGCAAGATTACAGACAGAGCCGAGAGAAAATTCAATCTCATTCTGCAAAAGATGCATCCTTTATGAACAGCCGCTTCGCACTAGCGATGTGTTCTACGTTACGGTCCTTCATTGAACGCGTCACAGGACAACGGTTAATCGCCTCAGCAACTTCACGCGTATGAAGCGCCAAATCAGCCATTTCCTTAAACAGCGTATTCGATTCTGTATCGTCATTAGTGTTAACAGTTGTAAGGAGTAGGCTACCAAATTGAACAAAACAATATAACTGCAAAATTTGAATTTATGAATACGGTATCCTCGGTATCGCAAAATCCATATCATGGCACAACATAATACCGGTATTCACGTTCATACTGGTATAGCGCCCACCCCTACGGTGTTTACATATTTGTCTCCCAAAGTTTTAGAAGAAAAAAAGTGAAAAACTTCAATGAAGAAATAAAATAAAAAATATAAAATTTATATAATGGAGTCTTGAAAGAGTTTACAGCAAGACAATAAAGAGATCTCACACGTTTCTTATATCCCATTCTCATTTTGGACTCCTTTCTCATGTCTCATGTCTACTTTTTTTTTCTCCTAAGGCATTTAAGAAGAAACATCTGAGACACAGTTGAGATTCTCAAATATTTCTTATTTAAGTATTAAAAATGTCTTCAGAGCTTAAAAAGAGCAACCTTTTGAGCAATAAATTATTCCTATAATGGAGCCTTGGAAGAGATTACAGCAGGGGTCTCCAACACGTCGCTCGCGAGCTACCAGTAGCTCGTGGCCTGATTGGAGGTAGCTCGCCAAGGGGCCGTTCACATATCGCGTCTTTTGCGTGCTCAAGTTCGTTATTTCAAATGTAGGCGCTTGGGCAAGCGCGCTCATAATTCAAGCTCATTTTTTCCAGGCGCAGCGAGATGAAAACTCCTCAACTTTTCAGAATGCCGCGAACGCCTCGCAGGTCATGTGACAAGATCCAATCAATCAGCTTCACCCTTTCTGTAACAACATTGAAATCTCAGTCAACATGGAGGATGGGGGTGCACCCAAACACTACGGGTGTTTTTCTCTTTTCCGTAAATAAATCTTGTAGCAGAGCTACAGCAAGCGTTTTTCGGTAGTGGAAATCCATTAGCTATTAAAACTTCTTTGTCGTTGTGGAGAGCATATTGTTGCACAGGCCCAGATTGGCCATCTGGCAATTCTGGCACATGCCAGAAGGGCCGGTGTGATTTTCTATTGTTGTGGGCCGAGCTGACCACGTTGCTGCACCTACCCATAGCATAGCTGTCAACATTGAACATTGAAAATAAGGGAGATTTCCCGGAATCCATCCCAAAATAAGGGATTTTTTTTTACACGATTCTTACCCAAAAACTTTTAAAAAAAGCACTAATCATTAACAGTCTAAAGAGTTTATAACCACACACTATATATTACAGAATTACAGACCAATGAATATGTTTAAAGTGCTTTATGAATGAACAAAGTAAACATTACTTACACATTTTCATTTGCTACAACGTGTTTTAGCTTAATGTTGGGAGACAGAGTGAGAAAGAACTCAAAGAATTGGTGGTTAATTCAGTGATTTTGGCCGTCGGCGTCCTCCTGATCCATCATCGCACATCACACTCATCTACTCTACTCTCCTTGATCATTTCAAATTCACTTCCCACTACTTTTTCCCATGCTTTTTCCCTCTTCCTCACTATGTTCCTCGCGCTCGCGCCCGCGCCGCTGCGACTGTCTTCTTCTTCTTCTTCTTCGATAGTAGCCTAAGCTACTGTCTGTATACTGCCACCTGCTTTACTGGAGGTCTAGCAACCCAAGTGCAAGCCGCCACTTCACAGACACAGATAGTTGCGTGTTCTGAGTTAACACAATCAGAGCGTAAAAAAATACGGGATATTTTACGGGAAAATACTCAAACGGGAAGACAGCGGGAAAAGAGCTAAAATACGTGAGAAACCCGGAAAAAACGAGATGGGCCGGCCCATATTTATAGGGGGGTTTCTCCCCCTAGCTACTGGCAAGTGATATGGCAGGACGTGCATGAGGACGTGAGAGGCAGAGGCCCTCCCCTCTGCCCAAAGTAATATGCTCCACGTCAAGAGTACGCAACCAAAAGCGGGGAAAGAGTAAAACAAATCTTGCTAGCATGTTCAGTAGCCGATCTACAAAATGGATAAAAAGACGAACTTTGTGAAAGTAAAGGGTGGTGCAGAAAAAATAAGGGACAAAAAACCCAAATGTCTTGAGGCCCATGCTGAAAAATGTCCCAAGATAAAAATGTTTTTCCCACTTTAATAAGGTAGGTCATGCTTCTTTTTATCATATATATTATATTGTGGTTTGGTCATGGTGCTTTTTCTTTATTAAGCAGTTGTGTTGTGTGCGTCGGGCCGCCGTGCCATGCTCGTGTGTGCGTGTGTTTTTGGCCGCTGTGCCATGCTCGTGTGTGCTGTGAATGTGTATGGACTAAAGTTTATGCGCCTCAGTCTTATATCATGACGTGTATGCCTACAGTGTGAAAGTCATTGCTGCCTTGTATGGTGTGTCTCAGTGGGAAAAATGTTCAGATTCTGGGGACGTTTTTTTTTTAACGTCATCAATTAGTTGGGCCGGTGAAAACCACAAATGCCAGGGCCGAATTTTGGTCCCAGTCCGGCCCTGTTGTTGCATAGCAACGACAGACACCACGAGGAAATCGGAACGAATTTTACTATTAATAATAAAAGATAAGCTAATGTGCATTGTAAATGTCCATCATTTATCTTTTTTGACTCATTATTTTTATAAAAATGATTTAAAGGCTGAAATATGTGAGGTTTATCTTTTTATAAAACCTTTTTTGTCAAAACTTTATTTGAACTTGTACATGTTAGTAGATAACATGTTGCAAGACACTCCTTTAAAATCTGGCCATCATTTTTAATATTATTTTAATGTTTATTTAAACAAAAAGTGCATATTGATGCTATTTTTTTGTTATTTGCTGGTTTTCGACATATAACTTGGTGAATTGATTTTATTTAGTAGTATTTTTTTAACAGGATTCTGTGATAACCGTGATCATTTTGGTCACTATAATCATGAAAGGAAATTTTCATGCCATTTCATCTCTAGTTATGATGCACTATAAAATCAACTATAATTATGTGTTTACAGTATAATATGCAAAGTACAATTTTCTATAAAAAAATTAATCTTTGATTCTGTTCTTTTCTCTGACATTTAAGGGTGACATATACAGGCCTACAAAAACTCTTTTAGGTCTAAAACAGTTTGGATAGCTGTTAATATGAGTTATGAGACATTATTTAGGAGATTTAAGTATTGTATTACATGAGTAGCTTTCGGTCACTTTCATTTTTAAAAAGTAGCTCTCAAATGAAAAAAGGTTGGAGACCCCTGGATTACAGCAAGACAATAAAAAGGTGTTCTATGTCTTTCGGATGAGACGTTAAACCGAGGTCCTGACTCTCTGTGGTCACAAAAAATCTCAGGATGTCTTTTGAAAGAGTAGGGGTGTAACCCCGGCATCCTGGTCAAATGTGCCCCTTGGCCTCTGTCTATCATGGCCTCCTAATCATCCCCATATATGAATATATACCAATTGGCTTCATCACTCTGTCTCCTCTCCAGTAAGCTGGTGTGTGGTGGGCGTTCTGGCGCACTATGGCTGCCGTCGCATCATCCAGGGGGATGCTGCACATTGTAAAGCGCTTTGAGTGCAGAGAAAAGCGCTATATAAATGTAATGATTATTATTATTATTATGTTTCTTCCACCACATTCTCAGTTTTGAGTCAATTTATCTCTGATACTTCTCAGGTTGTATTTGTGTCTGATACTTCTCAGGATGTATTTGTCTACTTTTATTTCTCCTAAGGAATTTCAGGAGAAACATCTGAAACACAGTTTGATTCTCATATATCTCTCATTTTAGTATCAAAAATGTCTTTGATACTAAAACCACTGCAGAATAAATTTTTCCTCTGGGAGCCCATTCTTTTTGAATGTTTTTTCATCTCGGCTTCATGGGGTTTAAATGAAATATTGTTATAGTCCGCCATCAAATGCCACTTTTCATGCTGGGATGTTTTCTTTTTTGAGCAGAACTTGGACAACCTAAAAGACATATCATCCAACATAGGCCAAGACCTAGACTTATCTTCTCCATTTGCCCCCAAATCCACTCACAGCGTGGCAGTTAGACGTCTCATTTGCTGTGGGAAGGCCATGCTTCAGAAATTGGACAAAAGCGATCGATAACTCCCTGACAGTCCTTCTCTGTAGGCCCAATTTAGATCTGAGACCCCCAACCCACACATCCCCTCGACGGCTTCCCTGCTACGCCATACTGTATGACACACGGTGACAAGCTAACAGCAGGAAACTGAGTGACAGTTGGCACTGTCTGCTGTCCAGCCCAAACCGAAGGGCATGAAATGAAGATTATTGTAGGATAAGAGTGGAGGGATCTACATCTGAAATTTCACTAGCTAGCTAAACCTTTTAATTACAGAGCAAATAACAATTGCTAAAAGTAATAGAAAGCTTTAGTGCAGTGCTTACTTAATTACTTTCAAATCAAAGATATTGTGTCTCATTTTTGGTTCTCCATTCTGCAAATTGACTAATACTATTTATCGATTTGGCTTTCTTACAAGCGCATAACCTCATTGCATGCAAATAAGACTATAGGTGGATTAGTGCTCATGCTCAGAAATGTAATGCAATGAAGGTTGCGCATTATTTTAAGGTAATGTTGTTACAGTGTAATTACACAAATAAGTACTGGGTAATATTAATTAAAGGAATAGTTCACTTAAAAATGTAAATTCTGTCATCATTTACTCACCATCAAGTTGTTTCAAACCTGTATTAATTTCTTTCTTCTGCTGAACACAAAGGAATATATTTTGAAGAATGTCGGTAACCAGACATGGTTGATGTACCCCATTGTCAATGTTCTATAACCATTGCAAAAGTATGCTGGTCAATCACTTACTATTTTAAATGGTATATCAAAAAAAAAAAAACACAAGTATTGTAATTATTTCACTTTATTATAGTTTTACACATCAACTAATAATTATTTGCTTTGTTTTAAACCTATTTGCGCTCTGAAAATATATATTTTTTAAGTTAACCCCACTGCATAATTTGCACACTTGTCATAAACCCTGAACAAGAACTGCATAATTTTAGTCAGTTTTACACTTGTAGCCATTTTGTGTAGTTCAAAATGACTTGTTCTTTTTATCTTAAAAAGGAACAGCCTGAGAGCAACACATTCATTACCCAATTACTGATCACAGCGAGATACCAGGTGCCTCCCTTGACCTGGAATAAACTGTTAATGATGTTGTTATTGTCTAAGATGTATGTTGATTAAGAGAACATGAGATACTAACTCAATTTACTCACACTGAGTGGATCTGCTTTTACATATTGCGAAAGCTTCTATCTCCCTAAAGGATGCTATCAACGGCTGCAACCAGATTTCTGAGAAGGCAGGTTCAGAAAAACCCTCGAGTGACAGCAAAAGACCTGCAGCAAGACTTGGTGACAACAGGCACTGAGGTTTCAGCTTGCATAGTAAGGTGCATACTAAACGCATGCCAAAACTCCAAGATGTACACCACTTCTGACCCAAAAGCACAAGAAAAGTCGGCTCCAATTTGCTCAAAATCATATAAACAAGCCACAGAAGTTTTGGGATTCTGTTTTGTGGAGCGATGAAACAAAACTGGAACCTTTCGGCCCTATGGATCAGCGGTATGTCTGGAGGAAGAAGAATTAAGCATATGCTAAAAAGAACACTCTGTCTACAGTTATGCATGTTGTGGCTCGGTGATGCTCTGGGGCTGCTTTGCATTGTCTGGCACTGGAAACCTGCTGTGTGTGGAAGGGAAGATGGATTCATTGAAGTATCAGGAAATTCTAGGAGAAAACGTCATGCCGTCAGTGAGGAAGCTGAAGCTTGAGCGTCATTGGACCTTCCATTGCTCCTAAGGAATGGGCTAAGATTCCTCAGAAACGCTGCCAGAAGCTGGTGTCTGGTTATCCAAATAAACAACACACTGTAAATGTGTATCCCCACCATTAACAAAACGAGGGCAGGGATGAACACACTTCCTGAACTGTTGTTCGCTTGCCATTATAATGCTTTTTTTTTTTTTATCAAGTGTGAAAACTCCTGTCTAACAATGCTTTTTGCTAACTGAGACAGACACAATCACCAAAGACAAATAATTTCACAGAGAGCGCTTGCTGAAGGCATAGAAGCTAACACTGTTTGGTTTGGGTGTTCTGTATAGTTTCCTGCAATGGCGTCACCTACCTATGAAATTCCGTCACGCCATTGGACTGATTTCATACGTGATTCACGAGTTCCCACCAAAGGGAACAAAGATTATTGAAGTAAGAAAATACTATTTCAGCTTTTCTGCATAAACAAATTACATTTAATTAAATGTGTTACGTGCCGTTTCTTTGTAAATGTTTGTGAAATTTGCTAGCAATTTTTGAATGAAAAGCGTTTCTACACCAATGTTTTTCAGTGTACATTATAGACATGGTTAAGCTAGACACACAAATTCTCTCTCAGGCAAACACACCCACAGAAAGTCCTTCACACCTAATCAAACCAAACCACCATGACTCTGAGGGTTTCTAAGGGTTACTCTGATTCCAGGTCAGGAATTAGAGGGATTTTCACTATGTGTGTAAGTGTGTGTGTATATGTGCATGTATCAAACTTCCAGGCCTTCCCTTCTGTCCAGAATCTCTGCACTGGCTCCAGCAGTCTGTCTGCCTGCTCTCTAAATAAAGTTGACCTCAAAACACACACACACACACACACACACACACACACGCACACACAGAGAGAGAGAGAGAGAAGAATAGTTAAGTGTGTGTATGTGTTACATACAGAGAGTACATATTCCCATTCCTTTTCTTGGCTCTGTTTTCTTATCGTCATCCCATAAATTCCTGTAAACTCAGTTCATAGTGGGCCACACACATCGCTGCATTCAACTTGCATAAGTTTCTGAGAGATTTTTTTTCACATATATCTTCACATGGTTCACAGCATGTTAGCTCCACATTAACACTGGCATCACTGGCATGACACTCATCCACTGATCTATATAGAACAGTGCACTCATCACACGTCATTTCATTTCCCATGATCTCTCCTCCCCGATACAAAACGCTTAGGTTTGTTTTGATTGCACATACTAATGTGCAATTATCTAGACCAGGGGTGCCATCCTGCTCCTGCCGATCGACTGTCCTGTAGAGTTAATCTCCAACCCTAATCAAAGACACCTGTCTTTAATTTTCAAGTGATCCTAAAGACCTTAATTGGTTGCTTTAGGTGTGTTTGATTAGGGTTGGAGATGAACTGTGCAGGACAGTCGATCGGCAGGAGCAGGATTGGACACGCCTGATCTAGAGGGAGAAACTGATTTTTTTTTTTACAGAATTGGGAAATTGTGCAATTTTTTACTTACAGTAAGATGTCCTCAAGGGTAAAGAAGATGTACAACTATATGCATAATTATAATTCAGGATGTCAGTAGGACCGCATGCATATGATAACTGAAAAAAGATCCAGACACCACATTCCCCAAGTTATGTCAAGGGGTGGCTTAAAGGGATAGTTCACTTTGAAATTAATTTTTGATATGTTTTAGCTTACCTCCAGTGCATCCAAGATGTAGGTGTCTTTGTTTCCACAGTATCTTCAATTTTGATAATTTTAGGTAAAACCGTTGTTGTCTGTCAGTCATACAATGGAGGTGAAGGGGGTCCTCCTCAAAGAGCAGTCAAAATTAAACATTATTTAATGACTCGTAAATGTAAGTACACATTGATGCCCTAAGACACGAAACGAGTGGTTTTTGTGAGAAAACGAACAGTATTTATATTGTTTTTACCTCTTGTAACCACAGCCATGCCCAAGTTATCTGAGGGCGCGGACGCTTCCGTGTGTGACGTGTACGCAGACTGGTGCATAGATATATATACCTTAGATGTCGCCCTGGCTAAGGTTTCGTTCCAATGAACTGCCGTCGCCAAGGCGACATCTAGTTTATCTATGCACCAGTCTGCGTACACGTCACACACGGAAGCGTCCGCGCCCTCAGATAACTTGGGCATGGCTGTGGTTACAAGAGGTAAAAACAATATAAATACTGTTCGTTTTCTCACAAGAACCACTCGTTTCGTGTCTTAGGGCATCAATGTGTACTTACATTTACGAGTCATTAAATAATGTTTAATTTTGACTGCTCTTTGAGGAGGACCCCCTTCACCTCCATTGTATGACTGACAGACAACAACGGTTTTACCTAAAATTATCAAAATTGAAGATACTGTGGAAACAAAGACACCTACATCTTGGATGCACTGGAGGTAAGCTAAAACATATCAAAAATTAATTTCAAAGTGAACTATCCCTTTAAATCGTTAGGGAATATGTGAATGATAATGGTTTAAAAATACAAACATAAATAAATTGCTTATGCATACTTTTAAAAGTAAAAGTAAAGTAAAAAAAAAAAAAAATACTATTATTATTTTAAAATCTTAGTTTTAATTACACTTTCCTTTTTATAATTTTTGATTCCTTGTTGTATCTCTTTATAAGAAACATTATAAACAAGTCAAAAAGGTTATAATTCATAATGTTTTGATGTTGAAACACTTCAATAATAAGATTTAAAAAAAAAAAAAAATAGCGACATGAAGCTATTTTATTTTATTAAATTGTGAAAATTCTTGTCTGCCAGCAGTCTCTCAGATGCTTTTGAGAAATGAGACCCTCTAACCTGATCTCACGGGAAAATTTAACTGTTACAAGGTGGCAATTTCTTATGAATTTGTATGATGTGAAAATGTATTATTAGGAAATAAGTTAAGCCTGGAGGTTTGTCCCTAACCCCACCCCATCACCGGGATGCAAGAAGATCGTACACACAATTATGAATGAAATTTGTACGAATTCATATGACTGAAATTAGCCGACATTTTGTAAAAAAGTAAAGTACAGTAGTCAACACTTGAGGTGGATCAAAACCTTTCATCAAAGTTATACATGAATTTTGAACAATACCCGTTCTTATAGGATAACTTTGATTCACTTTTTTGATCCACTTCAAATGTGGACTACTGTAGTTACATATCACCATGAGATTTTTGGGCCCCCACTTCAAATGTTAAAGGTGCCCTTTAGATTAGATTAACGAATCGTGAGATGTTTTTAAAGTATTTAGATCTATTCCCATCACATAAAATGTTGCCGTGATGAGCATTGAGCAGTTGACAGTGTGTTGATCGCGAGAATGAAGATCTTATCATTGCAAAGCATTTTCTGCACTCTCACCAATGCAAACACGATGATGTAAATACAGTAAGAGCTTCGTTGTGCAGTAACGTGCGTCATTGATTTCATAACGAGTTTGGCAAGTGTCCAGATAAACTCGCGCTGTGTGGAAAGATTGTTCTTTGATCGCTTTCTTTATATAATTTGTTCACAATTTAAATACGATTATTTTCATCCTACTAATAGAAACGATGTGAAGTTGATATTTTAGTCACTGGCTTGACTTACTGATGCATAAACAGTATTGAACGATTTTGAGAGAAAGATTACCTGTCTGAACTTGAACAATTACACATCAGAAAGTGTTGCTTGGTAGCTCGATCCGAGGCCAGCTCTGTATTGGCCCAAGTTGAGGAAACAGTCTGTGAAATGTTTGGAAATTTCCAGAGAAAATAAAATTAACCCATTGTTCCTTCAGAGGCTCAGATGAAGGAACTAAAAAATACTTTTGTGTTCATGTGTACATCCAAACACTGAGCAACTGCCATGCTTCGGCTGCGCAGTTCCGCCTGGCATTGAGGGCTGGCATATGCAAATATTTGGAGGCGTACATATTAATGATCCCGACTGTTGCGTCACAGTCGGGTATATGTGGAGATTCGCCTGTTTTTCAGGGGTGTTTTTCAAAAACGAGATTTAACTAAGAAGGAGAAAACAATGGTGTTTGAGATTCACTGTATGTCATGTCCATGTACTGAATTCTTGTTATTTAACTATGCTAACATAAATTCAATTTCACATTCTAGGGCACCTTTAAATCTAGACTTGTGCCCTACTTTTGCATGCTAAGCTTAGAATTAGTTTTAGGCCATTGGCACAGCAGTAATTTTTTGGCAAAATGCTTAATTTACTAGGTCATTTAACATCTTGACATTTAGTCAAATATCTGACTTTTTTATACTTAAGTCTGAATACTTTTGAATAGCTGTCAATGAAGAAACATCTTCTTTTTTTTTGCCATCATAGTGGTTTAATTATCTCTCTTGTAACTCTATAATAAAATAAAAATTATGTGACAAAACAAAATTACAAAAGAGAAAGTTAAAATCAAAAACTAATATATGCCTTATTTTATGATCTGCACTGTGTGCATTTTTAATGAAAGTGTACTATCTTGAGCCAAGTCTGCAATGCATCTCAGTATGACAGTAAAATACTGCTATATATGTGTTTTTAGATTGTAAGAAAGGTCAGGGCAAACATTTATAAATTCACGGCTTGGATAGATGAATAATCATGACGCGTCTCGATGGGCATGACCTGAGGACACTTTTTTTTTCATCTAAATACTGCTTATACATTCAGAAAATTCCCCAACAGTAAGAACAAGCAGCCAAATCAAAGACCAAACTGTGATTGACCTTCCTGCGTCCAGACACAGCAGAGATGCTCGATATGAATTATGCAGATAACCATCTGTTTTAAGACAACAACACACACACAGAGTACACTTATAATATTGATGACCTCATACGCAAATACTTTCAATCTATAGCTCTGGAATGCTGTTGGGAAAGTTGAATTACCGTATTTTACTCATGATTCAAGAACACGATTCCCAAAATATGCATGCTAATACCTAGTTCTCTCTGTTTTAATGTCTCTGATTAAATCATTCTCTTCCTCACTCTCTTTTTCCATCTTTCTGTTTGTCATTCAGGATGAATGCTCTAACAGAGACTGTTAATGCTGTTTCAGCACAAGCTCAGGGCAAAGAGAGAGGAAGACAGAGGTGATAGCCGGGGGGCTAAAGGCTATGGGGTGGTTAAACAAAGGGCGCAGGTTTGATCCCAGATGGGGACAGTTTTTGAATTGGAAATATACTGAAAGATCTCAATCACCAGTGTGCCCTTGAGCAAGGTCAATACCTGGGGGATTGTCCCTGCGATTTGGTGTGCTTTGAATACAAACTAAAATAATCAAATAAACAAGCAAAAACAACCTGTAATACTAAAGAAATTAGCTACAATAGGCATTGCAATTATATTAAAAAAATGTTTAACTGCAGACAAAGAAAGTTCTAAGACCAAAAGAAAATGTCTATGCCCCCAAGAAGGTGTCTAAGCCCCCTTGCCCATTACCTTTGTTCATTAGCTTTAACTCATTAACCATAACTCATATCACTGTAATGGTTCTTAAGTGCTTTTTATAGAACAATTCATTTTTTTTATTACTACCCATAATCAGAATGAATAATTATTCAATAATACCTTCCATATAGCCTAGTGTAGCCATGGTCAGATCTGCCATTTTCTTAAACTGCTGGTTTTGCATTCTTTTAATTCAGAGACTATGACAAAAGTAAAGGTCATGGGGCTGTTGATTAGGTTACCGAGTCAATCACAAAGTCTCTCTGTTGTAATTTAACACACAAAGCAAATGGGGCTGGGACTTGATTGAATTACTGACTCTGATTCACACACTGGCGTTTGCCACGAATGGTTAAACAAAGAAATGCATTGCTTATCACATATGACACAGACATGTGACCAAAGGGCCCATCTTGGAATCAGAATCACGTGGAAGAACCCCTCCGAAGGTGACAAGACGAACATTGTCCATTCAGATAAGCGCACACACGTGGAATCCCCCTGGGGTTTTTCGCTTACACACACAGAAGAGAATTGTAAGATTAGACAACTGGCCATTGTAGCAGTTGTTTAAACTCATCAAATTCGAAGCACACACGCTCACACGGGACTGGTCGCGAGTTCACCCCCCGTCACCATCGGTCAATGAACTCTGAACATACATACATACGCATGAACACACACACATACATACTGGACTCGATCACAAATTCACCGCGTGACCAACGCTGGTTGAACTTCTGAACACCCATTTACACACACGGAACACTCGGAACACATGGGATCAAAAATCCCCTTTTGTAAATGTATAATGTTTTGTGGTTGTGTTTTCATGATTCCCTGGTGACAAAACTGGTGTAACTGTAAGCTTTTATGATATGTGATCAATTTAACATCCGTTTTAATCACGAAAATCATGTATCTGCATTTCACTAAGCCCTAGGAATGCCGAATTTGGTATGGTTGTAATCAGAATAATCAAAGAAGATTGAATCATCAACCCAAAATGTAATATGATGCATGCTTTTATTAATACTAGTTTAGAAGTGTATTTCGAACAAGTTTTATCCCCTATGCACATGATCCGGGAGGGCGTGAATCACAAGGTCTGCCGACCCGCCTTCCTGCAAACGATTGGATCAGACACGTGAGAAAGGCGTGTCCCTCGCCCCTTCAAAATAGACCGCCACCTTATCCTCTGTGCAGTTTCCTACGCCAGAGAGAGATTCCTAAACTTTCCTCCTAAACTCCAGCCGGAGTTTTCCTTCTTCGTCGTTTTTTCTACTTTGTTTTAAATCTAAGTTGCTTTCTTTCGATCTACCTCAGTTGATAGTTCGGTTTCATTCAAGAACGAAACAAGTTTAAGATTAATCGCCTCTCGTACGGGCCGCAGCTGAAGCAATCGCAAACATCTGCCTCCTACCGGAAGACGTGCCAGACAACTCCAACCACGCTGCCTTTGTAACACAACTCAACACAAAGGGACCGTGTTTAAATCAAGTAACGTACAAATCTCAATTAAGTGCTGCTTAAAGTTGTCTAGATTAATGTTGGAATCCTTTGGGTCTCTGTTGAACTGTTTTGAACTGTCCTGTCATTCTCTCTCTCTCTCTCTCTCACACCCACACTCTCTCTCTCTCTCTCTCTCTCTCTCTCTCTCTCTCTCTCTCTCACTCTCTCTCACTCTAACTGTGTCTTTTTAAATACGTCATATTGCAATCCTGTATTAATTGTTTGTTTTGATATGCATATTATTTACTCCTGCGTGATTTTTAGTAGTCTATATAACCCTTAGTATTGTGTTATTAAATTCCATAATCCTTTGAATCGAATCTGTCTCATTGTCCCATGATTGAAGTCTCTGTAATATGTCAAAGGTCTGTAAAGTTACCAAAGCTCTACCTCGGTTAACTATTTTAAACATCTGAAAGTGCCGTATACGAGCAGATACTTCCGTGTGGCCAGCGGAAAATATTCACTCGGTATACAGGCAGGTAATCTTGTGATATAAGGAAGTTTTCATCTCCGGTTCGCAGGACGAACCAGGATGCATGACAAACTAATTTGGAATCACATGTAAATTGACCCTGATAATTAATCTGACTTAACTGACCTATATATATCAATAATTACTACGATCAATCGTGTTAATTATTCCTATATGGTAATGTTTAGTCCATTCCCTATTTGGGATAATTTAATTTATGTATGCGATTACATATTCATTATCTAATGAATAATCTTCCCCATTTGAGTTAAATAATTTCCCCAAACAAAGTCATTGTGGCTACACTAGTCACACAATATATAGATTATATCAGGGATGTGCGAAGCCAAATACTAAAGGAAATGGTGCATTCTACAGAGACCCTAAAGGGACATGGTGATGGGAAAAAAATATTAGATGAGGAAAAAATATATATTTCAATGCTTTTGCGTTCTCTTGCAATTATATAGTTGGGAAATTAGGTAACACTTTACTTGAAGGGGTGTGCATAAGACTAACATGACACCTTCATAATCATGACATGACACATGTTATGAATATTAAGGAAGTTGTATGCATGTTTATGACAACTGTCATTAAGTGTCATTTGCTCAATTATGACATTTTTAATGCAAATATGACATTGTTTGAAATGTCTTTGTTACGACACCTTGACATAAGCAAATACATCATAACCTGTCAGTGTCTTTGTCATGACAACTTGACATTACTAAGACAACACAACCTGTCATAAACATGACCTAGCAGATTAATTATCAAACTTAAGAAACCACTTAGCTTTATTGGTGAAAATTACATTAAACTGTCATGTGTTTGGTTTTGACATTGGCTGTCATGAAGCCATTATAACTTTTTAATGACAAATTCAATTTGTACCACTGTAGTTGAGGTCACGAAAAATATTCATGACACAGTTATAATGGCATCATGACAGCCAATGTCAAAACCAACCACATGACAGTTTAATTTAATTTAATGTCAAGTTGTCATGACAAAGACACTGACAGGTTATGATGTATTGGTTTATGTCAAGTTGTCATAACAAAGACATCTTAAACAATGTCATATTTGCATTCAAAATGTCATTATTGAGCGAAAGACACTTAATGACAGTTGTCATAAACATGCATAAACCCTACTTGATATTCATGACATATGTCATGTCATGGTTATGAAGGTGTCATGACAGTCTTATGCACACCCCTTCAAGTAAAGTGTTACCGGAAATTATTTTATATATAATTTGCGGGTATCAGGGAGCTTCTATCAATATGTGGAGTATTGAAATCACTTTTAAATGCGCCCTCGCTTTTTACTCTTACTTTCGTATTCGAGATCACACGTACTCTGTAGGAAGTGGCTTTTCTAACCATATATTTTACAAGATAAGATTTTTGTCTGAAGTTTAGGATATGTTGCCCACCAAACCATCTGATATTGTCCTGTCAGTCATCTCTCCTTACTATCTTCCCGTGAGAAGTGAAATCTGATGTACTGTAATGTAACTGACAACCGCAGCAAGCCTAACCATGGTCCTTTAGGCCTTTAGCTCTGTAGAATCCGTTACTCATTTTCAAAGTCTTTCTAATTTGGATGTAGGCTTTGGGCACATATAGACGGTATGTTTACAGGAGCCAAGAAACTCAGCAGATTAATATAGAGTTAATATACTGTAAGTAATGTGCAGTTCTCTTACAAGAGTATCTCTCGTACTGCGTAATAGCTTTACGCTAGGGGAAAAACTCTTTTCCACGAGATATTGAAGCCAAAAATTATCCTTAATTTTTTTATTAATGTAAAACGCTTTGCAGCAGCAAGCAGACATAGGCGAAACAGCTCGCGCGCCTATTGGTTGCTCTTGCGGCAAATGCAGCAGCCTATCGAGAGAGACTCTGCGTGACGTAATGACCAATGGGGGCAATTCGCGCCCATATCGTCACGTCCCGCCAGAAAGGGCGTGGTCTCACCCTATAAATATGCTCGTTAGGCTGGTACAAGCTGATTTTTATCTCTTCAGCGACGCACACGCATCGCTGGATCCGGAGTGAGAAGCCGCGCCGTCGAAGCAAGCCTTTCAGCGGGACGAGCTCTGGAGTCGCTGGCCTCGCCGCCTTCAACTGCCGTACCTGCTGCGCTTTCCGGCGTTCTATATCCTTTTATACTCTGTGTATCTTTACTCTGCTGAGAGTGTTTGCTCGCTTACTTGACGCGACTCACACTTCTCTTCACAAAAGAGCTGCGTCTTTTTAAAGATGCCATCCTGTGGCTCGTGCCGCGCCCCGCTCAGCGACGGAGACCGGCACGTCATCTGTGTTTCCTGCCTGGGTGAGGATCACGCGGCTCTCGCGCTCGCTGACGGTGGATGCCCTCATTGCGAGTTTTTGCCTATGGTGACTCTGAGGACTCGCCTGGCATCATTCTCCGAGCCTTCACCACAGCCCGCCGCGCCCAGCGCGCTCCCGAGCTTTCTCCAGCCCGCCAAAGCTCGCCGGTTCGCCCGCCAGCTTCGCCGGCTTCGCTCGAGTCGCTCACTGACGGACAACGGCCGCCGCCTGCCGCCGCGTCCGTCCACGAGTTCGACGAACCCACCGAGGCGTGTTCTCTTCTGGCATCCGATAGCGAGGATTGGGCGAGCTCCGTGGACCTCCCCTCCGCTAGCGTTTCCCGCCAGACCACTGGTAAGAGAACCGGCATTGAGACTGAGCTGATGCGTCTGCTCTCTCAGGCCGTGGAAAGCATCGGTCTCGATTGGGAGGCGCCCGCGCAACCGCCGCGCAACAGGCGAGCTCTGTGGACCTCCGCCTTCTGTCCGCGAGTCGTCAAGGAAACGGGCCAGCTGGGCGTGCGTCACCGGCAAATGAGAAAAGAGTGTGTTTTAGTCCCCGCCGAGGCCGGACTAATCTCCATTTCTTAAACATTTCTCAGCTCCTAGTTTGAGCGGCTGAAAATGTCATTATTGCAGCAATGAGCCTGTTGTATAACACGCACACCTGCATACAAACGCCGACACACACAAAACTGTGATGACGCTCTCTTATCTGCTTGTGCTAGTGTAGTTCTCCTTGTGGCCCAGTGGCGGAACCCGAAGCTTTCACGCGAGAGACCCGTGTTCGATCCCGGCTCTCGCAGCAGATAAAAATTTAGTCTCGCCGCGGCCAGACTTCCACTGAAATTTTCGCTCGTTCAGTTCCAGAAAATGTGACTGTTCCAGTGTATTTTGCAGTAAGCAAGCCAGTACCATGCCCGCTTGCCTGCACACAAATGCTGTTCCCACAGCGACCCAGATAAATCACATAAATGGTGTATTTTCTGGTATTCCGGCCACAGCCGATGGTGTTATGAGTGTATTGAAAATGCCTACAACCCAGGGCTCATTTCTACACACAAACACAGCCCGCAAAAATGCAGGGCTCGCACAAACAAAATCGCCTCATGTCGATTGTGCACTAAATGTGGTGAATGTGCCTACGTCTCAGTGCCCACAAACACTACACACCACATGTCCTACGGGTTCTGTGAAAACGAAACCAACACGCATTCAGTCAGCTCAGGCCGACGGTGTTTTTCAGTGCAGTAAATGTGCCCGCTGTCCTGCGCCCACATTCACTCACAGACATGTTAAGCCCCACGGGGCTCGCCCCACTCTCTCTCCCTCAGCAAACTGCTATAAGGGTTTTGAGCGCGGCCAGGCTGCCCGCCGCGATCGGCGTGCCCCCCGCCTCACACACTGTAAACACAGTGTCTGCGTTACAGCACGCCGGAGCTCTCTTGCCGTCACTATGTCTCGGCCAGAGCCCAGATCTCATTCTATCCCTAGCTATTCACGCGAAAGTGTGGGCACAGCTTCCTGGGGTATCAGAATGGGTGCTGAACACTATAAAAAGAGGCTATTCGCTACAGTTCGCTCGACGTCCCCGCCGTTATACGGCGCGCGTCGAGACGACGGTGGAAAACGAAGTATCTCATCTACTTCGAGCCGAGATAGCGAAACTACTGAGCAAAGGTGCTATAGAACCTTTATCTCAAGCTCAGAGCAAAGGGGGCCTACACAGCAGATATTTTCTGGTACCGAAAAAAGATGGAGGTCTCAGACCCATTTTAGATCTGCGACAGCTGAACAGAGCGCTTGTGAAGCGCCAGTTCAGAATGCTTACGACCAGGAAAATCCTCGCGCAAGTGCGCCACGGGGACTGGTTTATGTCAATAGATCTGAAAGACGCCTATTTCCAAATACAAATAGCGTCCCATCACAGGCGATTCTTGAGATTCGCTTTCGAGGGCCAGGCATATCAATACACAGTCCTGCCGTTCGGCCTGTCCCTAGCACCTCGTACATTCACGAAGTGCATGGACGCGGCGCTCGCACCCCTGAGACTTCAGGGCATGCGAGTCCTGAACTACTTGGACGATTGGCTGATTCTAGCTCGATCACGATCGGAGCTCATAGAACACAGGGCCGCATTACTCGAGCACCTCGAGGAGCTGGGCCTCACAGTCAATTGGGCGAAGAGCTCACTGTCTCCCAGTCAGAAAATGTCCTCTCTGGGAACAGTGTTAGACTCGCTATCCATGACGGCACGCCTGTCACCAGAGCGCGGACTAAATATTCAGCGCGTCGCGAAATCCTTCCGCCACGGCTCGATAGTTCCGCTCAAAAGGTTTCAGAAAATGCTGGGGCTGATGGCCTCAGCGGCCTCTGTACTCCAGTGGGGCTTGCTTCGCATGCGCCCACTGCAGATGTGGCTGAAAGCGCGGGTTCCACCCAGGGCATGGACAGCGGGTCTGTTTCGCCTCAGGGTCAACCTACAGTGTGTTTCAGCTCTGGAACCTTGGAAAATAACCGACTGGTATCAGTCAGGTGTGAGTCTGGGGACCGCTTCGAGTGTGAAGGTGGTGTCTACGGACGCCTCCACCTCGGGGTGGGGAGCGCTGCTCGAGGGCAGACCGCTAGCTGGCCTGTGGTCAGAACGGGAAAAGCTCCTTCACATAAACTGCTTGGAGATGATAGCAGTCGACAAAGCGCTACGCCGTTTTTGTCCCCAGGTAACAGGCCACCACGTCTTGGTCCGGTCGGACAACATGTCAGTGGTGGCATACATAAATCGCCAGGGCGGCGTCAGGTCACGAAACCTTCACAGGCTGACGGAACGCCTCCTGGTCTGGGCTCAGCACAGCCTGCTCTCACTGAGAGCAGCGCACGTGCCTGGTCACCTGAATGTGGGACCAGACAGACTGTCCAGGAACAATGTTCCAGCAGGGGAATGGTCGCTGCACCCGCAGACGGTCCAGCTGCTGTGGAAAACGTTCGGCAGAGCACAGGTGGACCTAATCGCGTCCCACGAAAACGCTCATTGCCCGGAGTTTTTCTCGAAAAGCAGGGACGAGCTGGCTCATGTTTGGCCCCGCTGCCCCCTATATGCTTTTCCTCCTGTCTCGCTCCTGCCTCAGGTGTTGGAACGAATCAGGGAGAACGGATGCCCAGTGCTGCTCGTAGCTCCGCTCTGGACAAACCAGACGTGGTTCCCTGCCCTGATGCAGCTGACCAGCACTGCCCCATGGCCTGTACCATTGAGGAGAGACCTCCTCTCTCAGGCGGAGGGCTCGATTTGTCACCCTCGCCCGGAGTTGTGGTCACTGCACGCATGGGCCATCAACGGGTACCCGCTAGCCTCCCAGAAGGAGTGTTAAACACGATCGCGCAGGCTAGAGCTCCGTCTACCAGGCGGCTCTACTCCTCGAAATGGTCTGTTTTCTCTGCATGGTGTCAAGCCCAGAGCTTTTCACCTGTGGAATGCGGGGTTTCGGAAGTGCTTTCCTTCCTTCAAGAGCTACTGGATAAGGGCAGGACCCCATCCACGCTCAAAGTATATGTGGCGGCCATAGCAACGTTTGCAAAACCGGTGTCTGGCCAGTCGCTGGGGAAAAACGACTTAGTCGTGTGTTTCCTTAGGGGAGCTCGGAGGCTGAACCCTCCCAGGCCCCCTTCAGTCCCGACGTGGGACCTTTCCACGGTCCTGGAGGCCATGAAAGGCGCCCCGTTCGAGCCAATCCAGCTGGTGGACATGAAACACCTGTCGTTCAAAACAGTGTTTCTCATGGCTCTCGCTTCAGTGAAGCGCATAGGGGACTTGCAGGCGCTTTCAGTAAGCGCGTCGTGTATGGAGTTTGGGCCTAATGACTCGAAGGTCATTCTCAAACCTAAGCACGGGTATGTCCCGAAATCCCTCAATACACCGTTTAGGGCCCAGGTAATTTCCCTGTCCGCCCTTCCGGTTCTCAGTGAGGAGGAGGACGCGAGTCTCCTTTGCCCCGTCAGGGCATTGAGAGCTTATGTGTCACGCTCGTCTGTTTTCAGACAGACGGAGCAGCTTTTCGTTTTGTTTGGCGGGCGTTCCAAGGGACTCGCCGCCTCAAAACAGAGCCTATCCAGATGGATAGTGGATGCCATTGCGCTCGCTTACTCTGCAAAGGGCCTACAGTGCCCCTTGGGTGTCAGAGCGCACTCCACGAGAGGCGTGGCCTCTTCGTGGGCTTGGTCGAGCGGGGTTTCCCTGCAAGATATCTGTACGGCCGCGGGCTGGGCCTCGCCGTCTACATTTATAAAATACTATAACCTGGAGGTACCCGCCTTACAAAGTAAGCTTTTGGCGGTCTAAAATTCAGTGCTATCTGCCCCGCTGTGCGGCCCAGATGCTGAGTTTACTGCAGCCCCATGAGTGTTGACGCACGTATGGCCACCCAGATCAGGCTGAAAGCTTTCACCCTGGCTGCGCGTTTTATTGTCATATGATAGCCCCGCTGGGTGCTTTTTTATAGGGAATGACGCTTCCAGCCTCTCTTCCTCCACTCTATGTGAGTTTATGGTGATTATGCACTACATGAGCCCTGGGCTTCGGCCCTTGGGACTTTGGTGTTGGATCCCTGTACGCACGGCGTGTTGCATTGTGTTCCCCTAGCGTAAAGCTATTACGCAGTACGAGAGATACTTTCGTAAGAGAACGTACTCGGTTACTAACGTAACCTCGGTTCTCTCTAGAGAGGGAACGAGTACTGCGTATCTTGCCGTGCTTGGAATACGCTCTGGTTCGCTTCAGCGATAAAAAACAGCTTGTACCAGCCTAACGAGCATATTTATAGGGTGAGACCACGCCCTTTCTGGCGGGACGTGACGATATGGGCGCGAATTGCCCCCATTGGTCATTACGTCACGCAGAGTCTCTCTCGATAGGCTGCTGCATTTGCCGCAAGAGCAACCAATAGGCGCGCGAGCTGTTTCGCCTATGTCTGCTTGCTGCTGCAAAGCGTTTTACATTAATAAAAAATTAAGGATAATTTTTGGCTTCAATATCTCGTGGAAAAGAGTTTTTCCCCTAGCGTAAAGCTATTACGCAGTACTCGTTCCCTCTCTAGAGAGAACCGAGGTTACGTTAGTAACCGAGTACGTTTTACAACGTCTGTGAATACAGCTCATCCAATCAGAATGCAATGTCAGTTACTGACACATCTCATGTATACATGATAATGTAGACACCTAAAGTCATTAAACACTGCTCATTTTCTGTAAGCGTTTGTATGGTGAATGTTAGTAAGTACTATAAGTGCAGAACATTAGCCCTGACACATTATTACTCCAGCTAAAACTTTGGCAGCTGCTGCCCAATCAAAACTACTGAATAATCTTCTCACTCACTTATTGGTGCATACGAGAACATAATCAAGCAGACAGGACCAATCAAAGACCATCAACCAGTAACTGAACACTCCAAAGCTTGCCTGTAATTTAGTGAGCCAGTCACAAACTCTTGAAAGCAGAGCTCTCTAAATTATACAGCCACTGAGTTTCTCTGCTAATTCCGGGTTTATAATGTGTCCATTTCTTCCTTTCAGTGCAGTACAGAGTTAGTGATGGCAGCTAATGGGAAGAGAAGCAGATTCAATTTGCAGCCACACATAGCGCAGATTAATTACACTCATCAGGTTTGGTAATGAAGTCATGAATAATGTGCTTATAGTGCATTACTGTAAACTGCAGGAAAAACTACTGCCCTGAGAGAGAGCTTGATTTGTGAGAGGGAAAACACTGAAGCCTTATTAGGGTTATAAGCTGGAAGAAATATAGAATAAATGTAGTATGTGTGTAGTGTGTGTGACAAGAATGATCTGTAATACAAAACTGTACATAAGATATCATCACTATGGTGTTGGGTGACAGAAAAGCATTAATTTTCCAAACATAATCATTATTATTTTAGTTTTTTTTAAATATTATTTATATAATCAGAAATGTATTATTATTTTATATCAGCAATAAGTAATTTTGTTTTATTCTGTAATTAATTTTTATTCATATAGTTTGTGTTCTTTTGGTCAGAAATGCTTACACCACGTCAAAATCAGATGTGGCATGATGAAGGGAAATCTTCCATATAGGAGCCATTTTTGTGGTTCAAAATCATGGTTCATGATGTATAGAATATGTTTTGATTGGTTCTGATTTTGTTGCATAATGTAGCATTGTCTATTTCAATGTGGAAATGACATGTTGGAAATTTGTTGTCATATTTGGTTAGTGTTTTAATCAAGACTGAACAATCAAGCAAGCACACAATTCAGGTAATAGATAATAGTTTTGCTAATGATGAATGTGAGTTCAAGAATATAAGTGAGTAGGTGGGTGTTTGGATACAGGAACACATGCTCTCAGCATTACCTCACAAATAATAAAAACACAGACGAGAGGACTGTCAAGCAGTTAAATGCTTCCCAAAATGTAGTTGATTTTGTAAGGTTTTACGATAATGAATCAGAGAAAGAATGAATGTAAATAATACAATTAAACTGAAATGTTATTCTTCAGTGTCTTTACTTTAGTATGTCTAATTGTAAGAACTAAGGTGTCATACTGGTCAAACTTTTTTTCCCAAAAGTACATGTTATAATAAGTAAAAAAAAAATAAAAAAAAAATAGGAATGCATCAGACAACTTTATGGGCACAATGAAAACTTATCAAAAAATGATATTTTTTTCCCCTTAATAAAGGGATACAAGGAGACATTTAGCAGTACAATTATTTAACTAATTAGAAAACAAAAAGTACACTAGCTTTTTAAATATTTCTGCTTCAAACTGTATTTAATAATTGCGTAAATATGTATTTTTAATTTATTTAATTGTAACTTAATTGTAAGACAAGACTGTAAAACAAACAAACAAAAAACTTTTATTCATAACTTACAAACAAAGCCTAAAATACCATGGGACTCTTATTTTAAAATGTATATGCTTTATTGTCGGCTGCTCATTCTAAAATATGAACAAGATAACATATAACAATATAAACTCAATAAAGTTAACATTGTTAGAATTCAACAATAAACCATAAGCAATCGTTTGGCGTACAGTACATTCACATAATTGATTGGAAACAGCTCAGAAACTGCGAACGGACAACAGTGCCGTGTTTTGACTTTGTGCAGCACTCGTTTTTATTTAAAGAAATCATAAAATTTTGAAATGTAATAATCACATTAAGCTGTATCTGTTTTTCCATCCCCAAATTTAATACATCTTAAAATGATCATCAACATGTTTGTTATACCATTTAGAACATGAGCTTTTTATTACCTTAAATTTCATAAAACAAGGTTTTTTTTAAGACTTTTTAAGGACCGGTGGGGACATTTCTTTGTTTACACGTACTCCTAAACACATTTTACAGTTCATATTTAGTCACAAAAGTGAGTAAAACACACCTTCGCAGTCACAAGCCCTGAATTTCTAGGTAATTTCTTTCCTGGGATCAATCTGTGCCCTTTATATATCAGCCAAGCTCCTTAACTATAAGGCTACCAGGTCATTTACCACAAATCGCTGCCATTTGTCCTGAGTCTAGCAACACTGAAATGAACCACATAAAGTATTGCACCATCCCAGTAAACTGCCTTATCATATCACATCATATCCCCAGCCAATACATCACACAACATAGAAAAACACATCTGTGGTTCAGTACAACACCATAATCACTCTCCACTCACAAGACAAAAGCACAAATGACAGAAACATTTACTAAATGTATTCTGAATATGAATTGCTACACCGATATTATATATTCACAATGATGCAGAATATAATATTAATTGTTCCTGGTCTTTTGAAACACTGCATTGACTGCATTGATTCAGATATCGGCTTTACTTGAAAGGATAAGGATAAATACTTTTATTTATAGTCTGGTATTAGCATTTCAGTATAAAAAAATTGAATTTCCTGGAGGCCTACATAGCTACTTAAAAAAAAAAAAAAAAAATTAATTTTGCGTGCATACAATAATGTGGTCAGTCATATGTTAATGTTATAAAAAATCATCTGGATCCATAAATTCTCTTTTTTTAAATGGAGAAGAAGCTTTGAGTTCTCCAAGTTACAGCATGTTTTCATTGTGCATTGCACTTTTTCTCTCAAAAGATCAAGGTTAAGGGGGAAGATTAAATGTGACTTTGTGGCCTTTTGTGTCTGTACCAAGTTGTGTAATTACCAGAAATTCACAATAAAATTTGCAGTAAGCTGCCACTGAAAATCCCATTTAGCAAGTTAATCATAGACTGTAAAAAAATATGGACGTAGTGTCCATGACGTCACCCGTAGGTTTCTGAAGAGCATTTTTGAAGCCTAAAGTGGGCGGAGCTGGCCGTCGCCATCTTGGCAGCACGTCACTGCTCGTCACTCCCGGATAACAGAAAATGGGCAAAGAGGAGAGACGTGGGTGGAATTGAGGTTCCTGTTTGCTGAAACCATGCCCGCCTAGCTCGACGTGATCGAGTTTGCTCAGGCTAAGGAGCTAATGCTATATGCTACTGGCAGTGTGCGACCGCACAGGGCCTCGCGCTAAAGTGACAGCTCACTTGATGATGTAAAGCCAATTGTTAAAGTTCCTGTTTTTGCCCTTTGAAATATTATAATAGTTAAAAGACATAGCTAAAAGTGAGACTATGTGTATCGTGATGCTGTATTATTCTGCCAGTTAAAAATATACTATGCAGTAACTTACAATATTGATCTGAGCGTGTGTGTGTGACAGTGATTCATGCGCATACATGTCAGTCAGCGTGTCAAGTTCGTAGAGAGCTTTATTTAGTCCGTTTTAAATTCTGATTTTGGCCGCCTCTCAAATGAGTCAAACCATAGATATTACCTAAGAAGTTCAAGTAAATGCGCTAGAAATCCACGCTCATTCAAGGATGTGCATTTATTGCATGGACGGAGAAAGCACTGACACCTGCAGGATTTCATCTGACGGTACATAAGCATATATAGTCTATCTGTTCCGTGAGAGCAACGGTACCGCAGGAACGAGTGTAGCCTCTATAGACGTTTTTAAATCTGAAAACTCAAAAAAGCAACGAAACAGACATCCATTACATGTTCACAGAGGAAAACTACGGTGACGCATTGCTGCCACATACATATTATTATTATGTCATATACACATACATATTATGTCGTAATAACGAGATCTTATGTCGTTAAAACGTCATATTTTCTCGTAATAACGAGATCTTATGTCGTTAAAACGTCATATTTTCTCGTAATAACGAGATCTTATGTCGTAATAACGAGATCATGTCGTTAAAGCGACATATTTTCTCGTAATAACGAGATCTTATGTCGTAATAACGAGATCTTATGTCGTTAAAACGACATCTTTTTCTCGTAATAACGAGATGCTATGTCGTTAAAACGACATATTTCCTTGGCCTTATAAGGACATGTGTAGTCATGTACAAAATATGCCTTTTTCCACATAAAATTGATATAGCCTATCACGCTTTTATCAAACTTCTACGGTTAAAAAGCTGAAGCAAATAGTAGCCAATCAGAGGCAAACCCCTGGCAAAATGAATGGCCCCTGGTCCTTTTATAGCCTAAGTTTATTTTTTTTACAACATTGTGTTCTTATTTTTTTACTAACGAAATGTCTGTATTCTTTATAACTGAAGATACAATACAATACAAAAATCTTCAAGATACAGCCTACAATCATCACATGTATAACGGATTGTCACTTTATAAACAGTACTTTGTGTGGTGGAATAAGCAATATATATAAATATATGGTTTGCATCTTAATTTAAATTAGTTCATTAACTAATTATGCTAACTGAACTAATTTAATGTAGGCTAAAGGGCTGGATACTAATTACTTAAATAATGTCAACTATTAAATGTAGGCTATTGATTAGAGTTGCCATAGACTAAGATTTTTCTAGACCAGTAGTCATTCATTTAAGCAATTAGGACTAATCGCACGTTTATATTCAATTCTGGGTGTATATAGGCCAAAGCCTATTTCGCGCTCAAGCGCATGCATAAATTGCAGCAAAGCACCGGCAAAAGTAGGCTAATGATAATAAATGTGTCTGAAAAAATAACGAAGCATTTTAATTGTTTATTAATAAACTAGTGTTTTATAAATCAGTGTAGGCTGCAAATATATCTCCATACATTGCAGTAAAATGCGCCTTTCATACGGACAGGATTACATAATCAGATGGTAGGCTACCATACGTATTTGCTTTCGATTGGATTCTTTTCGTTGGTGGACATAGCTATCTCAAGTCTGTGAGGCTAGTCTAGCCCTACGCTTTTTTTTTCAGTTCATTTTTGAGACGCACTCCAATTTACGGAAACCATGAAAGCGCATCCTGTTCGTTTTATTTCTTTTACAAAAGCACAACGTTTTTTTGTTGTTGTGAGTTTACACAAATAAAAGTAGTTGCAACTGATGCATTATTATTTTCTGTACGACCAGAAATGATGGGTTGTTTCCACTGTTGATAGGAAAATGCGAGTGATGGCACCGGCGCCTCCATGTCATGCAGTGCGCGCTCCACACTCCGCACAAACACTTGGATATGCACCTAATAATAGCGAACATTTATCTAGGTTAACGATAGAGTGAGCAGCCATGCCAGACGGATAAGTCCTCTTCGTGTTTAACAAATCAAATTCAGATTCGGCTGAAACACAACACTTAGCTTATACAGATAAACGCCCAACGCTGGTGTTATTCTTTAAAGAAATTCGTTTAGGCTTTTAAATATTTATATTAAATATTTTTTTTGTGGACTAATTAATGCCACAATAATTTGTTTATTTTATAGGCTACTTATATTTATTCATTTTTGTTCTGCGTTGAATACCATTTAAACGATTTGTTGTGCGCCGCAATGCCATCCTCCCATAGAAAGGAGTTTTCTTTATAATAAATACTCGGCACATCTGCTATGGAATGCCAAAGCTGAATTAATTAAAAATAAATAAATACATAAATAAATAAATATACGAAGAAATGAAAAAAAAAGCAAAAATACATAAATAAATACATAAATACATATACAAAGAAATGTAAAAAAGTACAAATAAATGAGTATTTATACTTTTATTTGCTTATTTATGTATAATTGTATTTTTTCACACATTTATTTATTTATACATTTATTCATTTATTTATTTCCACTTTTATTTATTTCCACATTCATTTATGTATATATGTTTTTATGTCTACATTTATTTATTTTCACATTTATTTATTTCTACATTTATTTATTTCCACATTTATTTATTTATACATTTATTTATTTGTACATTTCTTTGTCCGTATGCTAATGAGGGGGGCGTGTTTTACCTCAGACATCAGCAATCGAGCTCAGAGTGGCAGTGCTGAAGCTTTGAGGCCACAGTGACACCTTGTGGTGTGTGACCAAACGAAACGCAAGAGGTGTGCGGACAATATCACATTTTAAGTCATGTATATCACCCTAACTGTATGTAGGCTATATAGGGTTAACACACATAGCACACATGAACAGAAACTGTCCTCCACTGCATGGGGTGAGATGCGTGGCTCACTAGCTGCGTTTACATGAGCCCCTTTTGTTTGATTTAAGAATAATTCCAAATTGATGACTTGTGATTAATCAGTATCTAAGAGCAGCATCTATGAAATATGGTTTGTGTTTTAAGCATTTGAATTGTCACCTGTTATGCATACGAAATTATGAAACGCGAATGTAAACCGTGTATTGAGTCGCGTTTCAAACTCATTGATCAATATGCTTGTGTAGGAGTCAGTGAAATGTGCGCTGGTTTCTCTCCGCGTTCTGCGCTGGTGTGCGAGTCTCATCGACAATAAACGCAAGCTCTTATCAGCCCTATCCACCGCGTTTACATTGTTATTAATAGTGGATACTTTCATGCGCTTCCATGTCCAAGTGTCTGCTATCAGACCCATTGAAGTGCAGTTTCTGTTCATGTGTGCTATGTGTGTTAATCCTATATAGCCTAAATACAGTTAGGGTGATATACATGACTTAAAATGTGATATTGTCCGCACACCTCTTGCATTTTGTTTGGTCACACACCACAAGGTGTAACTGTGGCCTCAAAGCTTCAGCACTGCCACTCTGAGCTCGATTGCTGATGTCTGAGGTAAAACACGCCCCCCTCATTAGCATACGGACAAAGAAATGTACAAATAAATAAATATATAAATAAATAAATGTGGAAATAAATAAATGTATAAATAAATAAATGTGAAAATAAATAAATGTAGACATAAAAACATATACATAAATGAATGTGGAAATAAATAAAAGTGGAAATAAATAAATGAATAAATGTATAAATAAAAAAATAAAAAAATGTGTGAAAAAATACAATTATACATAAATAAGGAAATAAAAGTATAAATACTCATTTATTTGTACTTTTTTACATTTCTTTGTATATTTATTTATGTATTTATTTATGTATTTTTGCATTTCTTCGTATATTTATTTATGTATTTATTTATTTTTAATTAAGTCAGCTTTGGCATTCCATAATCTGCTAATCTGTAGGCTACACATGCTTTATTAATAAGGTGTGTACAGAATTTGATATTTTAACAGGAATGTCCATTTGGGGCTGCTATTGCTTCACCTTTTTGAACGTAGAAGTATGATAAATGATAGGCTATACATTTTATGTTGTTTTAACGACATAAGATCTCGTTATTACGACATAATTGAGTGGAAAAAATAATATGTATGTGGCAGCAATGCGTCACCACTGAAAACCAGTGCTGAGTGTTCTCTCGATACTCGACAACGACGGAATCCAATGGCGTGGGCGAAGGTATAATGGGTTTGTATTAAATAAACCCGAAAAAAAAGTACCAACACGGTAGAGATGCCAAGTTCAGCAGCTGGAATTAGCTGAGGTAGTATGACCACAGACAGCAGACAAACTGCTGGTAGTGACAGCAGCGGCCATCCACCTGTCACTCAAGTGGCCACACCCTAAATTATGTAGAACTTTAAAGCTTAATATAATTTAACGGATGAGTAATAAATAAATTAACCCCCCTCACAGTTTTCATGAAGGGAAAAATTAGCTATATAGAGCAAAACCAATTTTTGTACCAGGCTGTAAACTGGGCTGTATTTTTTTCTGCTGTAAAGTTTGGCATTTTAACATGGGGGATTTATGGAATTGACTCCCTTTTGGAGCCTGTCTCTAGCAGCCAGTCGATGAATTGCAGTTCAAGTCACTTCCTTGTTGGCTTCATGAGAGAGACTGGAAAGTTGCCGCTCGAAGTTAATACAGTACATTGCGAAAGTATTCATACCCTTTCACATTTTGTTATGTTGCAGACTTATGCTAAACTGCTTTAAATACTTTTTTCAACATTAATCTACACTCCATACACCATAATGACAGAGCAAAAAAAATAAAAAAATAAACAGACAGATTTGTGATAAATTTTCAAATTGATAAAAAAAAAAAAAAAAAAAATTATATTGCATATGTATTCGTACCCTTTTCTGGGACACTTGAAATTGATCTCAGGAACATTCCAATTTCGCTGGATGTTACTACACTTCAAATGGAGTTCACCTGTGGAAAATTCAATTTAATAGATATGATTTGGAAAGGCACACACCTCCCAATAAAAGGTCTAACAGCTGAAAATGCACATCAAATCAAAAACTAAGCCATAGGTCAAAATAACAGCCTGCAGAGCTCAGAGACAGGATTGTGTCGAAACACAGATCAGGGGAAGACTACAAACAAATTCTGCTGCATTGAAGGTTCACAGAAGCATGTAGCCTCCATAATCCTTAATGGAAAAAGTTTGGAACAACCAGGTCTTCAATTCCTAGATATGGCCTTCTGGCCAAACTGAGCAATCGATGAAGAAGGGCCTTGGTTAGAGTCGTGACCAAGAAGCTGATGGTCACTCTAGTTGAGCTCCATGATCATATATAGAGATGGGAGAAACTTGAAAGACACATGAAAACCCTCTTGGAATTTGCAACAAAAAAAAAAATCACCTAAAGGACTCTCAGACTGTGAGAAACAAGATTCTCTGGTCTGATGAACCTTAGTTTCAAGTGGCATGTTTGGAGGAAACGAGGCACTGCTCATCACCTGCACAAAAGCATCCCAACAGTATAGTGTGATGGTAGAAGCACAGATGGTACTCGTCAGGGTAGAAGGGAAGCTTAACACGGCAAAATATAGAGATTGACTTAATGAAAACCTAGTCCAGAGCATTCTGAACCCCGGACAGGGCAGAAGGTTCACCTTCCAACAGGACAATGACCATAAGCACACAGCTAAATCAATGCAAGAGTGGCTTATGGACAACTCTGTGAATGTCTTTGAGTGGCCTAGCCCGGACTTGAACCCAATCAGACATCTCTGGAGAAACCTGAAATTGGCTGTCCACTAATGGTCTCCATCCATGACAGAGCTTGAGAGGATCTGTGGAGAAGAACAGAAGAAAATCCCCAAGAGGTGTGAAAAGCTTGTCGCATCATACCCAATGATATATGAGGCGACAACTAAATACTTGCGCAATGCACTTATTTCAGTTTTTCCTTCTTATTATCTTTACAAAGTTGTCACAAATCTGTTTTTTTTCTGTCATTATGGTAAATGGTATGTAGATTAATGTGATTTTTTTATTATTATTATTATTATTATTTAAAGCAGTTTAACATAAGGCTGCAACATAAAATGTGAAAAAAAATTAAGGGGTACAAATACTTTAGCAAGGCACTGTATATGTAAATCTGATATTGCCTTGTCTTTTTTTTTAAGAAATACTGAATAACTGCAGCAAAATAATTCAAATTTTGCGTATTCACTATTTTCTCAGAATATAATTATATTAAATCTAATAGCAATCTTGCTTGGATAATATTAGACTTTTATTCATTTTATTTTTTACCATATGCCACATAATCTGAAAATACATCCCTGTTAAGTATGAAGCAGACACTAAGAATATGTCAGCGGAGCAATAATTAAGCCCTCTCTTGGCCGTATTCTTTACATAATTAAAGCACCACTAAATAAATTATCCTTTCATCTTTCTAACAAGCTGACCATTATAACCGCATTCCTCTAAAACGCTCTGGTAAAGTGCTCCGAAGACTGAAATGATATAAACATTCCCTGCTAAGATTTGTGTAGAAAAGGCATGCATATAACTTTATGTGTCTGGCGAGGGTGTTTACATCCCCTGGCTGTGCAGATCTTACAGAGACAATTTTGTTAAGGTAATTGTTCAGATTAATGTGAAATTATTTTTGAAATACTGCAAATGAGTTTCCACCAGCCTACACTCCAAAACTCAGAGGAGTTCTATAAAACTGATTTGTTTTGTTTACCCACACTGCTCGCACAATTAATTCAATTCAATTCAATTCACATTTATTTGTATAGCGCTTTTCACAATACATTAATTTGTAATTCGTTATCAGAGGTGACTGTCAAAGTAATTTGCATATGTCGAAAATGTACAAATCATGCAGTTAGCTAACATCATGTATTAATTTATGCAGAAATAATGATATCATTAAAACAATTAGTACAAGGGTGATCAAAATGGTTATAATACTGTATATAGAAAATTTGATAGTGGTGCATGTTGATTCAGAGTTGGCGTCATCTGAAGTCCTGGCAGGGGTTGGCGTCATCTCTTCACAGGTGATGGCCATCTGAAATCTTCCTAAGAGGCAGGATCCTAACTGGAGCTGGCGTACTTTCTAGCCCATCCTGAGGTAGAGACAGAAAAGCAAATGGAAAATAATTAGTGTAGCTGCTGTTCATAACATTTCAAGCAAAAGATGTGCATGTGAATTTTATATGATGTTTTATTAACAAAATTCGGGAGGGGCACGTTCAGATAATTAACATGGGTGGAGAGCGGGGGGGGGGGGGGGGGGAGGGGGGGGGGGGGGTTACTCTGGGTTCGGTCCGAATTCCAAGCTCGGAGCCCTCCCCCCGGACAGCACGCCAAATACGCATTAAACTTTACTCCCTCTAATTGTATGTAAGTGTGAACTCGTGAACTGATATAACTGGAGTGCAAAGTTATGTGGTGCATCAGGAAGGCTATTCCAGAGTTTAGGAGCCAAAAATGCAAAAACACCTTTAGTGGACTTAGATATTCTAGGTACTACCAAAAGTCCAGAGTTTTGTGTCCTCAAAGAGTCTGATGAATTGTAAGGCAACAGAAGATTGGTTAAATACAGAGGAGCTAAACCATTTGGGGTTGCCTTACAGGTCAGTAGCAGTACTTTGTAATCAACACAGAACTTAATAGGTAACCAGTATAGAGATGATACAATTGGGTTATATGATCATATTTCCTTGACCTGGTAAGAACTCTAGCAGTTTGGACTAACTATAGTTTGTTTATTGAGGCTGCAGAACAACCACCTAGTAATGCATTACCTTAATCCAGTCCAGAGGTCATGAATTTAGCTTTTCTGCATCAGAAACGTCCTCTCACGTCCGTCAACATCAACGGCGGACGTGAGAGGATGCTGGCGCTGTTTGTTCGCCACTTCTCTGTCTACTATTCCTGTTATTCCTTCTTGTGTTCCTGTTTTGTTTGTGTTCACTGTACCCCTACCTCTAGACAGCCTCACAACTGGTTCCCGAAGCCGCTTGGGCACCTCGACCGGACTGTCGCCTCGTTGGTTAGCCGCTTGCTGGCTGCCCGCGTTCATCAACGCGTGCCGGCTAATTCTAATTCTAGCTGCAATAGCGGGTAACCCGATTGCCTACCTCTTTCACACAGGCAACCTCCACCAGATGCGAGCTGTGACCGAGACTTTCATCTCCTCCTGTCATGCCGTGGATCATTTTGGCACTTACATCAGTCATCCATTTCTGTGTCCCTAGTCCATCACTAACTGCTATCACGGAGCTCTCAGTCCCTCCGCTCGGCATCATGTTAAAATATTCAACTCTGCAACTGGTCGAACTAATCAACTACTCAATTCCATCCTGCATCCCAGTCATCAAACAGATCGGACTTCTACGTCGACCCCGTTACATCCACAGAAGTTTTCGCCGCAAGTTTGTTTACTTCCACCACGGACAATCCATTCCATCCATCTGGTCACCTGCACGCTCTGTCGCTCCTCTCCCACATCATCGGAACGCTTCCCCCGCTGGATCACATAGAGCTGAGCGCACCGCCTGGCTATTCGCACTTCACATATACCTATTCTCCAAACACTTGCAAATCCACTCACTGTCCCTTCTCAACTGCATTAGACTGCCCCTTCTCAACTGCATTCTCAACTGCACTGTCCCTTCTCAACCCCCCCCCCCCCCCCCGCCTCTTTCCCCTCTCTGGTCACAAACTGATATGGTTCACCATTCCGTCTCCAACCCCCCGCCCCTGCCTCCTCAGAGAAATCACCTTCCGCAACCTTAAATCTATTGATCCCCATCATCTCTCTGACCTGCTCTCCACCTGGACTCAACCCTCACCTCACCTGATGATCTCACAAACCACCTCAACTCCGCTTTGTGTGTCTCCCTTAACACTCTGGCCCCCCTCAAAACAAAAACTGTCACTTTTAACAACTCGTCACCCTGGTACACACCTGCACTCCGGAAAATGAAACAAACTGGCTGCCAACTTGAACGCCTGACAAAAAATCATCTCTCATTGTCCACCATGAAGCCTATAAACTCTACCTCATTTTCTACAAAGATGCCCTCATTGCCGCCAAATCTGCCTACCTCTTCACCATCCTCACCAACCCCTGTCAAAACCCCAGAACCCTCTTCTCCACATTGAACAACCTCATACCTCTACTCCAAATCTCTGCAACTCATTCCTTCATTTTTTCGCTGATAAAATCAACATAATTTATCAATCTCTATCCCCTGCATCCTACCTTCCAGTATCTACTCCAGCACCTATCACGGCCCCTTTTCCCCCCATCCCTCCTGACCTCCCTATCCCTCCTCCACACTGCCTCCTCTCCCAGTTTAACTCGGTCACCACTCTTGAAATCTCTAAACTCATCAGCTCTTCCAAACCGACTACCTGCTCACTTGACTCCCTCCCCACTCCACTCCTGAAGTCCTGCCTCCCCGTCCTTTGCCCCTGCCTCACTAACCTCTTCAATTCCTCATTGTCCCTTGGAACTGTCCCCTCTGCTTTCAAAACTGCCGCTGTCACCCCAATCCTCAAAAAACCTGGTCTGGATCCCTCTTCCCTCAACAACTACCGCCCAATTTCCACCCTCCCCTTTCTGTCTAAAACCCTGGAACGTATAGTCGCTTCACAATTACAAACCCATCTTCATGCCAATAACCAATTTGAACCTCTCCAATCTGGTTTTCGCCCCCTCCACAGCACAGAAACCTCTCTCCTCAAAGTCCTCAATGACCTCCTCACTTCCGCTGACACCGGTTCCCTTAACATCCTTATACTTCTCGACCTGAGTGCAGCCTTCGATCCCGTGAGCCATAACATCCTGCTCACCAGACTCAAAGACCTTGGTATCGAAGGTATTGCACTCGGCTGGCTCCGTTCCTACCTTTCCAACAGATCCCCCTTCATCTCTCTTCATAATCACACCTCTGCAACAGCCACAGTCACCCAAGGCGTTCGCCAAGGCTCCGTACTCGGCCCCCTCCTCTTCATCATTTACATCCTCCCCCTTGGTCAGATACTTCGTCACTTCAAACTGAATTTTCACTGTTATGCTGATGACACCCAGATCTACCTCAGCACCAAATCCCCCCACAATCCTCCCCTCTCCCACATCAACTCCTGTCTGTCAGCCATAAAAAACCTGGATGCAACATAACTTCCTCAAACCCAACAGCAATAAAACAGAATTCCTCCTCACAGGCTCCAAATCCACTCTCAGCAAAACCAATAACATCACTCTCACCATTGACGACACCATTGTCTCCCCATCTCCCCAGGCCCGCAACCTCGGCATGATTTTTGATTCAACCCTCTCCCTTGAACCTCACATCCATCATGTCATTAAAACCTTCTTCTTTCACCTCCGCAACGTCGCCAAAATCAGACCCTCACTCACACCCTCTGCTGCTGAAAGACTCATTCACGCCTTCATCTCCTCACGACTGGACTACTGCAACTCACTACTCCTTGGTATCAGCTCAAACTACATGAAAAGACTCCAACTGGTCCAGAATGCAGCCGCCCGACTCATCACCCGCTCCAAATCCTGGCACCACATCACTCCAGTCCTAAAACAACTACACTGGCTTCCCATTTCCCACCGGATCACATACAAAATCCTGGTCCTTACCTACAAAGCCATCCACCACCTGGCCCCCTCATACCTCACTGACCTCCTCTCCCCCTACCAACCCTCACGGTCCCTCAGATCCACCTCAGCCGGTCTCCCCTGCATCCACAAGTCCAAGCTCCGCAGTTTTGGGGACAGAGCCTTTTCCAGGGCAGCTCCCAGGCTCTGGAACTCCCTCCCCAATGAGATCCACACCTCTGAGTCCGTCACCATCTTCCAGTCCCGCCTCAAGACCCATCTCTTCACCTCTGCCTATCCGTAGCCCCACGCCTCTCCCATCTCTATATGTGTCTGAATTATTATTATTATTTTTTTTTTTGTCTTGTTTATTCACCTTCCCTGTAAAGCGACTTTGAGTTCAAGAAAAGCGCTTTACAAATTAAATTTATTATTATTATTATTATTATAGCATGATCTGGTAACTTAGCGATGTTTCTGAGGTGGAAGAAGGCTGTTTGTGTAACATGAAATATGATTTTCAAAAACAAGTTCCTGTCTAATGTAACACCCAGGTCTTTAACTAGAGGATGAAGTAACAGTACATTCTTATAGATGCTAATTGTATTCTAAGAGCAAGTTGGTTCAATAAGTAATACCCCAGTCTTATCTGAATTATTTAGAAGAAAATGACAGGTCATCCAATATTTTATATCTTTAACACACTCGGTCAACTTATATATTCATCACGACCAGACGACATCTCTAAATTATCTAAGTGATCAGCACAACAGTGGAAACTAATTCTACGTTTTCATTCCATTTGAATCTCATTGGTTCTCGCATGACAAGCGAACATGCTTGAGCTTCCGTTTACCACAACTTATGTGTGAGTTGATGAATGTTTATATGTGAATAAAAGCCTAAATTCAATCTGTTCGTCATATAAAGCGATCGAGTCTCTTTAGAAAAAAAATTGACTAAACCGCTCAATTCATATGGATTAGTTTTATGATCTCTTTATGAACTTTTTGAATCGTCAAAGTGGTAGTTGCGTAGCTGTCTATGGAGGACAGAAAGCTCTCCGATTTCATCAAAAAGATATTCATTTATGTTCTGAAGACGAACCAAAGTCTTACAGGTTTGGAACGACATAGGGTGAGTAATTAATGACAGAATTTTCATTTTTGGGTGAATTAACACTTTAAAGGTTGTTTATACTCTAAAAGATATTATTAGTGAAGTAAAATCATGTGGAAATCACTTGACTTGTCATTGCAAAGACTACTATTTCATACATAAAATTTTTGTATGAACTATCCCTTTAATGTTCTTTAACACAAGATGATGTAACCAATAGTGAATTATGACAGCTGTCAGTTTAATTTATTTCCCGCCTAATGGCTTAACCAGTCAAAACAAGGAAACCAGTGTTATGGTTTGGCATCCTTTAGCAGAAGTCATTGTTGTGGAGAGGTAATGGCTCTGAATAGTCCCTTGGTTTTATGGGCAATCAGCTGTATAAATATGCTGAGCGCATTCGACCCTGACTGTCTCTAACCTAATTTTCAGCATCTGAAAATATATCGATCATCCAGAGCACCGGTCAACAGAGGGTGAAGCTACGTGTTTGTCAACTGCATGTCAATACGCCATAACTGCAGAAGCTGCTCTCCATCAACTGAATGTATATCTGAGCTGTTGCAGATGGTCATTTCATTTTCTTAGTTGCTGCCTGAATTATTTGATAATTATATAATAGCTGCAATTCCATTTTAAGATGTCGGTAACACTTTCCAATAAGGTTTTATTTTTTAACATTAACTAAAATTAACAAATGCTAAAGAAGTGCAGATAACATGAACATTTGTATTAGCTAACATTAACAAAGATAATAAATGCTATAAATATATTGCTCAATGCTAGTTTATGTCAGTTAATGCATTATCTAATGTTAACAAATTAGACATTTATTGTAAAGTTTTACCAAGAATCGAATAGATACCACTCATATTGTTAAATATATATATATATATATATATATATATATATATATATATATATGTGTGTGTGTGTGTGTGTGTGTGTGTGTGTGTGTGTGTGTGTGTTTTAGAGATATCACAGATATATTACGATACTCTCAATATGTTTTTCCTTTTTGTGTGTCAAATAGTCCATATAAGAGTAAAATCAGCTGTTGAGAGCAGTTAATGTTATAGGAAATTGATGAGTTTCACACTGTGCGAAGTGTTGGCGTCAAGTCCTTCTCTAGCCACACTGATTTGTTTATGTTGGGTTGACAGACATGCTTTATGACATATGTAACAGCAGCCAAAAGTGTTGATTGCTCACTAACAAATTGTACATAGTGCGAATTTTCTGAAAGCGCAGCTGCATATTTGTCAGAGTCTGTTGAAAGGCTTACATGTGATGCACCTGCTAGTGGAGTAGCAGATAGTTTCGCATTATAGTAAAGGTGTTTTTGTCAAATTTGACTTTGTACCTGGGGAAGTAGTGTGAAAAATCTTGGCACCCTATTTCATCAGCCACAAATAAACATGGCTGATTGGAAACCATGCATACTTGAGGCCAAACCTGGTTTGCCTTTTGATTTGAGAATGCATGATTTTATAATGCAATTTTTAGGCCCTATAGAAAAAATATATAATTTGCTGGATTATTCTGGAAGGAAATACTTTTAAAAAAAAGTTAGTCGGCTTTCAGGAGAATACTTGTATAGATATCTCAATGCCACAGAATAATTCTGATTTTGAGGGTTTTTAGGAGATGACAGTGGTTCCCCACAGTCATTATTTACTCACAGGAAATAGAATGTGTGCTATTTTACTTAAAGGACAAGTTCGGTATTTTTCACATAAAGCCCTGTTTTAAGATCGTTTTTGATGAAATAGAACGGTTAAGTTTGAAATTTGGACACATGATGCTGGCCCGAGAATTTTCGGTTTCTGTGGTTGCACCCCGCCACCTCCACAACAGTTGCATGGGTGCACTGGAACAATCCTTACTAAAACGCATTAAACTTTAGTTTACAAAGACGTGAAACTCACCGAGTGGTCAGGGGTGTTCACTGATATGCTCACACAAAAATCGCTGCAAAAGATGCTTTCCAACAGGTGTTTACCATTCGTTGTAAAACTGTGGACTTATTTTTCCAAACGCCTCACATCCGTACATTCTTCCGTTAAGAGCTTGAATAATAGACATTCCAGCCCATTTGGTGGCGATAATGCGATTGCACAGAAACCGAAAATTCTCGGGCCAGCAGCATGTGTCCAAATTTCAATCTTAACCATTCTATTTCATCAGAAACGATCTTAAAACAGGGCTTTACGTGTAAAATACAGAACTTGTCCTTTATTGCACCCCCTCAAGAAAGGTGGAATCTATTTTACCTTAATGAGGTTCTAATGGTTGGAATTTACCAGGGCTCCAGTATGTGGGATTCTGGAATTTGTAGAATTAAACTGACACATTTCATATGACTGATAAGGTTCAGATTCACACATTTCTGCAAAATGCAGAAGTTACTGGTAAACCGCTAGGCTTTGCTTGTTGTTCTTGATTCTGTGACTGGCTTATTTATGGATTTATCATGTTTACATACGTCCCTATAAAGCCCTGTGACAAATTCTCTGAATCCAGCTCCTCTGAAGCCCCAGCAAGTGCTCAAATGGTCGAAAAGCAAGTCTGTGCGTTTAACTCATAAATTACACCAATAATGATCCAAAAGTAGGCAGTAATGGAGTAAATAGCCTAGAGCTGCAACACCAGCGACCCTGCTGGGTTTTAAATGCAGTCCCTGGTCAGTGGTTCTGGTGACTGATTCCAGAGAGAATCGAAAAGCCTCCTCTGAATGAATAAACACATTGACTGATCGTCTCTTTCTTAGCCTGCATTTACTCATTCATCAATGCAAACCTGCTGTTGAAATCATATTTCATTTCTGTTTTTTCAGGCTAGCAGAGCCAGAGGTTGTCCTCAACCTTGAGAAAAAGACTTCCTGTCTGTCTGCTATCTATAAAAGCTAAAGTTAAATTAGTCTTATGAGGCGTCTAGTATTGATTGCAGTTCAGCACACCCCTTGAGTTGCATTGCTTATCTATTCCCATTTTTTTTTTTTGATTGGCATTTAATTACTTTCTTTGCTTTTTGCTTTCTTGTTGCATTCTCTCATTCTCTCTCTCTCTCTCTCTCTCTCTCTCTCTCTCTCTCTCTCTCTCTCTCTCTCTCTTCTCTCTCTCTCTCTCTCTCTCTCTCTCTCTCTCTCTCTCTCTCTCTCTCTCTCTCTCTCTCTCTCTCTCTCTTTCTCTCTCTCTCCTGCTCTTTGTTTGTCTTTCTCACTAATTTCATCTAAATGCCCTTCATTTGTTTATTTATTTTATATGTATTTATTAATTTTTTGCATGTGAAGCAACATGCCTTGCATATATTTGATGGCAATGAAGTGAGAAATAAGGTAATTGAAATGAGAGAAAAGACATAAACACAAACGCAAACATGGAATTAATTGTGAATTATTTGAAAAGGTGAATTATTAGAACAGTAAAGTTTGAAAGTATAAGCATTTTTTTAAACTCAATACAGAAATTAACTGACTAATAGGAATGATTGTACTTTCTTATGTTTTTTTTTTTTGTACACAGTTTTGTAACCGAGTAAACTAGCAATAATCAAATGCACTCTTCCAAATTGTTCTCTTGTACAGCTTTGTGGTGTCTGATTTAACCCTTATTGATATTCCATATATGTTTTGATTAGGTAGATAGTGTTACACTTGGTTGAAGCAGAGGCAGAAGCAGGATCCAAGTGCAGTGTAGTTTAATAAGCAAACTCAAAACTTCACAAATACAGGGAATAGAAACAAGGCTCAGGACAGAACAACCAAACACGCAACGATAACTGACCCAGAACAAGACTGATCAAATGGTTTAAATATATAGGTAAACAGATGAAGAAACGAGACACTGCTGACAAGACTAATGATTGATAGATAGATAGATAGATAGATAGATAGATAGATAGATAGATAGATAGATAGATAGATAGATAGATAGATAGATAGATAGATAGATAGATAGATAGATAGATAGATAGATAGATAGATAGGTTTGTATGTATTCATATGATTTAATGAATGCTGAAACCTGGGAATGTTGCACCAATCTTGATTTGAGGCAGGAGGTGAGAAAAAAAAGGAGAGCGCAATCAAATTGTGTTCTACGTTTTCCTCCCTTCTTTTTCTCCTAAGCGCTAGAGGTGGAACGTGTAGCAGTTAAATATGATAGATTTATGTTTTAGACAAAATGTAGCCTTTGGTGCATCTGAATTATCTATGATGTGCATTAATATAAAAGTGCCTTGAGCGGTTACTATATTTCTCTTTCTGTTTAATGTTCTGGCTAGTCATTTTTCTGGAACTCAAGATGTCATGCTTTCCTGCCAAAAAATAAAATAAAAAAAAGTAATAAAAAAATTATTATACCATTGTCTGTCTGAATATTCGATTCTGACTGGTTGGAAGGTGTGCAATAAAGCCATTTAATGCACAGGTAGTTCCAAGTCAGTTTAATTTATGTTATACTATATTAACGTGCTGTTTTCATTGAAGCACACAGATGCATACGTCACTCATACTGTTTTTATTGAAGCACACACACGCATATGTCACTCATAGATTGCGCTGCGGTTTTCCTTCTGTATTGGGCTACTTGTACCACGGGTTGTTTTTTAAGTCCACGGTTTGAAGCGGCCCCCCACCACCCCGGAACACAATTGGGCTAGTTTTGGTCATAATTGGGTGGGTTTTGATTTGCAATTGGGCTGGTTTTGTTATGTAAACCTGGCAGCTCTGTGCTGAGCACACACACCGAAGAAGCACAGAAACTTGGGCTGTGTTCGAAATCTTAAAAATGCTGACTTCGGAGGATAAATTCCAGGAAGGCATTAAGGCATGTCCGAATCCTTAGCTTCACTTCCTTTCTCCTACCTTCATCTGACACATTTTTGAAGGACGCATAGATATATCCTTCACTGCCTTTGATGTCCCACAGTCCTGTGCATTCCATTCTGTGACAGTTAAGCTAAAAAATAAAGATGGCGTCTGAAAGTTTCTGGTCTGGTCAGTTTGTGTGTGAATGTATCTTTTTGACCAACGTTTATCACTTTTGATGTTGTTTATCCTTAGAAATTACTATTGTAGTAATAAATATGCTCTTAGCTATCACCAAAGTTTTTTGGATGCAGCCTTGTTATCAACACTGCCCGGGGACTTTTATTAATACAATCGATTTTCTACTGAATCGCTATATTTGTATTATATCTGATATTGACCATGTGAAAAAAGGGTCAGATTTTCAGGTTTTACATAATGGAATTCATGTCATTAAAGCAAGAGAGGATGAACCAAATGCTAACACATTCTGAAATTATTTGTAATGAAAACATAAAAAAAAAAAAAAAAAAAAAAAACTGGAAACATCAATAAGTCTCTTAAAATATGCATTTTCCCTGACCTAAAGGCCAGTTAATGCATATTCATACACAAGCGTAATGTTATTTACTGAATGAATTAATAATTTATGATATTTGTAAAATATGTATTTAACATAATGTGTATACACTACTTTGTACTTGGAGACCCCAATGCATCAATTAATTGAAACTTTCTTTTCAAAACCGTGTGAAACCAACACAAATAAAAAGAAGAACTTGGCACATGTGTTTTAATCTGCATTTGTATCTTCTTTTTAAAGGATTTCCCCTTTCTTTATTGTGGACACTCTTCTAGTATACATGTCATTGACTCAGATGCTTGTTTGTGAATTTATAAACTGAAAGACCTCTAATTTTGCAGCATAATGTTAGATCCTGTTCTGTTTGTCCAGGGTACATGTGTTTGTAGTTAAGAGTACATCAGTCAAATGCTCTCTCTATATATGTATCTGAGGTAAAGTTCTACAGAACGCACTTCTCGATCAATGTGTGTGCGCGTCCTATCAACATCATGACGTCTCACCTCATTAACCAGGCCCAGGGGAGGACTACATCCCTGTTAATTAAACTCAATGAAATTGAAGTGTGATGAAGGGCAGAAAGACATGACAGCTAAAAGTCCTCTGGTGTGTCCGGTGCCGAAGACAGAGGATGAGGCACACTAGTGCACGTCCCCACTGGACACTCTGTTCTGTTCGCAGTAGAGCTATGAAACCGTGTCTGACTGACAGTTTAAACAGAACTGACAGCTGACGGCTTTACTGACAAGGTGACACGAGTCAGAATATATTAAAAACAGGACATTTAGCACTCTTTCCTCTCTCTGTCCCTGGAAATTTCAGCTAGAAAATGAGATGAGATGTGTTAAAGCTTATAGCAAATTTATATTTTTAAAATACTTTTTCCTTCTCCTATATTAGTATAAGTTCAAGACTTCTGCCATATGAGCAGTATAGCGCAGCAACAATAACAACAAAAGCCTGTGAGCACGTTTAAAGTTAGCTGATTTGTGTCGTTATGTTTCACTATATTTGTATTATGCATGAAAGTCTTTGTTATTTCAGGCTGGTTTACACTGGTTTATTATAGTTTGTTGCTGGTCTAGATGGTGGACCAGTTGCTCAACTGCAAATCCTGTCAACCATGAAGCTGGTTGACCAAGGAAATCTTTCTAGTTAAGCATCCAGAACATAACAGATGCTGCTGACCAAATGTTTTATTGTGCCATTGCAGATATAGTAATATTCAAAGTTATCATACATTTGTGTCATGTGACCATGTGAGTTTAAATGAAATTTTGAGTGCTTTATATAACCGTATCAGATTTTATGCAAGTCTAATTAAGTAGTGACACTTTACAATAAGGTCCCAAAGGTTAATCCATTAACTAACAATGATCAATACTGTTACAGTATTTATCATTGTCAAATATAAAAATACAATTGTTCTTTCTTATTACATGTTAACTAATGTAGAAACTATTGTTAACAAATGGAACCATATTATGAAGTGTTACCAATTAAGCTAATCAATAGATAAACAAAGCGTATTACTTTTTATTACTTTTTTTTTTTTTTTTACATCTGTAATGTTTTTGCGTTTTAGATTTTTATGGTTAATTATGAAAGACATTTCCATTCCCTCCCAGTTCATCTCTGTCTCTCTCTTCTTTTCTTTCAGCATTTCAATGAAATGATCTGAAACATATTTACAACAAATCTATAACCTACATGCACAGATAGTATCTCAATTGGATACAACCTGAAGATAAGCCTTAAAATTAAAGTTGCAATAGTATTCTCTTTCCTTTTGTGTCGTATATGCAAGTGAAACGGCTTCACAAACAAGAATAAATGTAGGGCGGGACCGGAACTTGATTAAATTGATTGGATCGTTGGATTGTTGTTCCCTTGTTACCCAACCAAGTGATTTGTAATATCACAATCTACTGTTTTTTTTTTACAGAAATCCATTAAATTTGTATTTTACTAATAATGAAACCGTTTTACACAATGCATTAGTATTATAGTATTGTTACGTACTATGCCTACAGGTCACATAGAAACAAAAATTGAAATAAATTAGCAGGACAGAGATCAAAAACATTTTGTTTTGATGTACCATTGTAACGCTTATGATGATTATTTCAGTCAGAGAGAGTAATTGTGCAGTGAATCAAAACAAGAGCGTCCATCATCTGAAGTGGGCAATTAGTTTATTCCCATTGAACATCAACGGATATAATGGATTAAACTAGTTTTGTCGCATTGTGACATGCCACTTGCTTAAACTCATGTCCAGCTTAGTGTTGTCACGACTATCAAAATGCCTTTTGTTTGAAATCCAAAACTGGAGTAATGTTGTCCTTATTCTTCATCATAAAACACTAGATATTTTCTTACAACTGACAATGATAGCAAGCCATACAATTAGGCATGAAGGGTGACCACCTGGTTATTGCTCTGTTGCAGAAAAGTCAATGTGATTTTCAGGCACAATGTGAGATATGTCTGGAGAGATAAATTTACTACTGTTATATGTAAATATTAACTTACATTAGTTTGGAAAGCCTATTTGTCATTACGTCGCATGGTAACACTTTAAATCGTCAATAAACCTTGTTAATTGAGACCGGCTCTGTGGCTGGCACTCAATTTGCCCAGGTTTGAGTGGTAATTTACTCTACAGGACCTATTCAGTTTACTAAATATAATGAACTAAATAACAGGCAAGAAGGTAATAATCACATTTTATATTAAAATACATGTCTTTAAGTAGCGACTAGTTTATTTTCCTTTATTAAACTATGCAAACAATGCGTTTTACCAGATTCAGTGCATCTCAAACTTTTATTTTCTGGAAGGTTTAATTAGGATGTTATCCAGTACGTGTCTAGAAGAAGTCCTGGCTGGTGTACCTTTATCTAATAGGCCTACGTTTTAATGATTTCCATACTGGTTCCTTTGCTTTGCCCAGGCAGGCATTCGTCATCAGCGGAAAAATCCATTTCTATGAATGCGTTTTCCCGCTATAGCTACAACACGATAAATGGATTTTTAAACGGCAATTGCATTTTTTAGAATTATATTTCTTATTGTGGTATTGTAATTTCAGGGAAGAAATAAAATAATACACACTTGATTGAAATATGTGACACTGCTATACATCTTGCGGGTTGCGGGACAAAGCTCCCAATTTCGGATAGGTGGTCACCCTGCCCAGCATGTTGTCATGTCAAAATTGTCTCTTGCATCGATTCAGTGTGTAGCTCTGCATTCTATGGTCGTAAACTCGTGTGAGGAAAAGCCAAATGACTTTGTTATCTCCATTTCCCATAATCACTCTGGGCAGATTATCACTGTGGAGAATATGTTCTGATTAACTCATTTTAATACGCATGCAACAGCATGATAATGTGTTATCTGCATGGCGTTAGGCTAATGTGTGCTAATGGCCTCCGCTGCCTCTGATTTGGGAAGGCTCATTTGTCTGTCTGTTTTGTAATCGGTCAGTCGTTTATCATATTAAGACTGAATCCTCTAATTGAGGTCGACCTAATTATGTTGAAACGTATACAGTCGATTTCCATCCACCTTTCATGTTTAATAATATATGTATATATATATATTTTTAAAGGATTGGGTCTTGATAACTGGATCATATGAACAATGTTAGGCCCAATCCAAGCAACAATTGAGCTAAATTGTAATAATAATAATACTAATAATAAAAGTCTTAAATGTCAACATTTAAAAATCTAAATCTTATTTACTTTCATTGTATGTTTCAGATCGTATTGTGAATGATTCATACATTAACTTTACACTAACACAAACTTTTTTTTTCTTTTTGCATAGGCTTTTTTGAGTTTTAGCTACTTGTTTTAGCTAAAAGTTGAAAACTTTTTTTGTATTATTATTATTATTATGGTAACACTTTACAATAGGGTTCATTAGTTAACATTAGTTAATGTATTAACTAACATGTACTAACAATGAGCAATACATTTGTTACAGTATTTATTAATATTTGTTAATGTTAGTTAATCCAAATCAATTTGCAACAAGAATATTTTCATACTCCTAAGGCGTGTTTAGACCTTTATTTTGAAATAGTGATGAACATGAAAAATCATGAAAGAAGGGTAGAAACCTCAGTTTGTTTTCATGCCAAGAGTTCAAAAGATAGCATCCATTCAATTATTTTAGAAAAAAAGGTCTGACATTTTTTTAAATATAAAGAAAAAAATTATAGATTCACCATTTGTGATGTGGCAGGAAGCTATAACGCACATACTTGTTCTCATATCAAATTGAATTCATATCAAAATCTGCCAAACTTCTCATATTACTTCTGAATAGGATGTCTACTTCATAAATTGTGGAAATAATGGTTCATATCACTCAAAACACATTTGGAAATGGAGGCGCCCTTATATGGGCAGTAATGGAGTCTGGTTGTAATCTAGTGAAAAAGTTTGGTACTGCGCCCAAACAAAATCTTACTGAAAGCTCATTTTTTGAGATATCAACCTAAAATTTGAAACACAACTTGTTCAGATTTTTGACTTTGATTTTTTTTTTTGCAGTTTTAGAGTCGCCCAGGTTTTGAAAATATATATTTTCTATAAAATATGAATAATTCAATTTTTTACATTGTACATTTTCATAAACTCAAACTTCTATAACTTTTTTCCTGTTTCACTTTCTTAATTTATTTCACGTCTACAAATATCTGCCAAATGTCTTCTTTAAAACGAGACCAATCTTACGTCTATATTCCAAAGCATTCTTGAATTACAACCATTTAAGTTTGAAATGTGCATTTTCATGTATATTAAAAAAAGGGGGGTGACACTTAAAGGGTTAATGTTAGTTAATAAAAATCCAGCTGTTCATTGTTAGTTCATGTTACTTCCCAGTACATTAACAAATGTCAACTAACACAACTTTTGATTTTAATAATGTATTAGTACATGTTGAAATTAGTATCAACTAAGATTAATAAATGCTGTAGAAGAATTGTTCATTCTTAGTTCATGTTAACTAAGGTAGCTAACTAATGTTAACTAATGAACCTTAATGTAAAGTGTTACCATTATTATGAAAAAAATGTTTCACTGTGTGTGTATCCATTGGGAAATATGTCAGAAATAAAATAGGTTTCATGTTGACTTTAAGGTGGACACATGGACACTTACAGTACAATCAGCAGTGCAGTGGTTTCCAAATTAATAGTGGCCGATCCTTTATTTCAACATGTTTCTCAACATTAAAGGCAGCTATTGCATGATTAAAGGGTTGTTACTCACATCAAAAGTTTCTCAGATTGGGTTTAGGTGAGTTTGACTCAACCATAGGATATATGTGCTGTCAAATTCCTTCCTATTCTCTTTTTAACTTGTATTTGCCTTAACAGCTCTGTTTGAGAGTAAAGATCCAGGCTGAATAGAATATAAATGTAAGCTATTTCTATTTCGAGATGTTGTAATTATCTTTCTCCCCAACATGTGATTTTGGGCTACACTCCACTGCTCCGACTGCAGGGATTCATGCTAGCAGAATGCTGGCAAACACTTTCTTTACGTTGGCAGAGTGCAAACCCGTGCCATTCAGGCTGAATTTGATAGCAGAGCTTAACACAGATTTCATTTGCGGTGTAGAAGCTAATTAGTTTGGGAGCATGAACTGAAACTCATGTGAGGCAAGTTCATAATTGAATATTAATGAGTGCAGTTGGATTTGACATTAATCAAAGCTCCCAGCCTTCTTATCTGTTTTAGGTAGAGGAGATTAATTAGTACATGTGCCATTTCCTCTACTCATGTGCAAAGGTAGCCTGTGTGTTGATATGTGGGACAAACTGTTTCAGTCTAGCAACCAGGGGGAGATGTTAGAGAACTTGAACCTTAGAACTTGAATAGGATACCACAAATATTGTTGTATTGGCGCTTATTTTCATACATTTTTTCCCCCACTTTTTAGATAGATAGACCACAGTTAGATATATTGGACCATTGTTTTTACCCAGGTACACTCTTAGATATATCCAAGTAATCCTAAGGACTTTTTTGTTCACTATAAAGAACCTTTAGTGGTTCCATGCAGACATGCCAGACACAAATTCACGGACGGGCATTACATTTTTTCAGAGGGCACAAATCAGATCAACCTCATTGCAGCCACCAAATGACAAATACGAAAAAACTAATACGAAAGTTTTGGACTCAGTGTGCAAGGACCTTAACAAGGTTGCACTGTAGAACAAAGATCACAGCAGAACCATATAGCGTCTCACAGCAACAGCCAATCGTGTTTTCATTACTGAATGATTCAGCGTTTTGAACGAATCGGTTAAGTCAAAGATTCAATGACTCGCTTAATAAGACCGCTTATCACCTGCATTTCCGCGCTCACTATCGACAAACCAGTCAAATCCGTTTACAATCATTTTTTTATAAAATCAGACCAAACACATTTTTATTTTTATTCAGGAGTTATGTATATACAAAATGTTAACTTATAACAGTAGCCTATTGATGAAAAAATATTTTGTGCAAACAAGCAAGGGCTGGTGTTTGAGACATGACGTGGAGTTGGTGAAGGGAGACAGGCTCATCCAGGGCGGGCACTAGTGACTCAGGGTGTACTCACACTAGGCACGGTTGCCATGAACCGGGCCCGAGTACGATTGTCCCCCCTCCCCACTCCCCCTCTGGCCTGCACTCACATAGGGTTTCAGCATTCGTGCCGGAGCACGCTTACGTCATTATTATTTCCTTTTCTTCTGCAGAGCTGCCCGATTTACGGAGTGCATCCCGTACCCTTAAATACTGTGCCCGCAGTTTTTATACCTTGTCTCTACTGCTCGGTAGTTCTTTGATATCCATGACGAAGAAGATAGTCACGGATTTTTCTAAATATATCTGAGTTTTAATGCGTTTTGTCCAGCTGTTCTTGTATGCTCTCATCTGCCCAAATTTCCAACAAGCATTGCACCTCTGCCGTAGACCAAAGCGACCCTTTCCCCGCCATGTTGGTTTTGGAGCGTCGCAAAACCATGACGTCAAGCGTCCTGTTCCGTGCTCCAGCACGGTTAGCGCTCACACTGCATGCGAACCGCGCCCGAGTCCAACTGAACCGTGCTCTGGCCCACCTCTTCCAAGCGGGCCAGGGCCGGCTAATCGAGCCGCGCCCGGGCACGGTTCGGAGCACTCACACTAGTCAAATGAACCGCGCTTTGGTGGTCAAACGCACTCGGGCACGGTTCAAACTGGCTAGTGTGAGTACACCCTCAGAAGGCGGGCCAGGCCCCCCAATGTGCCCATGGCGCCGGGACTGATTCCACAGATGTTAAAGATTCTTCATGGAACCATCAATGCCAATAAGAAAAAACAAAAATGTTTTTACGTTTATGCATGTGTGAGGCCATATATTAATAGGTGATTGTGTGCACATTTTATGCACATGCAAGTTGTGTGCATGTGAATGTGAGACTTACTCAGGTAATAAAAGGAAGTACTGTCACAGAGGCAGCCAACATCCTACACAGACAGATTTCAAACCCCAGTGTTCCTGTAGCATGGCCTCCTGTCAGCTTTGGAGCTGGGATGAGATGAGAGACAGACAGCATAGATGGTGAAGGAGTGGGAGTGAGGGGGGAAAAAGGGAAAAATCAGAGGTAAGAAGAATGAAATAATACAAACCTTTAACAAAATGCACAGTATGTGTGAGAGAAAGAAGAGACGGCAAAGAGAGCTAGAATTCAGGTGTATCGCATGAAAGATTCGGGGAGAAGCAGATGGAATATTTGAAAAGGCACATTTGCCTAAGGAACAAAAGAAAAAGCATAGTAAGGAAATACTTCCTTCCTTAGTAAGGAAAATAACTAAATCAAGTGTGGACGTGTGAAGAGGTGAGAAATGGGAACAAAATGATAAAGTCATTAAAGGGGACCTATTATGCAAAACGTTTGGACATAAATGTGTGTTGGCAGTGTGTGTACACAACCACCCTACAGTGATAAAAATCCACCCACTCCTTTTTTTTAAATCCCCATAAATCATAAGCAGTGTCTCCCAACGACCTGTTTTCAGAATGCGGCTTTAGTGACGTCACTAAAGCCACAGGCCCTGCCCACTAGTGTTGACAGACACTGCCGCGAGTTCGCAGCGAGTTGAGAGTTGTACACATCCACCATTTGCTGCACTGACGAGAATGTCTCCCAAGCGGTGTCGGTGTTGTGTAGCTGGATGTATTAATCCACATAGCTCCTGAAGGATGTAGCAGTGCCAACTGTTCGTGATCCAGCTACACATCTAGAAGTATGTATTATGCTTTTGTTTTCCAAATTGCCTTTGAATTTGTCAAGCTCATAATAACATGTTAGACTTAAAAAGTTTGTGATAGCATGTGATAGCACCCTGAGTCCGTCCAGCTATGTGGTTATTTTTTTTATTGCGCTGATAGTGGAATCTTTATTTGTAAAGGACAGCACATCAGAACAGAGCAGCCAAAGAAGAGATATTGCTTGACAGACAGACGCAAAACCGCTGACCAAGTCTGTTGGTACTCAGTTATCAATGAAGACGTTTCATGTTCACTTCAGGAGTTCAGGTATGTTTATGTATTACATGATACTGCTTATACAGAGGACCTCTCTCGTCGGAAAATGGGGCAGGAGCAGCAGCTCATTAGCATTTAAAGGGAAACACACTAAAACGGTGCGTTTTTGCACAAGCCCAAATTTGGCAATTTTAAAATGCTATAAAAATTATTATTTTGAGCTAAGGCTTCACATACACACACTGGGGACATCAAATATTTGTTTTACATCTTGTGAAAAGGGGCATAATAGGTCCCCTTTAAGTCGTGGAGAAAATGCAGGTAGACACAGAGAAGAGGAACATTTAAAAAAGAAGAGGCAGTGAAACATGACAGGAAATATGAACTATTAAATTGGCACAGTTTATTTAATTAAATTTCTAAGTTCACCTATAATGTTTGCTAAGGGATCCTTAAGCCAAAAACATCGTCCCTTTTTTTATGATTTGATTTTGTTTTATTTAATTAGAATGTAAAACAAGCTTCCTTGATACATACACATTTTATTTGTGCTGTTTGATATTTCTAATCATTTTTTTTTTATAATAATAAAAACAGGGTATCAAAATGTAGTCACTCAGTTGGCCTAGAGACCAGTTATTGGTTAACATATACACTCACCGGCCACTTTATTAGGTAAACCTGTTCAACTGCTCGCTAATGCAAATATCTAATCAGCCAATCACATGGCAGCAACTCAAATGCATGTAGACATGGTCAAGATGATCTGCTGAGGTTCAAACTGAACATCAGAATAAGGAAGAAAAGTGATTTAAGTGACTTTGAATGTGGCATGGTTGTTGGTGCCAGAGGGGCTGGTCTGAGTATTTCAGAAACTGCTGATCTACTGGGATTTTCACGCACAACCATATCTAGGGTTTACAGAGAATGGTCTAAAAAAAGAGAGAAAATATCCAGTGAGTGGCAGTTCTGTGGGCGAAAATGCCTTGTTGATGTCAGGGGTCAGAGGAAAATGGCCAGACTGGTTCGATCTGATTAAGGCAACAGTAACTCAAGTAACCACTTGTTATAACCAAGGTCTGAAGAAGAGCATCTCTGAAAGCTCAGTATGTCAAACCTTAAAGCAGATGGGCTACAGCAGCAGAAGACCACTCCTGGCAGCTAGGAACAGGAAACTGAGGCTACAATTCACACAGGCTCAACAAAATTGGACAATAGAAGATTAGTAAAACGTCGCATGGTCTACTCTAAAGAGTCTTGATTTTTTTTCCAACATTCAGATGGTCAGAATATGGCGTATAAACAACATGAAAGGATGGATCCATCCTGCCTTGTATCAACGGTTCAGGCTACTGGTGGTGTAATGGCGTGGAGGATATTTTTTTGGCACACTTTGGGCCCCTTAGTATCAATTGTGCATCTTTTAAATGCCACAGCCTACCTGAGTATTGTTGCTGACCATGTCCATACATTATGACCACAGTGTTCCCATCTTTTGATGGCTTCTTCCAGCAGAATAACATGCCATGTCACAAAGCTCAAATCATCTCAAACTGGTTTCTTGAACATGATGATGATTTCACTAAACTAAAATGGCCCCCACAGTCACCAGGGGCCTCATTTATAAAACTTTGCGTAGGATTTGCGTCAGAAGTGGCGTACGGATGAAACATAGGACGTGCGTACGCACAGAAATATTCGGATTTATAAAACCGTGCGCACGCACATCCTACGCATTTTTCCCTTAATAAATCACAATCAATTCTAAATGTAGCGCAGCTTTTGCGGCTTCATGTCATGCCCATAGTTGCCCATAAATAGTCCGTGAAACGCCCACAAGTTAATATTCATCGATTGCGAAATCATGGCAAACATAGAGAGGAAATAAAAAAAACGTAACTTCACTCAAAGTGAAGTAGAAGTTATCGTTGGCGAGGTGGAAAAGAGGAGAAAAATGTTGTTTGGAGGGCACAGTGTGGGCATTAGCTACTAATGCCAAAAAGGCACTTGAGTGGCAAAAGGTTGCAGACGCCGTAAATGCATAACCTCACAACCTCGGACTGTGGCCGAAATAAAAAAGAAATGACAAGCTACAGATGTCGGTTATAATCTACTTGGAAATGGGAAATAGTTCAGCGCAAATGTAATTTCTTGCAGCTTTCTGAATGATTGAGACATACGTCATACGTTATTTTATCAAAAATAAAACAAACTGAAGGCATATGCATGAAATACCTGCATGAATACCATTCCGTAACTGATAAATACATTTTTACTATGAAAACAACTTTCCCAGTGGACAAATAATACATCTATCTATTTATCTATCTATCTCTCCCTAATTATCTGACTGACTAGCTATATTTAGCTATATCTAGCTATATCCATATCTGCTCCGCCAGACGGACACATTGGCGAGAATATCAGTTTTGTACATTATTTCGTTCTGTTTACCATCTTATTTATGAGGATGAATTGTACATGCCAATATTATTGCAGAACATATTTCACTTTTCTTTTTGCAAATATGTGTTAATTTGCATTTCTGTTGCAGATCGATCAAACGGGTGTTCGTGTAGGCTGTTAATTGTAATACTTGCTTTGTGACGTCTTCGTGTTATTTATGAGAGGCAGTATTGCCATTTATTTTACACAACGGTCTACAGTTTCACACACTTTCACGTGTTTCTTCCATCTGCCGACGGTGTCGCCATTTCTCATTTCACCCGTTTTTGTGCGTAGCCTACGCCTGGGTCAGAGCTTGCGTGAAGGACCGCTCATTTTCCCGTCAAGTTTGCTTTTTATAAATACCAATTATTGCGTAGAGAGCGGCGTACGCCTTCTTTTGTGCGTACGCAACGTTTATAAATGAGGCCCCAGATCTCAAACTAATAGAGCACCTTTGGGATGTGGTTGAACGGATGTGCAGCCGACAAATCTACAGCAACTGTGTGATGCTATCATGTCAATATGGACCAAAGTCTCGGAAGAATGTTTCCAGCACCTTGTTGAATCTATGTCACAAAGAATTAAGGGAGCTCTGAAGGCAAAATGGGTCCAACCCGATATTAGCAATGTGTACCCACCTAATAAAGTGGCTGGTGAGTATATTTCCAATAAATTACAGTATGTGCTTAATTTTATTTTACAAATGCAACTTTTAAGAAGTTTGAATGTTTGAGCTTGAAGAATTTTGATATTTTAGTAAGATGGTCAAATTGTTTTCTGCTGCTTTTTTTCCCATTAATAGTCTGAGTGGAAAAGGTGTATAGTATGTACTGTAGTTTAATCCTTATTCAATTTGTTTAGTATCAGGCTAACATTGCACATCAAACACTTAAAACAGAAAATAAAATTATGTTTTAATGATATGCGTTTAAAAGTCAGTTATATTACTTTAAAACGATAAAAAAAGCATCTAATGAAATAGTTGTAGGAGGTAGTTGTCCTTAGAAGTGACACAGAAGAGAACCAGAAAGTGCTAGGAGAGCACATGAATTATATATTAACACTCGCTGCTCTCTCTTCCTGTGCAGTGATTCCTGCTCTGAATGTGCATGTGTCGAGAGCATTTATACACACCGTGTCCCCCATTCCTGTTCTATCATTAATTAATAAATGTTACTGTTTTCTTGTAACTCAGAAGGGATATAACCTTACACATCGACATCATTCTCAAGCGGTTCTCATAATCTGTTCTCCCTAAATCAACATCCTTCCCTAAATCACTTCATTATCAGCTCCCGATTTTAATTAGGGCCTTTAACTCTGTACACAGCACTCACATGTGTGAGTCAATTGGACAATTAATTAGTCAAATAAGTCTCACAGCCTTGTGAATCATTTTAATCGTTGGTTGTTTGATAGCTTCCTCACTCCACGTTTTGATATTATTTTTGCATCTTCTCGCGAAGTGATTCAGCAGTTAATCAAATCATTAAAATTGACTATACATCACATCATGCTCTACAGACTTCCAACTAAATTTTATCTGCTAAAACATAAGTGTTGATATCAGATGTCGTTAAATGTGGTTTGAGACCAAAGTCTATGTAAAGAAATCAGGTCATACTTCCCGGAAGTAACAAATAATACTTTACTTTTAAAATTGTCGCTACAATGCATTTTAAAATAAGACATTTTCACATAAGTAAAACATTTTCTTTGTTTAGAAGACACATTTCAAGTCAAATTGTCAAAGTCAAAACTATAGAAACGTCACTGTCATAAAATCAGAAAATGTACATGGAAGGGGATTTATTTTACATCCAAATGCAAATTAATCTACACCAAATGTAATCCAACCCTCATTGTGCTGCTGAAATACATGATATTCAAGTTTTAAATAACATTTAGTTTATCATAAATGTTTCAGTGAATTCAGCACTTTAACCATATGTCAAATACAATAGAAGTTATAACATGTAAAGATGTACTTAAGTCCTATATACTTAAAGGGATAGTTCACCCAAAAATGAAAATTCTGTCGGTAATTACTCGCCCTCATGTTGTTCCAACCCAAGACTTCCGTTCATCTTTGGAACACAAATGAAGATATTTTTGATGAAATCTGAGAGTGGGATCACTCCTCCATAGGCTTCTAAGGGATCGAAACTTGTCGGCCCAGAAAAGTTATTAAAGACATCGTTAAAATAGTCCAAGTGACTACAGTGGCTCAACCATAAGTTTATCAAGCGACGAGAATACTTTTTGTGCGCAAAAAAACAAACAAAAATTATGACTTTATTCAAATATTCATTTTCTTCTGCGTGGACCCGAGTGAGTTCACGTAGTGTAACAGCGCAGCAGTTCTGTGTTGGATGTCACCACTTAGGCTCACTATTGGCCGACGCTGGTCATGTGTGTGATGTGTGAGCCTACTTGGTGAGTTACTTTATGAGTTTTATGAAGTTTATTGTACATCACACAAAAGATGAAGCGTCCGTTTTCACTCCGGAAAATCGCCGTAAGAGCTGAATAAAACAGTACAAGAACTGCACATTAAAGTCTTATCCATGCTCTCTCTTCCTTTCATTTTCATCAACATACACAGCAAATTGCACAAAACCCCTCGTTACAACTAACAGTAAACACATATATACAGACTTTATGCCTTTTCGGGGGGTGCTTAATAAACTGTTAAACATTATATCCGTAAAACAACTCCTATGAACTGTAATAAAGTGCGTGCTATCCCTTTCATTACTGCTATAACCAGTATCGCTCCGGAGACTATGAGCTGAAACATGAACTGTTACTGATCCATCCTTGAGTAGCAACTTTTTAGCAAAGCCTACCTTGTATTGCCCCTCGTTCACAAAGCAGTCTGGAGTGAAATGATTTGCGCAGACATAAACAAATTCAGGTATATTTTGGCGTGCATTACCTTCAAAAATAAAACTAATCTGTGTCCTCAGTGCCTCAGATGTTGGGAGAAAATGAAGACTATTATGTTCACTCTTGTAACATACATCAACTTGATGCAACCTGGACACATCATCAGTGATGTTACCTGGGGTCACAGAGTGTTTCGGGTCTTTCAAGCATCATACACTCTCACCCAGGCGACCCAGCTGGGGTTGATCAGGCCCCAACTTGTGTCCAGGTAGCCCTACCTCACCCATGGTTCTCCTCTCCTTATCCACAGCCACCTTGAGGCAACTTCTGCTGACTCCGTGACCTCTTTGATGGCCCTTCGCTTAATGGCCCCTATGATGCCCAGGATGTTGTACGCCCTGCATAGAGATTGGCCAGCAAACCCTCTGCATCCCACCTCGATGGGCTCACACCGCACTCGCCACCCATTGTTCCGGCACTCCTCCACTAGCTCAGCATATTTTGCCCTCTTCCTCTCATTGGCCTCCTCGATGCGGTCCTCCCAGGGTACGGTGAGTTCCAGGAGAACGATCTGCTTGGAGGTCTCTGAGATGAGCAACATGTCAGGCCGCAGCGTTGTGGTGGCAACAGTTTCTGGGAACTTCAGTTGCTTCTCCAGGTCAACTTTCAACTCCCAGTCTTGTGCTGTTGCTAGCAGGCCAGATGAGGTGGCCCTGGCAGCTAATGGTGGCTTCTCCCCAGCCCGGATGAAAGCAATATTGTTCTTAGCCGGCCGGAGGCGTTTGCAGTGGCCAATTCTACAGCTGATGGTATTCGCTACGGCCTTCAGGACTTGGTCATGGCGCCAACGATAGCGCCCCTCGCCCAGTGCCTTCGAACAGCAGCTGAGGATATGCTCCAGGGTCCCCCTCTTCAGGCAGAGGTTGCAGGCTGGTGACTCCACCAATCCCCAGCTGAACAGATTGGATGGGCTCGGTAGTACATCGTAGACAGCCTGGATCAAGAACCGTATGCGATGGGGTTCTGCTTTCCACAGCTCTGCCCATGAGACCTTGCGGTCCACTGCATGCTCCCATCTTGTCCAGGCTCCCTGCTGCCGCATTCCAACCATCCTGCTGGCTCGCTCCTCCTCTACTCCTACCCGCACCTCATGCTGCACCAGTGATCTCCTGTCCTTCCCATGTGCCTTGTTGTAGCGAGATGTTGTACCACTGCCCAGGCCAGCTCTTCCATGAGTCACTGCTCCCACCAGTGCCCTGTGCCGTAGCCGCGACTCAGCAACATTCCCCGCCTCTGCTGCCCTCCACCTCCGCCCTGTCCTCACCTCGATCCCAGCCTGGGAGACCTTTGGGTCCTGTGACTCTCTGTATTGCAGCACCTCCCTGGCACGGCCCACCTTGAACTCCTCATTCAGGCTTCTGATGGGGAGCTTCAGCTTGTTGCTCTGGCCGTACAAAGCGATGCTGCTCAGGCTTCGAGGTGGACCCAGCCACTTCCGTAGAAACCTGCTGACTCTCCTCCCCCCAAGCCCTCGATGGTGGAGATTGGAACCTCATAAATCAGGAGGGGCCAGAGAATCTGTGGGAGGATGCCATGCTGGTAAATCCAAGCCTTGAACTTGCCAGGTAGGCCTGACTTGTCCACTGCGGCTAGCCAGCCTTCCAGTTCAAGGTTGGTTGCACGGATGGCTGCCGTGTCTTTCAGGCTGCAATCGAACACCTTTCCAAAGCTCTTCACTGGTTTCTCAGAGATTGATGGTATCAGGGTCTTGCCTAGTGTGAAGCGGAACTTGTTGGTAACCTTTCCTTTCTTCAACACCAGCGATCTTGGCTTGAAGCACATGCGAGACCAGGTTGTCATCTCTTCCAGGCCCTTCAGGATCCACCTGGCCCCTGGGACGTGTGGTGTCGTCACCGTCAGATCGTCCATGAAAGCCCTAATGGGCGGCTGGCGGACACCGGACTTGGTGAGGGGACCTCTGCACTGGACCTCTGTAGCCTTCACCAGCATATTCATGGCGAGTGCGAATAATATCACTGAAATTGTACACCCAGTGATAATACCCTTCTCGAGCCTGTGCCAGTCTGATGTTGTAGACCCCGCAGAGACTCTCAGACTGAAACTGACATAGTAGTCCAGAATGAGGTCTCTAAACTTGTCTGGAACGTAGTGCCGGCGCAGAGCCTCCTCAACCAGTTTATGGGGTTCTTACATAGTTCATGTGATTCATACATAGTCATGTGATTCTTACATAGTTCACAACAGAACACCGGGATTGCTTACGAGAGACATTGTTGTCGCTACAGGTGCTCGAGCGCGGAGAAAATGACGGTATAAGCGGACAACTCGCTGAGGGCGGAAACTATGGTAATGAGGACTGTCAGTCAGCGGCTGTGGTCAGCGAGGCCTGAGCAGTGTGATGACATTGCTCAGAGAATCAAAACGGCATGTCTAATGAGACTGCTTTGATTTAATAGGGATTTTAAAAAGGAGTGTGTGGATTTGTATCATTGTAGGGTGATTGTGGTCACACACTGCCAACACACATTTTATGTGTAAAAGTGGATTTTGCATAATAGGTGCCCTTTAAAGTATAAAACATTTCGATTTAAATGTAAATAAGATACACTTAAGTGCCTGAAACAATTAGCACTTACAGTAAGTATTCATTATCTATTAAAGTGTATCATTTCTCTAATAAATACACATTTTATAAGGGTCAGTCGGATTTACAGAGAAGATACTGCTGGTTTTTTTTTGTCTTTGATCCTGAAATACATATTTTAGTTTGTGTTAAGTTCACACTATTATTTTATGTGGTTTCATAAAGGCCTATATTGTAAAATATTGTTGAAAGAAAGTTTAGAGCATATTCCCCCTATTTGCTGCTGAGTTGTGTGCATGGCAAAAAATGCTGCCATACAGTGCAAATAGTGTAACCTGCTAAAATGGGTGTCAAAATAAGTATGCAATGTGTTAACGTTCCCCCACACTACTGTACCTCAGTGTAAACCTTATTTATTCCCATTGGGAAGAACACATGTTGTAGCATTCAGGAATTGACAAAAGCCTCTTGCATGACAGTCAAGAATTAACACTGAACAACCAATGCCAAGTCATTAAGTAAAGAGCCAACAGTAATCAATAAGTAAGAAAATCTAAGAACCTTGACCTGCACACAAGAATCAAACAGGTGCTTTTATATGTCGTCTTGGCTTATTGACAATCCAGTGGAACCCACAATGTTGTACAGCTGCACTGACAGCAGTCCTTAGATTGCCATGGATCAAAACAGCTGTCGTCTTTAATGCCTGGCCTGATGATATTTGTGGTTTTAAATGAACTAAAAGAATGAAGAATGATTGCGTGAGAAATTCATATTGACATTTTTGCTGCTTGTGCTTTTGTGTCAGCTCGTATTTCTTGAAACTGAGACAGTAAACACAGATCAGCTGATGGTGTGTGTGTGTGTGTGTGTGCGTGTGTGTGTGTGTGTCCTGCTGTGAGCTCTGAGGTTCAGCAGTGATTTGGCTTCATGTTTCACAACAGAGAACAAAGACAGGTGGAGAACAGCAGGGCTCCAATAATACACCCCATGAACACCACTACAACCCACCCACTCACACACAGAGACACACGTACACATGATCACACACACAGAGACCATCTTGCATATTGAAAGCAATCACTGCTAATTTGGGAAAAGCATTTGGGGTTTTCATTGCTTGAGTTATTTCCATTTAAACAAATGGCAGTTAAAAAAAAGCAGTTAATGGAGATAAAAATCAGTCCATTTAATTTATTTCTTTTTTTCTTTTACTTTATTTAATTTAAAATGTTTGTATAATTTTAATTCATTTTACTTTTATTTTATTATTTTTATTTTTATTAAAAAAATAATCATACATTTTTCTTTTTTCTTTTCTTTTATTATTTCTTTTCTTTTATTCTTTTTTTCTTTTCTTTTCTTATTTATTGTATTACAACTATCTTGGAAACTTTTCATCTTGGCTTCACCATTTATTTTTGCTACGTTTCAAATGCATTTTATGTATATATTTAATTGTTGTATCCTTTTCTCAGAGCCAGATTTTTCAATCTTAAAATATGCTTAAGAAGAAATATTTGACCTGATGTGTGTGGAAAATAAAGCGCTTGTGAGGATAATATTAATATTATTGTGCATAATTTCCAGTAAAGCTTTACTTGTAAAAATATGCAAAAAAGTTAAAATATGATGTAATTAAAAATAATTATTTCATATTATTTAATTAAATATATAATTTAGGATACATAAATGCTGAAATTTGCCTTAGCAAGAAAAATTAGTCTGACATTTTAGTCCACTGTTATTTTTAATCAGAATCAGAATCATGACAAGCTTCCACGGCACAAACAGAATGACAGCGACAGACAGAAAATACAAATATATAAAAATGTACAAAATAGACCATGTGTATGTAACAGGTATGTTATACAAATGTAAGGGTATGTAAATAAGAGGTATGGTGTGCTTAATAAATAAATAGTATTTTGAATTGCACATGTTTATTACCCAGTGTGGGCTTTTAACTGTTCATGAGGTAGATGGCCTGAGGAAAGAAACTTTTCTTGTGTCAGGCTGTTCTGGTCCTCAGTGCTCTGTAGCGACGGCCAGACGGCAACAGTTCAAAGAGAAAGTGGCCTGGATGCGAGGAGTCCAGAGTGATTTTGCCAACCCTTTTACTCACTCTGGATGAGTACAGTTCTTGGAGAGTGGGGAGGGGTGTACTGATGATTCTCTCAGCAGTCCGGACTATCTTTTGAGGTCTGATTTGGTAGCTGAGCTGAACCAGACAGTTATAGAAATAGACTCAATGACTGCAGAGTAGAACTGCAGAAGCAGCTCCTGTGGCAGGTTGAACTTCCTCAGCTGGAGAAGGAAGTACAACCTCTGCCTTTTTCACAACGGAGTCAATAGGCCCTATTTTAACGATCTAAGCGCATTCCTAAAGCGCACGGCGCAAGCACACTTAGGGTGAGTCCGAATCCACTTTTGCTAGTTTAACGACGGGAAAAATGTGTTTTGGGCGTAACCTCCCATTCCCTTTAAAAGCCAGTTGTGCTCGCCCCATGGCGGATTCACTATTTACATGGAATTTGTAAGCGGAAAAACCGAATGCTTCTCTAGCGAGGAAGCGGATCTGCTCGTGCACGTGAGCAGACCATTTTCGGGACAAAGTGTACGCGCGTTGTGGACCACTATAGGCACATATTACTAAGACGCTCTTTAAATAACAAAAGAATTATTGCGCCATTGACTTTAGACCAGTCTATTTCAGTTGCCTCAAAATAGCAACGTGCCAGCAATACGCCTGAACACATCTCGTTTTCAGACCAGCATGCCCATGGGCGCACAAATGGGCGCAAATGCATTTGCCAAATAAACAATGTGGCCCAGGACGTGAAAATATTGACTGCGTCGGGTTGAAACTAGCTAAAAGCACTTGCGTCGCACCTGGTTCCACATTGCGCTGGGTGTATGATAGGGCCCAATATGATTGTCCCACTTCGGGTCCTGAGAGATGGTGGTGCCCAGGAACCTGAATGAATTCACTGTTGCCACATGATGGTGAGTGGGGTGTTTCTCCTAATGCCCACAATCATCTCCACTGTTTGTTGGATGAGAATTGTCTCAGTCTCACTAGCTGCTGCCTGTCTGTCAGAAAGTTTGTGATCCCCTGACAGATGAGCTGGGTTAATTTGGACAGGAGGAGGTTTGGAATGATGGTGTTGAAGGCTGAGCTGAAGTCCACAAACAGGATCCTCACATAAGTCCATGGTTTGTCCAGATGTTTCAGGATGTAACACAGTCCCATTTTGACCGCATCATCCACAGACCTGTTTCCTCAATAAGCAAACTGCAGGGGTCCAGCAAGGGTCCAGTAATGTCCTTTAGGTAGGCCAGCACCAGTCTTTCAAATGACTTCATGACCACAGACATTAAGGCAACAGGTCTGTTCAGTCTAGGCAATTTAGTCTTGCGATTTTGGGTTTCTATAGGATGGGGATGATGGTGAAGCATTTGAAGCAGGAAGGAACTTTGCATAGCTCCAGTGATCTGATGAAGATCGGTGTGAAGATAGGGGCCAGCTGGTCAACACAGGTTTTTTAGACAGGCCGGTGAAACATAATTAATTGCCCATAATTGAATATACACTCATATAAAACAACATGACTAATTCTTTATTGAGTAAAGTCCATTAGGCTACGTGTAGCTGTCACGATTTGGTCTTGTCTGTCACGTTTTGGTTTGTTCATGTCATGTTCCATGTCTGTCATGTGATTCCCTGTTTGTCATGTGATCCTGCCATGTGTCTTGTCATTGGTTAATTCATTGTTTACAGGGGCACGTTCAAGATCACAACGGTGCGCAACGTTTTGCTACGGTTTCCGGGTTGAACGTCATGTTTCCTGGAAACGGCGGTGTGCAACGGGGTTTGAGATGCGTTTTCTCTTGTTTGGTGGGCGTGTCAGAACTGCAGTCCAATCAGCAGCAACATGTATATAAAGCACGCGGTATTAAAGAGAACTCGCACAATGGAAGTAATTTACAAATGTGTTCGATACGCAACAACTGAGGATATTAGAAGACATGTTTGGCGGAAGTATTATTTTTAAAATATAGGATATCAACATAATGATGTAGTTGTTTATATTTTTAGCTTCATTGCAAGTGTGTGACATTTGGTATAGAAATAAACAATGCATGTAAAGTGCTTTTCCTAAAAATGAGAAAGAAAATACAGGGTATTAATAAAACAGTATGAACAACAAATAAAGTCAGTATGTGAGGCTAAATAGATGTGTTTTAGTCTTTATTAGGTAAGATGTGCTTCCATTTCAGTTTCCACAAATCCCTTCACTCGATTGGGATGTTCTCTTGTGTTCTGGGCGGCAAGTGCAGTAACTGTAACATCGGGCATATTTTGTAGTATTAAACATATTTATACCGACTTCATCAGGCTCCGAAAATTCTTCACAAAGAACACAAAAAGCCTTCTCAGCTGCCGTAGTTGCAACTCTTGCGTCATCACAGCAGTGCGTTCAACACATCACCTTTTCTGTTTAAAAAACGTTCTGCAACATTTTGTCGGCGCTGAACGCAGCCCAGGTGTCCCTTGTCATTAGTCTGTTTAAGCCCTCATGTTTGCCATGTGTCCATAGGCTTGTTCGACTTCATGCAGCTCTGCGCAGACCGATCTGTGGCTGACTTGAAGCAGTGCATGCCGGTTAGAAATGTTGTCCGACTTGATACAGCGCCGACGCCACGTGACTGTGACGTATGCCATCAAAGTACCGCGAGAGCGATTCGAGAGTAGCCGGAGAACTTAGCCAGCGCAGCTTCTCAAGAGCGGCTGCAGGAGCTTTGATGACGACACAGCTGTTCCACGATTGGCCGGATTCACCGCATGACAACGATCACGTGGGTTTCGTGTTTATTCGGTTTATTCTCACACCTTTAGTTCCTACTAAAGCTCACAAATCAGTTTTTTTTTAATAACAGTAAACACTCTTTTCATGTAGACGCGGTGTTATATTGTGTCTTGTTTATCAAAATAAAACTGATTAAACATTGATTCCACTTCATTGATAGTAGCTTATGTTGAACTTTATTCTTGTTCAAACAGACGCTGTATGAAGCAGTACATAATGTATTGAATGAAAATGTCTTTGAAACATCTGTGTATTTTGCAAATATTGAATTTATTTCACTTCAGTTGTGGTAAACCAAACACCACGTGACTGCGTCAGCGGGAACCAGAAAGTGTCCGGCTTCATATCTACGTTTGCAGCCCCTCCCCGTCTGCACGTGGCAACTCTCGCCGATCAGTTACATCCAGCCACAGCCGATGTCGAACACACCTCATGTCAAGTTTTGTTTCTCTGTAATCTTATGTCATGGTCTTGTTTTATGTTTCATGCCACGCCATGTTTTTGTTTTGTTAATCTGGTAAATAAACTGCACTTGCCTACAACTTGCCTTCAGTAAATCTTTAAAGTAGCCTGTGGAGAATGTGTTTATTTAATATGTTAAAATAAATGTTAAAGTCATAGAGACAACAACTTTCTGCTTCATAGAGGGGAGCTGTGTTTCATAATCAGAGCATTTGTGATTAATCTAAATATAGCTATAACAAGCCCCAGACGTTAGAACTTAATTTACTGTAACGTGGTATTTTCCCTACTTTTCTTCTTGGTGCAGAAATAGTTGGTTTGTACATGAGCGTTTAAAAACTCTTGCTGTGTACGCCGACATAATATGAAGTTTCTCATTTTAGTTATTGGTGTATACAGAGAGGAATTCCATGATGATTTTACTTTCATGTACACAATCAGTTTCTCAAAAGTGTTATGAACATATTCCCTCATAAATATTACAGTGTTATCAAGAGCATGCTGAAACTGCATTTGTATGTTTCAAAACCAAAATAGCTTATGCTTCAGACTGCTACACAAAAAAGTTGTTTTAATTTAAATGCAAACAAAAACTGAAAAGGGCCACATGCAAGTATGTATTTAGCCGTTTACTATAAGTTTTAATGTCCATTGCTTCCTGAAGTTTGTCTCAGTAAGTCTCGACATAGGCTGGTTTTACTCATTTGTACTTCACTTTCGATAACATGGCTAGGGCCACTATCGCTATAATTTTGTAGAGTGTTGCACTTGTCTAATCAAGCACTGACTGTAATTAACTTGGATGGCCCTTAACTTTCTGAGTGTTCCTATGCAGCACTGAGTGTCTGCGTATTACATTTATAGTGTAGAGATATTCATTAGCAGACACTAGTGCTAGAATTACTTCTAGTCCATCCATAAAGTATGTGCACAAATAAGTCTGAGGTCATTTTTAAATCTGAGTTTCGGTGTAGGATTTTTTTTTCTCTCAACTGTTTTCTATTTTTAATATATTTTAAAATGTAATTATTCCTGGGATGGTATGCTGAATTACTTCAGTCTTCAGTGTCACACGATCCTTCAGAAATCATTCTAATATGCTTATTGTCACAATCATGTTCTGTTTTTAGTTTCTGTTGGTAACAATACGCTCGTTTGAGATGCAAATGTAGGCGAGGGGTAGCCTGGCTAACGTCAGACCGAGATTTGGGTCTGGGAACCACGTTCATTTTCTCGTATTTGAGGCGTGGTTTACGAATGCCCAGAGCCGTTTATTGGGTGCTAAGAATGTCTATCAAATGCGCCTGTACGTAGCTCATAGCCAATCGTTTCAATTATACCAGATGACGTAGAGCGACTGAAATTAGACGAGGAAGAAGACGATGGGTCAGAGATTTATGTGTACACGATGGTGTGTATCTAACGGCCGTTTCACACCGCATGCGTGAGCGCCGCGTATTTTTTCTTCGCCGTGCATGTTAATCAATGAGTGCATTCACACCGAGAGCGGGAGCAGAGCGTGAGAGTCGCTCAATTAAAGTGAAAGCACACTTTTGATGGACAAAAATAAATATGATTTCACACAAAAAGTGTCCAAAATGCACAGAATAAGCATGTCTAGTGAGTTTTAACAAGAACTTGAGTAGGCAAATAAAAGAAAACAAAGACTCAAAAGTATTTATAGAAGATTTAGGCTGCCCGGTAAAAACTTGTTTTTAATTATTCCGTTTGGGTGAAAGTTCTTTATTATATTATAAAAACTAAAGTAAACTAGCCAGAAAATATTATATATAAACGTTCTTTTAGTTTATGTAACACACAGACAGCTACATAGGCTAGCACAACCCAAATCAAACTCGAGTGTGTGGTTTATTTGTGTGTTTTGTTTTTTTATCCACGGAGTTGCCGTCTTGTAAACATATCGAAAGTAAGTGTCACCGGGTGACTAAGCCGGAACTACAATTCGGTGCATAGTCCCCCGGGGGGAGCACTTCCGGTGTAACATCAGGCCGGTTCCGGTTTGCCGTCATGGCCGATCTAACGGGAAAACGCGGAGAAATTGTTTACAGCTGAATGAAATGAGAGTTGATTACGGTGGCGAGCGAGAGTGTGTGTTTGCAGAGGATATAAATGGAGCAGTTGAAGGAAGAGGAGAAAGGAAAAAGTGAGAAAGAAAAGCGGCGAAGTTCGGGGGGTGGAGGGACTGACCAGGGGTGGGTGGAGGGACTGACCAGGGGTGGGTGGAGGGACTGACCAGGGGTGGGTGGAGGGACTGACCAGGGGTGGGTGGAGGGACTGGCCAGGGGTGGGCGGACGGGCGAGGGAGAAGATTGTCCCCGTGAGTGTGAGGACCGACATTTGTGAGGAGTTGAGTACCCAATTTCAGCTTGCTGTACAAACATTGTGATTGAGTTGATGAAGGCATTGTGAAGATTGCCCTTTACGAAGAGTTAAGTACCCAATTCCAGCTTTCTGTACTAACATTGTGATTGAGTTCATGGAGGCCGTGTGACCGATTAGAAGATCTGTCCATGTTCGCTGTTCTATTTTCATGAGGTTGAAGCTGGTGATGGGAACGGACGTTTGTGTTCCCGAATAACCCCCCTGTGCAGCCGCCTCATCATTGCACTTTCTCCCCCCCCCCCTTCGGTTGGAACCCGAGCAGCAGTTTGGATGATCCAGGCTGAATGGAGTGAAGGCTTAAACCCACTGTGAGGTATTTGTGGAATTGCAGTGCTTACAAGTTGAAGTGTGCACGTGTGAATTGTGGAGGGATTGCTGTATACACAAGTGTGAAGAAGATTTAACCATTCCTGGTTAATGGGATGGGAGACCTTCTGAGAAAACCAGGTTGCTGCTGGAAGAGGTGTTAGTGAGGCCAGCAGGGGGTGCTCACCCTGTGGTCTGTGTGGGTCCTAACGCCCCAGTGTAGTGATGGGGACACTATACTGTCAAAGAGCACCGTCCTTCGGATGAGACGTTAAACCGAGGCCCTGACTCTCTGTGGTCATTAAAAATCCCAGGATGTCTTTCGAAAGAGTAGGGGTGTAACCCCGGCATCCTGGCCAAATTTGCCCCTTGGCCTCTGTCCATCATGGCCTCCTAATCATCCCCATATATATATACACTGATTGGCTTCATCACTCTGTCTCCTCTCCACCAGTAAGCTGGTGTGTGGTGAGCGTTCTGGCGCACTATGGCTGCCGTCGCATCATCCAAGTGGATGCTGCACATTGGTGGTGGTTGAGGAGATTCCCCCTTCCATGTGAAGCGCTTTGAGTGCCTAGAAAAGCGCTATATAAATGTAATGAATTATTATTATTATTATTATTATTCCGTTCGCTCCAATTTTTCCTGGGATCGTCCAGCCCATGTGGGGTGGGGAAGTTTATAGTCCAGCTGTATAGATGTGTGCAGGTGCCGATTGACTCATCTTGAGGAAACGAGAAAGCCAGTCACTCACGCTGCCCAGGACTCACTGACCTCGAAGACCGCCACTTCCTGAGTTCCTCACGAGTCCAAAGCTCCTCTACTGCAGGTACTTCAGCTCTATTGCTGCGTTACAGGAACCGAGAAAGCCAGTCACTCACCTGAAGGTCCCCTTGCCTGAGCTCCCGAGATCCACTGCCGTCTGGAAGGAGTAGGAAACGTCAGTCCTCACGTTGTATGGAGTTGCTCTTCTGGAGACACTTGTAGCCCGTCTTGAGCTCCACCGTGATCCCATGGAAACAAGAGAGGTCTGTTACTTATCCACTTTGAGTCACTCACCTGAAGGTCCCCTTGCCTGAGCTCCTGAGATCCACTGCTGTCTGGAAGGAGTAGGAAACGCCAGCCCTCACGTTGTATGGACTTGCTCTTCTGGAGACACTTGTAGCCCGTCTTGAGCTCCACCGTGATCCTATGGAAACAAAAGAAGTCTGTTACTTATCCACTTTGAGTCACTCACCTGAAGGTCCCCTTGCCTGAGCTCCTGAGATCCACTGCTGTCTGGAAGGAGTAGGAAACGCCAGCCCTCACGTTGTATGGACTTGCTCTTCTGGAGACACTTGTAGCCCGTCTTGAGCTCCACCGTGATCCTATGGAAACAAAAGAAGTCTGTTACTTATCCACTTTGAGTCACTCACCTGGAGGTCCCCTTGCCTGAGCTCCTGAGATCCACTGCCGTCTGGAAGGAGTAGGAAACGCCAGCCCTCACGTTGTATGGAGTTGCTCTTCTGGAGACACTTGTAGCCCGTCTTGAGCTCCACCGTGATCCTATGGAAACAAAAGAAGTCTGTTACTTATCCACTTTGAGTCACTCACCTGAAGGTCCCCTTGCCTGAGCTCCTGAGATCCACTGCCGTCTGGAAGGAGTAGGAAACGCCAGCCCTCACGTTGTATGGAGTTGCTCTTCTGGAGACACTTGTAGCCCGTCTTGAGCTCCACCGTGATCCTATGGAAACAAGAGAGGTCTGTTACTTATCCACTTTGAGTCACTCACCTGAAGGTCCCCTTGCCTGAGCTCCTGAGATCCACTGCCGTCTGGAAGGAGTAGGAAACGCCAGCCCTCACGTTGTATGGAGTTGCTCTTCTGGAGACACTGGTAGCCCGTCTTGAGCTCCACCGTGATCCTATGGAAACAAGAGATGTCTGTTACTTATCCACTTTGAGTCACTCACCTGAAGGTCCCCTTGCCTGAGCTCCTGAGATCCACTGCCGTCTGGAAGGAGTAGGAAACGCCAGCCCTCATGTTGTATGGAGTTGCTCTTCTGGAGACACTTGTAGCCCGTCTTGAGCTCCACCGTGATCCTAAGGAAACAAGAGAAGTCTGTTACTTATCCACTTTGAGTCTCTCACCTGAAGGTCCCCTTGCCTGAGCTCCTCAGATCCACTGCCGTCTGGAAGAGTGGAACGAGTTTAGCCGTCCAGGCGGACGCCCTTTTAACCCTGTTTTAATATTTAATAAAGACAAATTACTTACTGTACCTTGTGTCCAGCCTCGTGGTGTTCTTGGTGTAGCTCCTCAGAGTGGTAGTTGGTACGGGTCGTGGTTTCTCCCCACCCCCGGCCTGTGACATAAGACTGAAACGAATAGATTGGAGCCATTTTCTGGGTTGTTTTGTTGTTTAACATTTATATGCGAATGTTGTACACCTCCCCATTACAAACTTTCAAGACTATCAATGTTATAAATGACCATTGTTCTAAAAACAAATGTATAGTTGTCTTTGTAAAGAATTGCTCGCTTGTGGAGCTACTCAGCCCCAAAAAGTGACGATTTAAACATGCTGTAAAAAATTATCTGTGGGTATTTTGAGCTAAAACTTCACATACACACTCTGGGGACATCAGAGACTTATTTTACATCTTGTCAAAAGTGGTATAATAGGTCCCCTTTAATTAATTTTGAAGCGTAAATGCAGTCGCCAGAAGTAAAAAGCTAAAGGTAGGCTATAAACTAACTACACCATAGTCCCACGAATTCAACGTCACCGTCAATAAGCTTCCAAAAACTCTTTCAGTTTTCATCTAAAAACATTTTCTCAGAAAGTCTGATGAAACGTCCATTCACTGCCATTATAAAGCTTGGAAGAGCCAGGACATTTTTCATCCTACTCCTAGGATGACTTGAGGGGGAGTAAATCATGGGCTTTTTTTTTTTTTTTTGGTGAACTATCCCTTTAACGGTCTACAAATACACTAATGAGAGTTAGTTGACATGTTCTTGCAAAATTACTTCTAGTTAGTAGAAGGTCTAAAGTGGACTCAAAATAAAGTAGAATCTTTTTTTGTAACAAACAATGTAAGTCTTTACTGTCACGTTTGATTAATTGCATGCGTCCTTGCAGAATAAAAGTATTAATTTATTTAAAGAAGACCACGACTAATGTTTCGTTTGACTGAAAATCTTTACATTTTTGGGAAACATCCTTAGAGTAGTCAAACTCTCAGTGCTAACACAGTTCTGGAGATTCTTTTTCAAACAAATTCTGACTCTTTTTGGAGAGACACTTAAGCGATGTCTTTTGTCCGTATGAGGGGGAAAATGATCTCAATTGCCTGGTAATCTCGGGTTCACCTGGATGTGACATTGTTCAGGAGTGGTTGGACCATGCCTAATGAAAAATACAATTCCATTAATCTCTCCAGTCTAAATCAATCTAACACAAAGACAAGTTCAACCAAGCGTTTTAAAGAGGTCTGGCTTCCTCAGAGTCATCATCTAGCCTATTCCCTTTGAACTGCTCTCGGATGATCCCCATTTTAGAAACATGATAGTATTTTCACTACTACTGCTGCCTACTTAAAGTCTGTGCTGGTATCAGATGAAGCCCTTTAGTATAAGTCTGTGAGTACTCATCGCAGATTTGACATGAAGCAGCTGCATAGATTCTGCTATTATCTATGCACTTCAATGTTTTGGTTAATTGCATGAAAAGCCTCATCTAAGCGCTGCCAATTTTTTGTCCATCTGGTCGTATTTGGGACACCTGTGATAAATTAATGAAAAGAAAAGAAAAGTCCTAATGATGCTTATTATGAAAAAAAGGTGCAAATTGTAAAAAAAAAACATCCAGTGAAAGGAAAGAGAGAGGGAGCTTACATGGATTGGATTTCTAATCTATGCCTATGAAGTCAGGTACTCCTAAGGGGTAAATACTAAACACAATTCTGCTTTAAATGCCTTTAAAGCTGAAGTGTGTAATCTATTAAAATACTTTCACATACCTTAACTTAATATGCAGAGACAAGCGAGTAAGCCATTTCTAGGCTGATTTCCTAAAAACACTTTTAAAATATTACTTATTTCAGATTTCTAACCAGCCCAAATCAGGAACACTGGCTCAGCCATTGGTTTAAGATTGGGGAGGGATTAACTGTTTTACCGACCAATGGCAGTTGGGGGGATTGTTTGGAAAACCTGTTTGAAGGCTTAAAGGAATATTACACACACACACACACACACAGAGATAATTCTGTCATCATTTACTGTCCCTCATGTCGTTCAACCCCTTTCTCTTGTGGTGCATAAAAGGAAAACCCCTTTCAAGTTGTTTGCATGCAATACCAATGAACTGGGGCTTTAAAAGCTTCAGAAGAGATGCAAAAGCACCATCAAACTATCAAAAGTGGGCTATATACACTCACCTAAAGGATTATTAGGAACACCTGTTCAATTTCTCATTAATGCAATTATCTAATCAACCAATCACATGGCAGTTGCTTCAATGCATTTAGGGGTGTGGTCCTGGTCAAGACAATCTCCTGAACTCCAAACTGAATGTCAGAATGGGAAAGATAGGTGATTTAAGCAATTTTGAGCGTGGCATGGTTGTTGGTGCCAGACGGGCCGGTCTGAGTATTTCACAATCTGCTCAGTTACTGGGATTTTCACGCACAACCATTTCTAGGGTTTACAAAGAATGGTGTGAAAAGGGAAAAACATCCAGTGTGCGGCAGTCCTGTGGGCGAAAATGCCTTGTTGATGCTAGAGGTCAGAGGAGAATGGGCCGACTGATTCAAGCTGATAGAAGAGCAACTTTGACTGAAATAACCACTCGTTACAACCGAGGTATGCAGCAAAGCATTTGTGAAGCCACAACACGCACAACCTTGAGGCGGATGGGCTACAACAGCAGAAGACCCCACCGGATACCACTCATCTCCACTACAAATGGGAAAAATAGGCTTCAATTTGCAAGAGCTCACCAAAATTGGACAGTTGAAGACTGGAAAATTGTTGCCTGGTCTGATCAGTCTCGATTTCTTTTGAGACATTCAGATGGTAGAGTCAGAATTTGGCGTAAACAGAATGAGAACATGGATCCATCATGCCTTGTTACCACTGTGCAGGCTGGTGGTGGTGCTGTAATGGTGTGGGGGATGTTTTCTTGGCACACTTTAGGCCCCTTAGTGCCAATTAGGCATCGTTTAAATGCCACGGCCTACCTGAGCATTGTTTCTGACCATGTCCATCCCTTTATGGCCACCATGTACCCATCCTCTGATGGCTACTTCCAGCAGGATAATGCACCATGTCACAAAGCTCGAATCATTTCAAATTGGTTTCTTGAACATGACAATGAGTTCACTGTACTAAAAGGGCCCCAACAGTCACCAGATCTCAACCCAATAGAGCATCTTTGGGATGTGGTGGAACGGGAGCTTCGTGCCCTGGATGTGCATCCCACAAATCTCCATCAACTGCAAGATGCTATCCTATCAATATGGGCCAACATTTCTAAAGAATGCTTTCAGCACCTTGTTGAATCAATGCCACGTAGAATTAAGGCAGTTCTGAAGGCGAAAGGGGGTCAAACACAGTATTAGAATGGTGTTCCTAATAATCCTTTAGGTGAGTGTATATATATATATATATATATATATATATACATATTGTGCAGTTTGATACATTTTTTAGAGGAACATTTTCAAAAGTTAAAATGTGAAAGTATTCCACCCTATAGTTCTCCTTGGAGAGAAATGCTAGATTTTTTTAAAAGGAACCTGTCTTTTGAGTCTGAGAACTTTTCAATTAATCAGTTGATTCAGTTTACTAATCCAGCACGACTGAGGCTAGGCAAAAAGAGTATGTTAACTTCTGCTGAGATTCTGTAGTGCGCATCTAAAGACACTTAACTATCCCATGAGGCCACTGGAGAGGTTTCAATGGCAGTGAAAGCAATGCCACTGATACATAGGTCACATGACAATGACAACATGATGGATGTAATATGTCTAGATTACATTCATACACACATTCATACACATACAATTTAATGGTTATGAACTATTTAGTAAAATAATGCAATTCAGTATGCGATTTCAAATGCAGCCTAACAAATCAGACTGGTCCGGTTATGAAGGTCAACTCACTGATCCATTAACTTCTAACTGGAGGTGAAGAAGAATATTGTAATATATTGCTTGACTATGAGTGGACCACGTTTATGCTGCTTTTAAATCCAGCTTTTTGAAGTTAAAAATTTCAGTTCACATTTACTGTAATGGCATTCATTGTCCTTTCTTTTGTGTTCCACAGATTCCATGAGGCTGAGATGACAGAATTTATCCCATAAATGGTGCCAGATTTTTGAAAAACAGCATTTTGAAATGATACTGTTTTAGAAGGGATGCACCAAAATTCTGGCTCAATATCTTGGCGGAAAACATTATGCGGTACAATAATGCCTTGTTTGTTCTGGTTCACTGAAAGCTTTTCCCACAGGCAGTGATGGCAGCACCATTTCAAATGATTTGATTCTGAATGATTTTGTGCTTTTGGTGGGCGCCATTCCAGTCAGATTGTGGAATGTCTCATTTGCAGTTTGCAAAGTCGTAAGATGTAAAAGTTGGGCCCATATGCAAAATATTATTTATTAGAGCTACTTTTTTTTTTTTTTTTTAAGTTCGAGTAATATCCATATCCTGCAGCCCTCCCTCCACAATGAGGAACCCTCAGACCTCTGAAAGAAAAAGTGTTTCAATCTTTCAGAATTGTTTTTTTCTCGCAACCCCATCTTTCTTTTCATTTTTTGCCCTTTTTATCCTATACGTCTTTTCCTTTCAAACTCTCTCCTCATTTTTTGCCTCCTCCTTTCTCTTTTTCCACTCTACTCCTCCTCCTCCTCCTCTCCTACCCTACTTCTCTCTCTCTCTCTCTCTCTCTCTCTCTCTCTCTCTCTCTCTCTCTCTCTCTCTCTCTCTCTCTCTCTCTCTCTCTCAACATCATCTATTTTTAGCTGTGGTGCATGAAAAGCCATCCTCTTTCCCCCTCTGCATCGCAATGCACTTTGGCGAATTTCTCTGCCTGTATTTCAATAATTCATGAATATTAATTGACGCATATCAGATGTGTCTGAAAATTCCATGCGCGTTTTAATGAAGAAAAAAGCTCACCCACAGTTCCTGTGCTGCGCCATGTTTGTTAAATGAATCATAGCGAGCAAACAAATAGCTATTTTCAAGTTTAAACAGTTAACATGTCACCATAAGAAACATGCGGCATATACATATCACCCAATACATCATAGTTTCATCAGCGCGTAGAAGAACGGTCGCTCAGAAAGAGCGAATGAGCGAGTTGCCTCTTACGTTTTGCTAGCAGCAGCTGGAAATGGCAGCTTTCATGGGAGGCCCATGACTTCATCATCAAAGTGCTTCTTTTAATGTCACACTCTATCACTATTACCAGGATAAGAGAGAGCAGGAAGTCTACTAGCTGCCTCAAGTCTGATGTAAAACACTGTAATAGCTTCCTGTAATTTTAGTATGGGAAATGCATGGATATAAAACCTTAGATTAGGAATCACAATTACTGCATGTAGGCTACACTCTCACAACCGATGGAAATCGAAAATTTAAACTGATCCAAAAAAGTTTTAAATTAATTACACTATTAATTTATTTATTGTCATACTATTTAATTAATTGATTTCTTAAAAAAAAAAAACTATAATGCATATTGCATTCCCATTTGGAGGCATTTTAATTATGCCATTCATGTGCTAGGATCACAACTGTACTAAATTTGCAATCATATTTTAATCATCATTAGCATGACCTGGTGTTTACATTAAATATGATTTCATTAAAACGCTGTTGATAAAACATAAATATATATATATATATATATATATATATATATATATATATATATATATATATATATATGTTTCACTGTAATTGCAGTATTTTTTTTTTTTTGCATCAAAAATTGTGTTTTATGGCCTTTTTAGCTGAATGTCTTTGGAGGCTGAAATTGTGGTGCATCCGTAAATACAGCAAATAGCATAAAATTGTACCGCAATATTTCAAAACGTTGTTTGTGACCAATTTTGGCAGATATTAGTTAAAGGAATAAAGTTCAATTACCATACAATTCTGAACATTGCCTTAAGAATTTCTATACTTAATTTATTCCAACAAATTACCTTTATTGGTTTAATCTAATCTGGTTGAATCAGCCAAATTAAGTTATATTTTTAGGTTACCTGACAAAGCATTTTTTATCTTATCTTATCTTATCTTATCTTATCTTATCTTATCTTATCTTATCTTATAAGGGGATTTGTTATCTTATCTTACAAATCTAATCTTTTTTGTTGCTCATTTTGGAGCTTCACGGTTTCATTTATGGTAGTTTGACAGCCTGAAGACACTTCATTTTGTCTTCCACTGAAAGAAGGAAAAAAACTTAAAGGTTTGGAACAACATGAGAATGAATAAACAATGTAAGAATTTTCATTTTGGGCTGAACTTAAATGTTTAATGTTTGATACAGCTGGCTCACAAAGGTTGTAGCATGTATATTTTAAGACTCTATACCTCACTGTAGCAGTAGGGGGTTCTTGCTCTGTTCCTCTGAGGATTTTTAATTCTTTTGATAAATTTGAAAGTGGAAGCCCTCAGGACAACCAGTTTCCTCCTTCACAGTGCACGAATAGTCAATTCAACGCTGGTTCAAATTAATCAGCTTATGTATAGAGGTTGAACATGGATATAATTTAAGCCCAACTTCTCAGGCATTAGATTATGTTTTAAAAGAGTTCCCTACAGTTTAAAAATCTGTGCATGTGCATGTCTTAAAATATTTGTAAAAGATTTAGCCTTATATTTCATTTGATGGGCATGAATGTGTGCGGATATAAGGATCCTTCATAGATTTGGATGCAAATAAATTCACTTTATAATCAAAAGTCAGTAAGATCAACTTGCTTCGATAAAAATAAATACAACAGAAAACTTTTTAAAAAACAAAGTACAAATCACAAGCAATTAAAACATTAACTCTTTTATTATTTTCACCAGTGTGTCTAACCTCTTACTCCCCATGTTTGCAAATTTAACGATACGATACATAAAGGACATCATTATTTTAAACTGCCTTAAGCTAATTACATTATTCAACTAAGAAATTGGGAACTTTCACTGTGTCTGTATGTGTGCGTGGGCATATAAATAGTTCCTTGTATCTGTCAGGTGTTAGATCAATTATCAATCACTTTCTGAAAGTATTAAGATCATTTGCAAAATCCGTCATAGATAGTTCTATTTGGTAACCAAAGTAGCCTACTTAATGTAAAACTGAATCTGGTTGTTGCTGTTATAGAGAACAAGGGAAAAAAAAAAAGAGAAGGTTAAAAGAGAATGTACAAACATAACAGAAAAGTGTAAAGTAAGATGTGAATTATTCAGAGATATTGAGGAATAACATATTTTATAAAGCTTATCGGTCAGAAAATAGCTCAACTATCTCATTACTGCATCTGCACACTAATAATCCACCATAGTAAATTTGAAGAATACCCATTTACCCATAGGAAAAACACAGGTGGATCATTGATCGTATGACCTCAAGACATAGTTAGCTTGCAAACAAACTGCTATTCAACATTTTCCCTCACTGTCATTCCTACACAAGCTCTGCTTTTCAGCCTGCTTTAATTAATTTATATTGCACTTGAGCATTTGCTTTGATGTGCAGTCACAATGTATTCTCATGTATATCTACAGTAAATCTAAAAAGCATATGAATTTAATTAAATGACTTGAGTTCATTTCCTGGAAGGGGATCAAGAAAATGTCAACTCATTCAATATATGCATTTTGCTGCTTACCAATGTTATTTGTCAGGTTTGCATTTATCGTGAGATCAGATCCAATTCATAAATGCATGAATGACTTGTGTGCATGTGTAATAGAGAGCATGAGAGACAGAAAGGCATGAAACATTTCACCTAACAGGAAACTCAAACATTAAAACAAATGTAAAATGCAATGCTGTCTGGCCCTAAAAAGACAGGACACCACAATAGACAGTGACAGATAAAACAAAATGATTGTTTAATTTGTTTGTGCTATTTTGCACTGTAACTAATCATATTTTACTTGGCCAATTAGTTTACTTTGTTGCAATAGTGGTATTTTATTTTATTTGTTAAATTGCTAGCCCAACTTTATATTAAGTGTCCATATTATGTACTAACATTTAAAATCTACACCATTCACGACCCCCCTTACACCTTAATCCACCCCTAAAATCCCCATTAAATAAAAATTTAAGTTTTTTTGGCTTTTATTGTATTGTAAGCCTTGCTATAAGCTAATGTGCTCCAAATCAATGACAAAATTCGCATTTAGAAGGTACAAGCATTCAAATCTTAGTCTTTCATTTCCGCCAATATGATTTTGATGACATCACTCTGCACTTCAGCTTCACATCAGATTTCCTGTTCAATCAAATGCTCTCTTCTAAAGCGTCCTGCCCCCTACATTATAAATAGATGCTGAAGCTGCGGCTAAAGTCATGACTTGTTCACACATTTACTATTTTCTACATAGTAGAGCTGGACGGCTGGGGCTGCTCACGCCCAGCAGCCCCAGGGGGTTGGACACGGCGAGGGAGGTACTGCCTCCGCCTGCTTTTTGGCCTCCTGGAACCTCTCGACGACCGTATTTACAGAGTCGCCGAAGAGGCCAGAAGGTGTTAGCGGGGCATCTAGCAAAAAAGCTCTGTCTTTATCTTTGATTTCTGCTAAGTTAAGCCAAAGATGCCTCTCAGTAGCCACCAGGGCTGCCATAGACCGCCCAATTGCTCTGGTGGTCTCCTTGGTGGTCCTGAGAGACAGATATGTGGCCCGACGCAGTTCTTGAACTTAGTCGGGCCCAACTAAGTACATACTATGCCTGAAGCACAGCCATAGTATGAAGGCATGCTCCAGCCTGACCTGCTGCCGCATACTTTACCCACTAAATTCGATGTTGATTTGAGTGGCTTAGTGGGCAGCACTGGGGCCTTCAGGCATGACGCTGAACCAGGGGATAGATAGCTGGCTAGTGTCTGCTCAGCCCTGGGCATCGTCCCATAGCCATATTCTTTCAACCCCCTTATATCGAAATATACATGGACTTGGGGGCTGAAAAGACGGGACGAATATGGCTTGTTCCATGATCTAAACAGCTCACTGTGTAGATCGGGAAAAAATGGAAGGCCCCATGATGTAGGTGACACCTTTGATGACAGGAAGCGCTCGTCGAGTTTACTTTTAGGACGAGCACCCCTTTTCTCGGCCGGCCACTCAATATTTAACTTTAACACGAGTGATCACCTCCACCAGCTCCTCATATGCTGGGGAAAGAGGTGGCGAATCCTTTTCCCCCTTATTGTCGTCTTCAATGCTCAGTACATCTAATTCCTCAGAACTAGAGCACTGAGGCATTGGGCTCTCACCCCGGGCGGAAGAAGCCGCTGGCCGGGCATCCGACACCGACGAGAGAGCGCTGGATCCCCTGGGTGAGGGAAGATAAAGGGCGGGGCCCGTCTCTAACCCCGCCGAGACATCCATTTGCGATCCCCAAGTATGCCTTCTCCGTGCTGCCTCAGCAGCAGCGGGTCAGGATCCCGAGGTTCGCGAGCCTGGTAACTTTCCTCGAAAAGTGACAGGCGGGAGCGGAGCGTGTGAAGCGGAAACCTCTCACAATGCTGACAGTCAGCCCCCTCGAAGGCTGACATAGCATGCTCCGCTCCCAAACACATCACACAAAGTTTGTCTGTATCCCCACCCATTAAGGCGAGACGGCAGGCAAAAACATTGATTTTTCATGCAGTGATCAGTTTTGAGATTTTGGGCTATAGTTTACTCCTTCAATATTTGTTCTTTCAAGCTGCTATAAAGGAAACATTGAAAATATACATTAAGATGTTTATTTTATTACATTTTGTTTACTTGCGGCAGTAAGTTTCTCCCGAATATACCAAGAAGTTAGCATTCTAACGCGTCATGCCGCATTCCGTCTGTTTACTGAAGTCTGTCATGACCGGTAGGCCTATTGTTGTAAAGCTCTGAATCTCCTGCACAACGCTATGTAACCCAAATATGGGCATTTCCTTTCTATTAGTAACCAATCGTGAATGTCCAAAGGGTGATTTAAAGCTAATGACGAAATCTCATTGGCTACTGCTGGTTTCTGCTAACGTGATTCGCTCAGACGCATCACGTGGTGTACTCTGCCAATGTTAATTCATTGAATTACTGCAGTTGTGCCTTATATGCCTGCCATGTTATTAAATAATCAGTTTTCATGAGCTTGAAATATTATATATTATTATTACTAAGGGCCTGAGCATTTATTCTGTTTTTGAGCATTTTTTTTTTCCAATAAATTTTTTATTAAATTCCCTACCTAAATCTTTAACTCTTTAGAACCTGAAGCTAAAATAGGTGTTTTTCACACATTTTGATTTTTTGACTGTAAAATTCTAAAATAATGTGCTATCTTCATGTGCAAGGTGTCATCTTTTTCAGAAAAAGATTAGCTTTCAGCAAATTACAGTTATTGACCATTATTGTGTGTGGTGAGTTTGTAAATAGAATTTAAATAGACAAAAAAAAAAAAAAACGAGAATACATTTTCTGATTTTTATTTAGAAAAAAAACAGAAAAATCACAAACCAAAGGAACTAACACTTTAACCCTCTGGGGTCTGAGGTGTTTTTGGGGTCCTTGAGATGTTTTGACATGCCCTGACATTTGTGCTTATTTCAGCTACTTATAACATACCATTTGCCAACATATAAATTTGCTGTATTCAGCACAAACTCTGCTACAATAATATGTGAGCAAAATGGATGTACATGTTTGCATTTTATAGAAAAAAAATATTATGCGTGGTTAGTACGTTTTGGGAAAAAAAATGGCACCGCAATAAGGCAATTTAACACATACTGAATAGTTGTCCACAAGACTTTTGAGTTACTATTCTTGTAGGCTAGAATTTTTACTTCAAAATGAAGTGAAAATCATTCTGACCACTGTGCTGACATCTGTCCATTTATATTTGCAGCCTTTTGCAGTTGCCTTGGCAGCCTGGGTAATAGACTAACCAAAACTGAATATTTATATATAAAAAATATATTGTATTTAGACAGTATCACATATTTGCATAGGCGTCGATTTCGTCATGAGTCATTTTGTACCCACCACTTTTGGAAACATTGAGGCACGGATGTACCTAATACAAATAAAACATCTCCAGTTAACTAGCAGAGCATTCATCTAGTCCGCTCTTAAATAAGAGATCTAGCGCTAAAATGTTTTGTTTTTGAACTCAAGCTAAGCGCTCGTGTCCGCTGCTATCAGTGTCATGGATACAGTGTTCTCTTGTGGCGGCGCGCGCGGTCTTCATTTGGACGCGCTCTTCATCGTGATTTAGTGAAATATATCGATCGATATATTTCACTAAATCATTATAACCTAAGCAGTTATTCAAAAAGTTTACACGAGCGTATAGGTAATATTTCCTATGTGAAAAGCTAGCCAAAACTAGGCAAAATATAGTCTGAAAATTCATTTGAGCTCTATGATCAGAAAATGAATTACATAACACTAAACAACTTACTCCGAGCTTGTATCATCGGCGGGGTCAATTCGTTCTTCAAAATGCAGCCGTTCGTCGTCCAAGTTTCAAATTCCTCTGAGGAAAAGGTGAATTTTTCCCCGCTGTCCATAATCCTCTTAAGGAGTAGCGTGCTGCCATCCTCAAAACGCGATGAACTATCAGTGATTCTGATGAAGAAAGTTACTTCGTGTTGTTATGGCATTGATCGGGGGGCGTGCCGCGTGTGCGATGCATAGATCGCCTATTTACCATGTGAAAAGCTCTGGGGGCGTGGCGGCCTCAGCTAATTAAAGATAATGAAGGGAGAACGAAAAAACTGTACCTCTCCTTGGTTTCAAACGGATTACATAACCTGGAAATCTTTTTTTATTTTTTATTATTTCATTTAAAAGAAGAGAATTTCAGCTTCATAAAGATACATCTCTCGTATCTCTGTGACAAGTATTGACAGAGTTACAGTTCATTTTTCGGACGCGTTTCAGAATGGACTTTACTGACAGAGAGAAGGCAAAACGCGCATCATGTTTATTTTTCTTTATTTGACGAAAAGCACAACACTTTGTTTTTATTGTGAGTACCCACAAAAAAAATAGACACTTAACAGGATCTAATGATGTACAACACTTATATGTAAGATCAAAATCAACAGAGTAATTTGATTCTCTTTTGCACTGATAAGGAAAAAATCTAGCTTGTCGCGCCGGCTTGAAGTTGAAAAATGAAGTATAATACATCAGATACAAGTCTTTTTTGTGACATTGGGTTGCACAGTTTTCATTTAGGACACTTTTTTCATACACGCACACATACAAATGCGTCCATTCATAGGCACACACACATACACATGCATACACCACATGTAAAGATACGTGAAAGAGTAACGGCCATCCGCCTCCCAAGTTTCATTAAAAATCATCCCAATCGCCTCTTCTGCTGTCTACCACTTCTTTCGCGATGTATTTGTTAGTTTCTTTTACTATTTTATGCAATCCAAAACACTCTAACCTGCCGCGCTTCGTATCTCTCTGTTCAAATCCTTCCTTCCCGCTCTGCCAGAAAGCTGCTGTCATTTGCTGACGGAATTACCGTAATAAGCCGTATATTGCCGAAAAGCGCATGTTGTCTACTGTCAGGGGCAATTTGAATGGTTTTGATAGTGCGAACGGTTGAAGAGTTACAGTACAATGAATACAGCTTGCTTGTCTGTGTGGGCGACGACACAGCCGGTTCTAAAGGGTTAAATGCCTTTTTCTCAAAATGATTTTTTTGTCATTCTCCAGTACAAACATCTCAGCCTATAGAGCTTCACAGTCCCGCCCACAGCCCGAGAGAGCTTTGGTACCGGAAGTAAATTTCCCATTAATTTATCCCATTGACGTTTTGGAAAATCCGTATCTAAAGAGTTTTAGAGCATGTCTGAGGATAAACTCTACGGCTGAACTCATAAGCATACAACATATCATTTCGAGTGAAAAAACGAAGAGAAAATCCAAAAAAAGTCAAAGGTACAAGACTGTGTACATATTTTCATTTCCGAGCGAAGGAACTACTCATCCCATAAACCACTGCGCCTCACTGAAGTCGACTGAAGCCACAACCGCAAAAGAGCCTTTTGAGCGACTTCCAAATCTGACGACGGCCACGTGAACTTTTTCCTCCAGTGAATTATATAGTAAATGTGCAGGGAAACTCTTTTTCCTCGATTTACTGAAGCTTATATGTAAAACGCATTTGCAGCTGCACAGCTAACACATTGAGCATATGGCTCGCTCATAGGGTGTGCTGCGGAACCTGCACATCCAATGGCGCAGGCGCCTCTGACGTGCGACCAATGAACTAGACCTACGTCATTACACGATCTTCAGTCTTCACGGACCTTCGCAGGGTTTAACCAGACACGTTACACGACTTCCACCAATCAGATACATCACTGTGGGATTGCGGGATTGTTCAGGATTGTGGGTAATGAAGTACTTATCCAATACATCGCGAATAAAAGGCATTTATCTTAAAACAAGGTTAGTGCCCCATGAACTTTTGGCGTTTATATGAGCATGTACAATCACTTAGTACAGCCGTAGCTGGTTTTAAGTCGTTTTTATGGTTAATACCCCAACTGTCAATGGAGAAATTGTATTGAATTTTTACTTACGGCACCGGCTGTGGGCGGGACTGTGATGCTCTATAATGTAGCTCCTATGTACACCAAACTTTCCAGTTATACACTTAGCAGTATTCTGAACATATTTTCAGAGGGATTTGTTAATAAATAATTCCTGGCCTGATTTATGTGACATTTTGATTAAAAAATAATAGGACGAAAATCGATTTTTTTAAAGGGGTCATATAATGGTACATGCACTTTTACAAGTTGATTGTACTGAAATGTGTGTTGGCAGTGTCTGTACACAACCATCATATAATGATACAAATCCATCCAGTGGTTTTGTTTTAATCTCCTTATATGTTTTCCCCTGCCTCAAATCGAGCCGTTCGACCGTGTGACGTCACATGCTCGGAAGCCCCTCCCGCGATTGTTGATTGACAGGAGCGCTTCAACACAGACCCGCCCTCGCTCATGAGGGAGCTGTCAATCATAGTCTGCGCGGTGCGGACCGGCACGGTCATTGTTGATATGCTGGAGCACTGTCTATGAGCAGAATGGCGTCTAAGCGATTGTGGTGTTCTGTTCTTGGGTGTAATAACGAACACAGTCATTTTAATGTTCCTAAATCCAAATCGCTGAAGACGCAGTGGCTGTGTTTGTTTTCGAAGGGAATATTCCCCACGAGCAACGTCAATGCTCTCATGTTTGCGCGAATCATTTCACACACCAGACTGCTTTATAAACGAGGATTAGTATAAAGCTTGATTTGCTAAGAAGCTTTGCTAAAAAGGATCGGTACCAGATATTCGTGTTCCTGCTGAATCTCCAGAAGAACGGAAGTGAGTGAAATGTTTTATTAAACTTTATATTAATATATTAATCTTTGTAAATCGCTAGCTGCACGCTTCACAATGAATGCGTCTAAGGTTTACACTTAGGGTACATTACGGCATGTTTTCTATGTATGACGTTCTCAATATAATTCATAATTCCACGTTTATACTGAACAACGCGTTATGGTTATTGTGTTATTGAGTTACAAATGGTGAATGCACAGAACAGAGAGGCGGGGTGAGCAAAGCTCATTATCATTTAAAGTCACTAGTGCAAAATGCCCGTGTAAAATATTTTTTTTTTGTGTGTTTTTAGCAATTGTTGGTTTGGTGTGTTTGAGTGCTCATTGTTACAATTACACAGCAAAAGTTCAATGACATTTTTATTTGTGCATGGTAGAAAGCATACTAATACTGACATAATGATGCATTGGAGGATATATTTAGAGTGGATGCAGATACATGCCCGTGAAAGATAGCGATGACGCAGTTAATCTGTTTTGCAGTTCCTGCCTCTGTTGTTTTCATTTGCAAATTGCTGTTCACAGGCTTGCAGTGCTTTTGGCCGCATTTGTGCGCAAAAGCCGTGCCAAAAGTATAAGCGCGGAAAAAAGAAAGTTTGAAGAATACAGATCCTATTTATTTTGCGGGCGATTTACACCTTTACAAATCTTCTCTTGCACATGCAAATTTAATTTACGCTTGCAATCTTATGTACTAAATTAGTGCCCTTATGTCGTTTTAAAACATTTTAAATCCTGCATTAACTTTTCATATGGTATTTTCATACAAGGTTATATATTAATTTAGATTTTTTTTTTACCTGCAATATGCTCTTTAAATAGCACGGGCAGGGAGAACCACACAACTTGTAGATATATTTCGCCATAATGATATATAGATGCTTGTGACAAGACAACAATACATAGGACAGACAGTTTCATCATAGAGCGCTTGCTGAGGCACAGAAGCTAATGCCGGTCAGAGCAGATGTGCTTCTTTCCTTTCCTGGTCCTGACGTCACCCGCCGTGACACTCACTCTCGCCAATGGACTAAGTTGACATACGTGCTTCAGACGCAATCACGCAGGGGCGTTCCCAAAGCGTCATCGACGCAGCGTGAGTTCCCTCAAAAGGGAACAAAAGCACTTTGACAATACAAATGTAAAGTTTTTGTCAAGCTCATTTAAAGGGAAATTTGAAATACATGACTTTATTTCTTCTGCTGAATACAAAAGAAAATATTTTAAAGTGCCATTTTGGTTACCATTGACTTTTTCTCCATTGTATGGAAAAAAATAACCAGACTAAAAATATCTTATTTCATGTTATTGAAATTTAAATTGTAATTGTAATGAAGTTAGATGTTGTGGGAAGAAGGAGGCCGGAACTGGCAAACATTCAAAGATTTAATGACATAAAATAAAACAAATACAAAACGAAAGTATAAGACAGCAGCCCCTCACGGACGACTGCTGTCACATATAATAAAACAAAACACAACATAAGTTCAGGCCTGTCCTCTCTCGTCCTTCTCTGTCGTCGCTCTTCCTTTTCTGCTTCCGCTCTTCCGTGAGAGATACGAGACCGGTGTGTCGCGCAGGTGTCGCTCATCAGCAATCACGCCACCGGCCTCGCGCCGTTCTCCCATGGCCCTCGGCCTCGTCCTGCTCGCCACAGTAATGCACAGAGAGAAAGAAAGAGGAAGTTGAAGGAAGTCATAAAACCATCACACATGGTATTACGCAATTGTAGACCCGAAACAAACTCTTTGAAATCCATTAAAGCATTGTTGCATTTTTAAAATGTCAGTTCGTATAACACAGCACAAGTACTTGTTCTCAGTGCTGCCACAATGGGTGATATATCAGGCAATAGCATTAACTTTCAGTGTCACACTCTTAATTTAGTTCAGCCAAAAAAAAAAATGTAAATCCTATCAATCTACTCACCATCATGTCACAAACACCAGTGATTTTTCTGTGGCATAAAAGAAAGCGTCTCCAAGCATCTCTTTTCCATACAAGGAATAGTGGATAGTGAGTGTGGCTGTCGAGATTAAAAAAATATACAAAAATGCAATAAACGAAATCCATGTCTTGTGTATTACATTATCTTTTAAATTAACTGCTGCTTGTGTGAGGTGCTTCATATGCTACATGTCTGCCAGAATTCAGACAAGTGCCATTTACAGATGCAGAGCAGGATGTGAATGACGTGACAAGTATTCACCATGTCTCCTGTCTTTTCCTCTTGGTGTGAACAAAACCACAATGTCACACATTTAGTTAAATTGAAAATGAAATAATATGATTGCTATAGATTCTCAACTTTTTAAATATAGGCTAGAATTACACAGACAGTGAAAACACATAAATAGTTGAACTGTAAAAACTGTAGGCTATACCTCTTCAATGAAAACGAAACTAAGGAAAGAACATAGCCAAATCCCAGCAGTACATGACTGTGTCTTGTAATCTGCGCACATTATGTACTGGCTCAAAGGAATAACTTACACGAAAGAATATGTGAATAAAGCAAACTTTGTAAACTCTTCAGAAACATACAAACTTTTTGTATGTTTCAAAATGTTTTGAAGACACCACCAAGTCCTTAGATTAAAAAAGACAGAATTAGTTAAAGGGAAAAAAGTTACACAGAGAGCGAGAGGAATAAGAGCAACATCAAAAGTAGAGAATAACTCTAGTTAAATTGCAGAAACTTGAATGAGGGTAAAATTTTTGTTGACTATACAGATTGAATGATTATTTTTCTTTTTTTTATTAGAATAAAACATGGCATATGAAAGCTGGCATGGCTGTATAAGCTCTTCCAGTGGTCTTAAAAGGCATGTATGAATTTCTATCTAATTTTAGACGTCCTCAACCACATCGATTCAATCTTCCATTGTAAGAAAAGGTGAATCTTGTGAGGCCAGTGTACAAAATGCTCCTTATTGGGCGCTTAGATAATAATCTTTTCACCATCTCATGCTTGCCCTTTCTCTCTTTGAGAAAGCCATCTAGATGGTTGTTTAAGGCACAGATTCAGTCAAAGGTGACTCGATATCTTCCAGTTATAGACAGGCACTTTACTTTTTTCCCTCCAGAACACAGTGAGCCCAGACTGATTAAATTGCCGTCCTCAACAGTTGAACTTACCCAGAGTTCCTACAGAGCTATCCACATCACAGTGATTATTTAAAATTGAAAGGGAAAAAGATATGGCAAGATAGAGTTGAGGGGTGGGGGCACAGAAAATGAGAACCCAAGAGCGATAGAACACAATATTAATACAATACAATTTCCTTTTGCTAGAACAGAAATGGATTATGGGTATTTTAGATACTCTCTGAATGTGCTGTGAACGTAAAGGTTTCTGTTTTCGTTACATGGAGGTATGCGGTAATATGTACAGAAAACGAGAAGAATTCCTGTTATGGGAGGTTTGTTTTTTGGCCCCAGTAATACTAGACTCTTATCACAATTTTTGAGGTATTATGGAATTGGATTTTGCAACTTGATATTGTGTTTTATTAGGTGATATAATGTTAACTTTCAGTAGCAAAATCTGGTTCTATTACAGTTTTTTTCAGTCGCTAACAAGCGTTTGTCCAACCAGTAGTCACATTTTCAAAACTCTAAACACAATTAGCACAGCATCGGTCTTTTGTGGCCATACCATTTACACATTTCATGGCGTTTTCACACAATATGCAGTCAGTGAACACATTTCCACAATGCTTACATTTTCTTAACAGACAAGCTATACCTCCCAACAAAATTATGGATTGTTTTTGTAGTATTTACAAATGTTAACACACACCATCCCACAATGGCAAAAACAATATTCCAAACCTAAGATACAGTATAAAAACCTCTGCTTCTGCAATGATATCAGTTCAAAAACAATATATCTCAGCTGATAATAAACAAACAATTGAATAATTGACCCACAGTTTATTTATGTTGGGTAAATTGAGAGGTGCAGGAGCAGTGAGAGATGCAGTGAGAGATGCAGTCAGAGGTGAGAGGTGCAGGAGCAGTGAGAGGTGCAGTGAGAGGTGCAGTGAGAGATGCAGTCAGAGGTGCAGTGAGAGATGCAGTCAGAGGTGAGAGGTGCAGGAGCAGTGAGAGGTGCAGTGAGAGATGCAGTCAGAGGTGCAGTGAGAGGTGCAGTGAGAGATGCAGTCAGAGGTGAGAGGTGCAGGAGCAGTGAGAGGTGCAGTGAGAGGTGCAGTGAGAGATGCAGTCAGAGGTGAGAGGTGCAGGAGCAGTGAGAGGTGCAGTGAGAGATGCAGTCAGAGGTGAGAGGTGCAGGAGCAGTGAGAGGTGCAGTGAGAGGTGCAGTGAGAGGTGCAGTGAGAGGTGCAGTGAGAGATGCAGTCAGAGGTGCAGTGAGAGGTGCAGTGAGAGATGCAGTCAGAGGTGAGAGGTGCAGGAGCAGTGAGAGGTGCAGTGAGAGGTGCAGTGAGAGATGCAGTCAGAGGTGAGAGGTGCAGGAGCAGTGAGAGGTGCAGTGAGAGGTGCAGTGAGAGATGCAGTCAGAGGTGCAGTGAGAGATGCAGTCAGAGGTGAGAGGTGCAGGAGCAGTGAGAGGTGCAGTGAGAGGTGCAGTGAGAGATGCAGTCAGAGGTGCAGTGAGAGGTGCAGTGAGAGATGCAGTCAGAGGTGAGAGGTGCAGGAGCAGTGAGAGGTGCAGTGAGAGATGCAGTCAGAGGTGCAGTGAGAGGTGCAGTGAGAGGTGCAGTGAGAGATGCAGTCAGAGGTGAGAGGTGCAGGAGCAGTGAGAGGAGCAATGAGAGATGCAGTGAGAGATGCTGTCAGAGGTGAGAGGTGCAGGAGCAGTGAGAGGTGCAGTGAGAGATGCAGTGACAGATGCAGTCAGAGGTGAGAGGTGCAGGAGCAGTGAGAGGTGCAGTGAGAGATGCAGTGAGAGATGCAGTCAGAGGTGAGAGGTGCAGGAGCAGTGAGAGGTGCAGTGAGAGGAGCAGTGAGAGGTGCAGTTAGAGGAGCAGTGAGAGGTGCAGGAGCAGTGAGAGGTGCAGTGAGAGGAGCAGTGAGAGGTGCAGTTAGAGGAGCAGTGAGAGGTGCAGTGAGAGGAGCAGTGAGAGGTGCAGTTAGAGGAGCAGTGAGAGGTGCAGTGAGAGGAGCAGTGAGAGGTGCAGTGAGAGATGCAGTTAGAGATGCAGTGAGAGGTGCAGTTGGAGATGCAGTGAGAGATGCAGGAGCAGTGAGAGGTGCAGTGAGAGATGCAGTTAGAGATGCAGTGAGAGATGCAGTGAGAGGTGCAGGAGCAGTGAGAGATGCAGTGAGAGGTGAAAAAAACTGATTTGCTTTTTACTGGAATGCTTTTGAATGTGAACATTACTGTACAGGACATACAGTTCCCAACAACGAAATGTAGTGTAAAAACTGTGGATTGCATGTTTTGCATGCAAATACCCGTAAAACTGAAACATCAAAGTCTATGCAGTTTTTGTAATGTCAACAATAGCCAGTATTTTGAAACCTGGTGTACTTTGATTGACTGCATGTACCTTGTGAAGTGAAAACAAGTGTTATTCTTTGACAGAATAATTTCATTTTGAGACAGATGTCCAGTGTTTTGGTAAAGTTAGTGTGTGCAGAGAAAGATGTGTTCTATTTTGGAATGAAGAGTTAGTATATATTTAACAAAATGTGTTTTTGAGAAGAAAATTATCCATTTGGCCAATTGTGTTTTGCAGGTGTGAGTCTGTGTTAAGAGTTTAGAAAAAGTATCTGAAGTATGGGTAAGCGCTTGTTGGCGATTGAAAAAAACTATATTTACTGTAATTTATTATGGTAGTTAATACTTATATTATGGTAATTACCGGTAATACTTTTTATTTCATACATGCATTACTGTTCAAAAGTTTTTAACTATTTTTTAAACAATTAATGCTTTTATTCAGGAACAATGTAAATTAAATGCAGTGACAATAAAGACATTTATAATCTTACAAAAGATTTCTACTTCAAATAAATACTGTTCTTCTCAACTTTCAAAGAATTAAAAATGTATCACAGTTAAAAAAACAACAACAATTAAACAGCACAACTGTGTTAAACATTGATCATAATAAGAAATCTTTCTTGAGCACAAAATCAGCATATCAGAATAATTTCTGAAGGAACATGTGACACTGAAACCTAGAGTAATGGCTGCTGAAAATTCAGCTTTGTCATCGAAGGAATAAATTATATTTTTAGATACATACCAAGAGAAAACAGTTGTTTTAAGTTATAGTAATATTTCACAATATTACTGTTTTTTTGTGTGTTTTTTTTAATGCATGCAGCCTTGAGAATAAGAGACTCCAAGACTTTTACAGACCCCAAACAGTTTTTACTCTAGTATGGTTAAAAAAAAGACCACTGTGTTTTTGGCAGTCTGCCCTTTTTACACCCTCAAACTGTATCCTATCGCATTCTTGTCGGTGTGTAACTTATGGAATATATATCCATAAATAGATGCGTTTGTCCATCTCAAATCGTTGCAGTATGGCCAGTTTCTTCATGGGGACAGGGTAAATACAACATCATATGACTATAAATAGTAAGAATTTACGATAAATAGGTAACAAAAAAAAATTGACTTTGATTTTCTTTAGCACCTTCCCAAAATGTTGCATTATTCAGCAGAGGTATATGACTTTATCCAATGCATCTGTTGGGATTTAAAGAAAAATAAAATTATATTCCCTGTACTAGTTTATTATTGAAGGAAGTTACTGCCTGACAGAGCAGTTTTTATGATTGGATTCTCATATTTCAAATATGAGACAAAATAACAGTGTAATGTGTTTTTGATGATGAAGTACATTACGGTACCTCAGGCATCATTTCCCTTGGCCAAGCCCTTGCGTTCAGAGCCACAAACCTTACAGTCTTTTCAGAGGCCCAATTATGCAAAATAGATCAAGCATTCAGGCGTGGCAAAGCCGTTTAAAGCGTTCCACATATCACCATAGGTTTCCTTCAGTTCCGTGGCAAGATTAACTGGGTGAAACAGTGCCTTTAATAAAAATAGAGGCTGGGAGAAAGACAAGAAAAAAATAGGATGCTGGCCAATTAATTTGTATAAAACAATTTATATTCCTACAGCAACTTCCCTATCCCTTTTCTTTTAACACAAAATAGCACACAGAATGTTTTACATAATGCTGCAAAATAAAAAACTATTAGGGTTGAGTTTGATGCCAAGATCATTTTGGATTCTAGCAGGACTTTGCTGTCTGTGGGTCACCTTTGATTAATCAATTTAAATCAAAGGTTATTTAATATTCCTATCAGCTCCTATCAGTTTTCTATCAGCATACCATGAACACTAGCACACGGACACACACACACACACACACATATGCAATCAGCTCTCTCACTACACCTACTCATCTGAGTCTATTAGGGCTGTAATTTACTGACAAGCTGAGTACATGACGGTGTCATTTTATGTCAGAAGGTCAAAACACTATAAGGAAGACAGCAATCAAGAGAGACTTTGGGGTTTTACATATACACTAGTGAGCTGCCTACCTAGACATCATTTTAAGGGGTTACAGGTGTGCTCCCCCCAAAAAGGCTGTTCCTAAATGTAGGCAGCTAAAATATAAGGCCTTCTAGGAGAAATCATTTTGGCAAGATTTCATTGTAGAATTGCATACATACCGCATTCCTTCACAGACCAGACAAACAGTATGTACTGAAAACAGTACGTAAAAAGAGTTGTATGTCTGAATTCATAGTATTCATTAAACTGTAGGCTAAAAGTACACAGATGTTCTACTACTTCCACAGAGATTCAGAATTGTGGATCTGATAGACACTTTACTACCCCATGAGGCCTCGGGAGTGAAGTTGTGAATTGCAGTGAAGCAACTGTCGCTGTAAGTCACAAGACAATGACAATAATGGGGGATGTAGAACATCTGGATTTCATTCATACTGCAAACACACCTTTTTTTAATGGCCGCAAAGTTTGTTTCTCATCAAATGTAGTGCATACTCAGACAGTATGTGATTATGGATGCTGTGGTGTAAATATATTCACATTTTATTCAGTGTTAAAATGTATTGACTAAATTATTTAAAAAATGACTGCTTTACCCAATGGTTGTGTGCATTTAGGCTAAATGGAACATATTAGCTAGCAACACAGTAACATTAATCTCTGTTGAAATCAATTGGATCTCATTAATAATAGAATAAATTAATATTTAACCAAACTCTGTATGCTATATATTATTTACTCTCCATCCAATAATGCCTACTTTCTTACTATAGTAGGTGAAAAACAGAGTGTGGAATTAGTCAGAATTCAAAGTATTCAGTAGTAGGCTAACAATGACTTGGATGACCTACTATTTCTGCTGAGATTCTGAAGAGTGCCTCCAATGGACACTTTCTATCCCATGAGGCCTAAGAAAGGAGTTGTGAATGGCAGTGAAGCAATGTTACACTACTGATGCCATAAGTCACACTGTCATACTACTGAGTAGTTTGTTTGTCATCAAAGTTCTGTGTGCTATACATTACTTAGATGTATTAGTGTATAGTGTTGTTAGCTTAGCAAAATGTTAATCTCAAACACATTGTAATTACTTGTGCAATTGTTTTGCCTTTGTAGGCCATTTCAAATCAGTAACTCGAGGTTCACTCATTTTTGCATAACAGAATGGTGTCTTGTAGTCTCAAGACATTTTTAAAAGTTCAACCACCTGACACAACCTTGAGTTTTAAAAATGGCTGCGACACACTGAACAAACATCTAGTTGAGTCACAGTGGTCAATATGCCCTTCTAGCTCAAGTTTACATAGAAAATCTCAACTAAAGTACAATTTAACTTTTTCCCCGCCATTGACGGGAATTTACGTCACTTATGAGACAACGCTTTGCCGCTATTGACAGAAACATCCGGCTTTCCGTGTCTTCACTGTTATATGGTAGGGGGCACTATTACGCATCTTCTGAAAGACTTCTGAATCTCCTGATCCAAAGACCTGTGAAGAAGAAACTGAAACAAGCGATAGCATATGTAAGAAGATGCATATGAAAATAACATAATCATCAACATTAAACAGGATATAAATCAAAACTGCCCATTGTTACTGAATGAAATTTTGACCCAGGACTGTGAAGCTTTGGGAGTGTTGATGGACTCGATCTACTCCATCAATGTTTTGATCATCGTTCTAAATCCAATCTAGACAAAAAAATGCGATTTTCTCCGTTTTTGCTCAAAATGTTGCTTTTTTATTAAACTTACCCACATTCAAGTGTTGTTAAAAAAGATAATGCCTTAGGCTAGAATAAAACAGAGGCTTGTTGTTCTTTTGATATATTGCAAGTTCAGATATTCATACAACAAAATATTTTGGGGGCCATGAAATTTTTGCGAAAATGAAAATGCAGGCAGTGGCTGGCAGCCATAAACTGACATTCCCAGAATTTTCTGTGTGACACTTCACACTTGATGGTTTTTTCATTTTAAGAACTATGTTTCTCCTTAGTATTTTCCCCCCATCTTATGTTATTAAATTAATGTTTACCATGCTGGTGTTTTTTGTTTCTGTGCATGACACTTTGTGCACCTTCTATATAGCATTTACTTTATGTTGGAAAAGCTATTTGTGATGAACTTTAATCATCATCATTAAAATTGTAAATTACAGTTGTAAAATGTAAAATTTACATATTCTGTTTCTTTCTTTTTTTTTTACATTTTTAAATAATAATTCCAGCAACCACAGATGTAGTTTGTATTATTATTTTCTGTTGAAAAAACATAATTTTTAGTTTTTTTTTTTAAGCAGAAAGCTCATGTTTTTGAATAAAGCAATAGACTTCTGATCCTTCATCTATCACTAGATGAGAAGTCCATGATAAAGGAAGAGGAACGGGGTTACATACAGTATAGCGATCATCTGTCTTTTTGCTCTCTGTGGAGACCGTGTGGGAGATGGAGGAGATCTCATAGCTTCAAGCACAGCTGGCATGCGTATGTAATCCTCAGCTGAGAGGTTTCTGTCAGCTCAGTGGCTTATGAGAGTTTGAGAGAGGTGGTCTAGTAGAGCTCTTCTTGCTTTGAATATTGATGTAGTGCCAATTAATTTAAATGCTAATCAGCCCACAAACCTTAATTTAGTTGCACCAAACAGGTCAGCATACATCAGTTCATCAAATTACTTTAGTGGACATTGAATGTGCCCAGAGACCTGGAGACATTTAAAACTGCTAAAAGAAAAGTTCTTGGTGTCCATTTCCATTATAGGAAGGGCAGATAAAATCCTATAACGCCTATTAAGATGTGAAAACAAGCATAGACCCGTGACCCATTACTGCTGAAAGTGACATTAATCGCTCAAATAATTTAATGTAAGCATATCTGGCTGAATTCAGCACACAATTTTATGACTGATACTCTTTTGTAATCCATCACAAAGTCTTTTCCAATTATCATCAGCTTCAAGAGCTTTGCAGTCCTCCTGTGATAGAGAGATATAATCAACACTTTGGAGTCAGACTCGCACATGCAATCATATATAGAAACCTAATTGAAGTACCACTGATAACCCATACCAGCATTACCTATTAACAGCACTGACTAACAAAGGATCCTTTGTTAGTCAAGAACAATGAACAATGTCTGTCGTGTTCCAATTAGCTTTGGTTGCTGTTTTAGGTGTTTCAGAATAATAGCAGAGCACCTAAGAAAGGTTTAAATTCTCCAGAGATTTTAAAAATAGATCTAGCATGTAGCCAAATATTCCAGGATGGAATACTTTAGAGCAAGACAAATCAACAAAGTCAACAACACAGAATTAATTAAAATAATGTCACTTCCATGGAGGGTGATGTCATTGAAGACCTGGGCCCAGTTGTTCAAAAGTTATCTGATCGGATTTCGGGACTATGGGAGCAAATAAGAGACATAACTATTTGAAATTTAACAGCCACTGAATACTTAGTTTTGAAATATTTTATTTTGAAAAACATTTATCTGAATTTATTTCCTCTGAATTCACCCCATTGAAATTATTTTACTTTGGAAACCATGTATCTGAATTTATTTGTTTATTTGTTTTGTTTAAAAACCTGAATATCGATTTTAATATTTTTTCAATGCTCACAAATTCAGATACAAAAAAAAAAAAAATCAACTTACAGAATTTCAGATAAAATAGATTCAGGTTGATCAAATTCGACTGCTTAAATTCAGATCTCAAATTCAACTGCTCAAATTCAGATCTCAAATTCGACTGCTCAAATTCAGATCGAAAAATTCAAGTTAAATATTCACATAGTAACATCCGGGCTACCCAGGATAGGCCACGCCCACACCGGGGGGAAAGCAATCCAACCGTCTCTATTGATTTGCATTGCGAGAGGCTGCCTCCTTGTCATTTATGACACAAAAAAACAAAACAATGTCTAAAAGCTGTTGTGAGACAAGGTGTACAGCAAACAAGCAAAATAACCCAGAAATTATTTGTTATACGCTGTCGACCCCAAAAACGGTTTGTTTTTCAGGACATAAAAGTGCATCAATTGAGAAAGAGCGCAACTATTTCTCGAACTACTCTGAGAGAACTACGCCCAGCCTCCCCATATAGCACTGGAACGCGACATGATATTGTAAAAAAAAAAAAAATCATAATTTTAACCATGTCGATTGCTTAATTTACCACCCTATGTGAACCTGAGAAGAGGAGATATATTAAATGTACCCCTTCTTCCTGCTGATGCTTCACGTCTTATTGCCTGAAGCCTATCTACTTTTGTCTCCTTAAAGGCTGGCTTTACCGGTTCGGAAGCTTATAAAACTGTATTTCTGTTGTTTTTTTTAGCTTATTTGCTGAACACCTTGTCACACAGCAGCTTTTATGCATTTTTCTGTCTTTTGTTATTATGTTATTATAAGGAGGCAGCCTCTCGCAATGCAAAGTCAATGGAGACGGTTGGATTGTTTCGCCCCGCTTTGGGCGTGGCTTAAATACGCTCTGTCTCTACACAGGCTCAGCTGTTTTTCCTATCATGGGTAGCCCGGATGTTACCATGAGAATATTTAACTTGAATTTTTCGATCTGAATTTGAGCAGTCGAATTTGAGATCTGAATTTGAGCAGTCGAATTTGAGATCTGAATTTAAGCAGTCGAATTTGATCAACCTGAATCTATTTTATCTGAAATTCCGTAAGTTGATTTTTTTTTAATCTGAATTTGTGAGCATTGAAAAATATTAAAATCGAAATTCAAGTTTTTAAACAAAACAAATAAACAAATAAAATTCAGATACATGGTTTCCAAAGTAAAATAATTTCAATGGGGTGAATTCAGAGCAAATAAATTCAGATTAAGGTTTTTCAAAATAAAATATTTCAAAACTAAGTATTCAGTGGCTGTTAAATTTCAAATAGTTATGTCTCTTATTTGCTTCCATACGGGACTCCATTTGGATCAAATCTTCAAAATGGGTTGTTCAGAAAGAATTAGACCACAGAATCCAATCTTTGTTTTGATCTAGATCAAATTATCAGTTTGTGTTGTTTTTTTTAGTAAACTTTTTAGTAAGATTGGGAAACAATCAATTCAGGAACATACATTTAATAAAACTTAAAAACTGGTAAAAAAAATACAATATTTGTAGCATGTAATATATATATTACATGTTTTTATTTTGATTTTGATCTTGATTAGTTTAATCGTTAAATTAGAAGTAGACATTAGGCTGCACCTATTGTACCTATTAGACCTTTCAGTAAAGTAAAGTAAAGTAAAAAAAAAAAAAAAAAAAAAAGTTCTCTCATGAAACTTTGCATTCACTCTCAAAACTTGAATTCTTTGTGAATTAACTCAAAGTTTCTTGTGGTAACGCCACACTTTTGTGAGAGAATGCAAAAGCATTAACATATATATTTTTTCCATTTGAATATATTTTATTATGTAATGTATTCCTTTGATGGCAAAGTAATCATTTCTGACCCCCAAATTGTGTGTATGTATTTGTAAATATGATCTAGAAATATGATATGTAAATGATCCAAGATTTTTTTTTTTTTTTTGGTGCATTACTATTTTAGTACAAAGACTATTTCCTGTCACATCATATGGATTATAAAAAGACCTACATCTTATTCATAGGCTTGGGTGTACCATATAAAGTGAGAACAAGAACAAAAACGATCCATTTAATGAAGTGTGCTGAAATGGATATTATTGCCACACCATAACTCTCAAAAAACAGTTCCATTTTCATTGAAGCAAGTTTATTCTGGGGAAAATTCTATTGGTTGGTTTAAACAAAAACATATTTTAACACCACTTTTTTTTGTCTAAACGGTAGTTATGCTGTAATTGAAATACCAAATGGTGTTTTTCTGTCTCATTCTCTCTCTCTATGTCTGTCTCGCTGTTGGCATTATGGAAAAAGAAACATTGTCAGCAATAAAATAAACCCTCTCAGCCAGACAATGTGAACAATGAAATTCCTGAGCAAGGTAGTCAGGATAGAAAAGGTACATCCTCATTATTGTTAACACAGTCAGATATGCAAACCAAATATAGGAATAGCAAATAGCATGCATATGTTTTACAACCATCTTATTCAGGAGATTCATTGGTGATTTGTATCAGTATAAAGTAGGATAGAGCAGTTCCAGAAAAATAAATAAGCAGCAGAACATGGCAATGTGTATGAGGCCGCATCTCAATATCAGTTAGTAATCTCCTCACTATCAGGGAGTAAATAAACAGTTTTTACACACATAAAATGGATGAAGCAGAAGGTAAACTGCAAATTTCTATGAAAATAAAATGTATTTAAAGGATAGTAGTTCATAAAAAAAAAAAATAAAAAAAAAATCAATTACTCACCCTCATGTTAATCCAAACCAGTAAGACTTTTATTCACCTTCGAAACACAAATGAAAATACTTTAAATAAAACCTGAGATATTGCTGTCCCTCCATTGACAGCCAACGCAACTACCTCTTTGTTGCTTCAAAAAACATAAAGATATTGTAAACTAATCCACATGAATTGAGCATGAAATTTTCTGAAGAGGCTCGAATGCTGTATATGATAAACACATTGAATTTAGGCTTTTATTCACATATAAACATTGATCAGCAAACATAAACAGCTCAAAGTACAAACCTCATTGATTCTTGTGGAAGCTCAAATGTGCTGCGTAACACACAAGAATTAACCTCATTGGTACTGCATGTCAAGCAAGCGTGGTTGAGCTTCCATTTACCATATCCGATGTGTGCGTTGATGAATGTTTGTATGTGAATGAAATTTGTATTTGTATGTGAATGAAAGCCTGTTTAGCGTATAAAGCAATCATGTCAATTAACCAGTTGTATGAACTGAATCAAAAGAATCACTGAAGAGTATTTTTAGTACTGAATAGTGGGAATGTCAGTTAATTATTATTATTTATTTTTTTATAGTGATGCACCACGAAATGCTGAGGGTGTTTTTGGCAGTTTAATTTAGGAAATTAATAAATAATATTTGAAGAGCCAAATATGTTCTGTGTGGGGACCATTTTCTCCATTTGGGACGCATCGTAATTCGTAAAATCGTAATTTTGCGTCATCGGAGGATTTTTTGGCCAGAGGCTAAAGACTACAGTCAGTAGTAGGGGCTGTTCCGCATGTTTTCAACCCACCCATAGAGGGTGGGATCTCACCATAGGGATCTCACTCACAGAATGTACACATAGTGTCAGCCAGAGCCGGTCCGAGCCGTTTGGGGCCCTAAGCAGAATTTGATTTGCGGGCCCCCTCCCACTACACGAAGTCACCTGTGCTTGATGATTATTGACACAAATGTCACGCAATAATGATACATTATAAATGAATACAGTGAGGTTATGTATTAATACAAAATAAATACTTAATAAAAAATAGATCCCTACTTAAATAAAAAAGTTTTAACTTTTACTTTACTCTTTTACTAACTCTTTGAAACTTCTTAAAACAAACTGTCTCAAAACATATACAAAAATTATTTGCTAAAATAATGACAAAACTGAGAAATCAGAAACATAATAAGAGCAAGGGTTCAACAATGACAATTATTGTTGAAAACTGTAAAAATATTATTTCTCAACTGTCTCAATACAGTGTAACTGTCCTCAAAATCTTTTTTATTATTATTATTGTAACAGACTTTGTTTGATTGTACATGACAGAATCCAACAAAGTCTGTTACTATAATACCGGTAATGATGTACTGGCGCTCATTGTATATGTGTATGCAATGTATTTTTCCCCTCGGGGCTTGCCGTGCGCACTTGGTACTGGAGTGTCGCGGGTTTTTGGAGTTAGTGATCTGATGTGTGGTATAATAAAGTGGAGAAGAGTTCAAACTACTTTGTTTATTATTTATTCAAACTGCTACCCTTACACCTAGAAGGTTAAGTTCCCCTGCGGCTATTTTCTCCAACTAAACCGATACCGTGACTATGCGCACGAATTGTCTATGCACGCGCGAGGTGTCTAGATTATGCGCATGACTTAAACGCTGGCAGACACAGCAGCAGTTGTAGGCAGGTATATTGATCATGAAATCAGAATTTTCTTGTCTTGAATTATTCATTCAGTCATATTCATTCATTCATTTATGTCACTTGTTTAAGTCATCGAAAAAAAATATATTTTTTAAACTCGATTGGGGGGGCTCCCTGGTTGCTAGGGGGCCCCAAGCAGCCGCTTAGTTCGCTTATGCCTCGGGCCGGCCCTGGTGTCAGCCATCTTTTTTTGGAAGCTAAGCTAGCAGGCTCTTGTTCTGTGGAGAAAGCTGAGTAGTAGTAGGGGTTACCATCCTCTTTTTCCCGGACATGTCCGGCCGTCGATGTCCGGGATTCAGCTTTTGCTTTCTGCAGTCACCAATTCATTGTTTACATGCACACCTTTTGTTTCAATCTAACTGAATTCATTCCGATGGTGAATCTGAATGTAGTGTTTACATGAACGCTAAACAAGTGATCGGTTGATGTGCGTTTTAACATTGGTAAGAAAATTCCTGCTCCTCCGTGAGAGATACGAGACCGGTGCCTCTCACAGGTGTCGCTCATCGGTAATCACGCCACCGGCCTCGCGCCGTTCTCCCGCGGCCCTAGCCTCGTCCTGCTCGCCACAGTATGAATGGCATAATGAATGGCGACTGTAGAACACAAAAGCCAAATCCCGGAAATTTTGGGCGATCTCGAAACACATTTTCGGGCAGACTCATCACGGAGACTCCCTAGTAGCCTAGACTTGTTGTTTAACTACTGCGCTCTGTTACCGGTAGGCGTGGCCTCCTAGGGCAGCAAAGCAAGTGCATTCTGGGAGTTGTTGTCTTTCATCCACATAAGCCAAAAATACATTTTCTAGCTTTTCTCAGTCTAGAAAGCTCCAAATTCAAAAATAATTTCACATTTCTTCTACATAAATGACCCACTTTAAATACACATTCATCTTTCCAGAGGTGAAGTATCCCTTTAGGCCACTGACTGACAGCTTCAGTGATTATAAAGGGAGAGCGCGGTGCTTGCTTTCAGTGTAATTGATTCGCAAGAAAAGTTATTGACTTTGAGTATTTCATACTTTACATTGACAGAATTTATTTTTAAACCTAGTGATTTTATAATGTTTCATATTTATTCAAAAGCGAAAACGTGTGATCAAAATATTACAGGAAATGGCTAAACTGAGCCAATAAATGCTCATATGCTGCCATTATACACGTTATAGTTGTAAATTATATATTTTTAACATTTTTAAATAAAAGTGTTTTCTATTAAGTGTTGGATTTCCTACATCTTGAAACATTCTGTTTTAATGTTTAATATTTATTCAAAAGTGAAACGTGTGGAAAGAAAACTGGTCAACAAATACAACATCTGTATTATGTAATATATATATATATATATATATATATATATATATATATATATATATATATATATATGTATATATTATACACACATGTTTATATTTTTATTTATAAAGAAAATAAAATAAAATCTTTTTTACATTTTAAAATAAAAGTGTTGTATCAAATAAAAGTTTTCTATCAAATGTTGGATTTCCTATATCTTGAAACGTTCAGTTTTACAAATGGGGACAATTTCAGAAGGATGAACAAATAATGTTTTTGGTCATCACATTAAAAATAACATTTGAAGTGCTGGAAAATTGTTGAGTGTGCGTGTCCAATTACAGACACAGTGTTTCTTATTCTAATGTTCCCATAAGCCTTTATTGCAATCAATACAACTGGTTTACTGGAAAATTAGCTAAGTGTGATAACTGCATTAAAATATAAATATAACATTAAAAAGTCAACTATTGATGGTTTTGCATTGATGCACAGCAAGTACAGAATGACAGCAGTTCACCAGAAATGCCCAAGCGGTCAATAGGCTTTATGCACAGCTTCACTACTTCCTGAGCTTCAGCCAGCCCTTTGTTTGCTGTCTGCCATTATTGGACAAACTGATTAATCCAGGTGTGCCTGATTATTGTTACTGAGGCCAGGCACACCTGGATTAATCAGTTTGTCCAATAATGGCAGACAGGAAACAAAAGGGCTGGCTGAAGTTCAGGAAGTAGTGAAGCTGTGCATAAAGCCAATTGTCCCCCAAAACTTTTAAATGATTTAAGGTGTCTTCAGAGGATGATAAACTAAATGTTGCCTGATGTAAACTTAGATTATGACAGCAGACAGACTGCACACCCTGTTAAACATCCTCACATGAGAAAACAACCCTGCAGAGGCTTAATTATGCTTTTTCTGTGCAGTACACCCTTGTCCCGGTTCACTTTGTGTGTGTGTGTGTGTGTGTGTGTGTGTGTGTGTAAATAACTCCTGACTGGGTTACAGAGGTCTCTCACACACTTGTCAATTTGAGTCTAATATATAATAACAAGCCACCTGTGCTGTTTCTTTTGCTGCATGTGTGTGCGTATATGTTTCTGCCTGAGCGCTTATGGGTTTTTGTTTGTTTGTAGTCAGGTCTGTAACACTGCTGTCTTAAAGTGGGTTGACATCTCCTGGAAGTCCCACGTCAAGAGGTTTATGCACTTGAGATTCTATACATGCAGGGCCGTAGCTAGAGGATTCGGGGCCCCCTGAAAAAATATATTGATGAGATTAGCCCAGATTAGCCCATCCTCCACCAATATCATATACTGTACAATAGATGAGCAATGAGGCCCACATATAACAGAAGTTCACGAGTTTACATGTTAATGAAATCTGATGTAATATTATAATGCGTATTTGGCTTGCTGTCCGGGGGGAGGGCTCCGAGCTCAGAATTCGGCCCGACCCCAGAGTACTCCCCCCATAACCTTAGAGATCATAGATAACTATGAGCGGACCCAGCCGAATGTGGGGTGAAGGGGTGGTGGTGGGATGCTGAGAAATTAGTCATGAGACAGGAGGTAAGGGAAGGCTTTATTTATACTGGCTTCTTCTTGCGCTGATTGGATGATTACCTGAACATGCTCCTCCCGAACTTTGTTTACATAAAACTTCATATGGTGATGTTGTTGTAAAACCTTTATTTTAAAAGTTAAATAAAATTACAACTAATAAAAACTAACAAAAAGCAAGAAATTGTTAAATAATAATAAAACCAATTTTAAAAAAAGTAACAGCAAAATAATGTTTTTTTTCCCCCCATCAGTCTGTTATAATTCATAAATCAAAAAGTAAACATTTAGAAATTGACAAGAATGCAGTCAAATTTAATAAATAAAATCATTTATTGTCTTATTTTTTAATAAAGATAATGGAACTTGTAATATTATTAAATAAAGCTCATTTATGTATTCATCCAAGTGGAGTGTGTTGTAGGCCTATTCGTATTTTCTTATTCCCAGCAAAATAACAATACAACCTGTCTTTAACCCTTTAAGGTACGCACCATGAAAAAAGCAAAGGAAAAATTATTTCTTTGCATTTTTTATTCAATTATGATAACAATAACAACAATCAAAAAAAAAAATTTAATTAGACCTTACAGTATTTTAGATACAATCCTCTACCAAACGGTTGAGACGTCTGTTCATAATAAAAGAACAACATTAAGAACAAGTCATATTAAGTGCATTTTCTTGACCAATAAAAAAATCTGATGGCTGCTATTGATGGCTCTTACAATGCTAGTCATATAGTAATACACAAACATAGTCAATTTTAAATTATGAAATTAATAGTAACACCAGAATTGGTATTAATTCTTCAAATGTATTCTTGATATTTACCATAATACAGTACAGAAATGCTGAAAAAATGATATTGATCAAATATTTTTTATCAAATATGTAATTGAATAATATTAAAATTAATCATTTTAACAACACTAACCCTTTTGTTCATTGTAAATAGCTAATTTTACCAACATTAGCTAATTTTATTAGCTAATTTTTACTACCTTAAAAGGACAACTCAACCGTTTGGTAGAGCATGTTTAAAAAAAATTATTTGACCCTTATAAGACTTATTTTTGTTTAATTAAGTTACATAATTCTGTTTAACAACTCCTCTGAAACGATAATATGTCAACCAAATAGTCTTACCTTTAAAAGTCCCGCCGATATGCGTCATCAAAGGAGGAGCAAATTTTCGCTGTGTCATGTGCTGTTTGAAGGAACACTGAAATGCCATGCTGCTCACAGACACAGTGCCATCTAGTGGATTTTTTTATCATTGCACAACTACACCAAACGGTAGAGATGGCTCATTCAGGTTGAGTTAAGCTTGATGCATTTTTCAATAAAATAGAGTGACTTTAAGTGTGGTCTACCAAATGGTTGAGTAGTACCTTAAAGGGTTAAGAACGTCTTGATCGACTGGGATACAACAACTCTCCTGGCCTCCCTCTCCTTCTTTTTTTATGGCGTTTCTGGTACCCTGATTTGTTTTCTTTCCCCCAACATTTTTCAGTCCGTCAGTAAGTCGCATGCTCTTCCAAGTTCATCGTTAACTTCAGGCAGCTGCCACCTCAAAATCTGATTGGTTCTGTTCACGAGCTGGGGTGGGACTTACAATTTTATTGGGTCCATCTGATGTATTAATAAATATATCTGATAATTAATAAATACTTTAGATCGGACTGAACCATTTTTAGGGAGGTAAGAGAAGCAGATATTTGGAAAAAATACTTAACCAAGTTGCATGTTTTTGTGGTTTTCATTTAAATCTCAGGCATACAACTAATATAAATATTAGAATTATTCATATAACAGGGGCTTATATAGTATAACTGCTGTATTGTGTGGGGGGCCCTAGCTGGCCAGCAGTTTTATGATCACAGATCAGTAGTTTTGATCTACTGATGCAATACAAAACAATGCAATACAATACAATGATGATTGTATGATGTACAAATAAACGTTCTTCAAAATATTTGATACTCACATTTTAACATGATTTTTCCAATGATGTAAAGAAAAAAAGAAAGATTAATCAATAATAAAGTAAACCTAAGTTGCTTCAGCCCAGGGGACATTTTTTTGAATTATAGTAAAAGTAAAATATAAACTCTCAAATCAATCAATCAGATGACAGAAGGCAATTGTGGACAACAGGTCTTTCAGCAAATTTTTGATTATGTTATAGAGACTTTGGAAATGTTAGAATCAAATATGATATGATAAAGCATTAAAGGGTTAAGTTATTGTTTTGCAGATGCCATTTAATTTGAAATAAAATATTTTTGACATGTTTATTTAGTATTAAGATGGTCAGAGTAACAAAAGAAGATTTTTTTTTCAATGTTTCAGTGTTTTTTTGGGGGGGGGGGGGGGGGGGGGGTGTCCATGACGCACCGCAACACGCACCGCATAAGCACTGCAAACAGAGTATATATGTGAAACGGGCGTTATAGAAATCCATGAGCGCACATGAGTTGCAGTGTGTAAGTTAAGAAATGACGCAGTTTTCTGAAAGAAAAGAGGAAAGCCTCATCCAGGTGTTAAAGGTACAAAATTTAGGATTTTTGCAGTAAAATATCCAAAAACCACTAGGCCAGTGTTAAATTTTGTTTAGTTCATTACTTACAATATCCCAAATGTTTCCAACTATTTGTAAATCGTGAGAAAATTGCGATCTCAACCAAGGAAACGGGCCGTGTGAGCAGGGGTGAGGGAGTCGCCAGTCAATCGCGTCATATCCCTCGGTTACCCTCGGTTTCCGCTCGTACTGCCATAGTAACCATGGGGACAGACGTGGACAACTGGGTTATGCCTAGTAGGACGATTACGCTGTTGATGTTCTGTTCAAACATTATGGATTATGGCAAGCAGACTTTGAGACAAAAAAAGGACTAAAACGAAGATCAACACCTTTCCGAAGAGGGCTCCACGTCCACGACTAACTTCGACTTGACAGAGACGCGAGTGTTGCATGTACTTTATTAGACAGGTGAGCAAATGTACATAAAACTAATCAAAGTTATATAGCTCAACATGATGAAATGTTAGAATATGATCTGTATGTTATTCTAATGTTGATCTAGCTTACTGCTAGTCTCATAGCCAACAAACAACCTAACTAACAACATTCAACACACTCAAATGCCGTTTAGTGTGATAGTGTAACTGTTAGCTACGTTCACACCGGCGCGAATAGCGCGTCAGGCGCGAGTGATTTCAATGTTAAGTCAATGCAAAGACGCGAATACGCCTCGTTCGCGCGAATGGCGCGAATTGAGCTTCTGGCGCGTTACGCGCGAATGGTGCATTTTGTGCATTCACGCGTTTGACGCGAATTCGCGTCTGCCGCCCGAGTTGAAAAATGTGAACTTCTGCGTCAATTCGCGCCGCGTTAACCAATCAGGAGCCTAGCTACTTGCTGCTGTCATGTGGTGAAATATCTGGATGCTTCAATAAATTATTTTGTAATTTGACGGTGGTTCTAATGTAGTTCTAATGCACAACAAAACAAATATTTTATCACATAAAACTTGATTTCAATATAGGCCTATGAGACATATTCATTTTGTATTGAATGCTATTTATTCCATATCTAGATTAGGCCTATATGAAATATTATTATAATGTAAAGACAACCAACATTCGTGTCTGGACAGTGATGTCTGTGAGAGAGAAAAAAATCACAGGACAGATTAATCACTTTTGGAGGCTGGCTCCATTTATCATCAAAACAAAAATAAATGACAGATTAGGTGGATGAGGGCGAGGGTGATCCTCGCTCCGATGCGGGACAACAGGTCATCAAGAAGGGCGCGGGACAGGCGGAAGTACCGCTGACAGCGGCCGTCATCCAGGCGCAGCTCCTGGAGCGAGCAAATGGTGAAACTCGCCACACTGGGTTCGCCTTTGAAGGGTCTGGTGGACACAAATACGGCGACGATGACCCCTACGCCGCCGTTCTGCTCTCGTATTCAGAATATATGCTATTCAGAGCAAATACAGAGCGGTGACTCTCTCGATGAATGCTCGATCAACATAAAAAAAGATGGCCGCCAACGGGTTTCGATTCAGACGCGCGTAAATTTCGCTTCAAAGTTTTGTCTTTTACGCGCGTCAATTTCGCTCTTGACGCGAATGGTTTCAAAGTGGTCAAGCGTATAACTAGACGCGGAAGGCGCGAATTTGACGCGCTATTCGCGTCCGGTGTGAACGTAGCATTAGAGCAAGTGAAACAGCGCTGCGTTACCTCAAGTTTAATTTGTCTAATAAACTGACCTGTGTGAGTATTAATTCAGCACTTGCGTGTAGTTCAGTAGAATGAAATGTCCTTATTCCTTTATATCCGCGGGACTCGCGTTGCGTGTGGCGCTGATATCTGTCTCTCATCAGCAATCGTGCCCTGATTCATACCACAGTCATGATAAAAACATCAGTGTATTCACTCATCCATAAAAGATCCATCAGCTTGACGACCAGATCCATAATTCCGCTTAATGCTTTGCGTCATCAATACGACTTTGTTATTGTAAGAGGTTAGCGACCCCTGCTGGCGAAAAATCCTACATATTGTACCTTTACGAGTCTGTTTGTGGAACAGTTCGATCGCACGATTCTGTATTTCTCTCGAATGCAAGAGATTTCGATGTGACGAGATCGTACAGGCTGCAGTGACAGAGATTGAGCGTGAGAAATTTGTTCTGTGTGATCATTGAGTGTCGTTTGAATCTTTGCATCGTAGTCCATGTGGTGTTGTTAAGGAGAAAGTAAACAATACTTCTTTCTCTTTTGATAAAATAATATCAGAGGGGAGAATGAGGACACGTGAGTTGACAGTTGACAGTTTTCTAGTGCGGTGTGCGCTTTATAGAGGGAGTGTCATTTATTTTATTCCTGATTGTAAATGTTTATATTCACTCAAAGAAAATAGATTAAAGGTTCTCTAAGCGATGTCGGGTGACGTCACTTCTTGTTGACGTTTAAAGTATTGTCAAACAAAACGGAGGCTAGACCCTCCCTCCTCCTCATCCGCGCACTAACCCCTAGGGCTGCACGATTTGGGCCAAAATGATAATCACGATTATTTTGATCAATATTGCGATCACGATTAATTATCACGATTATTTGTTGATTTTAACCAAAACAAATTTTATTGCCACATAGGCTAATTATAACTGCTTTCACATCCATATTGTGCTACATTTCTGCTAATGTATGTGTATCTAAATAAAATAGGTCCTCTTATTCACCAAAATTCAGTGCATCTCCTTAAAGAATAAAGAAAACAATAAAGAAAATGTAGCAAAACTTCAACAGGGCACTATTTTACATTTTACATTGTGTAAATCTATTTTAGGAAGCAAAATATAAACTTGCATTGTACCTGCATAATGGATGTGAATAAAACACGCAAAATATACAATCAATAAAAAAACAAATATTCCATAACAGAATGTAACCAAATGAGAACATTTCAAGGCAGAACTGCACTATGGAAGTTCGATTAATGGATGAAATTCAGAGTCATTGTTATTTGACGCTTAATAAATGTAAAATGTTGTGGTAGGCCTACAGTGTCAGTGATTAGTTGTGAAGTCTTACTGCATAAATTTAATCTATTTAATTCTCCATGTGAAAGTTTATGTGCTCAAATTATTTCTATTTGTTAAACAATAGGTCAAAACAAGACGTTTGTAGGACTGATTATTGGAGTCCATTAATCGAACTTCCATGCCTCTTATGTAAGGGTTAATGCCCGACGAGGTGTCCGTTGTCAGGTTTTAATGGACGACGGCGAGGTGTAAACCGGCCGACGCGCAGCGGAGGACGGTTGCCTCCGCCGAAGTCCATTAAAACCTGACAACGGTCACCTCGAAGGGCATTAACCCGCTTATACCATGGTCACTTGCCAAATAAAACATTTTTAAAACATTAGTTTATATTTTAATTAGGCTAAATCTAGTTTTTTCAAATAATAACTTGCCTGAAGATTTATTTAGCAACTTGAGATATTTATAGTCCGCTCAGCTTGTAGAACCCTTCAGGTTCAAAAATGCATTTTTTTTTTCATGAAACACAAAGGTAGGCATAGTTATTTTTTTATTGCACATAAAACACTTTGTGTTACACTAGTCTACACTAACCACAGCCTCCGAAGCACCGCTGTAGGTCGACTCTCCGATGCTGGACTGGAGAGCCGTCAAATAAAGTCGGTGACAGGCCATCGATGCGAGAGCAGTCTGCGGGCTTACTGGGCTCCGTCAGTCCGTGAGAGACTGAAGATGAAATAACGAACGAAGTCGCTCATTGTAGTAGGCTATGTAATATCTAACTAACGTTGACTGCCTGTTGCTATGGTTACTCACACAGCTGTTGTAGGCAGCGCATTTATTTATTAATTTCGAATGGTAAACAGGCAGTTTCACCAGAACTACTTTAGGTGTCCTCTATCACTTTTTAACGGACACCCTGCAGCCAATCAGAATCGAGTATTCACCCAGACCATGGTATAAATAGTAAATATATATATGTAGTATGTACCAATTTACTAATGCAATTTACTAATGCTCACACTCGGTCTCTCACGCGCACTGTCACTCAGTCTCTCTCGCGCGCGACACAATCGGTAGGCGCGCGCTGTTGCTCGCACGCAGACACACTCGCGGTCTCTCTCGTGCACTGTCGCTCGCACGCAGACCGTAGGTCTCTCTCGCGCACCTGGGCTCATGGAGGCACGTGATCAGACACTGGTTTACGGTGCGCTAGATTGGCAAAAAAAAAGCTTTCTGTGAACTGAATGACGCATTTAAAATATCGCTCGATCACGCGAATTTGATCGTGGGAAGCCAAAATCGTGATCGTGATTAAAATTCGATTAATCGTGCAGCCCTACTAACCCCCCAAACCCCGCCCCCAAGTCCTTCTTGTCGGTGATTGGCTGGAACTGTTTGTCATGTTTCGTGGTGCGGGTTAGCCCAGTTTGTTTTTGTTGCTGTTTGTGGAGCCTGGGCTGTCTACAGAGATCGCGTTTCTTTACAGTGTGTTCAGGGGACAGGCAGCCAGCGGATAGTGAGGAGATGTTTGCTGTATGTGACAAAAAATGTTTTGGCCTAAAAAACGCGTGACATCGCTTAGAGCACCTTTAAGAGCTATGCACTGTTTTTGATGTCTGTGTTCATTCAAGTTTATTAATAATCTGTCTTGGAAATGAATATAGTGTCACTGGTAATGTGAAAACTGTAAAATGTGTTTGCTTCTGATCTTATAAGTGTGTGTGGCTTATGAGAAGTATGAGTTTAATAATGTTTCTGTGTTTTGTTCTTTATCCAGAAAGCATAAAAAGCCAATGCCGTTGTTTATTCCGGATTAAAGTATTCTCACAGATAGTTTGTATACTTTGGTTTATTTTTGGGAACGTTTCTGTACATTTATTGTAACGTGTCTCCTTTTTGTGTTTTTTGCTGTCTAAATTGTGTTCTTACACCTACCCACAAAACGGAAACCTCAGGTGTTAACGCCACGTCTTTCTTATACACGGTCGGAAATAAAGAATCCCTTTTTTAGATGTCTGGCTGTGTTTGAGTTTTTTATAGTGAACACGTTTACACGGCCACATATACTTTTAATAAACTGTTACTAACTCAGGATAAAATGGTTCATTTAGCTTTATTTCCAATCAAAGAAATTCCTTGTGTGAATCACCGTCAAGCTTGATAACATCCATGCAATTCTGTATGCAATTTGCTGATGGCTTTGCCATCCCAAAAATTAGGCATAGCAAGGTAGGTTGAATCATGCACCTTTATTGTAAAGTGTCCAGCCATTTCCAGATGATTTTCTGAATCCTGACCGTGAAGAAGATCAAAATACATTACAGGTGAAAATAGATTGAGCCTGTACCATAAATTGGCCGCAATCAACTGCAAAAAAGCAATCAAAATAAGATTGCCTCTGTTTCTCCATGTTTCTCTTTAGGCCGTTAGAAATATGGTGTGTGCTATCAGAACACCATGGATACTTAGGTTTTCTGAGATTATCCATCGCATCGAGCATAGCTCAATTTTCTGCCAGCTCTTATAAAGGGCATGGTTGCACTGTTGAATGATCATTTCGGCAGATTCATCATGTTGATTCTAATTTTTTCTCCTCGGAAAGTGAAATATGATTTGCTGTGATATTCCCGCTCACACTCCTGCAATATGCAGGGCCGTGTTTCTCTGTTATTAAACAATTCACCGCTTACACGTTGAGTTGTGGCATCCCAGCGCTAGCAAACACAGCCAATATAAATATGTAAATGCAAAAGGAGCTTGATAAATGTGATTGGAGCATTTGTTTCTGAATGGAACCATATAGAGGTCATTTTCTATTTGTTGCAGGCAAGAAACAGCTTTCATTTTGTCTCTGTGGCACATGGATGGGTTGTTAATTAAGTACTGAGGAAGAAATGGAATAATTTCTGCCTTGCATACTGAAGGAGAAAAGAAAAAAAAATCCTCTCTGCTCTATACTTTTATACATCAACATAGATTGGTATTCGTGAATCAATTTTTGACAATCAAATGCATCATTATGCTTTGTTATTGGATGCATTGTGATTGTAATACCACTTATATGGTGGTAAGAGTGCCTAAGAAAAAATGTCAGCACACTGTTGCCCCCGTAAAACACTGTAATGGATTTTTCACCATCCATGTGAAGTTTGGAGCTAAAACAGGATAAGATCAAAATAAGGATGTTATGCGTGCAACTTATGATAGGATGATAAGGTGACAACATGTGTCATTTAGAGGGAACATTTGTAGTTTATTGGCCAATAGTTAAAAGTTAATTTGCCAATATGTAATTGAAATTTCTAATAATTACATCAATAAAAAAGCAGTCAGATTTTGACTATTTTGGTGTATTTTGACTATTCTGACTACAAGCCAGTATGTGACAATTATATACTTCATCATGGTAGGCCCTACTATATTTCCCACAAAATTCAGATTCAAGAGGCTTGACACAGATGAACCTTGAAATCACATTTAGTCAACAAAATACAATTACCAGAAATACCAGCACAAAATGTTAACCCAAGACTATGAACAGAAGATGATTGAGGGTTTAAATACACTAGGTGACAAGGGACTAATGATAGGCAGGTACAGGTCATTAGTTGACAAGGTAACAAACAAGGGTAACATTGGAAACTAACAAGACAACAATGGAGACAAGGGAAACAGGAACTAAAAACACAGGAACTGAACATAGGCACAACAAGACAAAAGAATACATATATATATATATCAGTGGCGATTTCTTTAAGACTGCAAGGGAAGCTCAGCTTCCCCTATAATGTCAAAAGATTAATGGTCAAATGTGTACTATTGTGTTAACATTTTATTGACTAATAATGCGTTAGAACACGTTCATCTCGAAGACGAGTTCGTTCAGAATCAGCTCGATATAGCAGGTCGGCGGACTCGATTTCCTTCTCATTAGGGTTGCCACCTATGTCTGATAAAAAACCGGGACATATTACCCGCCCAACTGGGGGGGGGGGGGGGGGGGGGGGGGGGGGGAGAGAGGGGTGTTTGAAGACCAAAAATGAACGGTTGAACACCAAAATTTAAATTTTAACTGTAGGCCCGCCTATACACCAAATGCTGCGCAAAAATATATCCTATATTCGCGTATTTTCAGATTTTTGTTCATGATTTTTTTTTTGCCCCTTTAATAAGCATTTAAAATATTCACAAATTATATGGATAAAATGGTTTTCTAAGGCCAAACACTATATTTCTAAGGCTATAGATGATTTATAGGCTATTATAAATGTTTCTGAAAAAGTAACGAGGCATTTTAATTGTTTATTAATAAACTAGTATTTTCTAAATCGGCTGCAACATATCTCCATCTCCGCTGTAAAGCAGATGCGCCTTTAGAGAAGAAATTCATATGGATTACATAATCAGACTGTATTTTCTTTTGATTCGAATTTGTTCGTTTAAAAGTGGACATTTCAAGCTTTAGCCTATGGGCTTGTTTATTTTGAGACGCGATCCAGTTCACGGAGACCATAAAAGAGCGCGACTGATTGTTTTATTTTATTTTACAAAAGCACAACGTTTTCTTGTTATTGTGAGTTTACACAAATAAAAGTAGTTGCGAATGATGTATTGTTGCGAATGATGTTTATTTTCTATGACCAGAAATGATAGAGTAGTAGGCCTATTTTAAGTTGTTTCCACTGTTGATAGAAAAACGGAAGTGCTCGCGCCCGCGCCTCGTGCAGCAAGCGCGCTCCACACTCAGATTACATGCGCTTCTTATGCGCTTCTTGAGGCAGACTCGACTCACACTAGCACACACACGCAAGGTCTCTCGCTCTCTGCCGTTGCGCGCGCTACACAGTTTGAACATACATATTCACGTAGCCTTTCGAAAACCGGGACATTCAGTGTCCCGGGAGAGTGCGTAAATTTCCCGGGACAGGTTATTAAAAAGAAGGACAATCCCGGTAAAACCGGGACAGGTGGCAACCCTACTTCTCATACATTCACGTAGTGTCACAGTGCATTTCCCTATGGCATTTCCCCGTTGAAGCCGAGCGTCCATTGACTTCAATGGGGCTGCTTTGAACAGTTTTTTTCAGTGCTTCGAAACTAGACGGTCATTGGATAAATGCTGCGATTATGTCCCGCCCCCGGACGCTCAGCGTCTCTGGGGTGAATAGAGAAGTGGGCTGGCCTGGAGTCCGGGCGTCTGCGTGATGATTGGAGGATTGCATCTCCTTTTGATTGACAGCGATTTCGTCCAATAAAATGTCGCTGACGCGGAAGCTATTCGAGATTTCGAGCTCAGTCCCATCGCGGATTTTACAAGTGTACTCGAAAGACAAACTGCGGTAACATATTTCTTGGTATTTGCAATACATTTTACATTTCACATTTCACAGTTTAACCTAATTCCCACATTTCCTCCGTCGATGTCAGGTGCATTGTTACATGTGCGGGCGTGGTGTTTGAATCACGGCACATCTGTCTAGTTTGGTTTCGGTTTTGTGTCGGGATTCGGACATTCATGCTCCTCGTGTTTGTTTGTTTTCTGTTGTGAGCGCACAGGATGAGCTTACGCTCGTTCTCGTGCATAACGTTCTGTCATGTCGTGTGAGTGTGCGGGTTTGTGTTCGCTCTGTGCAAGTGTGTTGTGTTTACATCGGTCACGTGCTTTCATGTCATGTTTGTGCTGTGTAGCACAGCTTGTGTTTTACACTAGCTGTGTGCTTTCATGTTGTCATGTTCTGTGTGAACACGTGGCTTATGAGTGTTCTCTTCTCATTGTTCGTCATGTCTCATTTTGTGTGAGCACATTGCTTGTAATTTGTTTTACTGGCCATGTGCTTGTGTTTTTTGTCATGTTTGGTGTGAGCACATGGCTTGTCATGTGTTTTCCTTGTGCATGTGGTCTCCTGTCGATTGTGTCAACTCCCATCTTGTTTCCTGATTATTAGTTAATTTGCCCCACCTGTCCTCCCTCGTTACCTGCCTTGTTTGCTCCCTATTTATTCTCCTTGTGTTTGCAGTCCTGTGGTGGTTTGTAGTTTTTATTTGTATTATTTTTTATTTATTATTATTATTATTAAAATAAAGCCCATCAACTCTGCACTTGAGTCCTCACTCTTTTCACCATCCCCACACCTGACAGTCGAGTTAAAAGAAAAAGAGCTTCCCCTCTTTGAAAGACCAGCAGCCGCCACTGATATATATATATATATATATATAAAAAGTCCATGAAAACAGAGACAGGGTAATCATGACAATGATACTCTCTCTAATTTAAATGATATTTATCCATAAACACGTGTGAACTGTAAAGAATGATCAGCTGAAAATGACATCAGTGCACATAATAATAATAATAATTCATTACATTTATATAGCGCTTTTCTTGGCACTCAAAGCGCTTCACATGGAAGGGGGAATCTCCTCAACCACCACCAATGTGCAGCATCCACTTGGATGATGCGACGGCAGCCATATTGCGCCAGAACGCTCACCACACACCAGCTTACTGGTGGAGAGGAGACAGAGTGATGAAGCCAATCAGTGTATATATATATGGGGATGATTAGGAGGCCATGATGGACAGAGGCCACTGGGCAATTTTGGCCAGGATGCCGGGGTTACACCCCTACTCTTTCGAAAGACATCCTGGGATTTTTAATGACCACAGAGAGTCAGGACCTCGGTTTAACGTCTCATCCGAAGGACGGCAAAACAATGAATGAGTTGAGAATTTTTATGTAATGGAACTAAATGAAATGTATAACATGCATCATCAAATAGTTAGTGCATGGATCTAATGCAACAAACTGAGGAGAATTGTGTGTATTGTATTCAGTGTGTACACGACCATTCAAAAGTTTGGATTCAGTAATTTTTTTTAAAGAAATTAAAACTTTTTTATTCAGCAAGGATGCATTTTAAATGATCCAAAGTGACAGTAAAGACTTACATTGTTATATAAAGCAGTTCAAATCAATCCTGAAGAAGAATTCTGAAAAAATGTAACATTACACACAAAGAAAATATTAAGCTACACAGCTGTTTTCAACATTGTTAATAATAAAACAAATGTTTATTGAGCACCAAATTAGCATATTAGAATGACATCTGAAGGATCATGTGATGCTAAAGACTGGGGTAATGACTGCTGAAAATCCAGCTTTGACATACAGAAATAAATGACATTTTAAATATATTAAAATCTAAAAATTTTAATTGTAATACTATTTTACAATATTACTGTTTTTACTCTATTTTTTTTTCAAATAAATGCAGCCTTGATGACCATAAGCAAATTATTTTAAAAATCTTACCAACTCCTTTGAACGGTGTATGTTGTGTTTGTATAGTAACAATTGCCATATATACTATATACACACACGCACACATTCGTTTCTTACTGACAATTTTTACTAGGTGGCACCAAAACTGCCACTTCTGCCACTTCTAGTCACCCTGTCTTCTGATTGGTCACTGTGACAAGCCACAGTGATTACTCAGTGACTGTTGCAGTTCACCTCACACTGATCTCTGAGTGTGACTGCTTCCTGGGGCTCTGCTCCATCTGTGCAGACCTGGAGCACAATCAAAGGTGCCACAGTGCGTGTTACCTCGGAGACCCCCTTCCTACTCACAAACACCACCTACACGGAAATGCATCTGTTCCATTCCTCTCCACACACACACATACATGACACGCATCTATCCTAGTCTTCTGCGGTGTGTTTCAGCCTGTGAAAATCCAGCTATATGTCTTCATCCTTCACCCTGATCATGAAGCTTTGGAGAATATCTGACATACTGTCTGAATGTGTCAATTGTAACTTTGCTGTGAGGATCAAAGAGGAGCTTGATCTCATTCAATCCCTCAACAGGCCTTGGCTGCTAACATGGAGTCCTATGTGCACTAGAGAACCCAAACATAGTTGCAAATATGCCCATCTACATTGAAAGAAAAACCTGGGTCATGTTTGGAAACTGACAATTAGCATATTGCATCAGATGGTCATTGAACTAAAACCAGAAAGTCTATCGTCTCTCAGTCGGGAATCAACTTCACCAGTACTGTTATGATAAATATAAATCTCTGTTAGATGCCGTGGTGTTGTTTTTTTAATTGAAACCTGGTAAAAATAACCAGGGGCGCTTTGTAGCCTTTTATCTGTACTGGGGAACAGGCCCCCTTTGTCACAGCTCTGTCACTTCTGCTTTTGTTACTAGTTTTGTGTGGTGACAGAGCTATGGCATTTCCTGTCTGTCTCGTGTTCCGTCCAGCCCAGAGCCTGCGCCGCTGGTCCCGTCCAGCACAGAGCCGTCACCGCTGGTCCCGTCCAGCACAGAGCCGTCACCGCTGGTCCCGTCCAGCTCAGAGCCTTCACCGCTGGTCCCGTCCAGCTCAGAGCCTTCACCGCTGGTCCCGTCCAGCTCAGAGCCTTCACCGCTGTCCCGTCCAGCTCAGAGCCTTCACCGCTGGTCCCGTCCAGCTCAGAGCCTTCACCGCTGGTCCCGTCCAGCTCAGAACCTTCACCGCTGTCCCGTCCAGCTCAGAGCCTTCACCGCTGGTCCCGTCCAGCTCAGAGCCTTCACCGCTGGTCCCGCAGAGCCTTCACCGCTGGTCCCGTCCAGCTCAGAGCCTTCACCGCTGGTCCCGTCCAGTCCAGAGTCTGTACTTCGCCGTCAACAACGGCGGAGGAGGAGAAAGACTTCCGGCATCCCACAGGGTCCGAGGGTCAGGCCTAAGCCTACGGTCAACCGAGAGACCGTTTCTGGACTCCTCGCCCTACCGGTGCTGCCCCAGCGTCTTTCCCTGCCGGCGCCACCCAAGCGCCTCGCCCTGCCGGCGCCAATCCAGCGTCTTTCCCTGCCGGCGCCACCCAAGCGCCTCGCCCTGCCAGAGACTGTTCACGTCACGTCTGCCCAGCCAGAGACTGTTCACGTCTGTAATGTCACAGCTCTGTCACTTCTGCTTTTGTTACTAGTTTTGTGTGGTGACAGAGCTATGGCATTTCCTGTCTGTCTCGTGTTTATGTTAAGTCTAGTTTCATGTGAGCACATGGCTTCTGTGTATTCCTGGCCATGTGCTCTTCTGTCTAATTGTCAGCCCCGCCTATCTCGTTATCTGTTTAGTGGTTAACCTTCCTCACCTGTCGTGTCATTAGCCTTCTGTGTTTGTTCTCTATTTAGTCTCTGTTGTGTTTGCAGTTCAGTGTTGGTTCGTTTGTCCAAGTACCCAGTTCCTAGCGTCTATGTTCATGGTCTGTATTTTTCCCGTTTTCCCCCTTGAGGGAGTTTTGATTTGTAGCTTGTGTTTGTTTATTGTTTCATTAAATTCACCTTTCACCTGCAATTGCATCCACGCTTCCTGATTTATCCTCACGTGACACCCTTTCCTAAATGTCCCCATATATTTAATGGATATTTTACTAAAAAATTAAAATTCTCTTATAATTTACTCACTTATGCCACCCCAGATGAACACAAAGGAAGAATGCGTTTCAGTGACGATTTTGGCACTGTTCATTTACACGTGAGCAGGTCATGTTCAGTTTGTTTAAGTGTCTCAGAGCATCTCGTTTCGCAGTAAATGCTGCTCCACACAAACTCCATCTCTGCAGTACTGTGAGTTTGGCTTGCTTGTAACATGCATTTGGAAATGCAATATGTGGCAATCATATTCCCAAACTTATAAAGTGCTTATAAACTGGCTTTTGTCAACAAAATAGAAGCTTTTAAGAGATCCCTGCTTGGTAGTCTTAATATATTAAGACACTAATAAATATTAGTTGGATTGAATTTTCCTTTTGAATGGTGACACTCACTGACACTCTTGCTTGTCCAAGATGAGTGGTTAGTTGTGACGAGAAGTGTTTAACTGTCGAGTCAGAAAATAACTGAATCCTTATGGTGCAGATTTGGAGCAGCTGAGGTGATGTCATATGACTCAAGGCTAACAGCACGAGAATGACTTAAGAGTTTCTGGACTTCTGGGGAACATACTGTCCAAACATGGCCTCAGTATTACCAACACTACGTCTGAGCTGCTGCCTGCGGTTAGGCCATCTGTTCTATCACGTATAGTGTGCTTACGTTTGAATCTGGGTTGCAGCATATCCTGTTCCCACCTCTTCTCCCCATCATTTCCAGTCATCTCTCCACTGTTATACTACTAAAAATGCATAAGAAATACTAAGTAATATATGCTTAATTCAATAACTTATAGTTAAAAAGAAATATTATCTTTGAGAACATTGTTTGAAGCAGGTGGGATACATTCCTTCATGCTTTAGTGCTAACCCTTAAACACACCTGAACCATCAAGTCCTTCAGGAACGTACATATTTATATGTAACATACATTTTAAATGTTGCATTTGTTTACACCGCAGGTGTCACTGACAATGACTAAGCCATCTGCTTTTGTAGTGTAACATTTCATCATGTAATAAATTAAATACATCTGTTCTGATTAGGGTTTCTTTATGATACTATACTCACTTCTGTAGTCTCCTCCAACAGTTACGTACAGTCGTAACACTCTGGAAAAGTTTCATATGGTTGAACTCGTAAATAATCAGATGTATTATTAACCCCACAATGCAATTATTTAATATATCTATAAAGCTAAATTTATGGTAAGATACAATTAAACCATAACTGTGCATGTACATTATACTTTTTTTTCAATTAATTATCTCAATCTGTTAATACAAGTTTATTTTATTTAAAATATTTATTCAAAGAAATGACTATGCAAATAATTGACGTTTAATATGATTTTATAACAAATATGTCATTTGAATAAATAAATAAATTTAGTTTTTTGAATTGCAATAAATTCCCTTGTATTTGTAATGATACTCCCACGTCTGTAATTATAATCAGGCTGCTCTGATTGTTAATGCCATTTGTAAGAGCATTTCATGATTACGTTCATTTTTTAATTTTGCAATATGCAGAATTGTATGACTTAAATGCTTAACTAAATCTTGTGAATATTGTTTAAAGAGACTTTGCTGCCTGTTCCAGACTGCATTTGTCAATTTCTTGAGTTTACAGGAGGATTGTGACTTTTTGATAATCAATTCAACAATAATCAGCAGCAGTTGCTAATGCATTATCTACATATTAAAGTTTAAATGTTAAAGATTACAAAGAGGGTAGAACTCCAGGGTTTGACAGCTCTGCTTTGTAGTGCATGTCCCATAAATAGGTCATCCTCTATGTGTGTTTCCGTACAGCTGTATAGAGGCTTTTAGGAATAGCAGAGAGAATCTATGGGAAAGACACATCCAGCGATCCCCATCTCCATTGAAACTCATTTAGAGAGGGTAGAGCAGAATAAACAAAATCATGCATTATCTTTCTCCTTCAGGGCATAGAGTGTAAAATTGCTATTACATTTAATTCAAATTTAACCTTTAGCTTCTCTCTTGCTGGAATTGCCCTCTAAGTGAAAGCAAGGCTGCCTTCTTCTTTTATTAATTTCTTTCTCTCGTGTTTTTACCAGGAGCACTTTGGCCAGCTTTTATAGGGAGAAAAGAAAATCCAGATGGAGGAATTCTTTTGAGATTATGTAAAAGCGCCGCTTGCCACTTAAATCAGACACAACAAAGGCAAGTATAGGAATAGAAGATAAAAACCTGGAGTATGGAGATGAGTCTCATCATAATGATGAAAATATCTTACTTTTCTCATTTCCTCTATTTCATATGCTTTTACTTTTTTTTTTTAAAACAGACACATTCAAATAAGACTCAACATTTAAAAGATAGTTGTATTGATGCACTTTTGGCTGTAGTTAAGTGTGAACTTAATGCATTTGCATAATATGATTTAAACTGCTTAGTATCCAAAATTGTTCAGCTTTTCATTCCTGATAGAAACATGAAAAGTACACAGAAAGCTGATATTAAGACAAAACGGAATGATTTAATAATAATTATATTATATTATATAAAAATATATACAAAATAATAATAATATAATCCTGCTTGTTCACACTTTAGTTTAGGGTCCAATTCTCACTATTAACTACTAAGACTTTTGTCTATATAAACTCATCATTACTGCTTATTTATAGTTAGTACAGTCTTTGTTAAGTTTAGGTATTGGGTAGGATTAAGGGATATGGTCATAAACCATAAATATGTGCTTTATAAGAATTAATAAACAGACAATATCCTAGTAATATGCATGCTAATAAGCAACTAGTTAATGGTGAGAATTGGACCCTACACTAAAGTGTTACCTACTGCTTATATAACAGTTATAAATAAGCAAGTTAATATTAAACAACTTACTTCATCTGTTTTTACTCTGCCATTGACAATAGTTCAAACAAAGTCTAACAGTTGTGCATCTCCAAGCAACACGTGTTTCGTGGCTGAGTGAATCAGTGTGAATGATTCAATGAGTCACTCATAAAGACTTCATTTTTGCTGAATGAATCAATGTGAATGATTCAATGAGTCACTCATAAAGACGTGTTTTTTTTACCAATCAATCAATCAATCAATCAATCAATCAATCAATCAATCAATCAATCATTATCACGTACTGTCATAACAATGTCACTCTAAATATGTTTACATCCACACATTTTTGTCTGTTTATATGAAGTTCACACTTCATACACACACACACACACATACATTCAAAATTCACATTCTTTTGATGTTCCTCAATGCCGCTATGCAAGCCAAAGTGTTGTCGAGTGCTTTATGACAGCATGGCTCAATGGGCTAATTAAGACACCATGAAACTCTGGGTAGCTTGAGTTTCATCAGCAGCCACATCAAAAGATCAGATAGCAAAAACAGATGACATGTACACAAATTTAGATATGTAAGGGGAAACATTTTAACTCCCTAACTCATTCAAACAGTTTGGAGGCTATGAGTCATCATTGTTCAAGTTAAGTTCAAAGTTCAAACAATGAAAGCACACACGTCCAATCTGTAGTCTACAAGACAGACAGAATCACAATTTACTCCATCCTCTCAACTATGCGATTTTGCTGGTGGAAATTCTCTTGAGATCTCACAATGTCAGGAAACAGCTGTAATGTGGAGGAATAGTTCAACTTGACATGAAGATTTTGACATCATTTATTCACCCTCATGCTGTCCCAAAGCATTTTCTTTTTTCAAACACAAAAGGTGATGTTAGGCTGGTTCAACTTGTTCTTTTCTGTAAGATGTTAACAAGAGTATTCCAGAAATATTCCAAGTTATACATTTGATTATGTACATATTTAAATGGGATGCACTGAGATTGTTTATGAGATAAGAACCACATTTGATGAAATCAATGAAAAATCAATGCAATTTTGTATGACACATTTGGACAGACAATATTTAAATGTATACAAATGTGAACGAGCTTGCTTTCAGAGCTACCATAGGGAAATATTATAGTATATTACATAATATATTATGCACTGCTGTTTGAGATTGGGGTCAGTAAGTTTTAAAGAATTATAACTTTTTTTCAGCAAGGATGCATTTATTTCAAATAAAACTTTCTGTTCTTCAAAGAATCCTGAAAAAAAATATTTTACAGTTTCGACAATTTTTTTTTTTTTTTTTTACATTGATGATAATAATAATAATAATAAGAAATGTTTATTGGGCACCACATACGTATATTAGACTGATTTCTGAGGGATCGTGTGACGCTGAAGACTGGAGTAGGCTGTTGAAAATTGTTTTGTTTTTTTGCCATCACAGGAATACATTTTAAAATGTATTAAAATAGAAAATTATAACAACATTTCACAATAATATGTATTTTTAATCAAATAAATGCAGCCATGGTAAGCATAAGAGACTTCCTTCAAAAACATTACAACATACCTCAAAGGTAGTATATTATAGTATTAATATAGTACAAATAGTGTATAATATTGTTTTGTGTTTCCCTGTTTTGTGTCTTAGGACTTTTATTTTGATATATATATATATATATATATTTGTTCCTGTGTTTTACTTCCAGTGTCTGCCTTGTTTCCTTACTTCATGGTTTGTTTCATGGGCTTGGTCCGGAATACTCTCTTGAGTAGCTACTTATTTTGAATAAGTTGGCTTATTTACTTCACGGCTGAAAAAAAAAATCAATATAGTATGAATGTGTGTAGTTTGAATATAATCTGGGCGTACTACATTTACCATGTTGCCCTACTGTGAATTTCGACATGCTTCTTTTGTCACATGCTGTGTTTCGCCTATATAGTAGGGAAGTGTGCGATATCGGATGCAGCCCATAATTACACTCAGTAATCTCCATAGTGACTAATCTCCTTCACCTGTTCCTTATTCCTATACCCATGTTATCTTGTGTATTATCTTGTGTACTTGGTATTGTCCTTTATGGATGTTTCTGTACATGTACGTTTGTTTCAGTTCTGTTTTGCCTACTTTGCCCGTGTCTGGATTACTCTGTTCTCTGCCTGGATTTACTTTTGTTGTGTTTGTTTAAAGAAATGTTTTTTGCTGCATCTGGATCCTATCATTTCTGAAGTAGCCGCGTTACAAATATTTATATGTACTACATTTATAACACCTTAAGGGGGATGTTTCCTGCCTCTCTATGACATGAAGGAACTATTCCTTTAAATGTTGGAGTCCAGACAGTGAAGTGGCACAATGATTACATTCCATTCTGAGCCTGAGATCTGAGGTCAACAGCTGGAGTTTCTCTCAACCAGCTTTCTCAATTATTACGTACAGCTGAATGAACTCTTTTGTCCCATGTGTTCACTGGCAGTTCATAGCGGAATCTATAAGCAGATCTGTGTGTCTAATCTGAGTGTCCATGTACACACATTCAGCCTCTCTGCTCTTTCCTCTAGTGTCGACACTGATTTTGGCTGCGCGTTTAACATGGCTTGACTTCCCCACCTCTCGCTCTGTCAATCAAAGCTTTTGATTGCTCAACTGATTGCCTTCACTGCTGGGCTAATACACTCGGGAACTACAATAGAGTTCAGGAACTGCAGATTACAATTCTGTTTCCAAGGGAGGGCTTTATTATGCACCGACATTTACCTCAATGGTTACTTGGAAATCAGATGTGCTTGGACGCTGAATAAGGGCCAGTGAATATGATCTGACATTTAGAAAGGAAATTGGGCTCCTATTCAAAGCTAGATTAATGTGTGATCAAGTAGAGCACAAAGGGGAAAAGTGTGTGTGTGTGTGTGTGTGTGTGTGTGAAGCAGGAATGACCGCAGCTATTCGCTTAGGAGGATGTAGCACTCACCAGGGGGAATCAGTCAGAACACATGAAGGAGGAACAAAGTGGATTCATGGGTTTTTCTAAAAGGTTCTCAATGATAGCACAAACATACAATACACTAGCGGTTCTCAACAGGTGGGTCTCAGGTCTGCTCTGACTGGGTTGCAGACAGCAGAGGAAAAAAACAATAAGATGCAACTTACACATATAAGAGGTTACTCTACAATAACCTCAAAACTAACTCCTAACTCCTCAATTTAAAATATGAATTATTCTTTTCTACCCTTCTCAGACGGCAGGATTTGAAATCGGGAGAACCGTGAAGTCATGATTATCCTAGACGCACCTTAATATGTCAACGTTGTATTTAATCAAGGAAGTTTTATCTGCGCAACTCTATCCATCAATCACAAGATCGAAACTGCTGTTGGATAAAGATGTCGAGTAAGATCATCAAACTCAGATGAGGTTATTATATGTAAAGAAACTGCCATTAAGTAGGCACAAATAAATATTGCACACTGCAGTCTGACTCACAATGCCATGTCCAGTTTTGATCAACCAAACTGAAACACTTATAGGCTTGCTATTCCTTTTTAACATTAGCCTATTAAGTTCATAATCATCATTACACTGGCTGTATTGGAAAAATAAAAATATGAAACCGTTGATTACTTTAACCAAACGGAAACACACATTTGTTTATAAAGAGATATTTTTCTAAAGAAAATGTAAGAATGTGTGTATTGCTGTGATTAATAGTCTGCTAAACGAATAAATGTGAATGTATGTGAAAAATGTATGAGTTATATTGACATCTATTCAGTTGTAGCTATAGTGATTGAGAGAGTTGGTGTAAAGAGTGATTCACAAAAATCTAGAGCTGATGAACTTACTTTCATTATGAGGCCTATGCTCTTGTACGTTTTACCATTTGTCTCACTAATGTTTTTAAGGCCCACACATAGAAGCTAGTGATAGTCTATCGCTGTCAAGTAGAGGTGAAGTGTTACATATGCATTCACTTTAAAAGCACTTTAACAATCATATCACTGAAATTGGTAGTAGATTAACAGACATTGAATAATTTTATGAATTATATGAAACTCTTGGTTAACACCCGGATATATATTTATTTCAGTCACTTGAGACACTCCAACTGGTGTCATATATTTGGAGTTTTCTTTTCCTCAAGCTGATCTCAGTTTTTAAGCCAGGCCACAGCATGTGTGATAAAGTGCTAAGCTTTTCAAGCCTTAAAGAACCTTTTAAGATCATACAACAGGATGTCATAAATGGCCTGCTTCTAGATGTTCAAAGACGGCTGTGGTAAAAGGGACATTTTTTGGGAAGCCAATGAGTCTGAAAGGTTCAAACTTTGTGCTTGACATTGAGACAAAACCCCAAATGTTGCTCTGCATGTAAAAGTTATTTACTGTGTATATATATATATATATATGGTATGAAACAAATAAAATAGAATGCTCTTAGTTTTTATTGTATAAATATTCAGGCTTTTTTTTTTTTTTAAGACAGCATGGCATGTTTTTCTTTCTTCTTCCTTTTCCCCTGAAGATCTTGGCAGTTAATCCATACCCCAGCCAAATTAAACAGAATCTTGCTGAGAAGACTAACATCATCTAGAAAAAAGTCATCACAAAAGTTTGAAATGACTAAAATCTGTGTTTACTTCACAAGGTAAAGTGTTAATTATTGCATATTTTAATAACAGGGTATGTGAACGAGGGTCAACAAAGATTCAAAATACTGTTTACATTGGCTGAGCGTTTATTATTCATGTGTGGCTGAAGAAAACTGCTAACATCTTAAAAAGAGACAGAACAAATACAGACCCTGCTTCTCAGTCTGTCTATTTCCCGTCATTCTTTCTTTTCCTCTCCCTGTGTCAATACATGAATAAATAAATGACACTTCAGAAGGCTCTGTGGTTTGCAGAATGTTTTTTTTTACATTTTACCAGTGCTTCATTATAAATTAAAAATGCTGATTCATTCAGGAATGAAGCAAGTAACTGGCTTTATGAATGAGTCATTGAATAATTCACTTAACTTTGTTTCTTTCTTTTTTTTTTCTTCTTTTTTTTTAAACACTGAATCATTCAGGAATGAAACACCATTACAGTGGTTTTGCTTTGGCTTTGTTTGGAAATATTTTTGTTGAGATTAACAATTTACTCAAGATTAACTTCTTGTTAATTGAACTTTTGTATAAAAGCAACATCAACGCCTCCTTAACTTCTCAGAAACAGCCCAAGCCATCATTGCTTGTTCTAATTATATTAATATTGTGGGCTTGATCATATCTTTTTTAACTAGCAAATCACACTCACAAGAGTGTGTTGTGGCAGTGTGATATGGCCTAAATTATACTTGTTTCATAATTTATGAATTGTATGTTGTATGTTTTGTTATGCTTGTTTATAGTGATGAGATAACTATTATATCAAATTAAACTAGACGCTTTTGGTCGACTATGACTATAAATGATAATTGCTTATATTTTTTTCTTATTTATATTTCTTTTATATTTCTTATTACAACATTTTCTGTTATTAAAGGTACTCAAAATAAAGCTCTGATACAGCACAGATACACTTGCGTCATTTGTATTTTTCTCTGTTACAGAGGTTTCACATATGTCAGAGATGAGCCACTACAAGGAGTACTTTTTTATCAGCTTATTTTACTAAGAAATTATAATTTCTACTAATAAATAAGCAAAACATTGCCTTGTTCAATAACCGAGACTAAGCAGCAAAGTAGCCTACTAGGTTTTAGAAACCTGATCCTAGATCAGTGATAAAAGAGATATTTTTCTCAACTTACTTTGTCCTCCTGAATTTCCAACAGACATTACAGCGGTGTATTATTTTAGATTTTAAAATAAATGTAATATTGGTCTATTACTCTGTAGCCGAAATAAGGGAAATTGTAAATTTCCTCTCTTCTTCTTTCTTTTCTGAGAGCTTCCATTTAGCTCAGGAGAATGGATCAGTGGAGCTCTATGTAACTTCAGGCTGTGATCACCAGGCAATGGAACAACATCTATAGTGTGTTTGAGTCATAACATATACATTTGTGTGTGTCCTTTCATGATTTGCCAGAAACAAAGTACAGATTCTGAGCTGGTTTTTGATGTTAATGCTGCAACATCTGAATGTGAAATGCCAGTAATGACAAATAAACAGAGCGCGAAAGAGGGAGAGAGCGAGTGAGATGGTGGTGTTTACCTTTTTGGTGTTTCCATTTTCTTTATGTTGCTCTTTCATCTGGTCTGACTAAATTACAAACTCTCTCGTCTTCTATCACCAGGGTCTTACCACCCACCATCAGCGTAATGAGCCCGCAGGATGTTGGTGGCTGAGTTTCCTCCCTCTGTTACACTGTGATGTTCCTGCGTAGTTTCCTCCGTGTTTTTTCATCCATCCAAAGCTTCTTCTAACTTATCCGTCTAGCTGAACCTAATGATATTGATGCAGAATGTAAAACAATATCTGTCTAAAAGCCTGTTCTGCTTTACACCAGCGGAACTTGCTTTTCGATACCTGTGAGCAAAAATAGCCTGGGTTAAGTGCGAGCACATTAAATTGGATAAATCCTATATTAAAGATAAAATCAATCGAAAACGGCACCGAATTGCACAAACAGAATGCAATTTTTTGCACTCTGCAATCTTGCAGGCTGGGTTAGGAAGATGTAACTAAATTGTCTCTTTTACATTTTTTAACAAATGTGTTTACAGTCTTCTTTCCATGGTTGGTAATGGGCCCAATGATGCATTTATGCAATAATTTACATTGTAAGCATAGCAAAAAAAATATTTAAAAAAGTATATTTGTATATTATACATTATACCTTGGCATTAAATTACAAAACCAGGTAACCTCAGGTTTTCTGCAGCGGGATTGACTGTAAATTTGTACATCTTTGTCTTTATATTGTTTTCCTCATGGGAATGCAAAAATATTTGTTATGGTCTTCTCCATAGATACTACTTACACTACTACTTACTAAACTAATACTACTACTTTAATATATTTGGCGTGATTTTGTCTCCATAATCTTCTCCCATGTACCTCTATAGAAGTTTACCCTGCTATAGTTTATTTGCATGTTCCAAATCCAGAACTGTGAAAAGATAGTCTGACATTAATTACGGCAGGCTAATGAGTTCCCTTTTGAGGGAACTCGCGCTGCGTCGACAGCGTTTTGGGAACGCCCATGTGTGATTGCGTCTGAAGCACGTATGTCAACTAGGCCAATGGCGAGAATGAACGTCATGACCAGGAAAGGATAAAAGCACATCCGGTCTGACTGGCATTAGCTTCTGTGCCTCAGCAAGCGCTCTATGTTGAAACTGTCTGTTATTACTGTTGTATTGTCTGTTCACTCAGTATTTTATGGCGAAACAAATGCAATCATTGAAATTGTGTGCATCTCCCTGCCCGTGTTATTTAACAGGTGGGGATACACATGATTTGTGTGTTATGTGTTTAGAGCGGAGCATGCTATGTCAGCCTTCGAGGGGGCTGACTGTCAGCATTGTGAGAGGCTTCCGCCTGCTGCTGAGGCAGCACGGAGAAGGCATTCTTGGGGATCGCAAATGTATCTCTCGGCGGTGTTAGTGACGGGCTCCGCCCTTTCTCTTCCCTTACCCGAGGGATCCAGCGCTCTCTCTCCGGTGTCGGAAGCCCAACCAGCGGCTTCTTCCGCCCAGGGTGAGAGCCCAATGCCTCAGTGCTCTAGTTCCGAGGAATTAGATGTGCATTGAAAGTGAAAATAAAGGGGAAGAGGATTCGCCACCTTTTTCCCCAGCATATGAGGAGCTGGTGGAGGTGATGACTCGTGCTGTGGCTAAACTTAATATTGACTGGCCGGCCGAGAAACAAGGCGCTCGTCCCAAAAGCAAATTAGACGAGCGTTTTTTGTCACAAACTAATGTGTCACCTCCATCACGGGGCCTTCCATTTTTTCCTGATCTGCACAGTGAGCTGTCCAGATCATGGAATAAGCCGTATTCATCCCGACTTTTCAGCCCCCAAGTACATATTAATTCCGATATAAGGGGGTTGAAAGAATACACCTATCTGGCCCCTGGTTCAGCATCGTCCCTGAAGGCCCCAGTGCTAACCACTAAGCCACTAAAAACAACATCTAGCTTAGTGGGGAAAACGATTGGGCGGTCTATAGCAGCCTTGGTGGCCACTGAGAGGCATTTATGGCTCAATCTGGCTGAAATTAAAGATAAAGATAGAGCCTATTTGCTGGATGCCCCACTAATGCCTGAGACAAGAGACAAGCAGAGGCATTCAAAAAATACCTCCCTCGCCGTGCCCCGTGCTCCTCCACAAAAATCATGGGGGCAAGGCCAACACTTTGAGCCGAAGCCTTCGAGGCAGAAGCCGGATCTGAGGACCGTTCTTCAAGCTAAGAAGGCTTCGGCTCAAAAAAAGGTCCGCGACCTCTGAGGGCAGCCCCAACTAGGTTGGAGTGGTATACACCTCAGTATACAGTGCCCACTCCACCTCTGGGTCCTCAGGGGGCCGTTCTGCCAACCCCGCCACCCTTGGTGCCTCGGGGCACAGCGGTCTCCAGCGAGCACACAGCGCAGTGTCAACTTGCCGCTGCGTCAAACTCGCACCCTCTGAGGGGGGTTCAAAAACAGTCACTTCGGTTGTTTCCTGCTAGTATGCTTCAGGTCACAGAAGTGGCTGTTCCAGTTACAGCAGAGGCCAGTCTCAATGGGTCCTGCAGATCGTAGAGAAAGGCTACAGAATCCAGTTTGGTTCTCGTGCTATACTGTAGCTTGTGTACCTTAGCTTTGTCATGTCTGCTAAAAGTAAAAAGGATATTCTTACACCTTGAGCAAACGTTGAATAGAACCTGACTGAACTGTAGCTGAAATGCAAATGCAAAACATTGTGATTAAGATGTGCGATTGTTTATCAAGGAGCTCATATTTCTCTGTCATGGCAGTTTGTGTTGATTGACTGAACATAGCTGAAGGGAGCTCTTGTTATTGAGTTAGAACATACTCTCTCAGTCATCTGATAATTGCGTGGGCTGCACAAAGACTTATTGTAATTCTGTTGTTATCATCTTTTCATCTTGATAACATTAAAATGCATGGCTTTTGCCATGACATGCTTCAAGACATCTTGTGAATTTAGTTACTAACTGTTTTTTGTTGAGGCTCCATACATGCAGTTTATTAATTATCAGTTCAATTGGACACCACGTTACAAAAAAGCAGATTAACAAATAAAAGAAAGCTAGAAAAGTACAAATGTTTTTAATATCCTAGCCATTATTTCTGGACATAATAAAGCAACTGTTGTCATTTTCTCTGCATTCTGTCTGATTATTGATTCAGTGCACAATGCGACCACATATTGAATACTATAGCGACAAAAGATGTTCTATTGCCTCACAAAAGCAGAACTAGATGGTCATTTGTAATGCTGAAAGTACTGAATTATACTGGCAGGCTGAATGCCCCAGAAGAGCAGTGTATGTATGTGTGTGTGATATCAGCACATAGCAGCTGTAACATCAATGAAACTGTGAACCTGCTCAAGGCATCTCTGCACACACTCAGTGTGTGTGTGTGTGTGTGTGTGTTTGCCAGAGTCGAGATGTACTATGGCTTCAAATGTTGAAATGCTATATTCATATTCAGTCATTTTTAGCTATTGCCTTTTGTACAATGGAACTATATTGTATTGGGATGTAGACAAATATAAGGGTCCTCCACTTGCAAAAGATGGGTAAATATACTGTACAGTTCTGAATAAAGCATTTGGGTCCATATCTGAACCTCAGATTATTTGGACACTCGATGACAGGGAAAAAAAGAAAGAAAGAAAATAAAAATAAAAACTCAATGACAGGTAAACAGTGGGACAGTTAGTGTTAAAGTGTTAATACACAGGGCAACTTTTTGGGCAATGTTGCCATCAACTGGCAACCAGATGAGACACGACCAATCTAAATTATCCAGATAGAAATGTATTGCCCATTTTCAATGGGAAAGTGCTCAAGCAACAATCGCTCTGCAAGATTGCCCAGCTACATTGCTCAAAACGTTGCTCTGTGTATCATCACCTTTATATACTGAATATTTGTTTGTTTTGCCTGCCTGATCTTTGGGGAAGGGAACAGATGCACTTCTGGGGGTTCTTGGTCTTCTTCCAAGTCTGTGCAGATGGACCAGAACACTAGGGAGACATCAGAATAACAAACCAATCACATGGAGACACGATAACCCAGGCCAATCAGAGGCCTTTGTCCTGAAGCAATGCTCATTGTCGTGTTACTACTGACAGGTATATTTTCCTTCCATAGTGGCTGCTACCAAAGATAATCATCACTCAACATAGGATACTTAGAATTTATTTATTTATTTATTTGTCAAAATAAGATTTTTTTTTTGTCTCATGTTTAAAGAAAATATGTAAGTCTTGCTACTAGATAGTGAAAAACCACATTTTTGGAAATGGCCCCATTTGCTGTGGTCAGACAGCATGTTTATGGCTCGCACTAAGAATGAGATGTATTACTCCAAACTACACCTACTGGCATTATATCCAAATATATCACAATATTTTTAGGATATAAATAATAATAGGTGTAATATCTGTTAAAGACACACAAATATATACGTTAAAAAATGTTAATGTTTTTTTTTAAAGAAGTCTCTTATGCTCACCAAGTCTATATATTTATTTACATTTCTTTTATTAATTCATTACTGTATTTATCAAAAATACAGTAAAAGCAGAAATATTGTGAAAATTAAATAAATGTTTTCTGTTTTAACATATTCTAAAATGTAATTTATTCCTGTCATGGAAAACTGAATTTTCCCTCAGAAATCATTATTTTGAGCCCAAGAAACATTTTGTATTATCATTAATGTTGAAAACAGTTGTGCATGCTTAATATTTTTGTGGAAACCGTGAACATTTTTTTTCAGTATATTTTGATGAAGGTCGAAAAAACAGGGTCTCTTACGATAGATTCTCTCGTATTGCGTAATATCTTACACTAGGGGAAAACCTCTTTTCCACGAGATATTGAAGCCAAAAATTATCCTTAATTTTGAATTAATGTAAAACGCGTTGCGGCAGCATGCAGACATAGGCAAGACGGCTCGCCTATGGCTGTCCTGCGGCAACTGCAGCAGCCTATCGAGAGAGGCCCTTGGTGACGTCAGATCCAATGGGGGCGCTTCGCGCCCACTACGTCACGTCCCGCCGAGACAGGCGTGGCCTGGGCCTATAAATACAGCTCGATGGGCTGATATAATCTGATTTTTCATCTCTTCAGCGAAGCTCACGCATCGCTGGATCCGGAGTGAAGAAGCCGCACCGTCTGAGAAAAAGCTTTCTGCGGGACGAGCCTTTGCATCTGAAGCCGCTGGCCTTCATCTCGCCGCCTTCAGTCGCCGTACCTGCTACGCTTTCCGGCGTTTATATCCTTTTACTCTGCCGAGTGTGTGTTCACCACTGCGACTCACACTCTCTCTATCTAAAAGAGCAGCGTCTTTTTAAAGATGCCTCGTTCCTGTGGCTCGTGCCGAGCTGCACTCACTGAAGGAGACAGCCATTTCATCTGCGTTTCCTGCCTGGGTAAGGATCATGCAGCTCTCGCGCTTGCTGACGGTGGCTGCCATCATTGCGAGCTATTGCCCATGGTGACTCTGAGGACTCGCCTGGCATTTTTCTCAGAGTCTGCACTTCCGCCCGTTATGAATGAATGAATGAATGAATGAGGCATTTATATAGCGCTTTCATATGTACTACTGTACACCCAAAGCGCTTTACAATCATATCAGGGGTTCTCTCCTCAACCAGCACCAGTGTGCAGCATCCACTTGGATGATGCGACGGCAGCCACAGTACAACGGCGCCAGTGCGCTCACCACACACCAGCTATAGGTGGAGAGGAGAGAGAGTGATAGAGCCAATTCAGTGGATGGGGATTATTAGGAGGCCATGATTGGCAGGGGCCAATGGGTGGAATGTGGCCAGGACACCGGGGTTACACCCCTACTCTTTACGAGAAGTGCCATGGGATTTTTAATGACCACAGAGAGTCAGGGCCTCGGTTTAACGTCTCATCCGAAGGACGGTACTCTTTGACAGTATAGTGTCCCCGTCACTATACTGGGGCATTAGGACCCACAAAGACCACAGGGTGAGCACCCCCTGCTGGCCTCACTAACACCTCTTCCAGCAGCAACCTGGTTTTCTCAGGAGGTCTCCCATCCAGGTACTAACCAGGCTCAGCCCTGCTTAGCTTCAGTGGGCAACCAGTCTTGGGCTACACTCAATATATATAGTGCCGCGCCGTAAAAAGCGCCGTACTCAGCGGGTCCCCGAGCCTTCTCCAGCCCACGAAAGCTCGCCGGTTCACCCGCCAGCTTCACCAGCTTCACTCGAGTCGCTCACCGACGGACAACGGCCTCCGTCCGCCGCTGCTTCCGCCATTAATGATGACGAGATAGCTGCATCTGTAGAGGAGGCCAGCTGCTCTATCCTGGCGTAGGACAGTGAGGATTGGGCGAGCTCTGTGGACCTCCCCCCCTCTGCCCGCGAGTCGTCAGAGAAACGGGCCAGCATCGAATCCGAGCTGATGTGTCTGCTCTCACAGGCCGTGGCGAGCCTCGGCCTTGAGTGGGCGGCGCCCGCGCACAACCGACTGGATGGATGTTTCCTGCAAAGGGACCGCGCTCCACCGTCTTCTAGGCCCACGCCTTTTCTTCCTGAACTTCATGAAGAAGTCGCAAAGTCTTGGAACGCCCCCTTCTCAGACAGAGTGGGTTCCTCTGTTCCAGCAGCATTCTCCATGGTGGACAGTGCTAAAGACAGAGGACACCACTCTCTTCCTCCAGTAGAAGAAGCTGTAGCGGCCCATCTTTGCCCGTCCTCTAGTGGATGGCGAGCTAAGACGGCGCTAACTTCTAAAGCTTGCCGCACTACTTCCGCTATGCACAGCCGCGCTTATACCGCCGCTGGGCAGGCTGTAACGGCATTACACTCGATGGCCGTACTGCAGATCTTCCAAGCCGATCTTCTCCGAAAACTGGATGAGGAAGGACCGGAAGCTATCAGCGTGCCGGATTTGAGGAGAGCTACAGACCTGGCTCTTCGCGCCGCGAAATCCGCTGCACAGGCCATTGGGCGGAACATGGCTTCTCTCACCGTTGCTGAGAGACACCTATGGCATCTCCCCAGCTGGCATCTTTGGATCATCCGTCAAAGATTTCACGCAGAGATTCGCTGAGGTTCAGAAGACGTCACAGGCTATGAAGCACTTCTTACCAAAGCGCTCTAGCTTCGCAGCAGATCACCCAAAACAGCCGTCTGCTCGAAGCTCCATGCCACAGCCTCCGCCCGCCGCCGCCGCTTCACAGCATCGTCAAGCCCAGCACCAGAGACCTCGCTCTGCCGGCCGCCGCCCCCCTCCGCGTGGGCCCCGGCAAAAGATTGAGATAAAGCCCGAGGCCTCAAAGTCTTCCTAGCCCTCCTAGGAAACCAACGGTGTTTAAGTCTCGCCGCGGCCAGACTTCCACCGAAACTTTTCGCTCGTTCAGTTCCAGAAAATGCGACTGTTCCAGTGTATTTTGCAGTAAACAAGCCTGTACCCTGGCCCGCTTGCCTGCACACAAATGCCGTTTCCACGGCGACCCAGATAAATCACATAAACAGCCCACGACCCAGTGTTCATTCCTACACACAAGCACAGCCCACCACAGTACAGGGCTCGCACAAATAAAATCGACTCATGTCGATTGTGCATTAAATGTAGTGAATGTGCCCACTACCCAGTGCCCACAAACACTACACACTGCATGTCCCACGGTTTCTGTAAAAACGAAACCAACACACATACAGTCAGCTCAGGCCGACGGTGTTTTCAGTGCAGTAAATGTGCCCGCTGTCCCGCGCCCACATTCACTCACAGACATGTTAAGCCCCACAGGGTTTGCCCCGCTCGCTCTCTCTCAGCAAACTGCCATAAGGGAGTCGAGTGCGGCCAGGCTGCCCGCCGTGATCGGTGCGCCCCCCGCCTCAAACGCTGCAAGCACAGTGTTTACGTTACAGCACACCGAAGCTCTCCGGTCGCCACTATGTTGCGGCCAGAGCCTAGATCTCATTCTACCTCTAGCTATTCATGCAAATGCGTGGGAAAACTTCCCAGGGTATCAGAATGGGTGCTGATATTATAAAAAGAGGCTATTCGCTGCAGTTCGCTCGACGTCCCCGCCGGGCGGCGCGGGTCGAAACTACAGTAAAAACCGAAGTAGCTCATCTACTTCGAGCCGAAATAGCAAAACTATTGAGCAAAGGGGCCATAGAGCCTTTATCTCAAGCTCAGAGCGAAGGGGGTCTATACAGCAGATATTTTCTGGTACCGAAAAAAGACGGGGGTCTCAGACCCATTCTAGATCTAAGACAGCTGAACAAAGTGCTTGTGAAACACCAGTTCAGAATGCTCACAACCAGGAAAATCCTTGCGCAGATTTGCCAAGAGGACTGGTTTATGTCGATAGATCTGAAGGACGCGTATTTCCAAATACAAATAGCGTCACGTCACAGGCAATTCTTGAGATTCGCCTTCGAGGGCCAGGCATATCAATACACAGTCCTACCGTTCGGCCTGTCCCTAGCACCCTGTACATTTACAATGTGCATGGACGTGGCTCTCGCACCCCTGAAACTTCGGGGCATGCGAGTTTTGAACTACTTGGACGATTGGCTGATTCTAGCTCGATCACACTCAGAGCTCATAGAACACAGGACCATATTACTCGAACATCTCGAGAATCTAGGTCTCAATGTCAATTGGGCGAAAAGTTCGCTGTCTCCCAGTCAGAGAATATCTTTTCTGGGCACATAACTGGACTCGCTGTCTATGACAGCGGGACTGTCGCCAGAGCGCAGACTGAACATTCAGCGCATCACATATTCCTTCCGCTGTGGCACTATAGTCCCGCTCAAAAGGTTTCAGAAAATGTTGGGTCTCATGGCCTCAGCATCATCAGTACTCCAGTTGGGTCTGCTTCGCATGCGCCCGCTGCAGTTATGGCTAAAAGTGCGAGTACCACCTCGGGCATGGGCCTCCGGTCTGTTTCGCCTCAAGGTCGATCAGAAATGTGTCACAGCTCTGAAACCTTGGAGAGCAATCGACTGGTAGCAGTCAGGTGTAAACCTGGGGACTTCCTCGAGTGTGAAGGTGGTGTCCACGGACGACCCCACCTCGGGATGGGGAGTGCTGCTCAAGGGCAGACCGTTATTTGGCTAGTGGTCAGAACGGGAGAAGCTTCTACACATAAACTGTCTGGAAATGATGGCAGTCGACTACGCGCTGAGGCGTTTTTGTCCCCAGATAAAAAATCACCACGTCTTTGTCCGCTCAGACAACATGTCAGTGGTGGCCTATATAAATCGCCAGGGTGGCGTCAGGTCCCGAAACCTTTACAGGCTGACGGAACACCTCCTGGTCTGGGCTCAGCACAATCTGCGCTCATTGAGAGCAGCACATGTGCCTGGTCACCTGAATTTGGGACCAGACAGACTGTCCAGAAACAACGTTCCAGCAGGAGAATGGTCTCTGCAACCACAGACGGTCCTACTTGCTATGGGAGACATTCGGCAGAGTGCAGGTAGACCTGTTTGCGTCCCAAGAAAACGCTCACTGTCCGAAGTTTTTCTCCAAGAGCAGGGATGCGCTGGCCCACGTCTGGCCCCGCTGCCCTCTCTATGCCTTTCCCCCTGTCTCGCTCCTGCCTCAGGTATTGGAACGAATCAGGGAAAACGGATGCTCAGTGCTACTTGTGGCTCCGCTCTGGAAAAACCAGGCTTTGGCCCCATGGCCAATACCGGTGAGGAAAGACCTCCTCTCTCAAGCCAAGGGCTCGATTTGGCATCCTCGCCCGGAGCTGTGGTCCCTACATGCATGGGCCATCAACGGGTACCCGCTAACCTCCCGGAGGGAGTGTTAAACACGATCACGCAGGCTAGAGCCCCGTCTACTAGACGACTCTATTCCTCAAAATGGTCTGTGTTTTCTGGCTGGTGCAAAGCTCGAGGCTTTTCACCCCTAGACTGTGGGGTTACGGAAGTTCTCTCCTTCCTTCAAGAGCTACTGGATAAGGGCTGAACCCCATCCACGCTCAAGGTTTATGTGGCGGCCATAGCAGCGTTTGCTAAACCAGCGACTGGCCAGTCACTGGGGAAGAATGATCTGGTCATCCGCTTCCTTAAGGGAGCTAAGAGGCTGAATCCTCCCAGACCCCCTTCAGTCCCCATGTGGGACCGTTCGACGGTTTTGGAAGCCACGAAAGGTGCCCCGTTCGAGCCAATCCATTTATCAGACATGAAACATTTGTCGTTCAAGACAGTGTTTCTTATGGCTCTTGCTTCAGTGAAGCGCATAGGGGATTTACAAGCACTCTCAGTAAGCGAGACGTGTATGGAATTTGGGCCAAATGACTCGAAAGTCATACTCAAACCAAGACACGGGTACGTGCCTAAATCCCTCAACACACCGTTCAGGGCTCAGGTTATTTCCCTGTCTGCCCTGCCGGTTTACAACGAGGAAAAGGACGCGAGCTTCCTTTGCCCAGTCAGGGCATTAAGAGCTTATGTGTCTCGCTCGTCTGTTTTCAGACAGACTGAGCAGCTCTTCGTTTCGTTCAGCGGACGTTCTAAGGGACTAGCCGCATCGAAACAGAGCCTATCCAGATGGATAGTTGATGCTATAGCGCTGGCCTACTCTTCTAAAGGCTTGCAGTGTCCTTTGGGTGTCAGAGCGCACTCCACAAGAGGCATGGCCTCATCGTGGGCTTGGTCTAGTGGGATTACCTTGCAGTATATCTGTATGGCGGCAGGCTGGGCCTCCCCGTCTACATTTATAAGGTTTTATAACCTAGAGGTTCCCGCCTTACAGGCTAAACTACTTTCGGTCTAAAGATCAGTACTGTCTGCCCCATTGCTTCGGCTCAGAATACTGAAACTGCTTGAGCACCGCTCGCTGATCGATAAAATAACTCCATGGGCAATGAGTAAGACCCATACTGTTACCCTGTTCAGGCCGAACATTTTCACCCTGACTGTGTGGAACACCGTTGATGTGATTAGCTCCCTTAGGATGCTACTTATTGGGAATGACGCTTCTAGCCTCTCTTCTCAGACTCTCTGTGGCAATGAGTGCCCAACTCCATGGGCAATGAGTAAGACCCATACTGTTACCCAGTTCAGGCCGAACATTTTCACCCTGACTGTGTGGAACACTGTTGATGTGATTAGCTCCCTTAGGATGCTACTTATTGGGAATGACGCTTCTAGCCTCTCTTCTCAGAATCTCTGTGAGTCCCTGGTGTTTATGCACTATATGAGCCCCGGGCACCTGCCCTTGGGACTTTGGTGTTGGATCCCTGCACGCACAGCGTTTTACACTGTGTTCCCCTAGCGTAAGATATTACGCAGTACGAGAGAACCTCTCGTAAGAGAACATACTCGGTTACTAACGTAACCTCGGTTCTCTCTAGAAGAAGGAACGAGTTCTGCGTATCTTTGCCGTGAATGCAACACGCTCTGGTTCGCTTCGGCGATGAAAAACCAGATTATATCAGCCCATCGAGCTGTATTTATAGGCCCAGGCCATGCCTGTCTCGGCGAGACGTGACGTAGTGGTCGCGAAGCGCCCCCATTGGATCTGACGTCACCAAGGGCCTCTCTCGATAGGCTGCTGCAGTTGCCACAGGACAGCCAATAGACACGCAAGCCGTCTTGCCTATGTCTGCATGCTGCCGCAACGTGTTTTACATTAATTCAAAATTAAGGATAATTTTTGGCTTCAATATCTCGTGGAAAAGAGGTTTTCCCCTAGCGTAAGATATTACGCAGTACGAGAGAAGCTCTTCTAGAGAGAACCGAGGTTACGTTAGTAACCGAGTACGATTTATTTGAAATAGAAATATTTTTCTATTTCATAAATCCGTATATCAATTTAATGCATCCTTGCTGAAAATAAATATGCAACATGTATATTATATACTGTAAGTTTATATAGGTGAATACATAGATACAGGCTTTACTGAATATGGCTTTTAATGTCATTTAATTCCATATTATCTTTGTATGGGTGCTACGAAAAAACAATATGCCAGTGAGAAGAGGACTGAACAGGAAAGTTATACACAATTTAAACAAATTATACAGAGAGAGAATATAGCCATTTTCTTTAAAAAAAATGTCCATGGTTGCCTCAATGGAAATGTTGAGTGCACTGGCATTGAAGAAAAAAAAAAAAAAAAATTATGTGATTGTGTAGGCCCATCCTGGCCCCTACATGGAGATGGGAATGTTTAATATTTCAGTGACTAATGCAAGGACTTTCATTCATTTAAACTGCATTTCAAACTGTCTAAATACTTTTTTGGCCATTGTATGAGCATGCTACACACATAGTGGGGGAAAAAAATTAAGGTTGGAACGAAATCTAACTTAATACTGTAAACAATCATAATAGTAGTACCCTTGTTATTCTATCTGGGCTTTGGATCAAGTATGCTATATTGATATCTGTCATAAACTCTGAAGCTTCTAACCTGAGATAACCTTGAACACACTCTGGCACATTATTACTCCTCCACCAACAATTATTGAACAAACAAATGCTTTATTTCATTAAACCCCAAAGATTAAGGGAATTATTGAAAACTAAATGTGGCATTCCCTTGCTGTATAATCATACCCACTCTCATAAATGTTTTTATTGAATAGAGACTCAGACAATTTAGTGTATGTGTATGCACATGGGGCCTCTATACAGTATGTATATCCTCACTTCGTATAGTCCATATTTGCACTTTAAAAAATATTCAGTTATGGAGTTGATGAATGAAAAAAGCTGTCAATAAGTAGTTCTAAGTTTGGGTTTAAACTATGTGACCTAATGGGGTGCTAAAAATCTGGGTACCATACACACCACATACCATGAGTGAATTAATCAATGGGTAGGCTAAATTCATTTTAATCTATTGATACAAGTATGATGATTTTTACCAGTGGTGTGTGCATTTGTGTGGGCGTCATGGGTTCAAGTCTCACTTATGTAATTTCCTGATCTTGTGGAATTTTTTTTTTAACAAACTCATATTGTCGAAATATAAGTAGAATGAAAATAGGAGCAGGGTGTATTTTTTGGCTTTTATCAGAAGACTATGAGTGATTGCTAAATGCTTTAGTGTGTTTGTAAGTGCACATACAGCTGTTAGCTCTGCGTGGAAAGAGGTAATCAGCGGCTCCATCCAGGTGGTAAAAAAACATTTTCTTAAAAGCCTCTTTGTGCAAAGACCACTCTGAAATGCCTGTAATGGACTTTCAGAATAAAACTTTCCATTGTTAAACATTCAAGGTCATTTTAACATGCACACATGTTTTCTTTGATACTAACTGTTGAAAATTCAATTTTTTGGAAGACTTGTCAAACGATTTTAAAGTTGTAATAGATGTTGTAATAGATGTTGAAATATATATTGATATGAACAGCATCAATTGGATAATGACTTTCACCTATACCAAATGGGTCAAGAAAGCAATATGGGAAATCCCAGCTAGCAGGGAACGTTCTCAGAACTTTGGCTAACATTCCCTACAAGTTTGGTTAATGTTTTAAAGAAAACATTTGAATGTAATGTTCAAAGAATGTTTTAAGGATGTTTTCTCATTTCAAATAATGTTCCTATAACGTTAAATGTAAACTAAGATATAACGTTTTAACTGTAACATTTTGAGGATGTTTTGGGAATGTTGTTGAGATAACAGATCATACAATGTTGTCAATAAAACATTGGTACAATGTTCCATAATAACAGAGGAGGAACATTATCAAATCAACGTTCGTAAAATGTTTTGAGGATATTATTGAGGCCTGAGATGATGGAGTGTTTTTTATAAAACGTTCTTGTAATGTGACATGTTAACACAACTAGAACATTTTAACTGTAACATTTTGAGGATGTTTTGGGAATGTTGTTGAGATAACAGATCATACAATGTTCTCAATAAAACATTGACACAATGTTCCATAATAACAGAGGAGGAACATTATCAAATCAACGTTCATAAAATGTTTTGAGGATATTAATGAGGCCTGAGATGATGGAGTGTTTTTTATAAAACGTTCTTGTAATGTGTCATGTTAACACAACTAGAACATTTTAACTGTAACATTTTGAGGATGTTTTGGGAATGTTGTTGAGATAACAGATCATACAATGTTGTCAATAAAACATTGGTACAATGTTCCATAATAACAGAGGAGGAACATTATCAAATCAACGTTCGTAAAATGTTTTGAGGATATTATTGAGGCCTGAGATGATGGAGTGTTTTTTATAAAACGTTCTTGTAATGTGACATGTTAACACAACTAGAACATTATAACTGTAACATTTTGTGGATGTTTTGGGAATGTTGTTGAGATAACAGATCATACAATGTTCTCAATAAAACATTGACACAATGTTCCATAATAACAGAGGAGGAACATTATCAAATCAACGTTCGTAAAATGTTTTGAGGATATTATTGAGGCCTGAGATGATGGAGTGTTTTTTATAAAACGTTCTTGTAATGTGACATGTTAACACAACTAGAACATTATAACTGTAACATTTTGAGGATGTTTTGGGAATGTTGTTGAGATAACAGATCATACAATGTTCTCAATAAAACATTGACACAATGTTCCATAATAACAGAGGAGGAACATTATCAAATCAACGTTCATAAAATGTTTTGAGGATATTATTGAGGCCTGAGATGATGGAGTGTTTTTTATAAAACGTTCTTGTAATGTGACATGTTAACACAACTAGAACATTTTAACTGTAACATTTTGAGGATGTTTTGGGAATGTTGTTGATATAACAGATTATACAATGTTCTCAATAAAACATTGGTACAATGTTCCATAATAACAGAGGAGGAACATTATCAAATCAACGTTCGTAAAATGTTTTGAGGATATTATTGAGGCCTGAGATGATGGAGTGTTTTTTATAAAACGTTCTTGTAATGTGACATGTTAACACAACTAGAACATTTTAACTGTAACATTTTGAGGATGTTTTGGGAATGTTGTTGAGATAACAGATCATACAATGTTGTCAATAAAACATTGGTACAATGTTCCATAATAACAGAGGAGGAACATTATCAAATCAACGTTCGTAAAATGTTTTGAGGATATTATTGAGGCCTGAGATGATGGAGTGTTTTTTATAAAACGTTCTTGTAATGTGACATGTTAACACAACTAGAACATTTTAACTGTAACATTTTGAGGATGTTTTGGGAATGTTGTTGAGATAACAGATCATACAATGTTGTCAATAAAACATTGGTACAATGTTCCATAATAACAGAGGAGGAACATTATCAAATCAACGTTCGTAAAATGTTTTGAGGATATTATTGAGGCCTGAGATGATGGAGTGTTTTTTATAAAACGTTCTTGTAATGTGACATGTTAACACAACTAGAACATTATAACTGTAACATTTTGTGGATGTTTTGGGAATGTTGTTGAGATAACAGATCATACAATGTTCTCAATAAAACATTGACACAATGTTCCATAATAACAGAGGAGGAACATTATCAAATCAACGTTCGTAAAATGTTTTGAGGATATTATTGAGGCCTGAGATGATGGAGTGTTTTTTATAAAACGTTCTTGTAATGTGACATGTTAACACAACTAGAACATTATAACTGTAACATTTTGAGGATGTTTTGGGAATGTTGTTGAGATAACAGATCATACAATGTTCTCAATAAAACATTGGTACAATGTTCCATAATAACAGAGGAGGAACATTATCAAATCAACGTTCGTAAAATGTTGAGGATATTATTTAGTCCTGTGATGATAAAATATTTTTAATAAAACATTCCTTTCAAATGACTTTTTAACAAAAGTAGAACATTTTGCATGAAACATTTGTAGGATTTTTTAGGGATGTTGTTATCTTTTATAAATCATTGGCACAAAAACAAAGGAGGAACATTATCAAAGCAACATTCATCAAATGTTTTGAGGACATTATTGGCCTGGGATGACAAAATCTCATAATATGATGTGTTAATAAAATCTCATAATATGATGTGTTAATAAAAGCTCATAACATTTTAAGGATATTTTAGGGAAGCTGTTTAGGTAACAGATTGTAGAATTCTTTTAACCCATAAAATATTAGCATAATGTTCCATAAAAGAGGAACATTATCAAAACAGCATTCGTGAAGTGTTTTGAGGATATTACTCTGAACTGTGTGAACTGTTGTTGCGCGAAATGTGTTTACAAGAGACGAGAAGCTGATTGGTGACCACTGTAGATTGATGTTTAAAACCACCAATCACAACGTGATTTTCCCGTGACGTAAGAACATTTGAAATCGACAAACAGCGCGAAGAAAGTAACGTTTTTGTTGAAGAAATCGGCGCAAAATGTCCGTTGTCTAAATTGGCTATTTGACACATTGGCCCAAACAACAGAACTCCTGGTCAACGGAACAGAACTCTTTCACAACGGTAAGTTTTTTTGTGTGTATTTTTCAGTTTACATAGCTTTCTCTTATCCTTGATATCAATGTCTTTCAGTGTTAGATCTTACTTTCTTAGAATTGTATGACAGTCGCATAAAATCTGAGTGTATGTTACTTTTGAATAACAGCTAACGTTAGATTTGTTTTAATCCAGACTCCAAACTCCCTGTTTGAAGATGAATATAGCTAACACAGTAAACACAATAAACTCTCCATTTAGGCTACAACAAAGGTACGAATACTTTTTTGCTACTTAAAAGTGTTAATCTTAATATGTCATTTGAAAGTAAAAGTTGTTAATATTTCAGTAATTCATAAAGAGGTAATGGGAAAATTGGAAAGAGCATTCAGTCTAAAACGTTTTCAGTCTTTTGTGTTTTCTAGCAAATATTGTATGTGCTTGTAATATCGTTGTATGTTGACCGACCATGTTTTAAAATATTTCAGGTAATTACTCTGGTGCTGATGGTCAATGTAAAGGACACAATCTGGCAAATATTGAAGCAAACATAAACCTGCAGAGGTGAATGGATATGGGAGCTGAAGAGCCTTGCAACTGGTAAGTGGTTTTGTAACTTTTGTTGTAAATCTTCATAGAATTACCTCTATATTATAGTACAGATTATAGTAATCTTGTTCAAATGTTAGGAAATAATTGTTGGTTTAGGAAAGCCAACATATTGTTAACCTATCTAAACTAAATATTATTATTCTGATTTCTGAGACAAAAATGTTCAACTCTTAACTCCTAGAGCTTTAGTGCTAAAAGCACATAACACAGACCATAAAAGATCTCATCCAAAAATGAGAATTAGCCCATGATTTACTCACCCTCAAGTCATCCTTGGTGTATATGACATTTTTCTTTTTCAGAATACAATCGGAGTTATATAAAGAAATGTCCTGGCTCTTCCGAGCATTATAATGGCAGTGAATGGCCGTTTCTGTTTTAAGTCTATCATGCTCATGCATCCATCCATGATAAAAGTAATCCACACGGCTCTGGCGGGGTTATAAAGGCCTTTTGAAGCGAAGCGATGCGTTTGTGTAAGAAAAATATCCATATTTAAAACTTTATTGACTAAAATAACAGCTTCACTACTAATAGCAAAGAGACGCTGCACTTACAGGTATGATTAATTCACTCTAGAAATTGTTCTATCGCCAATGCATTCAAATGCAGTGCTACTTTATCTGTATCTGATTTAAAACAAGCAGAATTGTAACGTAACGAAATGTAACGATCCATAGACAATATAACTGATGAAAATGAGCTTTAAGTCAGAGCAATAGCCCAGTGGGCAACGAGCGCTGTGATGCTGGAGCTGTGCTCAGGGCGACCTGAGTTCCAGTCTTGGTTCGAGGTTCAGGCTTCTCAAGCCAACATCAAAGTTTGTTCACATAATTTAGCCTTTAGTTGTGTTATTAACATGTATATAATGGATTAAGTATATGTTTTAAATTACAGAAAAAAAAGATACTCATAAGGTATCATATTTATACTTTAAATAAATTAGTCTTTACATAATTTCTGATTACTAATTAGGCTGGCTAATTTTGAAAGTTGTCAATGTCAATATTGCTTGTGATCTTAATATGTATGTATTTGTATTCTTTCTGTTTACACTGTTGCATGATCTTCTTGTATAGGCTATGAGGAAAAACTACCATGCACACAGAGAACAGAGCTCAATGCTGCTAACTGGGCGAACAGCGACAACTAGAAGAGAAGAACAGTAGAACACCTAATCTTAATACAGATGACTGGATTACTCTTCTGAAGAACCAAGACAAGCAAAGACTGATGATGAGCGCTCTGAGCAAACACAGCAGTCAAGATGCATGAGTGACTTTACTGAGTTCTTCATGTAATGTTGGGCATTTACTGTACGCAGAACTTCTAATAATTTATGTGGATGCCATTTATAAACCTGTTAGATTTTGATGTTTTAATTTTGAGATTAATAAAATTGTATGTTTTAACAATGTTATAGCTAAGCATTTTTTTTGTTTAAGACAACATTTTGGGAACAAAAATAAAACTTCCCGCTAAAAACTTTATAAGAATGTTAGGGGATGTAATGTTCTAAAAATGTTATGATTAAACCTTTATAGAAGGTCATCACAAAACATTTTTAGAGTGTTCTTACAGAATGTTATGCCATATTTTAAGAGATCATTCTGGGAACAAAAAGAAACTATGCCCGCTGAAAATGTTATAAGAACATTAGGGAATAATGTTCTAACAATGTTAGCATTAAACATTTTTAGAATGTTTTTAAAGAATGTTATTAGAACTTTTAAGAGAACATTCTCGGAACAAAAAGAAAACTACCCGCTGAAAATGTTATAAGAACATTAGGGAATAATGTTCTAACAATGTTAGCATTAAACATTTTTAGAATGTTTTTAAAGAATGTTATTAGAACTTTTAGGAGAACATTCTGGGAACAAAAAGAAAACTACCCGCTGAAAATGTTATAAGAACATTAGGGAATAATGTTCTAACAATGTTAGCATTAAACATTTTTAGAATGTTTTTAAAGAATGTTATTAGAACTTTTAGGAGAACATTCTGGGAACAAAAAGAAAACTACCCGCTGAAAACATTATTAGAACAATGCATGGTAATGTTCTCAGAACATTTTTAGAACAAAAAAATTCTAGCTGGGATTGCAATTGGATCAATTGGATGAGGGAGGGAGATGGAAACTTTTCTGCAGGTTTGTCCAGAAATCACTTGAGGCTTGATCCATATCGTACAGTAACTTTACAGCGCAGATCATTGTTGTTATTGTTGAAACTAAAACTATTAAAAAATACATTCATCCATACATTCTCCGAACTAGTTTCTCCAAACAAGTCTACCTATAACAAATAGTTTGTTAATTGAAATAAAGTTGAAACTAGCATGATGAAACTTGAAATTTTTATTGATGAAAACGTATCTGTTACGTATGTAACACTCGTTCCCTGAGGAGGGAACAGAGACGTTTCGTCAGTGACTAACGAAATTTGGGTTTCGCTTAGAAGCCTATTACCTTCGAGTTCTACAAAACGAGCCAATGGCAAAACAATGCCATGGGTCTGCGGAATTTGCATAGCACAACTCCGCCTCACCGCGTGGGTATAAAAGGATCTGCACGGCAATCTCGCATTATGTTTTGCTGAGGAGCCGAGACTGAACTCCCGGCTGTTCCAGCGGTACAGCGGTTGTGGCAGGGGGAGGTTCCCTTTTGTTCAGTCACTCCGAGTTACGTCAGTGACTGACGAAATGGGGGTCCCAATTCAATCACGCCACAGCGGCTGTCTTCCAGTGCCCTGCACAAGTCTGAGCTCCCTGTCGTGAGACTAGCACGGACGAAGGGCTAGGCTTAACGCAAGAATACCAAGGTACACTGGGTAGCATATCTCAGGTGGAATATGTAACACAGCGCCTACCCGTAGGGAGGACTTAGAATAAACTTATGACCCGAGTACGGGATGCATAGAAAACTCAGAGGTATCCAGCCCGCAGGGTGGAATGTTTCAACCTTGAGTTTCAACCTCGTCGGCTGCACGATTCAGCTCTCCCAGAATGTACATGTATCGAAGCGACCTCAGATGCTTCTGAATCTATTAGCGGAGATGGCGAGTGAGTTGCGACATACGGCGGGTGCGCAGACCACCTTGTCGGTTGATGTACGTTACTGTCGCAGTACTGTCTGAACGGACTAGTACGTGTTGGTCCTTGAGCAACGTTCGAAAACGGTGCAGAGCCAAACGTACTGCCAGCAACTTGAGGCATTGCACATGGCAACCCAGCCCGTGGCAGAGGCATCTGTTTAAACCAACAACATGCCTGGACACTCGTTCTATGGGCACTCCGGCCCGTAGAAAGGAGAGGTTTGACTACAGGGTGAAGGTCTGACTGTAGGCCCGAGTAACTGGTACTCGGAGCGTGCCCTGTTGCCATGCCCATCTCCTGACCCGATCGCAAAGCCAGTGCTGAAGTGGTCTCATATGAAGCAGTCCGAGCGGCATGGTTGCCGGTATAATACACCGACCAATCGTCATCTGGCACAACAAGTTCAAATTTCATTGGACAATGTGAAGTGAAGTGGTAATTTTCCAGTCATTCATAAATCGTTTGAAAATTACAGACGAATTTACATTTATGAAGGATCTGAATCTGCGTCGTTCATAAATCATTTGAAAATTACAGACGAATTTACATTTATGAAGGATCTTAATCTGCGTTGTTGAAACAATGGATGTTAATTGACTACAAAGCACTGCACAAAACCAGCACCAAAATTCGCATTAATGGTAAGTAGTATTCAAGTCACTTATGTGTGTCCTATGTATTTTGATACACCGTTTACCATTTGAAAACTATCATAGTTGGTTCAATGAATGAGTGTAGGCTGACAGCAACACGCGAAATGGTGATGTGAAAGGACAGGTGAAATGAAAGAAATTTTTTATAATTATTCAGGAATAGTAGGCCTATATATATACCAGTATTAGTACAGTACCGGTCAAAAATTTGGACACATTACTATTTGTTATGTTTTTTTTTAAAGAAGTCTCTTATGCGCTTCAAGCATTTATTTGATTAAAAATACAAAAAACAATTATTACAATTTAAAATAATGGTTTTCTATTTTAATATACAGTAGGCCTACTTTAAAATATAATTTATTTCTGTGATGCAAAGCTGCATTTTCAGCATCATTACTCCAGTCTTCAGTGTCACATGATCCTTCAGAAATCATTCTAATATGATGATTTATTATAAATGTTGGAAACAGTTGTGCTGCTTATTGTTTTTTTTTTTCTTTTTTGGAACCTGTAATACATTTTTCAGGATTCATTGATTAATAAAATGTTAAAAAGAAGATCATTTAATTAAAATAGAAATTCGTTTAAGTCTTTACTATCACTTTTTATCAATTTAACACATCCTTGCTGAATAAAAGTATAAATTTCTTTTAAAAAAAGAAAGAAAAAAAACACTGACCCCAAACTTTTGAACTGTAGTGGATATTGATACAAAATATTTCTATTTGAAATACATACTTTTCTTTTTGTAACTTCTTAAATTCAGAACCCTTAAAAAAGTATCTAAGTTTATAATTATATTAGAAAAATGTTAGTAATATTTCTCAATATTACTGGGTTTTTTTTTGTATTTTTGATCAAATAAATGCAGCCTTGATGAGCATAACAAAAACATGTTCAAAAACATTAAAAATAGTAATGTTTCCAAACTATTGACCAGTTATTTTATTAATATATATATATATATATATATATATATATATATATATACACTCACCGGCCACTTTATTAGGTACCCCATGCTAGTAACGGGTTGGACCCCCTTTTGCCTTCAGAACTGCCTCAATTCTTCGTGGCATAGATTCAACAAGGTGCTGGAAGCATTCCTCAGGGAGTTTGGTCCATATTGACATGATGGCATCACACAGTTGCCGCAGATTTGTCGGCTGCACATCCATGATGCGAATCTCCCGTTCCACCACATCCCAAAGATGCTCTATTGGGTTGAGATCTGGTGACTGTGGAGGCCATTTTAGTACAGTGAACTCATTGTCATGTTCAAGAAACCAATTTGAAATGATTAGAGCTTTGTGACATGGTGGAAGTAGCCATCAGAGGATGGGTACATGGTGGCCATAAAGGGATGGACATGGTCAGAAACAATGCTCAGGTAGGCCGTGGCATTTAAACGATGCCCAATTGGCACTAAGGGGCCTAAAGTGTGCCAGGAAAACATCCCCCACACCATTACACCACCACCACCAGCCTGCACAGTGGTAACAAGGCATGATGGTTCCATGTTCTCATTCTGTTTACGCCAAATTCTGACTCTAACATCTGAATGTCTCAACAGAAATCGAGACTCATCAGACCAGGCAACATTTTTCCAGTCTTCAACTGTTCAATTTTGGTGAGCTCTTGCAAATTGTAGCCTCTTTTTCCTATTTGTAGTGGAGATGAGTGGTACCCGGTGGAGTCTTCTGCTGTTGTAGCCCATCCGCCTCAAGGTTGTGCGTGTTGTGGCTTCACAAATGCTTTGCTGCATACCTCGGTTGTAACGAGTGGTTATTTCAGTCACTGTTGCCCTTCTATCAGCTCGAACCAGTCTGGCCATTCTCCTCTGACCTCTGGCATCAACAAGGCATTTCCGCCCACAGAACTGCCGCTCACTAGATGTTTTTTCTTTTTCGGACCATTCTCTGTAAACCCTAGAGATGGTAGTGCGTGAAAATCCCAGTAGATTAGCAGTTTCTGAAATACTCAGACCAGCCCTTCTGGCACCAACAATCATGCCACGTTCAAAGTCACTCAAATCAACTTTCTTCCCCATACTGATGCTTGGTTTGAACTGCAGGAGATTGTCTTGACCATGTCTACATGCCTAAATGCACTGAGTTGCCGCCATGTAATTGGCTGCTTCGAAATTAAGTGTTAACGAGCAATTGGACAGGTGTACCTAATAAAGTGGCCGGTGAGTGTATATATATATAAATAATGCCCTTTTTTACATTTGAGCCCCTGCCCTTGATTAACTCTCTGCACGTCCCTGAAGTAAATGCATAAATGTAAATGTAAATGTAAATGTAAAATGAAAAATGTTGCCTTGAAATTAGTTTAAGTTGAACTCCTAAAATTACTAAAGCTGAAAATTAAAGCTATAGAAATATAAATAAAATAAAAAAATCTAATTCAAAATTGTGATTGATACAGTAGTATGTAAATAATACTAAAATAACAGGTGCAGATATGTGTACCAGCCCTGGGGGTAGAAGTATGTCCTGCAACACTTTATTTTGATAGTCCACTTTAAACATTCTACTATCTATAAGTAACTTTTAAAGGTATTGTAAGTAGGAATTTTATAAAAAAACTTTTTTCCAAATTTGTTTAAACTTTCTGTATAGGCCTATATCAATGCATAATTAAAATGTAAGTACTCTGATAAAAAGAGTATAAAAATCGAGTGACTCTAGACTGTTTAATCTGCACTAAACACAGCTCATTATTTCCATCCGGGATGAAACAAAGGATTGGCTTAGGCGACTGTCACTCTCTCGCAACCATGGCAACCACCCTTTTGCCACACAGGACCTGCCCATTTGCGCGTACCCGTTTGATTTGAGGGAGAAAGACCAATCAAAATTCACATATGTGTGGTGGTTACAAAAATATATAAATAATAGATAAATATGTGATGTGATGTAAGACGTGACAAAACAAGAGTTTATTTCTTAGAATGTGTTTCTTAAAGTTTCTTCTTTCTTAAAGAGTTTATTTCTTTGACGATTGATGTTTCCTTGCTCGATCGCTCCATTATTTGATTGCTTTTCCCTTTGGGAGTGTTCGCCTGCTGGGGGAGGGGGCGCGGCGGCGCGCGCGCTGCTAAAACAATACACGGACTTCCATGACTGAAGCAGCAGCAGCTCTGTGTCCTGTGCAGTGTTGTGTGTAACGCGTTACAGTAACGTAACTACTTTTTCGGGTAAAAAGTAGTGTAACGCGTTACTACTGAAAATTTGGTAACGAAACGTAGTTCCTTTTTCAATTTCGCACAACGTTACTTTTCCCATGGACAGATTTGACAGCAACACTGTCTCCTCAGCTGCGCGCTTGCAATAGTCACAAGCTCCACATGGTACGTGACAGAGGCTGGTAGCAGAGCAATCAATTCTGTGAATTACACTGCGCAAACCAAAAGTAATCCTCCCACCGGATGAAGAAGGGTTGGCTCTCCACAGAACATAAAATATTAATTGTATTGAATTTTTCGTGTTCGCTTTTATGAGGAAAGAAACAATGTCATGGACGTAACAGTTCTTCGGACTTGACCGCTCTGAAAGCGGCACTAAAAGACTGCTTTAAATCTTTCACAGAGACCTCAAACAGGCATTTAAAACACCAAATATTAAGGATTGGCATATCAAGCAAAATAATATTCGATGATTGCTCGAAAATCGTACCTCTACCCCCACATGCTTATAAGACGGCGTTCGCTCAAATCCCGCTCCGATATTAAATGTCTCTGTATAGACCTGCGTGTTGTAGCCTAGTCATTAAAGAAAACGATTTAGTTTCATATTTATGTTTAAATAAAATAATTTATTTTTTAATTTCATCAATGTTGATTATATAAAAAGTGAAAAGCATGAGTAAGAGCATATGCGCAATCGGGAGACAAATGGAGTGGGGAGACATGATTTTGACCACTTCATTAAGTTTGTTTTTGTAGAAAGCCTTTCTTTAAAGTGAATTTCGTTTTTTATTAATTGTATCTTAATTTTAATCAATGTTTCATCAACCAATTGTCTTATTTTAAGCAGTAACTTTAAATAAGCAGTAGGCCTAAATATAGCAGGCAATATAATCAGGACTTCTCAGGAGCTCCGTGCCGGCGCGTGGACTGAGCTCGTCTCATAAATGAACCGAAACTTAGCGCAAGCTACTTGCCTCAAAGATCTGAGAAATATATAGAAAGTTTGAAATGTGTACTTTAAAACAAAACTATTCAAAACGAGAGAAAACAGACTCTCTGCTTATGTAATCCATATGAAATGTGCATTTCTCTCTGGCGCGTTCACTACTGTGAAGATCGCGAGTCAGCATCGTCAACTTTATATTTGCAGCCGACACTGACTGACAAAGAAAACACTTGTTTATTAATAAACAATTAAAATGTCTCCTTGCTATATTTGATATTCGATATTCATAATCATTTCTTTTGCCGGTTCTTTGTGACATTTTTCATGAACGCGTCACCACCGCTCAATAGTTAATATTGTGCTTTGGTGTTCAGTTTATACAGGTTTTTCAAATGTTATTTAAATAAATATATAATTTTTTTCTATCTCAAAATCTCTCCTTTTTTTTTGTTTTTTTTTTCCTAGTTTTTCAATAAGTAGCCTAGAGTTCATGGTAGAATTTTATGTAGGCCTACACATTTAGGAACAGATATTGGGTTCTGCCCAAAGTCAAGCAACATAAAAGTAACGTAAAAGTAACGAGTAACATAAAAAGTTACTTTCCAAAGGGCGTAACTAAGTAAAGTAACGGATTACTTTTTTAAGAAGTAACGAGTAACGAGAAAACACTACTTTTTAAAAGTAACTTCCCCAACACTGGTCCTGTGCATTATCAATTATATCTCCCCTCATCAGGTATGGAACACATTGATGAAATTAGAGTATGTTCTTGACATGTCAGAGTTAAGAGAAATGTTAACTACATTGGTTAAAGTGTTTAATAAGTTACTGTTATTACTGAAATGTAAAAGTTCGTTTCAAGTGATGTCTGTGTGTCGCGTGTGCTAATACGCATTCCATGCTAGTGATGGAGACCATGCGGTCTCAGAGAGATGGTGCGATAATAGAGTGAATTCACAAATGAGATTGTGAATGAGTATTTTGGTTCAATAATGCAATGTTTACAAGTGCCAAATGACTGAAGTCGAGGATGAATGTGTTGTTTGCATTAAAAAATGTAATAGAAAGAGTTATTTTTGAAAACACATGAATTCACGTGACAAATGTACTGTATATTATATGTTATGATTGAATATCATTTTATAGTATATGTTTCATTTGTGGAACTAGTAATCAAGGAAATAATGTATATATGTAATTCTGTTATATATTGTGACTTCTCTTGAAGTGATGTTTTGTCATTTATTGACGTGTGAAATTGTGTTTGAACCATTTTGAATGGCTGAAAAAAAAACAATACACGGACTTCCATGACTGAAGCAGCAGCAGCTCTGTGTCCTATGCATTATTAATTATATCTCCCCTCATCAGGCGGTGAGGGTACTACATTTTGGAGGCCCCAGCGAGGATGAATGCAGTGCGAGTTGGCTTCCAGTGACGACAGCCCGCTTCCAGTGCCATTCAGCCTTCTACTCAGCCCAGGTGATCAGTGGAGTGAAGACGTTCGGTGTCCGTGTCGAACCAGGAAGGAAAGTGCAAGCAATCTGAGGTTTATCTTCAATACCAGGAGCGCTGCAGAATTCCAGTCTGCTAAGGGCATTTCTTCTATCACTTTTGCACACATCTAGACTGAGTAACTCATGGATCACAAGGAGGATCTGAAGCTTGAGGTGATAGGAGCAGTATATGCTCTCTCACAAGAACATTTGATTGAACTGTGTGAATTCCTAGGGATTGAGTGTGAACATGGCAGTAGCAAAAGCCGGTCATTTTTTGTTTCAGTGATTGTGAGACACATTGAGAGAGAGGCATTAGAGGAGCTTGAAGATGCGGGAATGGCAGAGCTTATGTGTTTAAATGACAAAATCAGTGAAATTCAGAGGGTTAATGCAAACAGTGATTTAGAAAGACAAACAGCACAGACCACTAAGAGAGTGAATGTAAATCCAGTAGCAGAAACCACAGAGCAGGAAAAACTGCAAAAAGAAATTGACACATTACAATTAGCATTGCAGAAATTAATAGAGCAAAAACAGAGAGCAGCTGATCACACACCACAAAACACAGGCACACAACAGAACATAAGTACTATGCAGAGTTATTCCACGTTGCCAAGTCCAATTGTACAGCCAGACACAAGCTCTGATCTGCAGTTAATGACACACAGACCAGTCATGCCCCCCTGGAACAGAGAATTCAAGATATCGGGACAGATAGGTGAACCTGGTCAAAAAGATAAACTCACCTTTTCAAGTTTGGCCCATCAAATCGAACATGGATTGAGCAGGGGAGTTTCAGAGCTCGAAATAGTGGATGCAGTAATAAGAGCAATCGCACCAGGCATGCAGCTGCGTAGTTACCTGGAGGGAAAACCAAATTTAACCCTGCCTGTGCTGAGACGTATACTGAGAGCGCATTATCAAGAAAGAGGTGCGACTGAATTGTACAAACAGCTTACCTCCGAGGTGCAAAGTAGTAAAGAGACCCCACAAAGTTTCCTCGTTCGGTGTCTTGATTTGAGGCAAAAGATCCTGTTCGCATCTCAGGAAGCGCGATCCAGTTTGAAGTATGACCCGAATCTAGTTCAGAGCATGTTTCTTCACACTGTTCTTACTGGCCTGCAAAATGACAGTATCAGAAGTGACCTGCAACCTTACTTGACAACCATTGATGTAAGTGATGAAATTCTTTTTGATAAAGTCAATGTTGCTTGCGCAAATGAAACCGAGCGGCAAAATAAGAAGAAGCTTATATTCCAACACACCAAAGTAAATCCAGTGCAGGTTAATGAAGTTGCTGTTGAAAAGAAAGAAAAGACACAGTGTCACAAAACCACAGAGAAACGTGGACCTGACATTTTGAGTGAGCTAAAGGAAATGCGGTCTGACATGGCATTGTTGAAGGATCTCAGTGCGGAGGTTTCTCAAATTAAAGAATCCATTCGACAACCTCAGATCATGTCCACACAGTTTTCTACCAATGTGAGGGATCAAACCAACATGCCACCACCCCAGCCTCAGTACCCACCTCAAAGTTATTTGCAGCAATATGACAGGAGAAGGGGGGCCTTCCAGCAGCCACAGTGGCTCCCTGCACAACGTTTCCATCCTCCCTCAACTCGTGTGAGAAAATGTCTGGCATGTCAGCAAAGCGGATTGGATGTATACTGTACTCACTGCTATAGGTGTGGCAGTAGCGATCATTTTGCGGTTGGTTGTAGAGCACGAGGCCCAACAATGAACAGAGAGCAGTCTTTAAACGGGACAGGGTCACGACTGCTGGACGAGGAGTGACCAGATTTTCAACGATATCCCCACAAAGCTGCGTACAGTGTGGTATCACAGGTTCAGACTTTAGACTGCAACAATGCGCTGTCTGTAAACAAACATTGTATTGTTCTAAAGCATGTCAAGCTAAGCACTGGACAGTCCATATGAAACAATGTAACCAGACAGCAAGAGTACACACAAATTCGGCAATGCACAGAAAGAAATGTGAAGCTGACAAGTTTACACGTGCCGCCTTTGTAGGAAAACAGTGTCTAGTGCCGTGTTACTTTCAAGGGCTCCTTGTTGATGCTTTGTGGGATACAGGCTCTCAAGTTTGTATAGTGGATGAACTGTGGAAAAGTGAGCACTTACCAAACATCAGATTGAAAAATGTGGCCGAGGTAATTGACGCACCAGAAGGACTCCGTTTAGTGGCGGCGAACGGACAGGAAATACCTTATATTGGGTGGATGGAAGTAAGTTTTGGTTTGGCATCAAATGAAGGGGAAACAGATGAACTTGTCATACCTGTGTTGGTGATGAGGGGTAGTCAGCTTCACCATCCTATCATTGGATATAATGTGATTGAACAAATGGTGAACAACAAGAAAATAATGCAGCCAATCACAAGTGAATTCCAGAGAACAGCCTGTCCTAGTTCCGCCACAGGAACAGTTCAAGCTTTCATCAAACAAATCCAGGCTAAAACACCATGCGAATATACTGTCAAAACAACCAAGGAAAATGTTTATGTGCCCAAACATACATCGGTACAAGTAGAATGTAGAGTGCAGACATACAGACCAAAGCAAGAGACTTTGCTCATTTTTGAGCCTGACGTTAACCCACAGTGGGCAGAGGGGTTGGAGTTCTGTGAGACGATTGTAACCTTGCGGCCACATACATCTCCACACATCGTTGTCAGTGTTCAGAACCCTACGAATCATGACCTACTGTTAGCAGGCAAGATGGTAATAGGCACCGCGCAACCTGTGCAGGCCGTTTATCCAACTGCAGCTTTTGAGAAACCTGGTTTAACTTCTGTGACGGTCAATCAAGTCAAAGATGAAACCAGCCATAACTCCGACATTGCAGGGGTCCCGTCAGTCAACTTGAGCCATCTCAGTGAGTCTGAAAAACAAATAGTTCAGCAAATGTTAAAAGAGGAAGCAGCTTCATTTTCCGAATCTGACAATGACATAGGTTGCATTGAGAAACTACAACTTGCCATTTCACTGAAAGACACTAATCCTGTTGCACGTACTTACCGGTCAGTGCCTAAACCCCTCTACCAAGAGATGAAAAACTACCTGCATGATCTCATTGCGCAAGGATGGGTGCAGAAATCAAACTCACCATATGCCTCACCTGTCGTATGCGTCTGGAAAAAAGATGGCAGCTTACGCCTATGTATCGATTTCAGAGAACTGAACCGGAAAACGCATCCTGATAGACAGCCCATCCCCCGTGTTCAAGACATAACGGACAGTTTGGGAGGGAACTCTTGGTTTTCGCTTCTTGATCAAGGGAAAGCATATCATCAGGGCTTCATGGCCAAGGAGAGCAGACCTTTAACAGCCTTTGTGACTCCGTGGGGGTTATATGAGTGGATTAGGATACCTTTCGGCCTGATGAATGCTCCTTCAGCTTTTCAACGCTGCATGGAGGAGTGTCTGGGTGAGCTAAGAGACAACATCTGTGTTCCTTATCTGGATGACACGTTAGTTTTCAGTAAAACCTTTGAAGATCACGTGGATGATGTAAGGAAAGTCCTGCAAAGACTGAGACAGTATGGAATAAAACTAAAACCTGGCAAATGTGAACTATTCAAACGCGAGGTGCGATACCTTGGAAGGATTGTCTCGGCGGAAGGGAGTAAGATGGACCCGGCTGATACAGCTGCCGTGAGTAGTCTGAAAGATAAAAGACCAAGCACAGTTGGACAGTTGAGAGCAGTCATGGGTCTGTTGAGCTACTATCGACAATATATAAAAGATTTCTCCAGAATTGCGAGTCCGCTGTATGACCTGCTGAAAGAAACTGAGACACAGAAGGAAGAATGCAAGGAGACACGTAACCGACAGGCTACAGGAAAGAAAAGGGGAGTGCCTTCTCACAGGCCGATTGTATGGACGGATAAGCACCAAGAGATATTGGAGGGACTGATCGATTGTTTAGTTGAGCCACCAATACTTGTGTTCCCGGACTTCTCACAGCCGTTCGTACTTCATACTGACGCATCAAATCAGGGTCTTGGGGCAGTTCTATGCCAAAAGCAAGCGGGAAAGCTTAGAGTTATCGCTTATGGGTCCCGAACCCTGTCAGTCGCGGAAAAGAAGTATCACCTCCACTCAGGGAAATTGGAGTTCCTTGCCCTGAAGTGGGCTGTCACCGAAAAATTCAAGGATTATTTGTACTATGCCCCCACATTCACTGTGTATAGTGATAATAATCCACTTACTTACGTTTTAACCAGTGCAAAGCTGAATGCAACAGGATGTAGATGGGTGGCGGAACTTGCGGATTTCCATTTTAACATCAAGTACCGGCCTGGCAAAGAAAATGTGGATGCAGACACCCTATCCAGGATGCCACTGAACATTGAGACAGCAATGAAGGAATGCACAGAGGAATTGCCATCCAACTGTGTCGAAGCAACCATCCAATCTGTCGAGGCACCACACTTCAGCATCTCCTGGACTGCAATGATTTCTCTTGACGACACCATGGCATCAGTGCATGCATGCGAGCCATAATCTGTGGAGGAGATCAGACAAGCACAGCGTAATGATGACTACATTGGACCTGTTCTACAATTTAAGCTGTCCAATAAAAAGCCAACAGGACATCTTTTGAAGACCTTGAGTGCACAAAGTAAATGCTTACTGCGCAGTTGGGACAAACTTCTCCTGGGAGACGATGGTATCCTCCGTAGAAAGACGAACACCCAGACACAGCTAGTCTTACCTGCAAGGTACAAGCAGCGTGTTTTGAGAGAATTACATGATAACATGGGTCATCAAGGTCTTGATCGAACAATATCGTTAATCAGAGAAAGGTTCTATTGGCCGCAAATGCACAATGACGTTGATCACTATGTCACCAAGAGTTGTGTTTGCCTGAAACCGAAGAAACCATGTAGGGAGGCCAGAGCACCGCTCCAGAATATTGTCACTACTCACCCTTTCGAGCTTGTTTCCATTGACTTCTTACACCTGGATGAATGTAGAGGAGGGTATGAGTATATCCTAATTGTAGTTGACCACTTCACACGATTTGCACAAGCCTATGCAACTACCTCAAAATCGGCTAAAACTGTTGTTGACAAGTTGTTTAATGACTACGCTCTGAAGTTTGGGTTCCCGCAAAGAATTCATCATGACCAAGGAGGGGAGTTTGAAAACCAGCTTGTTGCTCAGTTGAAGAAGAGTTGTGGAGTTGCTGGATCAAGGACCACGCCGTATCACCCAAAGGGAAATGGGCAGGTTGAACGTTTCAACCGAACGTTACTTCAGATGTTGAAGACGTTGACTGAACAGCAGAAAACCAATTGGAAAGAGTCACTACACAAACTCATCTTTGCATACAACAGCACACAATGTGAAGTTACAGGATTTTCACCATTCTACTTACTGTTCGGAAGGTCCCCAAGATTACCCATTGATCTATTGTTCAGTTTGACATCTGAAACTGGAACTACTGATTATAAGGAGTATGTTAAGAGATGGAGACAAGAAATGCAGGAAGCATTGGAAATCACCAGACAGACTGCAAAGAAGGTGGCAGAAAGAAACAAGAGGAACTATGATGGAAAAGTGAGGGGTTCTATGTTATGTCCTGGAGATCGCGTGTTAGTGAGGAACTTGACACCTAGAGGTGGAACTGGGAAGCTTCGAAACCATTGGGAAGATGTTGTACACACAGTAGTGCTTCAAATAGGAGGAAAAGGCCCGGTTTTTGAAGTGAAACCAGAACATGGTAAAGGAAGATCACGTGTTCTCCACCGAAACCTCTTGATGCCTTGTGATTATCTCCCATTGGAGACTGATTTTGGAAAGGAAGAAAAGGCAAAGGGACCAGTGAAGAGACCAAAACCAGTAAATAGATGTGAACCAGTTCCGGAAGAAGAAGAGGATGAGGATGAAGGTTATCCTTACTATAATTACCTACCTGCGGTCCATCATCAGCAATCTGGGCGTGAAAACTGGCGAGATGGATACGTACCTGAAGTCCAGTTTCAGCAACCTGAGGAAGGAAACGGAGAGTTACAAAGTGGAAACTTACCAGTTATCCTGCACAGTGAACCTGGAAAGGAAAGGGAAGAAATTGGTCAAGAGGGAGCAAGTGAGGAGATACCTCAACAGGAAGTTGATGTGATGGAGGAGGAACAACATGTAGAAAGACCTGATGAAATGGAAGATGTACCTGTAAGACTGGGTGAGAATGACAGGGAAACAGGACAGGAATACAGATGGCCTAAGAGAGAAAGGAGACCACCAAAGACATTTACTTATGATCACTTGGGTACTCCTGCATGTTATAATATAGAGCCTACAAACACAACAGCGTTTCAACCCATGTCATACGAGATGCAGAACTTACCACCATGGACGCAGCATTATCAACCAATATACTTGTATGCATACTGAAGAGACTGAGGAAATGGAGAAGAAGAATTGGGTTTGAAGAAGGAAGACTATGCAGTTTCCAACACATGCCTTTATTCACAGTTAACATGCAGTACACATAGGTAGTTAGACATTGCATACAATTAGTATGACATTGAGATAAAACAACATTATCAGGAGAAATTTAATTTCTTATTTTTGGTTGAAGCAAAAGGAGAGTAATGTCGGGACGACATTTATTTTTGACAGGGAAAGTGTGGTGGTTACAAAAATATATAAATAATAGATAAATATGTGATGTGATGTAAGACGTGACAAAACAAGAGTTTATTTCTTAGAATGTGTTTCTTAAAGTTTCTTCTTTCTTAAAGAGTTTATTTCTTTGACGATTGATGTTTCCTTGCTCGATCGCTCCATTATTTGATTGCTTTTCCCTTTGGGAGTGTTCGCCTGCTGGGGGAGGGGGCGCGGCGGCGCGCGCGCTGCTAAAACAATACACGGACTTCCATGACTGAAGCAGCAGCAGCTCTGTGTCCTGTGCATTATTAATTATATCTCCCCTCATCAGGTATGGAACACATTGATGCAATTAGAGTATGTTCTTGACATGTCAGAGTTTAGAGAAATGTTAACTACATTGGTTAAAGTGTTTAATAAGTTACTGTTATTACTGAAATGTAAAAGTTCGTTTCAAGTGATGTCTGTGTGTCGCGTGTGCTAATACGCATTCCATGCTAGTGATGGAGACCATGCGGTCTCAGAGAGATGGTGCGATAATAGAGTGAATTCACAAATGAGATTGTGAATAAGTATTTTGGTTCAATAATGCAATGTTTACAAGTGCCAAATGACTGAAGTCGAGGATGAATGTGTTGTAAGGATTCAGGGCGGATCTAATCCGTGGGGAATTTGCATAAATTAATTAATAATTGGTAATTAATAATTATTCATACATGTTTGGATTAGATCAATCTTACATTGAATTTACTCTCCCTCTAAGGGAGGATCTATCATTTTACCTGCATGCATACGTGTATCCTTGCATTTTAACTACAAGTTGATTGCATAGATCACGTTTTACAGACAGGTAAAATTTAATTAGCTCAATTGTCAGATTAATATTGGGGGAATCCCACATATCATCTTACTTCATAGGATTTCAGGAAACGCAATTCTCTGGCCAGAAGAACTGGGTTTTCTGCCCTATAAACACATACTCATAAAAAAAGGTATTTTTAATTTATAAAGCCGTAGCTTGATCTATTCATTTCAGAGACCTGGAGTATGAGCAGACACAGTAACATCAATCAAAATGAATATAATGGATTTAATAAAGGCATGACTACTTATGTATTTACTACGGTTACATGGGATATATGTATTTACAAACACATAGACAACAATGAACAATACAATAAGACATCAGTGAACGAGAAATGCATAAAGTTTGGACAATGGATAACGTACACGCGTGAGCGAGTAAGAGAGAGAGGAAAGGGGATGGGGAGAGAGAGAACAGAGAAATTGGGAGAATTTCATTGGCAGGAAGACATTCACCTCTCTGATAACAACACGAAACATCATCTTAAAACTTCTTAGAAGCTCTATAAAGAGATATACTTGCGCAAGTTTCTTGGTCTCTCTGTATCGCGGCAATCCTGCGCGGCCTTGTCTGGCCGCGTGCGTGAGAGGATTCCTATGTGTGTGAGGAAGCATCACGTGGGCTGCTTGGCGCGCGTGTTGAACGGAGGTTCACAGTCTTTGGGGTAACATTACCAAAGGGAAATAGTTCGGCTGAGTTCGTTTCACTTCGTAGAACGGAGGAATCACGAGGAGTTAATGTTCCATCTGTGCATGGCTGGCGAAGAAGCGCGTGCTTCGCTCGGTCCGGCGCGTCACGCGGTCACGTGCGCGTGTTTCTCCTTCAAAGCGAGCGCGCGCTCGTTTAAAGGTCCCTTGTAGATGGATTTGCTGAAGAGATATGTCACGGGGTTTTCTTTTCAATCGTCGATTGGAATTAAACACAGAGACTTATCTACAACTGAAAAACACAAACTAAACTAGAAACAAATAAAAGAAAGGCGAAGAGCTCGCCCGGAGGCGAGACGTTACATCATGACACGAGGACACGGGAGGAAGAGAGCGAGTGAAGGGGAGAAGCGTCATTTATCACTTTCGGAGAAATCCAGCCTCTTCCTGTTGGCTTGGCCAATTAGAGGGTTGGAAGTTTACAGGCGGGACTTTGGGTTTATGGCCCTTTGTCTCCAGAGAGAGACATCTGAAACCCTAATCTCGTCGGTTGTTTAAGAGAAGAATCTTCACAATTCTTATAATACTAATGTGTCACAAAGTTTAGCAAAATGTAATGTCAATTAACAAATGGGGAACGAAGATTGGAGTTTATCGAGACCAAACTTGCCACAAATGGATTTGGTTAAACATTAGTGGGCAGAGTTTGAAACATTATCCAATTAAGAGTTGTCGAGAAACATAGACCAAACCACAGAAAGGCAACTCATGAAATAGGGAACTTAGATACATCGTTCATACAATTCTCAAGTGGATATATAATAGCATATATATATGAATACAGGATTCATTTCTCCTCCTTGGTTAGAATTCAGAGAGAGAGAGAGAGAGACATACTTCTCTGACATTCCTGGTGCGGTCGTAAATGCTGTTATCTAAGACTCCAGGCTCTGACAGTATGTTAAGTTTTGGTTCTTACTGTCCCCAAAAGCTGGTGCACATAGAATCATAACTTTTACTGTAATTTCTTGTATCTGATTAATTCCGCTGGATCATGAGAATTAAAACAAGACCAAGAACGACGTATAACAATACTGGGAATAGACAGTTAAATGTAAAAATGCATAATGATAAAGTCACAGTTATTCCAATGTGACATGGGCAAATGGACACACATAAAAACACATCAAATATATCTGGTTGAATGTCTTTTAAAGAAAAGAAGTTCCTTTGGGACATTCCAAAAATGTCATAAAATGTCTTAATGTCTTGTAAGCGGACACCACGCTCTGTCCTGAGTGTGGGTGTCAGCTGTGGGGGAGGTGTGTGTGTGTGTGTGTGTGTGTGTGTGTGTGTGTGTGTGTGTTTGTGTGTGTTTTTTCAAGTTCCAGGCCTTTTGGGGCTAAAGGCTTTGGGATTTTAGCACGAAGGTATTTAGTTATTCAGATTCACCCTGGCCCAGTCCTTACAGTCCCCCTTTTTGTCTGATGAAGTCCCTGTGTGGACTTAATCGGACAACAATCATCACAATGGACGGATGGCAGGTGAATCATGACTCATGCAGCAGGTGGTTATTAGGGCTGAGGATTCAGCTCTATGAGGTTCGAAGCTGCCTCTGGCCTGGTCTCTGACTTGGCACCCCCTTTTTGCGGGTTTCGTCCGAAACCTTTCGTGAGCTTGGCTGAAGATGTTTGTATCTCGTTGAGTCTCCTGTATAGGATGAAGGTCAAGCCCAGTGTCAGGGTGTGTCTGACTACCATAGAGGTACACCGTGCAGTGTCGGCTGCGGTCCAGGCTTGGACAACAGGTGAGGTAGTCAGAATGGGTAGTAGAGACAAAGCTTGGAGAGCTGTGTCGATAGGAGCAATGTCAATTAGCTGGGATCACCCCCCTTTCGCAAACCACAACTCCCGTTCTGGAGTTAGGGTGAAAGTGTGGTACCTGGAGAAGGATGGGATTTCCAGTTTTAATTTGTACTCTTTGCATGGAAGATGGTATCATGCCAGGTCGTCAAGGTGAAGGATGGCACTTTCCGGTGCTTGGATTCACAGGCTCTAGTGGAGCGAGGTGACACAGGTGTCAGTGTCATTCTGGTCGTAAGTGAGTGCAGCTGTGCGCACAGGAGTGTTAGCGAGCCGCCTGTCACTTACACTCTCTGCTTGGGTCTTGATGCCTTGAGTGCGTAGCTTGGCTTCGGCAGGGCAGCGGGTGTCGCTGATCTGCAGCCCGCAGATTCCGTCAGTGTTGTCTCTGAGGAAAGGCTTGTTAGGGCAGAGATAGTGAATTTCTTTGGTCAATGTGCACACGTACGGGTTCGGAGCTTAGGACGGCTTTGTGTTGCTGTCGTTGCAGTCAACCCCGTCCGGCGTGTGGATCTTGATGTGAATGTTATTTTTCAAAATCTGACCTTGACAATGTTCTTGAGCCGGTAGATTCGGCTTGACTCTATGATGGGCAAGTTCGAGAGAAAGCCCCCCCCCCCTTCTCTGCTTGTAGTCGACGCAGAGAGGGATGGCACTACCCAGAGAGTAGGAAAGGTGTATTTGTAAAGAGTTGGCGTGGTGATGGCGGACGCCAGCACGGTTTTCACGAGGCTTAAGGGTATCAGGTGCGGTGGAATTCTACCCCTGGCGAGGCTGTCGATGGAGGAGTTCACCCCCTGCAGCAGGTTTGTCATCAGGGCTGTTACCAGCTGAGTTTGAGCAAAGTCATTCTGGAAGACAGTAAACAGCTGTTTCATGGAGTGAGTGTTGGAGTGCATGGGGTTCAACGCTGTGAGTGTTGAAAGTTACCACAGTTCCCTTCAGTGTCTTGTCGATGGTCTGCAGGGATGCACTCTGTTGTGAGTGCTCGTGACAGTCATTTTCTCAAGTTGCTTGAGCATGTGTTCAACCACGGTCTCAGCGTGAGTGCGGGAGTCCTTTGTCCATCGGCACCTACCCAGCTGTATTGTGTTGTTACGCTGGGGTAGTGTGTTCTGTAGGCGTTGTAAGGATCAGGTGGCACATTCACTTTCTGAGTGCGGGTCCGGCAGAAAAGGAGTCCTGGTGCCAGACCTGGTGAGATGTCCGAGTGCGGTTGCCCTCTGGTTGGCTGGAGGCACAGCAGCATACTGGTAAAAGTGAAAGGGAGAGAGAAAGAGAGAAAGGGAGGAAAAATTTCGCCGGTATGCCACTTGCTTCGGTGTCTTGCAAGTGTCTCTGGTGCTGCGGCGTACAGCGGCATACATTGGCATTACCCCCCTTTTGCACTGTGGCATCACAAGCTGTGGCGCGGTGATGGCATCAGGTGCAGAACGCTGAATGTTGTTTAGTGCACGCAGCATGTGCTTGTCGACGCAGGTTGGCTGAAGGCACCGGTTGTCGGTGGGTGCAGACGGCGGTCGTGGGTGGTTGGAGGGGTAGAGAGGTGGTTGTCTCAAAGTTCATTTGGTTAGTAGCTTTCTGCTTGTAGATGCAGCCAAAATTTAGGTGAATTACATCAATCTAGCAACAAATTTATTTTTCTTTTTTTTTTTTCTGAGGGCCTTTACATCGTAGAAAGGGGAGCATCACCCGGGTCTACATAGATAACACTGTTCTGAGTTTTCTTGGTCAGAAACAGGTTTTAGTCATTCCGCGATTTGGATTTCTTTTTAACCAAAGCGGAATGGATATCGGTACAGATTACAAGCTGCTGAGATGATACCTTCTTCACACAGACTTACGCTTTAATGCTGAAGTTACTGATACCAGTTGAGAATCTAAGGCTCTTTTACTTGAAGTAGAGATGTCAATTTCAGCTATTGTTTTATCGGCATTTAGACAAGCCAGCGATCGAAACACGTATTGCACGTTTTGTTTTAGTTGGATCGCGATGATCAAGTGCACGCCCGTGGGTTAACGGTAGTTTAGAACTCAGGTGATTTTACTACACTCTGGCGTCAAGGTAACGTATACCCTATTTGGAGCTGGTGTTCTATGTAACTCTTCACTGTCACGGAACCTAATGTTTAGCGGTGCCGATTTACTCAACATCTAGAAACCGTTTGTTTCAAAAGAGTCGTGTATAGTCTGTCGGCTGTTGAGGCTTACATGTCCGTCTAAGATTCCTTTAAATCAGTAAAATTCTAATTTTACAGACGCAGAGTCTTGCAACTCTTTGAGCACACTTTCACCTACTTTTAAAAGTTTTATGTCCGATGTTGATCAAGGACCTTTTAGCTGAGTCTTGCACGGTGTTCGTGCAGTGTGTCTTCTGGTTTTGCAGTTCAGGAATTTGGGGTTTTAGGAATTCTTACTGAGGGGACCTTCACGCATCGTTGAGTGGGCATTGCGTGGGGGCAGAAGAACTATGGTGGCTGACGGGTTTTGGAGGGAAAGTTTCTTGAAACTTGTGTCCTCAGTCACAGGTTCGTTGTAAGTTCCACAGCAAACTCGTTCGGAGCCGGTGGTGGTAGCACAGGTTCTTCTAGGTCTGTGCTGCTGGGTGTCTGTGACGTGTGTTCACCGGTTGGAGACTGCAGGTGAAAAATCAATGTCCTGTAGATTGTCAGAGATGTGTGGAAGGCGGGCTTTTTCACCCCCCTTTTCAGCTCTTGTGCGTTGGCTGAAATGTGCGGACCGGTCAGGGGAAACTTGTGGTGTGTGTTTCCCCTTTTCAGGTCATGCTGCAGTCTAACAGAGTGTGGCGACTCTGTGTGATCGGTGCCAAGTTCGTGTTCGAGATCTTGTCTCTGTTGAACGGGCTTGTGGATGGTCGCACGGGCCTCTTTTGGGTTTTTCGCAGGCCGTGCGCTTTCGAGTCTCTTTCAGTTCGGTCTCTGCTCTTTGCAAGAGGCTTCACTTTGTCGGAGTTTCTCGTCGAGTTCCTCTCTGGTTCTTTTCTCTGACTATTCACTTCGGTCTGTGTCGATGAAGGTTAGCCAGGGCGGTTTGAAGTCTTTCCACTTCCTTCTTGTAGCTAGGGGTCGTTGTCATCCTCGGCTTGCATCCTTAGCGTTGCAACTTTGTGCTCCAGGGCGATGCGGCTCCTTTCGTGGAGACGTTCTTGTGTGATGAGCTGGCAAGTGAGGTTGACGTGTCTGACCGGTCTTTGTCGTGGGAGCTTTGGCTTGGTTTGTGCGCCGTCAGCTTGTCCACGTCTGCGATGCTTTTGGCTCGAGGCTCTGAGTCACTAGCGTCCTCGGGCAGGAAGTTAGCCGTCATGGCCGTCAGCCATGTGTCGAGGTTGTCCCAGCGGGTTGTGGGACTGTAGGACCGGAACATACTGGCTTCACTGTGGGCGAGAGGAACACAACACACACAGAGAGACCAATGCAAGTTCGTCTATGTCTAATGAGCTATAATACCGGCTATGCCGTGTATGAAAATTTTGGTTAACTGATGCAGACAGTTAAATCATTCGGTGGGACAATTTAGGTAGTTCAGTATGGGCCTAAATAAAATTTAACAGGGCGGTAGCTTAGTGGTCATCTGTTGATGCTAACGGCTTGGTTTGTCAAACTATTATTCAGCGTTCCTTGTTGTCTCAGATAGGCTCTGTCTTCTAGGTGAACTGAAAGGAACAGAGCACAACAGAAAAGAGCAGTGGCAAGATAGCAAAGTTTGAAGTAACATGCAACCATTAAAGATGGAAAGTTCTGTAATGAAATGGCGTCAATAGTACACAGGAAGTGTTACAAGGGAAGAGGAGGCCTAAGCCTGCGGTTTGTGGCTCGGAGAGGAGAAGGGAGCCACACGCTTCAATGACCGGGGGAATTCATAGATTCTGTGGCCAATACTAAGTGGATGGGTTTAATACCTTTTTCTAGTTTGCCTGGGGTGAAATGAGGTCATTCCGCTCGAAGTCAGCATCGTGGTTGGTCCTTCTGTCGCCCCAAACACTTGGCAGCAGTGTCCCGGGCCTTTCGGTGCATCTGTACCTAGGTGCGCCCTTTCAAGCAACTTTACCTGGAACACAACCGGCGGTGCCGAATTGGTAATGTCGTGTTGCGGGCCGCACGAAGGGAAAGATACAGGAAAGTCCGAGACCCGTGCTCAGTCAGTGCTGGTGACGCAGATCAGACGAACCACCCGCCGGACCTCGAGCAGAGCTGACTGTCAAATCGCCACAGCCCGAGAGAGATTTCTACCTACAAACACAAAACAGGATGAAGAACAATTGAACCTCAACGTGAATTAAAGCTCTTTTATCTAAATCAAATTGAGTGTCTCTTTTTTTTTTTTTTTGAAAAAAAAATCAAAGGCAACGGCTTTACTAAAATTATGGTAAAAACAAAGGGAATTATGACAATGTTAATTATCAGAATAACCTAGCCTCTATTCAGGGAAGGGATTAAGTGCAGCAGGAAGAGCACAGGAGGAAGCAAGCTGCAGTGGCGTGTTTGGGCCACTAAGGGTTTGGGCCACTTCCTCCTAGTGGTCAATCTGGCTGACAGAGACCTTGATTTAAATTGCATTCAAACTGGTTTAACTACAATTCAAATCAAGCATATGCATAGATGTTAAGTAACTTCTAGAAAGTAAGGATACAGTTGTCATAACGTATCGAATCAAAATTACTAAAAATAATTTGAAAAAGGAAATATAGAAATAAAGCCATAAAACCATTCCCGACAGGAACGGAGACTTCCTTCAAATTAATTTGAAATTTGTTTGTTTCAAACCAAATTTGAATAAGTGTAGGAAATTGAAGGTTGGCATTATATTTGATTAGTCATCAGAAACTGCTAATACCTACTTTTGAATTTTAAATTCAAACGTGGTTTGAACTAAATTCAAAATAAATGTACACAGTCAGTAGTGAAATCATGTTATTAAAACTGGAACTTGCACATGCATTGAAAGTTAGAAACACAATTTCAGGAATTCACTGGAACAATCTGAAATGGTGCTGAGAGAAAATTATTTAGGAAAGGATGACCTTGTTACCATTGTCCACACGATGGCGACATCTCGCTCATGGAGGGTAAAGTCAGGACGTGGAGGCCGTCTGATACTGGGAAACTCAAGGGCGCGCCCTAGCGTTTGGCAGTAGCATTGCAACCCGCCTGCTTTCACATGTGACTGTCTCAGAGGACGTGCAAAGAATTACACGCCTCAATTGCTGCATCAATCCGAAATAGTGCGGAATTTAAATATCGACGGATTTCTTTCCGGTTCTATATTTCACAAAACGGCGTGGCAGGATTTTTCCTACACACACACATAGGGACAACAGGAATTATACGTCTGTCGTTCGGATACAAATACATTTATCAAATAGCATTTTATGATTTACAATGTTTTTTTAGGTTTTGGATTTTTTTCCGATGCTATATTTCACACAAGTGTGTGGCAGGATTTCTTCGCTGCACTACACGTAAATTGTGGACAACAGGAATTAGGCATCTGTTTTTCGGATCCAAATAACATTTATCAAATAGCATATATGATGAAAAATGTTTTCAGTGTTGGATTTTTTTTCTCGGTGCTATGTTTTACAAGCACATCTAGCAGGATTCGTCGCTGCGTTGTGCGAGAGAAAACAGGAATTATTCATCTGTTTTTCGACTCCCATAACATATGTCAAATAGCATTGATTAAAAATGTTTTCAGTTTTGGATTTTTATCGGTGCTATATTTATTTAACACGTTAGCAGGTTTTCTTCGCTGCGTCGTGCAAAAGGAAACAGGAATTATTCATCTGTTTTCAACTCCAAGCATATATCAAATAGCACTTGTGATAATATGCTTTTCGGTTTTTTACAATTGAGTAGCTAAGTCAATGTTTTAACCAGGAGTTTTTATCGTTAATCTAACGATTATAAAATAAGGCCTTTTTAAGAATAGTGAAAGAGCATCGATTCACTAAATCTTGTCTTCACCCTGACAGAAGAACATCGTTCGGACAGGGGAGTTTAACATTAAAAATGTCGTCGTTCAAAAGAGGTTTCTTCGTCTTTTGTGGGACAAATTTAATACTATGAACTGCAGTTTACTTTTATTTATTAACAATGGCAAACGGAATGTCAGACATTATTTTGCAGCGGTGAGTTCGCATTGCGTTCGCTCACTCGAGGCGCACGTACAATATTAAATCACAATATAGACATAGATTGAAAACTGATTTTGCTCATAAAACAAGTTTAAAATGTGCTTAGCATTTTCTCCACCATTTGTAAGGATTCAGGGCGGATCTAATCCGTGGGGAATTTGCATAAATTAATTAATAATTGGTAATTAATAATTATTCATACATGTTTGGATTAGATCAATCTTACATTGAATTTACTCTCCCTCTAAGGGAGGATCTATCATTTTACCTGCATGCATACGTGTATCCTTGCATTTTAACTACAAGTTGATTGCATAGATCACGTTTTACAGACAGGTAAAATTTAATTAGCTCAATTGTCAGATTAATATTGGGGGAATCCCACATATCATCTTACTTCATAGGATTTCAGGAAACGCAATTCTCTGGCCAGAAGAACTGGGTTTTCTGCCCTATAAACACATACTCATAAAAAAAGGTATTTTTAATTTATAAAGCCGTAGCTTGATCTATTCATTTCAGAGACCTGGAGTATGAGCAGACACAGTAACATCAATCAAAATGAATATAATGGATTTAATAAAGGCATGACTACTTATGTATTTACTACGGTTACATGGGATATATGTATTTACAAACACATAGACAACATTGAACAATACAATAAGACATCAGTGAACGAGAAATGCATAAAGTTTGGACAATGGATAACGTACACGCGTGAGCGAGTAAGAGAGAGAGGAAAGGGGATGGGGAGAGAGAGAACAGAGAAATTGGGAGAATTTCATTGGCAGGAAGACATTCACCTCTCTGATAACAACACGAAACATCATCTTAAAACTTCTTAGAAGCTCTATAAAGAGATATACTTGCGCAAGTTTCTTGGTCTCTCTGTATCGCGGCAATCCTGCGCGGCCTTGTCTGGCCGCGTGCGTGAGAGGATTCCTATGTGTGTGAGGAAGCATCACGTGGGCTGCTTGGCGCGCGTGTTGAACGGAGGTTCACAGTCTTTGGGGTAACATTACCAAAGGGAAATAGTTCGGCTGAGTTCGTTTCACTTCGTAGAACGGAGGAATCACGAGGAGTTAATGTTCCATCTGTGCATGGCTGGCGAAGAAGCGCGTGCTTCGCTCGGTCCGGCGCGTCACGCGGTCACGTGCGCGTGTTTCTCCTTCAAAGCGAGCGCGCGCTCGTTTAAAGGTCCCTTGTAGATGGATTTGCTGAAGAGATATGTCACGGGGTTTTCTTTTCAATCGTCGATTGGAATTAAACACAGAGACTTATCTACAACTGAAAAACACAAACTAAACTAGAAACAAATAAAAGAAAGGCGAAGAGCTCGCCCGGAGGCGAGACGTTACATCATGACACGAGGACACGGGAGGAAGAGAGCGAGTGAAGGGGAGAAGCGTCATTTATCACTTTCGGAGAAATCCAGCCTCTTCCTGTTGGCTTGGCCAATTAGAGGGTTGGAAGTTTACAGGCGGGACTTTGGGTTTATGGCCCTTTGTCTCCAGAGAGAGACATCTGAAACCCTAATCTCGTCGGTTGTTTAAGAGAAGAATCTTCACAATTCTTATAATACTAATGTGTCACAAAGTTTAGCAAAATGTAATGTCAATTAACAAATGGGGAACGAAGATTGGAGTTTATCGAGACCAAACTTGCCACAAATGGATTTGGTTAAACATTAGTGGGCAGAGTTTGAAACATTATCCAATTAAGAGTTGTCGAGAAACATAGACCAAACCACAGAAAGGCAACTCATGAAATAGGGAACTTAGATACATCGTTCATACAATTCTCAAGTGGATATATAATAGCATATATATATGAATACAGGATTCATTTCTCCTCCTTGGTTAGAATTCAGAGAGAGAGAGAGAGAGACATACTTCTCTGACATTCCTGGTGCGGTCGTAAATGCTGTTATCTAAGACTCCAGGCTCTGACAGTATGTTAAGTTTTGGTTCTTACTGTCCCCAAAAGCTGGTGCACATAGAATCATAACTTTTACTGTAATTTCTTGTATCTGATTAATTCCGCTGGATCATGAGAATTAAAACAAGACCAAGAACGACGTATAACAATACTGGGAATAGACAGTTAAATGTAAAAATGCATAATGATAAAGTCACAGTTATTCCAATGTGACATGGGCAAATGGACACACATAAAAACACATCAAATATATCTGGTTGAATGTCTTTTAAAGAAAAGAAGTTCCTTTGGGACATTCCAAAAATGTCATAAAATGTCTTAATGTCTTGTAAGCGGACACCACGCTCTGTCCTGAGTGTGGGTGTCAGCTGTGGGGGAGGTGTGTGTGTGTGTGTGTGTGTGTGTGTGTGTGTGTGTGTGTTTGTGTGTGTTTTTTCAAGTTCCAGGCCTTTTGGGGCTAAAGGCTTTGGGATTTTAGCACGAAGGTATTTAGTTATTCAGATTCACCCTGGCCCAGTCCTTACAGTGTTGTTTGCATTAAAAAATGTAATAGAGTTATTTTTGCAAACACATGAACACACGGGGTTTATTCACGTGAAAAATGTATATTATATGTTATGATTGAATATCATTTTATAGTATATGTTTCATTTGTGGAACTAGTAATCAAGGAAATAATGTATATATGTAATTCTGTTATATATTGTGACTTCTCTTGAAGTGATGTTTTGTCATTTATTGACGTGTGAAATTGTGTTTGAACCATTTTGAATGGCTGAAAAAAAACAATACACGGACTTCCATGACTGAAGCAGCAGCAGCTCTGTGTCCTGTGCATTATTAATTATATCTCCCCTCATCAGGCGGTGAGGGTACTACATATGCAGTTCGCGAAGGCAAACCAGGCAAAAAAAGGAAGACAGTAACGTTACTAGAAAAGGTAATGAACAAAAAGTCTTTGGATAAACAACGAAATAAAACACGTGTCAATATCGGCGTGGCTTTTCAGCGATGGCGAGAACTGAGAGACCTCAAGGGGCTGAAAAGTGACGCCGTGTGACGACCTCCTCTGCTTCGCCCTCGACCCCGGATCTGTCCTCGAGCTGACGATGCGATACTTGTCTCTGTGTAGTCCTCATCATCAGAGTCAACAATGCTTTCATCATGGAAACTCTTACATGCAGAACACCATATACACTCACCGGCCACTTTATTAGGTACACCTGTCCAACTGCTCGTTAACACTTAATTTCTAAGCAGCCAATCACATGGCGACAACTCAGTGCATTTAGGCATGTAGACATGGTCAAGACAATCTCCTGCAGTTCAAACCGAGCATCAGTATGGGGAAGAAAGTTGATTTGAGTGACTTTGAACGTGGCATGATTGTTGGTGCCAGAAGGGCTGGTCTGAGTATTTCAGAAACTGCTAATCTACTGGGATTTTCACGCACAACCATCTCTAGGGTTTACAGAGAATGGTCCGAAAAAGAAAAAAACATCCAGTGAGCGGCAGTTCTGTGGGCGGAAATGCCTTGTTGATGCCAGAGGTCAGAGGAGAATGGCCAGACTGGTTCGAGCTGATAGAAGGGCAACAGTGACTGAAATAACCACTCGTTACAACCGAGGTATGCAGCAAAGCATTTGTGAAGCCACAACACGCACAACCTTGAGGCGGATGGGCTACAACAGCAGAAGACTCCACCGGGTACCACTCATCTCCACTACAAATAGGAAAAAGAGGCTAAAATTTGCAAGAGCTCACCAAAATTGAACAGTTGAAGACTGGAAAAATATTGCCTGGTCTGATGAGTCTCGATTTCTGTTGAGACATTCAGATGTTAGAGTCAGAATTTGGCGTAAACAGAATGAGAACATGGAACCATCATGCCTTGTTACCACTGTGCAGGCTGGTGGTGGTGGTGTAATGGTGTGGGGGATGTTTTCCTGGCACACTTTAGGCCCCTTAGTGCCAATTGGGCATCGTTTAAATGCCACGGCCTACCTGAGCATTGTTTCTGACCATGTCCATCCCTTTATGGCCACCATGTACCCATCCTCTGATGGCTACTTCCACCATGTCACAAAGCTCTAATCATTTCAAATTGGTTTCTTGAACATGACAATGAGTTCACTGTACTAAAATGGCCTCCACAGTCACCAGATCTCAACCCAATAGAGCATCTTTGGGATGTGGTGGAACGGGAGATTCGCATCATGGATGTGCAGCCGACAAATCTGCGGCAACTGTGTGATGCCATCATGTCAATATGGACCAAACTCCCTGAGGAATGCTTCCAGCACCTTGTTGAATCTATGCCACGAAGAATTGAGGCAGTTCTGAAGGCAAAAGGGGGTCCAACCTGTTACTAGCATGGGGTACCTAATAAAGTGGCCGGTGAGTGTATGTTATGAATGTTACACGAAATTCATCTTCATCACAGTGTAAATGATGGCAATGGAAAAACGTGTATCATGCAACCTGTTTTTAGCTTTGCCTTATAGATAACTAGCTCGTTAGCGAATCAATAAATATATATTTTAAACTTTACCAATATCAATATGCTAGCTTGATAGTGAGTATTAAAATACATCTTATTTGTTTATCTTCATAATGACAAAGTTTGATTTTTTTATTACATGTGATTCTGACATGATGTCACTACATGCACTGCGCTCCTTCCTCTCCGCTCTTCTCAGGTAAATAATGCATCTTCAGCTCAGCGGTCGGAGTCATGCGTTCATGTGTTTTTGGGGCGTGGCTTTGGAAGGAGCCCAGAAGGGAGGGGGTGGAGTGAATGGAAATAATGAGCTGTCTTTAAAACAGTCGTGAGAGGTCTACAGACACTCGATTTTTATACTTTCTTTTTCAGAGTGTTTACATTTTAATTATGCATTGATATATACAGAAAGTTTGAATACATTTGGAAAAAAGTTTTTTATACAATTCCTACCTACAATACCTTTAAAGGTGCAAAACGCAGGTTTCTGAGTTTTTGCAGAACTACGCCCCCTCTGGCGACAAGTGAAACTGCAACCAGAGTTGTGCACGCTCATAGACCACACGCACACGCACGCATGCACGAGCTGTTCATAACTAAAGGAGCATCTGCTGTACAGATCTTTGGTGTACAGTACAGCCAAAATGTCTTCAGAGGTAATAAAGTTATAAATCTGCAAGTCATTTCAAATATATGGAAGGAAAGACATTTGAGTAAATTACTCTTATGTGTGAGGGGAAAACGGGGGTAGTAGAAAACTTTGTTTATGTGTTTACTGTTTCCACCTATGATTGTATTGTTATGAAAACACGTTCATGAACAATATAATTGATTACTTCGCAATAGTTCAAAATATTAATCATACCGTACGGTTGGTCAACAACGTTCACTCAAATGTCTCAAGGTAATAAACAATCAAATGTCACCATGACGTTTTCATAAAAGCCAAAACAGGCTAAGCCGCCGAAGACTTGCGGGGTTCAGCCTGTTGTATTGATCTGAGAATATTCCAATAACAATACATCCTTTTTCTGTTAGAATTTACTCAAAATTTGTGTCTAATTATCGGTCATATTTTTCAGCATGTTATCACACTCAAGAATCTTGAACTGTTTTGCTAATCACTAAACTACATGTAGCGCTGATTTATTTAGTAGATATTTTGACAGGGACAATACACACTGACAAACATTAATGTGAAATGTGTCAATACTTTATTTAGTAAATAGTTAGTCTGCTAAACAGTATGAGTAAAGTAAAAATATTTACCCCTTTACAATTGTATTTTCCTTCCTGCAATATTCAGAATAAAACATGTATTTTATCACAATACCAAAATATTTTACGTTTTCCTCGTTTTGATAGAATACGAGCTCTGACCAATTTGATGTTACTGTGGAGAGAAGCACTGAGGATAGCAGTGACAGCAGTGAAAGGATTTACAATTTACTATTTTTACCGAAAAAGACAATATAGCCAATGCAACGGCGTTCTTCCTTGTTGGTCAATGACATGAACACCTTAGCATGTTAGCAATGGACACAAGGCTAACGTTATCGGAAGGCCATGCACAAAAACATAGTTAGCATCTTTTATTGGATATGTTTTATGTTTCATGTTGTACTATTCTTCCGAACACAATTCCTAGTTTATGAAACTGTTCACTGACAATGGTGTAAAATCAATTCTGATTGTACATGTATCTAGCTTACGCTAAAGCATTACACATTTTACGCATCGTCATTTGTTGTCATACATAGATTGGCCGTATCAAACATTAGAGACTGGGCTATATCTTACCGTTTTATCAAGAAAAAAGCCAACTGAGGATCCCGTTTGAGACCAAGAGCAGACCGGAGATCTCTCCATTTCCCGAGGTTGACTCTCGTCTTACTTCGACGCCTGTCTGACTCCAATTTGGCCCTTTTGGTGGCACTAGACAAAATTTTTCTTTTTTTTACTTTACGTGGAGTTTCCGTTGGGGTTTGGAATGGACTACAAGCCGGTCTCTTTGAATCCATCTTCTACTTTTGACGCACGAGTTGTCCGCTGATGCGGAGAATGGCGGCGCCGGCGAATACACAAACTTGCGAGACAGCCTGGTGAGCGTGAACGCGCATGACGTCACACCCAGTCTCAAATTCGAGCCCGAATCCCTCTTATATATTTTACTGTACAGGATTATAGAGGCAATCTCAGTAAGCAGAGAAGGGCTCATTCAGCCCATCAGGCAGTTCTTTAAGCATGTATAGGAAGAAAAACAGGTATTTTTAACATGAAAAGTTGCGCAATGCACCTTTAAGTAACTATAAGTAACTTAGTTGACATGCAGTTGCAAATTAATAAGAGATAGTTCACATGTAGTTGCAAAGTTTTTTATAGTATGTCTAAAATGGATCAAAATAAAGAGCAACCATATGTCCATTTCCAATATTATAGTTACACTTATTATAGTCTATTTTAGTTCAAAATGTGATTGTGAAAATGAAATTGAACAAGAAGTACTAATTTGCACTGCATGTCCTTTTTTCATCTATTAAATGTTCCATATTTTGGGTAATAGCATGCATAAGTGAAGGATCACATCCGTGCTGCAAAATAGCATGCTGCTTATCATCCTGCCTCTTCTGTTTGTGACTGTAACCCCTAGATCCTCGTTAAAATATGGCTTGGCTCTTGTTTTTTTGCCTGAAGCACCTTTTCAACCACAAGCAAAAGTTTAAAGTGTTCTGCTCATTGGTTCTTAATCTTGACCTCTTTTGAGAACACCTATACACTGCACCTAAACCACTGTCAGTGATTTATGGCTTTGTCCCAACAGGCCTATGCCTGTAAAGAAAAAAAGTAAAAGAAAAAGAAAGGGAAAAAAAGGTTATGACCTTGTACCTTTGCACACATCTCTTCACTACCAATACCAGGGTTTCTAGGTTTACATTTCTCACTGTCAGATGTTTCTATTCTGATTCTATAGTCAGAGTAGGACTGAGGACGATGTCCGGCTACTGTGGCATTTCTGTTTGATGTTGACCGGTTGTTTTGGATGCTATGTTTAACAGAAATGCCACTTCAGAATTCACACTGTGCTAATGACTTCAGCAGCTGCTCGACAAATTTAGCTGCAATGTCTTGAAATAGTTCATGGCTTCATGCATTGGAGCTATCAGTAAAAGCTGATTTGAGGTTTGTGAAATCAACATCCGAATCTGGGCTTCAGGACAATTTGTAGACATGGTGCATCAGTATAGTATGGGCCTTCATATAGTATGATAGTATAGAGAAGAGTAAAGCGTGTATATTCTATGTGAATATATTTTAAAATGTAATTTATTCCTTTGATAGCAGAGCTGAATTTTCAACAGCCATTACCCAGTCTCCATGATATTTTTTTTTTTCAGGTTTATTTGATTAATAGAAAGTTCAAAAGAACAGCATTTATTTGAAACAGAAATCTTTACTCTCACTTTTGATCAATTTAAGGCGAGACACTACAGGTGAATAGGGTAACATTTTTAAATAATAGATATCACCATGAAACTTCCTCAGTTGATTACTTACACAAGTATATAAAAAAAAATGTATTATAAGTTTTTGAAATTTGTATGTTTAATTATGCAAATTAGGCATTATCTCATTAAATATGCACAATTTTGCATATATTTTTGGTAGATAGATCTGAACATATGATAAAGCCAGGTGCTTTTTTCATTTTGTTTACACACAAGATGAAAAAAAAAGTTCAGAGGGATTTCAGGATATATGCTTTCATTACCCAGGAAATCAAAATATACTGTCCATAGCCTTAAAAAATCGATTTTCGCCATATTTTTTTAATTAAAATGTCACATAAATCAGGCCAGGAATGATTTATTAACAAATCCCTCTGAAAAAAATCTTCAGAATACTGCTAAGTGTATAACTGGAAAGTTTGGTGTACATAGGTGCTACATAGACTGAGATATTTGTACTGGAGAATGACAAAAAACTCATTTTGAGAAAAAGGCATTTAAAGATTTAAGTAGGGAATTTAATACATTTCTATTAGAAAAAAATGCTCAAAAACAAAATAAATGCTCAGGCCCTTAATAATAATAATATATAATTTTTCAAACTCATGAAAACTGATTATTTAATAACATGGCAGGCATATAAGGCCTACAACTGCAGTAACTCAATGAATTAACATTGGCAGAGTACACCACATGATGCGTCTGAGCGAATCACGTTAGCAGAAACCAGCAGTAGCCAATGAGATTTCGTCATTAGCTTTAAATCACCCTTTGGACATTCACGATTGGTTACTGATAGAAAGGAAATGCCCACATTTGGGTTACATAGCATTGTGCAGGAGACTCAGAGCTTTACAACGATACCGGTCATGACAGACTTCAGTAAACAGACGGAACGAGGCATGACGCATTGGAATGCTAACTTCTTGGTATATTCGGGAGAAACTTACTGCCGCAAGTAAACAAAATGTAATTAAATAAACATCTTAAAGTATATTTTCAAAGTTTTCTTTATAGCAGCTTGAAAAAACACATATTGAAGGAGTAAACTAGCCCAAAATCTTAAAACTGATCACTGCATGAAAAATCGATGTTTTTGCCTGCCGTGTCTCGCCTTAATACATATTTGCGGAGTAAAAATATAAACCAGGTTACGTGCCAAAGGTACCCACCAATGTGGCATGGTCTATAATCTTGCAGGTCCAGTCAGACCACTGGATGCTTATGTTCACAGAGCTACCATGTGGCGTAAATCTGATCAACTGTTCGTCTGCTTTAGGTCACCCAGACTGGGTTCCCCAGCCACTAAACTTATAAGCAATATAGTTGAATAAGCAAGTGGATAGTTAAGGCTATCTCTCTTGCATACAAGGCGTGTGGACAACCTTCGCCTATGGCTGTCAGAGAACATTTCATGAGGCATGTGGTGGTTTGTAAGCCTTATTGTCTGGGGTGTCCCTTCAAGAAGTATGTGATGCGATGGGGCTGGTCCTCTCCACATACATTAAATCCTCTATCTCTGAGAAAACCTTAGAGATTGCCATCCATGCGCTCATTACATCTCGTTTGGATTAGTGCAACTCTCTTTACTATGGCATGTCCAAATACTCTACTGCTCATTTCCAATTAGTACAAAATTTCACTGCAAAGTTCCTCAAAAGAAAACGTAAATTTGATCACGTTTCTCCAAATTTTTAAATCGCTGCATTGGCTACCTGTGCATTTTAGAATTGAGTTTAAAATTCTTCTCTTTGTTTTTGAATCCTTAAATAATCTGGCGCCGAGCTATTTGTCTGAGCTACTCTGTCCATACAATCCCACACTAAATCTGAGGTCTGGTGATAAGAGACTTTTATCTGTCCCCAGATCACGATTACAGCATAGAGGAGGTAGAGCCTTTGCTATTACCGTCCCTAGGCTGTGGAACAGCCTTCTGGTTTACATCAGATCGACACAGTCTTTAACTGTTTTTAAATCTTCTCTTAAAACCTAGTTCCCTTTCGAAGGGAACTCAACAATACGTCATCGACGTTATGGGGAACGCCTCAGGCGTGACAGGTGTCTGAAATCAAATATCAACTCACAGCAATCATGTTGACCGGCGACAGCCCGTGCATCATCAGCTTGAATGATGAGCGCGCAACCTGGATGTATAAAAAGGGTGCCTTGAAACCGTGACAACATCTTTTCGTCTTCAGGGACTGTTTGTCTGTTTTTTGAGTAGTCAACAAAAAGAAAATGAAGCGTGCAGAGAAGGGGAAAAATACTTTCCGCAAGTGTGCCGACCCGTGTCCTAGATATTTGACACCGGAGGATTCACACGATCTGTGCGTTTTCTGCCTGGGAGAAGAGCACGCGCGGGGAGTTCTCGAGGGAGCTTCCTGCGCAAACTGTGAGCGGTTTTCTCTGAAAACGCTCCGTTCTCGTCTGTCCCACTTCTCGAGGGAAGTGGGCGCGGCATCTGAACCCCGCGGTTTTGGTCCCGCTCGGGCTGAGGCTCGCGGTGCTTGAGCTTTTGGGGCTCTCAGATGGAGCTGGCAGATCAGCTGGAGAGGGGCGTTAACCTCGCGGATGATCTGCCAGCTGACGAGGATGAGTTACAGGTCGATGTAGAAGAGGTTCTTTCTCTTTCTGATGGGTCTGTAACTGGTTCTCTTCGGGCCGGGCAGGAGGTGGGTGTTGATGATGTTAGTTTGGTTGAGACCGAACCATCTCAGCCCTCCTGCCCAGTGTACGCTGAGCTGGTGGATGTTATGGGGCGCGCCACCGACAGATTGCAGCTGCAGTGGAGGCGCGTCCGGGAGGAACCTGTTCGTGGTATTTTGGACGATCGGTTCCTCCCCACCCGTAAGCCACCGGCTCGGACGAGCCTTCCATTCCTTCCCGATCTCCACTCTGAGATCGAGAAGGCATGGAAGAACCCGTTCTCCGCGCGTCTCTATCTACATCAGCGAGCTAGTTTCGCTGCTGTGGAGGGAGCCGCGGAGCACGGGTATGTGTCGATGCCGCCAGTGGACGAGACGTTGGCTAACTATCTCGCCTCTGGTCGGTCGTCTTCACTAGAAGCTCCGACCCTGCCATCCAAGCCGCTCAGGACAACTTCGCGCTTGAATGGCAGAGCGTACACGGCAGCAGGTCAGGCGGGTGCGGTTCTGCACACCCTCGCGGTCCTTCAGGCCAACCAAGCCGACCTGCTGCGGGACCTCGATCAGGGGGCCGGCCTGTCCCCTGACGCGGTCGCGGAGCTGCGCCGCACCACGGATTTGACTCTCCGGGCCACCAAGCAGTCTGCGGTTTCCATCGGACGTGCGATGGCTGCTATGGTGGCAACCAGGCTGACATCGGGGAGAAAGAAAAAACTTTTCTCCTCGATTCGCCGGTTTCGCCTTCCGAGCTTTTCGGACCTTCTGTCGAGACAGTGGTTGATAAGTTCAGGGAGGCGAGGGCACGCTCTGCGGCGTTTAAGAGCTGCATACCGCGGAGGTCCTCGGCCCAGCCCAGGCAGGCGGGAGGGCCTGGTCCGTCGTGGTCTGAGGATCACAGACGGACCCAGAAGGCCAGTGTCGCTTCCCGTGCACCCCCTCCTCCTAGCAGGGGGAGCAGGGCGCACAGGAGGCGTAACTCCCGCGGGAGGCAGGATCTCAGGGAGGTGATCCAGAGTAAGCGTTCTCAGACTGAACGTTAGACATCACCTTCCTGGATCTTGTCTCCTAACCACCATTGCTCCCAGGCTCCTCCTACATCAGGCCTGGGGCGGGGCCCATGATGAGTTCAAGAATTCTCTGATTGTTAGGAGCGCCTTCCCTTGGCTTGTGAAACAGTAGAATTCAGGTTTCTGAGTTCCTGTGTCCTGGTGTGCTTCATTTCGCACGTTGCAGGTTTTATGTTGAGTGAAAATAACATTTTTCTCTTCTTTTTCAGAACTCGTCTCCTGTACAGAGCCGGGGACATGTTGGTAAGCAAAGGTAATGTATTGTAAGGTGAGCTGAGCTCCCACATGTTGTGGTTGCCAGGTTACAGGCCTCACCAGGCCTTCCAGGCTATGAGCTTCCATATGTCAGGTCACAGGCCTTATCCAGCCTTCCTGAATATGAGCTCCCACATACTGTGGTTATCAGGTTACAGGCCCCACCCGGCCTTCCTGATATGAGCTCCCACATACTGTGGTCGCCAGGTTACAGGCCTCACCGGCCTTCCTGGTTATGAGCTCCCACATACTGGGTTTCAGGTTACAGGCCTTACTAGGCCTTCCTGAATATGAGCTCCCACACACGGTGGTCGCCAGGTTACAGGCCTCGCCAGGCCTTCCTGGTTATGAGCTCCCACATACTGTGGTCGCCAGGTTACAGGCCTCACCCGGCCTTCCTGATAAGAGCTCCCACATACTGTGGTAGCCAGGTTACAGGCCTCACCGGCCTTCCTGGTTATGAGCTCCCAAATACTGGGTATCAGGTTATAGGCCTTACCAGCCTTCCTGATGAGAGCTCCCACATACTGTGGTCGCCAGGTTACAGGCCTCACCCGGCCTTCCTGATATGAGCTCCCACCTACTGTGCTCACCAGGTTACAGGCCTCACAGGCCTTCCTGATATGAGCTCTCACCTTCTGTGCTCGCCAGGTTACAGGCCTCACCCGGCCTTCCTGGTTATGAGCTCCCACATGCTGTGGTCGCCAGGTTACAGGCCTCACCGGCCTTCCTGATATGAGCTCCCACACACTGTGGTCGCCAGGTTACAGGCCTCACCCGGCCTTCCTGAGTATGAGCTTCCACATGCTGTGGTTGTCAGGTTTCAGGTCTCACCGGCCTTCCTGATATGAGCTCCCACTTACTGTGCTCGCCAGGTTACAGGCCTCACCGGCCTTCCTGATAAGAGCTCCCACATACTGTGGTAGCCAGGTTACAGGCCTCACCGGCCTTCCTGGTTATGAGCTCCCAAATACTGGGTATCAGGTTACAGGCCTTACCAGCCTTCCTGATATTAGCTCCCACCTACTGTGGTCGTCAGGTTACAGGCCTCACCGGCCTTCCTGGTTATGAGCTCCCACATTCAGTGGTCACCAGGCTTCAGGCCTCCTCGGCCTTCCTGGTTATGAGTTGTCACATGTCAGGTTTCAGGCCTCACCAGGCCTTCCTGAATGTGAACTCCCACTCACTGTGGTCGCTAGGGTGTGGTTGTGAGCTTTTGACTATCAGGTTACAGGCCTCATCTGGTCTTCCTGATTATGTTAAAACCATACTTATGGTAAGTCACACGACGGAACGTCTTGTGTACTTTCTAAAATCCATTTTCATGGTAAGGGTCATGCGCTGTATGCTTCGGTCCCTTCCTATGTGGCCCAGACCCAGGTCTTTCACCACGGGTCCCACTCTAGATGCGTCCTGTCGTCAAAGTTTGCTACGACAGACGCCTTTTTCGGGTCCAGGCCTTCCTGGATTCGGAATTACTAAGTACATGCACTTTTGTTTCATGTACTTTCTAAAATCCATATTTATGGCCTTTCTGAAAGTAGCCCCCACATGGTGTGGTTGTCAGGTTACAGGCCTTGTCAGGCCTTCCTAATATGAGCTCCCTCCTACTGTGGTTGTCAGGTTACAGGCCTCGCCGGCCTTCCTGGTTCTGAGCTTTCACATGCACGGGAAGCGACACTGGCCTTCTGGGTCCGTCTGTGATCCTCAGACCACATACTGTGGTAGCCAGGTTACAGGCCTCACCGGCCTTCCTGGTTATGAGCTCCCAAATACTGGGTATCAGGTTATAGGCCTTACCAGCCTTCCTGATGAGAGCTCCCACATACTGTGGTCGCCAGGTTACAGGCCTCACCCGGCCTTCCTGATATGAGCTCCCACCTACTGTGCTCACCAGGTTACAGGCCTCACAGGCCTTCCTGATATGAGCTCTCACCTTCTGTGCTCGCCAGGTTACAGGCCTCACCCGGCCTTCCTGGTTATGAGCTCCCACATGCTGTGGTCGCCAGGTTACAGGCCTCACCGGCCTTCCTGATATGAGCTCCCACACACTGTGGTCGCCAGGTTACAGGCCTCACCCGGCCTTCCTGAGTATGAGCTTCCACATGCTGTGGTTGTCAGGTTTCAGGTCTCACCGGCCTTCCTGATATGAGCTCCCACTTACTGTGCTCGCCAGGTTACAGGCCTCACCGGCCTTCCTGATAAGAGCTCCCACATACTGTGGTAGCCAGGTTACAGGCCTCACCGGCCTTCCTGGTTATGAGCTCCCAAATACTGGGTATCAGGTTACAGGCCTTACCAGCCTTCCTGATATTAGCTCCCACCTACTGTGGTCGTCAGGTTACAGGCCTCACCGGCCTTCCTGGTTATGAGCTCCCACATTCAGTGGTCACCAGGCTTCAGGCCTCCTCGGCCTTCCTGGTTATGAGTTGTCACATGTCAGGTTTCAGGCCTCACCAGGCCTTCCTGAATGTGAACTCCCACTCACTGTGGTCGCTAGGGTGTGGTTGTGAGCTTTTGACTATCAGGTTACAGGCCTCATCTGGTCTTCCTGATTATGTTAAAACCATACTTATGGTAAGTCACACGACGGAACGTCTTGTGTACTTTCTAAAATCCATTTTCATGGTAAGGGTCATGCGCTGTATGCTTCGGTCCCTTCCTATGTGGCCCAGACCCAGGTCTTTCACCACGGGTCCCACTCTAGATGCGTCCTGTCGTCAAAGTTTGCTACGACAGACGCCTTTTTCGGGTCCAGGCCTTCCTGGATTCGGAATTACTAAGTACATGCACTTTTGTTTCATGTACTTTCTAAAATCCATATTTATGGCCTTTCTGAAAGTAGCCCCCACATGGTGTGGTTGTCAGGTTACAGGCCTTGTCAGGCCTTCCTAATATGAGCTCCCTCCTACTGTGGTTGTCAGGTTACAGGCCTCGCCGGCCTTCCTGGTTTTGAGCTCCCACATGCACGGGAAGCGACACTGGCCTTCTGGGTCCGTCTGTGATCCTCAGACCACATACTGTGGTAGCCAGGTTACAGGCCTCACCGGCCTTCCTGGTTATGAGCTCCCAAATACTGGGTATCAGGTTATAGGCCTTACCAGCCTTCCTGATGAGAGCTCCCACATACTGTGGTCGCCAGGTTACAGGCCTCACCCGGCCTTCCTGATATGAGCTCCCACCTACTGTGCTCACCAGGTTACAGGCCTCACAGGCCTTCCTGATATGAGCTCTCACCTTCTGTGCTCGCCAGGTTACAGGCCTCACCCGGCCTTACTGGTTATGAGCTCCCACATGCTGTGGTCGCCAGGTTACAGGCCTCACCGGCCTTCCTGATATGAGCTCCCACACACTGTGGTCGCCAGGTTACAGGCCTCACCCGGCCTTCCTGAGTATGAGCTTCCACATGCTGTGGTTGTCAGGTTTCAGGTCTCACCGGCCTTCCTGATATGAGCTCCCACTTACTGTGCTCGCCAGGTTACAGGCCTCACCGGCCTTCCTGATAAGAGCTCCCACATACTGTGGTAGCCAGGTTACAGGCCTCACCGGCCTTCCTGGTTATGAGCTCCCAAATACTGGGTATCAGGTTACAGGCCTTACCAGCCTTCCTGATATTAGCTCCCACCTACTGTGGTCGTCAGGTTACAGGCCTCACCGGCCTTCCTGGTTATGAGCTCCCACATTCAGTGGTCACCAGGCTTCAGGCCTCCTCGGCCTTCCTGGTTATGAGTTGTCACATGTCAGGTTTCAGGCCTCACCAGGCCTTCCTGAATGTGAACTCCCACTCACTGTGGTCGCTAGGGTGTGGTTGTGAGCTTTTGACTATCAGGTTACAGGCCTCATCTGGTCTTCCTGATTATGTTAAAACCATACTTATGGTAAGTCACACGACGTAACGTCTTGTGTACTTTCTAAAATCCATTTTCATGGTAAGGGTCATGCGCTGTATGCTTCGGTCCCTTCCTATGTGGCCCAGACCCAGGTCTTTCACCACGGGTCCCACTCTAGATGCGTCCTGTCGTCAAAGTTTGCTACGACAGACGCCTTTTTCGGGTCCAGGCCTTCCTGGATTCGGAATTACTAAGTACATGCACTTTTGTTTCATGTACTTTCTAAAATCCATATTTATGGCCTTTCTGAAAGTAGCCCCCACATGGTGTGGTTGTCAGGTTACAGGCCTTGTCAGGCCTTCCTAATATGAGCTCCCTCCTACTGTGGTTGTCAGGTTACAGGCCTCGCCGGCCTTCCTGGTTTTGAGCTCCCACATTCAGTGGTCACCAGGCTTCAGGCCTCCTCGGCCTCCCTGGTTATGAGTTGTCACATGTCAGGTTTCAGGCCTCACCAGGCCTTCCTGAATGTGAACTCCCACTCACTGTGGTCGCTAGGGTGTGGTTGTGAGCTTTCACATGTCAGGTTGCAGGCCTTATCAGGCCTTCCTGAATGTGATCTCCCACACATTTTGACTATCAGGTTATAGGCCTCATCTGGCCTTCCTGGTCATGTCAAAACCATACTTATGGTAAGTCACATGATGGAACATCTTGTGTACTTTCTAAAATCCATTTTATGGTAAGGGTCATGTGCTGTAGGCTTCAGTCCCTTTCTATGTGGCCCAGACCCAAGTCTTTAACCTCGGGTCCCACTCTAGATGCGTCCTGTCGTCAAAATATGCTACGACAGACGCCTTTCTGGCTAACTTCTTCATTCTGATCCAGGCCTTTTCTGGACTCAGAATAACTAAGTACATGCACTTTTGTTTCATGTACTTTCTAATGTAGCCCCCACGTGGTGTGGTTGTCAGGTTGCAGGCCTTATCAGGCCTTCCTGGTTATGAGTTCCCATATTCTGGGTATCAGGTTATAGGCCTCACCGGCCTTCCTGATATGAGCTCCCACACACTGTGGTCGCCAGGTTAAAGGCCTCACCCGGCCTTCCTGGTTATGAGCTCCCACATGCTCTGGTCGTCAGGTGTCAGGCCTCTCCGGCCTTCCTGATATGAGCTCCCACATACTGTGTTCGCCAGGTTACAGGCCTTACTGGCCTTTCCTGATGTGAGCTCTCAGGTACTGGAGCTCCCCACATAGAGGGTAATCAGGTCTTTTGGCCTCAGCAGACCTTCCTGGTTTTTGATCCCTCTCTTACTTCCTCAGTGTTCAGGAGCAGTGTTGGGGAAGTTACTTTTAAAAAGTAGTGTAACTCGTTACTCGTTACTTCTTTAAAAAAGTAATCCGTTACTTTACTTAGTTACCTCATATAGAAAGTAACTTTTTACGTTACTCGTTACTTTTACGTTACTTTTATGTTGCTTGACTTTGGGCAGAACCCAATATCTGTTCCTAAATGTGTAGGCCTACATAAAGTTCTACTATGCATAATGCCATATATAATGCCATACATGCATAATGCATTTATCAAAAATTTAAATATTTATGAAGAAATGCCGGTTAATGGATAGGCATATGCATGGGCGGCGCTAGGGAGGGGCTAGAAAGAAAGCCCCCAAGAAAGACCAAGCACCCCGTTAGCACCCCCAAAAATCATTTCTGGAAGTAATTATATTCAGGCTGTATTCTATGGAAGTCCTGAACCGCATGGTGAGGAAAAAAAAACAACTTATCTTGTTATTTAGACATAATAAGGGGACATTCTAATCTGCATTAAGACAAATTAAGCGTTCTTCTTATAATGGTTTTCTATGGGAGGAAAATGCTTAACGTGTAAGTAAACACGTTGCGTTCATATTCTGGGCTCATCTGATTTTTTGTACATAGTAGACTTTATTATGATTTTAGTATCATAATGATTAATAAATGCACGCACAATTATCCGTGAACTTGATAAATGTTGCAGATATGTTTTTACTATGCACGTAAACAAATGCCTTTCAACTTATGTGTGCAAAATTCAGAATTAAATGAATGTGCAGCAATATACAAATAGAGAGTCTGTAGGCCTACTATAGCCTACGTGTTGTAGCCATTAAATAAGCGCATTTAGTTTCATATTTGTTAAAATATTATAATGTTATTTTTTTTCCATCTATGCTGATTATGAAAAGTGAACAGCGCGAGTAAGATGGATGCGCAATATATCGGGAGACATTGAGTCAATCAGACATGATTTTGACCACTTCATTAAGTTTTCTTTTCTTTTCTTTCTTTAAAGCGAATTTCGTTTTGTATAAATTGTATCTTAATTTTAATCAATTTTTTATCAACCAAATGCCTGCAAGTAAGAAGCAAATATAGGAGACAATATAATCATGGAAGCGCCGGCGTGGTCACTTGCATTGCACGTGAACTGGAGCATCTCATCATAAATTAACCGAAACTCAACGTATAGAATTTAAGCTTGAAATGTCTTTAAACGAAACAATTCAAAACGAAAAGAAATAGGCTACTCTCTGATTATGTAATCCATTATGTGCATTTCTCTCTGGGGCGTTCACTACGGAGATGGCGATCGTGGTCAAATCTATCAAATGACGGAGATCGCTGTCAAATCCCAGGGACAGATAATCTGTCCCTGGGGAAAGTAACGTTGCGCCGAATTGAAAAAGGAACTACGTTTCGTTACCAAATTTTCAGTAGTAGCGCGTTACACTACTTTTTACCCGAAAAAGTAGTTACGTTACTGTAACGCGTTACTTTGTAACGCGTTAGGCAAGGCAAGGCAAGTTTATTTATATAGCACATTTCATACACAATGGCAATTCAAAGTGCTTTACATAGAAGAAATTAAAGTAATCAAAACAAATAAGAATAATTAAAACAGTTTAGAATAAAAAAATCTAATAAAGTAGTACTGGTCCACCCCCATCTGAGATGGAAGAGATTGAGCCGGTTTACGGTGCCACTGGGCCTCTAGCCCAGGGACGTACTCTGCTGGGGTGGTGCTACACCAGTAATGCCCAGCGGGGCCCCCACAGAGCACGCTTCGTGTGCGCTGTCTGCTGTCGTTACCCTTAACAACGCTCTCAGCGACTTCTTATACAGCAGTATAATTTACTCCTTCACTCGCCTCATCGGAGTGAAGACTCTCCCGCTCTCCTTCAAAATCTCTTCCAGAGATTATAAAAATAAATAAATTAGAAATTAGAAAACAAACAAAGACAAAACCAGTACATTAAAAACAGTTTAGAATAAAAAATAAAGTAAAGTACAGTAAAAACAGTCGGACGAACAGTGGCACAGTGCTCATTCAGTAAATGCATAGCTAAACAGATGTGTTTTGAGTCTGGATTTGAATGTGACTACTGTAGGAGCACATCTGATCTCTTCTGGAAGCTGGTTCCAGCTGCGGCTGGCATAATAGCTAAAAGCAGACTCTCCTTGCTTAGAGTGAACCCTTGGTATTTCTAGCTGATGTGATCCTAATGATCTGAGTGATCTGTTAGGTTTATATTCAGTGAGCATATCTACAATATATTGAGGTCCTAGCCCATTAAAAGATTTATATACCAGTAATAATACTTTAAAGTCAATCCTAAATGTAACTGGGAGCCAGTGTAAAGACTTGAGGACTGGTGTGATGTGTTCATATTTTCTGGTTCTGCTCAGAAGCCTGGCAGCAGCGTTCTGTATGAGCTGCAACTGTCTTATGGTCTTTTTAGGAAGGCCAGTGAGGAGTCCATTACAATAATCCACCCTGCTGGTGATGAAAGCATGCACAAGTTTCTCTAAGTCTTGATTGGAAACAAAGCATCTAATTCTTGCAATATTTTTCAGATGATAGTATGCTGATTTAGTTATTGCTTTGACATGACTACTGAAACTAAGATCTGAGTCTAGAGACACACCAAGATTCCTGACTTGATTTTTAGTTGTTAGACCCCTAGCGCCAAGGTATGCATTCACCTTGAGAACTTCATCTTTGTTTCCAAACGCAATGACTTCAGTTTTGTCTTTGTTTAACTGAAGAAAGTTTTGGCACATCCAACTGTTTACTTCATCAATGCATTGGCACAAGGAGTCAATGGGGCTGTAGTCGTTAGGCGATAGTGCTAAGTAGAGCTGTGTGTCGTCTGCATAGCTGTGGTAAGAGATTCGGTTCTTTCTCATTATTTGGCTCATTGGGAGCATATATAGGTTGAATAGGAGTGGCGCAAGAATTGAGCCTTGAGGGACTCCGCATGTCATGGATGTCCACTCAGACTTATGGTCTCCTATACTCACATAATAACCTCTCCCTTCTAAGTTTGACCTGAACCATTTTAGGACTGTCCCAGAAAGCCCCACCCAGTTTTCCAGCCTGTCAAGAAGTATGTCGTGATCGACAGTGTCAAATGCAGCACTGAGGTCGAGTAGTACCAGTACTGATAATTTGCCTGTATCAGTATTTAAGCGAATATCGTTTATTATCTTTATGAGAGCTGTCTCTGTGCTGTGATGCGATCGGAAACCAGATTGAAAATTGTCAAAGTATCCATTCGAGATTAAGAATTTGTTCAGCTGATTGAAGACAACTTTTTCAATGATCTTGCCTATGAAAGGAAGATTTGAGATCGGTCTATAGTTGCTTAATATAGTCTTATCCAGATTGCTCTTTTTCAGGAGGGGCTTGACAACTGCAGTTTTCAGGGAGTTTGGAAAACTACCAGAAAGAAGTGAGGCATTAACCACTTTTAGGAGATCTGCTTCTAAACTGTTTAACACACTTTTGAAGAAAGATGTGGGAAGTGCGTCAAGGGCGCAGGTTGATGTTTTAAGGTGCTGTACGGTTTCTTCCAAAATTTTGCCATCGATTTCTTCGAAAACAGACATAATAACTACTTTCTCCGGTTGTGGTCTGATCTGTCTGACCCCAGTGCGGCTCAATGATGTGCTGATCACCTTTCTGATATTCTTAATTTTCTCAGAGAAGAAAGAAGCAAACTCACTGCACTTGCCGTCTGAGAGCATTTCACTGGGAATCTGGCTTGGGGGGTTTGGGGGTGCAAACCCCCAAACCCCCCAGTGTTACACACAACACTGTTCAGGAGGAGCACTGGGTAGACCCATGGATTGAGTGGACGACTTCCGTCTTTTCTTGAGGTTGAGTTACACTCTCCAGGTAGTCCCGTCTCTGTGATCTGGAACTGAATGATTTTTGCCAGCTTTGCAGGCCTTCAGTTTTTGATGCCTTTTCCAAGGCAGTTTCCAGAGGCTCTGTCTCGGACAGACAGGCAATGGCCAGACTGTGCGTCTTAGTATAGATCACCAGGCCAGCCTGGTGGCATGTCAGGAGGCATGCTCTCCTGAATAGTGACTGGCTGGGAGTCCCTTGAGTCCCCTAGCCACACTCCCTAGAAGGGACCCCTTCTATTAAGAAGTTGTGGTCCTAAGCCTTTGAGCTGGCCCAGATATACGTCCCATGAACTATGTTCTGGCAGTTTCTCGGTTCATTAGCTTGGGCTATGACCGGTAGGGAGTGCTGTCACTGACAGTCCAACGTGACCTAGGGTGAGTGGTTTTAGTGTCCTTTGTATTACTGGTTCTGACAGTTGTCACTGCCATTGGGCATGCACTCCCCTCAGTATGGCGGCGTGGGTATTTCGTTCCCCATAACGTCGATGACGTATTGAGTTCCCTTCGAAAGGGAACGTCTCAGGTTACGACTGTAACCTATGTTCCCTGAGAACAGGGAACGAGACAATACGTCTCCCTGCCATACCTCGGGGACTGCCTGCAACAGTCCCTTCAGACGATAGGATGTTGTCACGGTTTCAAGGCACCCTTTTTATACATCCAGGTTGCGCGCTCATCATTCAAGCTGATGATGCACGGGCTGTCGCCGGTCAACATGATTGCTGTGAGTTGATATTTGATTTCAGACACCTGTCACGCCTGAGGCGTTCCCCATAACGTCGATGACGTATTGTCTCGTTCCCTGTTCTCAGGGAACATAGGTTACAGTCGTAACCTGAGACGTTTTTTTTTCTTTAGCTTTTAATTCATTGTGAGCTTCTGTCATGAATGTGTGGTTTGCCCTTGTCTCTTTATCTTGTGTTTTTAAATGTGCTATATAAATAAAAACAAACTTGAAACTTGATTTGTGAGGTTATATAACATGGGCATGATTCACACTAGGACAGGCACTAGTCAGTATGGCGTAGTGGGTATTAACAATCCCATAGCATCAAGTTCTGAAGCAGTGTGGAGATCTCTCGAAAGGGAACGTCATGGTTACGAGCACAGACTGTAAAAAAAGATGGACAGTGCATTTCCACTTTCTTCAACAGAAGAAAAATGAAGCCAAAATATCCCAGAAACGGTCGTTGCCGATAACAGTATGTCCTTAAGGACAGCTGTCAATCATGATGTTACTTCCAGTCTTTATTACATCAAATAACTAACTAAAACCAAACTTAATGGAAAAACGAACACTTGAACATACATATGTACGGAAGCGTATTGCATTCACTTGAAGAAAAAAAATCTACTCTGTTTTTCTGAATGAACGAGTTAATTATCTCAGAATTACAAGATATTTTTTCATGAAAAAAAGTTTTTGCTCTGTTTTTCTGAATTAACGAGTAAGTTATCTCAGAATTATGAGATACATTTTTCTTGAAAAACTTTTTTTTCACTCTGTTTTTATGAATTAATGAGTTACTCACAATTTTGAGATAATTAAGTCATTAATTCAGAAAAACAGAGCAAAAACTTTTTTCCATGAAAAATTTTCTCGTAATTCTGAGATAATTAACTCGTTAATTCAGAAAAACAGAGCAAAAACTTTTTTTCCATGAAAAATTATCTCGTAATTCTGAGATAATTAACTCGTTAATTCAGAAAAACAGAGTAGATTTTTTTCCTCAAGTGAATGCAATACACTTCCGTACATATGCATGATAAGAACTACCTAAAATGACTGTAACCTTCTTTGAAAAAAAAAAAGTTATTTGAAGTGTAATTGGATTTTTTTTTTGTTTGGCTTGCATCCCATTTAATTACATGGAGAGTGCCGGGTTTAGGACCTATACTGCAGCCAGACACCATGGGGTGGTCGAAATGAGTTGGCTTTACTTTTCAGGACGTGTGCGGAACACTTTGGGTGCTTTTCAACATCCCTCCTCGTTTCCTCGCTCCTCCGTCCTCCATCCTATGACCCGGAAACCGATCGGGTTCAGCCATCTTGAAGGACATCTCAATTCTCTAATTGCACCACGAGGGAGAACGAGGAGTGAGAAAGCTTCCAGCCGAGTTTCTGAGCGAGGATGCACAGGTCCTATGCGGAAATCTTTCTTGTCGAGAAACCTGACGCACGTATAAATTCTCCTCTGCCTTCACATCTGTCACAATAATTTTCATTTATGCTTTACCTGATTACATAAATAATATATCACTCATAGGCCTATATCAACAGGGCATCTTGCTTCATCTTTATTATTTATTAATTAAATAACCAAACTTTAACAACATAAAGGCAGATACTTTGAGCGCAGCTGATGATGCAGTGAAGATTCCTCCTTTGATTCCTCCATCCTCATTTTCTTTCCTTGCAGCCTTCCCTCACGTGGAAAGGAAACGAGGATGCACAAATAAGAAATGAGAAGCACCCATCATTACGACTGTAACACTGGTTCCCTGAGAAGGGACCGAGATGCTGCACTGACATTGAAGCTGACATTGTTAGGACCTGGAGCGGTTTATAGCTTCCTGGTCATGACGTCACACACAATGGGATGACATCCCACCATACCATTGGATTGATTTCACATGTGCCTCACGCAGAGGTGTTCCCATAACGTCAACTAATGAAGCAGCATCTCTTTCGAATCAGGGTTGCAGTCGTAACCGAGACATTCTCAATTTATGAGTGTCACGGTCCATAAATCCTTGTGTTCATTTTGTGTATCTGTTGGTGGGTTTGTAGTTGTTGTGTCTAATTGTGTGGGGCTTGTTTGTTGCCTTGACCAGCTGATCACTCCAATCAGTCACTTCAGCTGCAGCTAGTTAGCTGCCTATATCTAGCTGGAGTGAGTTATGCTGGGTGTCGGTTCGTTTCTCATGTGTGGTTCTCTTTGCCAGTTACCTCATCTGAGTTCTTGCTGTGTTTTGATCCCTGCATCCTCGTCTGAGTCCTGCGCTGCGCTGGAGTTGCTGTTCGGGGTTCTTCACCAGCATCCGTGTCTGTTTCTGCATTGCACCTGAGTATCCACTTTGTGATATAGACTGACGAGTATTTCCAGTCTCCTGCATCTTGTCTGAATTTCTGAGTATTCTGTCCAATAAACTACCTTTTTACTTGCACTTGGATCTTGGGATTCATTATTGTGACTAAGTATACAGAGGTCTACAATTCAATGTGACTCACATTAACCTGAACTTTGCAATTCACTGAACTTAATTTAATTCAGATCAACAATAAGCACTATATTTAAAACAACACAAGCAATAAAATATTTAATCTCAAAATCTCACATTAAAATGCTCTTAAACAGCTAGCAAGCTTCCTCAAGTTTATTTGTAACGGCTTGCCTGTGCACTTGTTGTCCGGCTCACGTAGGTAAGAATTAGGTGTTTATTTTTGTTTATTCAAATTATGGTCCTTAATTTCACCTACAACAATTATCCTCATGTCATGCACGCATTAAATAATTAGGACCTCATTGACATTCACTGTTAAAAGCACTGATGAAATTAATGGACTTTTACAAAAGCAAGTGCCAACAAATGTTAATGTTATTTATTTCTATTATGCGTTAATATCCTGAGGTCATAATTTGGCAGCTAACGAGTATTTTCTTTGTTTTAAGTATGTATATATAATATATATAAATAAATAAACAAAATAATAAATAAAAAATACAATGGAACATAATATTGCTTAAGATAAAATATGTATAAAAAAGATTTTAGGGTCAAGTACATTCATCAACAAAAGATTATTTGGCAGTGTTCATTTCGTCCTAAATAAAACAGGAAGACAAAGTGAGTCACCACAAAGTGACTGCAAAAATGAATGAGTTTTGCATAATAATCTAATTTTACCGTAAATAGTGTATATTATATTTTTGTTGTCAATATAGCTCCGTGAATTATACAAGACATGTTCCTATAGGCAATGGAAACTTTAAATGGAGTTGCATCTAAAAAATAATAATCAGTAATATACACTGCTATAACTGAATTGCCCAGTGACTCTAACAAGTGTAGAATGAAAACCTCAAGACATATTCTGTTGCAATGCCCTTGGACTGAAACCCAAACAGATTTTCCATGCAGTCATAATCTTTAGATCTCAATTCAGGAACCTGTATTCACAGCATCTGTTAAAGACCATTTGAGGAAAAAATTAATTGAACAGGAACGTCTGGGCAAAGAGGAACTACACATTCACACAACACAGTATAAATAATGTGTATGAACACAGTCTCTCTCTCTCTCTCTCTCTCTCTCTCTCTCTCTCTCTCTCTCTCTCTCTCTCTCTCTCTCTCTCTCTCTCTCTCTCTCTCTCTCTCTCTCTCTCTCTCTCTCTCTCTCTCTCTCTCTCTCTCTCTCTCTCTCTCTCACACACACACTCACACACACACACACACACACACTGTAAGCTAAACATCTGCTGATCATGTCTTTACCTGCACAGTATGTACTGAACCAATGCTGGGCTCTACATTTTGTTCCTCTCAGACACACATGCACGTGCACAAACACACATCCCTTCACAGTCCAAACCATCTGTCTGCACATCTGGGACTGAGACCACCTATCAAATTGGCCACCGCAAAATTGTTAGAAATCCAACAGTGTAATGTTTGATTTGTACCATGTCAGTAGGACAACCCGTCTGTGAAAACTTCATCTTGGCCTCTCTTTTCTGTTTATTACCAAGGGATTTGAACTGACTTAGTCTCCATATAATCAAATTGGACAATTATTTTTTAAAGAATATTGCATTATTTATTTTACATGATTTATCCGTGCACATCATTATTGTCCATGTGCTCTTGTAATCTTTAACCAAAATTACTTCCCCTCCTACTTGCAGTGACATCTCTTCTCTTGATCTCCTCTCTCTTCTCTGATGACGTGTTTTTCGGCATAAAGGCAGGACAATGTCACTTATGAGTAAACAACAACGATCCAATCAATTTCCGATGGACAAATTCAAGTCCCGCCCTACATTTTTCTAGTAACACTTTATTTCGATAGTCCATTTTAGACATTATACTAACTATAAGTAACTTTGCAACTACATGTCAAGAACTAGTCATTAAAGTATTAGACTGTCTGCTAACACTATATTTAATGGTCCCCCAACATACATTCTACTGATAATAAATAACTTTTACAGTATATGTCAACTTATTTTAACCCTAACATAACAGTCTACTAATACTCTAATGAAAATTAGTTGACATGCAGTTGTATTGTTACTTAGTAGAATGAACATGTATGCCACATTAGGAAGACAATACTATTGTCATTTATGTTTCATGCTTACTTTAACAAAGAACACATTAAGCCACAAAAACTCTTTGAACACAGACACATCCTACATAAATTTGTAATACTGTCATAATCGTCACAAATAGCAGGATGATGTAAGGAAACCAGCTGAAGCTCTGAACAACACTTAAAAAAATAATATACAGATGCACTGGGAAATACAGCAAAAAAAAAAAAAAAGCATGTAGGCTTTGTTAGGACTGACTGTCATTATCAGGGATTATTATAGGAACAGGGACGGAGAATGTTTCTACATACTGGGCAGATTAAGAATGACCTGCTTTACTTGACAATAGCAATAACATTTTATTTCCTGCCAGATTATTGGATTAAACGCAGGATCCCACTTAGGCCATGCACAATGCTTTGAGAACCCCTGACCTGAAAAGGCTTCAGCTCTCCTGAACACCAATGTGAAACTACGCCTCAGATGACATCGCAGTCCGCTCACTGGCTTTCTGATGCATATTGCGCATAACATTGGCAAGAAAGAGCTGGTCAGGCAGATATTTATTGTCCAAAATTTTCTGTAAAGCAGATAAGATATTTACATTGCATTTGAATGAATACAAATGCGACAAACTGTCTGTATTTGCATAAGTGTTTAGGAACTTTTGTGACTCTTTCAGCATGTTACATAGTTACACCAAGCGGGGGCAAATTACTTTACTTTAGTCTTTATGACTAAGTCTTTCTGAACAAATGCTGAATCATTCATGTGCAAAAAAAGTTACTGTCTACGTCTGAAATTGCATACTCTCTTGAGTAGGTACTTATTTTGAATGAGTAATTACTTCACGACCGCTAAAAAATGATGTGGCTTCATGGGATAAAGTGTCCATCGTATGATCACCTCAGATTCTCGCCTAAAGTAGTAGATCATCCAGGTACTTTTTGCCTACTCTTTTATGAGTACTGTGAATTCGGACATACTTCTTTTGTCACATACTATTTTTGCCTACTATATAGTAGGGAAGTATGCAATTTCAGATGGGAAGTCTTTATGGGAAAGTCATTGAATCTTTCATTCAACCAATTTGTTCAAAAGCTGTGATTCATAAGGAGCGAAACACTATAGGGATGGGTGATACTAAACTTTTTAATGCGATACTTTTTGTAACAATTTTAATGATACCGATACGATAAAATGTGATTTTTCAAAATAATGTTCTTGGGTTTTTTTTTAGATCATCACACAAATCACATCTACACGACACATATGGCCAATAATAACAAATTTAAACGCAAATATGAGCACAATTAAATAAAAAATGTCTGTACCATTAGGTGTAAAAAAAAATATCTTGGATTTTACAGAAATATTGTGATTTAATAATAATAAAGTAATTTATTATAACAATATAAATATGAATAAAATAAACAATGTATCTTATAGCATTGCATCTTGTTGTATATTTGTGCTACAGATGAAAAGTATCGCCGCAACAATATGTTTTCTTTCTGACATTCTCTCCATCTTTCTCAGTGAAATAAGGAAGTGAGTGTCTACTCTATGTGCATGTGCAACTGTGTGTGGCTGTACGCTTGCTTCTCACAGTCATGTGACACAGACCAGCTAAATATGTCAGGAGTGTTTTGGCACAAACATTAAAAAAACTACTTACCTGTAAAACATTTGAAAGTGATGCAGAGATCCATGTTTTGTATTAATATAATGTTAACATCATGTTTTTAAAGGTATCGATACCAAATAATTCGCTTGTTAGTATCGACGTGCCCATCCATACGAAACACAAATACTTTGTATTCTGTTTGCTTGGTTCTGTTGTGGTTTTGTTTGGAATGATTTTTGTTGGAGGGGCAAAAACAGACAAAGTAACTTTTAATATTTTGTCAAAAATGTAAGTTACCTAATATTTACTTCTTGTTTATTTAACCCACAGTCTTCAGGTGTTGTTATTTTCTTTCCCCTTTTCTTGCATGGACAACACATTTAATTTAATTTGTACTATATTGTTCCATATAAAGATGGAAAGCTGAGGTAAGGCGTACCTCTGTGATTGTGCCCGGTGTATGCTAAAAGGCTTTCAAAGTGTCACGGGTGACAAAATCGCTCGGCAAGCGGAACCCCCTTGAGAGTCCTAAGTTTCCCAGGGGAAGGTATTGTGTGCAACACGCCCCACTCTGGTGATGTAAACATGCCCGCACTGATTAACGCTAATGCATTGCAGGTGTGAGAGAGAGAGAAGCGGCGCTCACACAGGCTTCCTGTTACGCAAGCCAGGATAAAAAGGGACCATTCAGAGAGTGTTGGTCGTTGATGTTCAGTGTTGGTCGTTGATGTTCAGTGGGTTGTTCAGTGGGTTGTTCAGTGGGTTGTTCAGTGGGTTGTTCAGTGGGTTGTTCAGTGGGTTGTTCAGTGGGTTGTTCAGTGGGTTGTTCAGTGGGTTGTTCAGTGGGTTGTTCAGTGGGTTGTTCAGTGGGTTGTTCAGTGGGTTGTTCAGTGGGTTGTTCAGTGGGTTGTTCAGTGGGTTGTTCAGTGGGTTGTTCAGTGGGTTGTTCAGTGGGTTGTTCAGTGGGTTGTTCAGTGGGTTGTTCAGTGGGTTGTTCAGTGGGTTGTTCAGTGGGTTGTTCAGTGGGTTGTTCAGTGGGTTGTTCAGTGGGTTGTTCAGTGGGTTGTTCAGTGGGTTGTTCAGTGGGTTCGCGTTGCTCAGTGAGTTGGAAGTGTTGAAGAGCCTAAAGGGTTGACTTGGAGCAGTGTTGGATACAAGCTTCCTCAGGAAAACCGTTGGGGTGTGGAGATCGCCATTTGAGTTTGCTGGATCAGAGTGATCGTTTGTGGGAAGTCTGCTGGACTGAGCTATCGTCTGGATTGGTGCTGTGGAAGGAGAGAGAAGAGATAAGTGAACTGATTTCATCTTATGAGTGTTTAAATTGCTGGAAGAGGATGCAGTAAATGTGGATCTGATTGTCGGAAGAGCTATGTGTTTCAGAGTGTGTTGAGGAGGAATTGAGAGAGAAATCCCTCGTGGAGCGAGCGCAACAAACGGAGTGGGGCCTCTGACCAGCCTTAATGTGTGAGTGAATTGCAGTGCTTTTGCCTTATTGATACACATTGATTTGTGGCTGTGGAATTGAAGTGAACACAAGTGTGCTGTGCCTTTGCTGAGAAGTGGCCCTAGCCCCATTTACACGTTTGTGGAAAGTTACTATATCTGCTCCCCATTGAAAGTCCAGTGTGATACAGCTGCACTGAAGAGGGTACTCTGTACTGTGAAGGTTCTTAATTGTTATTTACTGTTTGAGCCCAGAAGCCTACAGCATCACTGGTAACGTACTCTTTTAACCCACTGTCTCCTTACTGTGAATTGAAGAAGAGTACTGTGCAGATCCTTACCTGTTCCACTTACTGTTGAGTCCAGACGCATGCAGCATCACTGGTAACGTACCCTTTTAACCCACTGTCTCCTTACTGTGAATTGAAGAAGAGTACTGTGCAGATCCTTACCTGTTCCACTTACTATTGAGTCCAGACGCATGCAGCATCACTGGTAACGTACCCTTTTAATCCATTGTCTCCTTGCTGTGCACCGAAGAGAGTACATTGTACTGTGAAGATTTTTACCCGTTCTACTTACTGTTTGAGCTCAGAAGCCTACAGCATCACTGGTAACGTGCCATTTTAATTCATTGTCTTCCTGCTGTGTACCGAAGAGAGTACGTTGTACTGCGAAGATCCTTATCTGCTCTACTTGCTGTTGAGTCCAGGAGCACACTGCATCATTTGGGAAGCAACCTTTTAATTCACTGTCTCCTTACTGTGAGCTGAAGAGAGTACTGTGTACTGCGAAGATCCTTACCTGCTCTACTTACTGTTGAGCCCAGAAGCACACTGCATCATTTGGGAAGCAGCCTCTTAATTCACTGTCTCCTTACTGCGAGCTGAAGAGAGTACTGTGAGGATCCTTACCTGTTCTACTTACTGTCCGAGTCCAGAGAAGGACGCAGCATCATGGGCGAAGTAAATCTTTAACTCACTGTCTTCCTCCTGTGGACCGAAGAGTACCGCGCACTGCGAGGGATCCTTACCTGCTATACTTACTGCCCGAGTTCGGAAGTCTGCAGCACTGCTGGGAAAAAAGTAAGCTTTCAAACCATTGTTCCATTACGGTGTGCCGATGAGTTCTCGGTACTGTGAATATCCTTACCTGTTCTACTTACTGTTTGAGTCCAGAAGCATGCAGCACCGCTGGTGAACGGAGTCCCTAAATTCTCGCCCAGGGGACACCGTGACAGTTGTGACACGCCCGCCCGTGACAGAAGGATATCTAGAGGACAGTGAAGGCTATCCAATTGATGCCCCTTGTTTTATTGTTCAATAAAGATTGTTCCTCCTTTGAAACGTACCTGTGTCTCCGTAGTCCTCTGTTGTGTGCCTGTGGTGTCGGCTCCCCACGGTGGTGACTCAGTAAGAGAGGGGGGGTGGTTGGTCATCCGAGCATTCCTCCCCTCGACCTGTGATGTTGGGCTTTTAAGAGAAGTCACCGAGTTCTAGAGTAAGTGGTTGTCCTCCTTATCCTCTCAAACATTAGTCCTGTCTTAAAGTGTGTATTTTATGCTGTAATTTCTGCCAAAGGCGTAAAATGTTTTTCTTTCTTTTTTTTATCTTAAATTGACTTTAAATGGAGCACTAAAAGGCATCTCGTGGAGGACATTAGAGTGTCCATGAGTATTACTCTCTGTGCTTTCGGCTGCGTGAGTGCATGTAAACATTTACCAATGTCTGTGTGTGTGTCCATCTTTGAATCTGTCTGTGTGTTAAAAAGTAAAAACAAATAATAGTTTGCCCTGAACTGCTTCACGGAATCAAAGCTTTCTGATGCAAAAAGACACCTCCAATTGATTCGTCAGTTTCTGGTTGTAAAATTAAGAGTTATTGAAAGGTTTAGTATCTGCTGCTTGCAAAGCTTGACTTTTGGTTTAATAACAACTGCATAAGGTGATATCATTAATAACCAACGCTATCTCACGACCAATTCGTACGAGTGATAAAAGGTGGCTAATTCGTACTAATTCATACGACCTCACTCGTACGAATTTGTACGATTTGTCTAAACCCACGTGATGGGTAGGTTTAGGGGCGGGGTCAGGGGTAGGTCATTCGTACGAATTCATACGAATTTGGTAACTCGTAAAATATGTACGAATTTGCAAAAATCGTACGAATTTGTACGAGTGAGGTCGTATGAATTAGTACGAATTAGCCACCTCGTAAAATTCGTACGAATTGCCGTGAGATCGGGCTGTAATAACATGATACAACTTATTGCTGACATAAAAGCCCAAAGGTAAATTTCCTCAAGAGGTTGCTCTTTATTGCTCCTGAGACTTAATGAGAGTTCATTAGTGTCAATAAATTAAACTTCTCCTAAAAGGACAATAAAAATAGGTCCAAATGAGAGAGTTGTTGACACATAGTAAGATCATAGAGCTAAAAAACGAACGTGGATAGCGTAACTCAAGTATTTGAATGTGATTTTCGATTGTAGAATCGAACATGCAGCATGTTCACATCCGCTAGAATTTCAGAGCTTCTTGGTAGGTCGACCACACCTACAGTGGAAACAAGCATTTGCTGCCTGACCACAAGGTCTAGATCTTGGCTCTGACGACATTTGGAAGCAACAGCATTTGGCTGGCAGATTGACAGTGCCATGCTTTGATCCAAAGTGGTCGTCTGCTTGGCAGGGCAGAGACTGTCTGCAGGATGTGCTGACCATGACACCTGGCCAAACATTCCGAATTTTAAAAACTGAGAATTTACTCTTAGTTTTATATATTTATACGTATTTGTATTATTAGAAAATATATATTTTTTAATAAAATATTTTCTAACAATATAAATCTTTATCAATTTTTATCAATTGAACACATCCTTGCTGAATAAAATGAATACTTTCTTTCAAAAAAAGAAAGAAACAAATAACTGACCCCAAACTTTTGAAAGGTAGTGTTCAATTTGCGTACAATTTCTGAAACTATGGCTCCATTTCTTGAAACTCTACGCACAAAACCACAAAACACTCACACAACATGCAAAAAATCAGACATCTCTTGCAAAAGCAAACACTTCATTCAAAACTTTTTTAACTCTTCCAAAAATGATATGTTTTGAGTAGTAACTACACACAAACATCAAAAGATTAGCCACATACACACCAAACTACACACAGATGTGAAAAATGTAAAACACTACTATATTGTGTATTTAGCTTGTTCAGTGTGAGTTTGACACACATACATGAGCAAAAATACACTGCATACACAGTATGTATGCACAACTGATGAATTTTACACAGTTATGGAACTAAACTAAATAAATACTGAACTGACTTGAGCTGAATAATGACACTACTGGCTTGTTAAAGCTGCTTTACACAGTGTGCGTGTGTGTGCCTGTGTGTGCGCGTGCGTGTGTGTGGGTGTGTGTGAACATATATATACATATAAATATATATAGTCTACATATATATTTACACTACACAAACAGAAATTCAAGGGGATAAAAATAATTTATTTATTTCTCAAAACTGAGTTTTGATTTCCAAGTGATCAATTTATGTATCAGTGTTTTCATACATGATCATTGGGTGTATGTCATCAGTAAATTAATGTGGCATTTAAGTGGCAGCGTTTCCCAAATGAAACAAAAGGGCTGTTATTTTTTAATCATGTGTGTAATGTGTAGTGTACAAAAAGTTTGTTTTACAATAGCAAACTAAAGAACGTAATGTGCGTGTAGTTTTGCAGACTTGGTCTGAAGATTGGGTACATGGTTTCACTGAGTGAGCCTCAAGTTCCACTTTTAGTGTCTAAGCAATTTGAAAAAAAACTTTAAGATAAGGTCTGTTTATCTGGACTGATAACACTTGCTTGATAACAACAGTGTCATTTTAGCAGGATAACAAACAACACATTGGGATTGATGTCAGTTGTTGAGAGCTAAACACTGAGCCAATTGTGTGCAGTAATAATAAGTTACATGGCATTTTTGTATTTATGTTGAGACAGCTAATAAGTAAGTGTGAGAGAGAGAGAGAGAGAGAGAGAGAGAGAGAGAGAGAGAGAGAGAGAGAGAGAGAGAGAGAGAGAGAGAGAGAGAGAGAGAGAGAGAGAGAGAGAGAGAGAGAGAGAGAGAGAGAGAGAGAGAGAGACTGTGCTCATACACATTATTTATACTGTGTTGTGTGAATGTGTAGTTCCTCTTTGCCCAGACGTTCCTGCCCAAGAATTTCATTATTCACACTGTCTGACTCTAGACGCCTACTGACGTTTATTTTTCAATGAAAGGAGAGACAGAGGGTGAAAGGATGAGAAAGAACAAATATCTTTCCCCCTTTGTTCCTACAACAGGAAAGTCTTTGACAGTCCATTGGATTTAACAGTGCATTTCATTTCCAAAGACATTTAGCAGCTCACTCTTTAAGCAGTCAATAGAGAGCAGTCAATATAAAGGCAAATATATGGTAAGATAGGAAAAAGTGGGACTGACCGGCTATGATGAAAATATTAGGTGCGATTTATCAAAGTATCATGTCTTTGCTTTGCGAAATGTCAAGATCGATATTCTAATACCCATTGCTCAGCCATGTTGAACCTCAATTGATAAAAATTAGAGCATCTATTAAAATATCACTATATCCTAGAGACCATTGAGAGAACTGTGCAGGAAATCCATAATGAAGCATTTCCTGCAGTCTTGTAGTGGAATTATCAGCAACATGTTTACTTATAAGGCTTAGCTCTCAGTGTCATCAGTTCAGTGGAAGGAAATTAGCATTGGTATTTATTTTTTATCTCACGTACCTAATCACCCTATGAAGATTTTTTTCCTTCACACATTCGCCTTTGGCTTGCTCATGGTGGGCATTAAGGGATTTTTTTTCTTTAAAACTGTTTTGAATAACAAGGTCATGGAAAGAGCTGGTTTGTCAAATGCCCTGCAGGCCATTTTTTTTCCAAACAAACAAGAACCAATGATATATAATGTACTGTTTTTCATATTATTCACTGTATATACACTTGATTTTATTTGTCTGTGAGTTCCGTGGGGAATGGACTGAGGCGTAATATTTTAAAGTACATGAAAGTAAATAAAATTTGAGAGCTGCAAGTAATATACCACCTTTGTGCAGTGGTCGACTGGGTTGGTTATCTGAATAGGACAATATATTAAAGTGCATGACGTATCACACTATTAACAAAATAACCTTTAAATAACATTTTGAAAGAAAAATGTAATATTTTTGTTTATTAGAAATATTTTTTTATAATAAAGTTTAACTTGATAAAAAATAAATGTAAAAATCTGTAAAAGATTATTTTTTTCTTCGATTTAGACTTTATTTCTTAATTTTGTAATCAGTTATATAATAGCATTTTTTTCACAAATAAAGAATACAATTAAAGGAAGTAAACACTGTAACCAACTAGTAAACTTGTGAATGCACTAGTAAATATGTGGGCATTGGGAATCATATTTTCTCAAATAAAGACCAGGTAATTCAAATTTTACACATATAGTAGTACACCGTCAATATGACATGAATATGACAGCGGTCAACTAGATATCACAACATAGTTTTGAAATAGAGGATTTAAAGTTATAGTGGTCTGTCAACCAATACCTTTATGTTGCTTTTTGTTTTAATGGTGCTATTGGTGACCTTTCAATCTTTCTATGTTTTACAAACTTTTGCGACAATATAAGTAATCCAAGGCAGATTTAAAGCGTTAATGAATAGTTTCCTAAAAGTGTCATTGTTAAAAGTCTTCCATTGAGATGATACTTTCAGGAGACTCTTGGCAGGATCTTTTAGATACAGGAGTTGGTTAGTTGGTGAGATACAGACACACACATTCTGCCTTTCAAAATTCCTGTTTGGTTTTTGATATATACAGGCTGCTATTAGTGAAGCTGAGGTTTGCAATCAATCAGAGTTTTCCTTTATATCTTTTGCAAATATTTCTGTCTGCATCATCAGATGAGTATTTGATTTTTCATGTCTGTGTTTTAGAGTGTCTGTCTTAGATGCAGGCCTGAGGTGGAAAAACAGTCATTATTATTAACCTCAAAACTGCAGTAAAGTGGGTTGTATATGTGAGTGCCCTCCCTGATATGAAAACAAATGTGTGTGTGTGTGTGTGTGTGTGTGTGTGTGTGTGTGTGTGTGTGTGTGTGTGTGTGTGTGTGTGTGTGTGTGTGTGTGTGTGAGTGTGTGTCTGGCCGTGGCTGGTGTGTGTGATGTATTAGTAACTGAATTTTTGGAATGTCACCCACCTGATTTTCCACTGGCAATGTGTAGCATGTTAGTTTCCACTGACGGTTTATTTAATCTCAAATAGCATAAGGGATATTAAGAAATAAAGAGTAACCCTTATTTTCCTAAAAATCAACTGAAGCAACCCTAGCTGGGACATCAAAGGCTGCAAAGAACTAAACCCATTTCACACTCCATAAATATTGGGCACTTGTAAAGCATCTGTAATAATGAAGCTGTCAATAGAGTTTACAGAATAGTGTAGTTGGGATCTACCAGCAGGGGTCCAGGTGTCATCTTTTTTATCTTAAGTTATCTTAAAGGAATAGATCACCCAAAAATGGTCATTATTTGGTCATAATTTATTTGTACTCATGTTTTTTTCAAAGAAGATATTATGAACAATTTTGTGTGTCTGTCATTGAGGTCTGATGTTGTTTGGACCCCTATTGATTTTCAAAGTGTGTTCAATAGAAGAAAGAAGGTCATACATGGTTGGAACGACATGCGGCTATGTAAATGATCACAAAATGGGGGGTGAACATTCCAATATGTTTTTTTTTTTTTTTGTGTGTGTACAAATGTCTTTACTCATGATTATCCAATCAAACAATGAGTTAAAAAAAGAAATGTACTGTCATTTTGAATTGTGCTATTGTTCACTACTCATTGGCAAATGTAGTATTCTTTTTTGGATAGTCCAGAAACTTTGCATACTGTGAGTGTCCACACTATGTATATTGCAGAAATAGTATCGGTAACATGGTAGTATGGGCTTTTAAACACCCTAAAACACATGCTAGTTAAAATCTTGGTCTATTCAGATAACAGGTCTACCTTTAGCATAATTTGAGTTTTGATTGAAAAAACTTTTCTGAAAGAGGTTTTTATCGGAAAAAGGAATTAAATAAATGGAGAGGAGAGTGGGGTAAGAGGAGCCCATGGGTAAGTTGACCCACCCCCTTTATCTTGGCATCCGTACACTTTTAGAGCCCTATCGGTGCCAGGTGCGACGTAAGTGTTCTTTACTAGTTTCAGCCTGACGCAGTTATCATTTTCATGTCCTGCGCCACGTTGTTTAAATAGTAAATGCATTTGTGCCCATTTGTGCGCCCATGGCTTTAACCTTGCGCACGAGCAGATCCGTTTGCTCTCTGGAGACGCAATCAGTCTTTCCGCTTGCAAATTCCGCCCGTAAATACGAATTCACCATGGCGTGAGTGCAACTGGCTTTTAAAGGGAATGGTAGATAAGACTCTGATTGATTTATTGCACGTTATGCCCAAAACATACCAATTACTCATTAAGATATGAGACAACCCTTTTAGACCATTCACTGGGCACACCGATCATTTCTCCTGTCGTTACAAAAGTGGATTCGGACACAACCTAAGTGCACTTGTGCCGTGCGCATTAAACCATGCGCTTAGATCGTTAAGTAAGGAATAATTAACTTCGGGCCATTGAATTATTAGAAAAGTAATGCACACCCAAAGTGGTAATGCACCTGGTTACACCTCGGGTGTGCATTATTTTTCGAATAAATCAACGGCCCGGAGTTAATTATTCCGCTTATTCTGCGGTTACCACACCTCAAACAATTCAGGAGTTCAGTCTTACAAATCAGTCGGATAGATTAAATTGGTAAACGTATTTGGCGTGCTGTCCGGGGAGAGGGCTCTGATCCTGGTAATTGGCCCGAGCGCAGAGTCATTTTGTAATTCCTGTTTGATTTAGGATAGCCTTAAAGGGTTAGTTCACCCAAAAAAAAAAAACAATCTGTCAGTAATTCCTCACCCTCATGTTGTTTCATTCTCGTAAGACTTTCATTTATCTTCGGAACACAAATTAAGATATTTTTGATTAAATCTGAGAGTCTCACTCCTCCATAGAATTCTATGTTATTGAAACTTGCCGGCCTAGAAAAGTTAGTAAAAACATCGTTAAAATAGTCCAAGTGACTACAGTGGCTCAACCATAAGTTGGAACAACATGACGGTGAGTATTAACTGACAGAATTTTCATTTTTGGGTGAACTAACCCTTTAATTAGATCCAAGCTCGTTTGTATGATAATGAGCACTACTATATGAACGTGATTTCAGCCACTAAGAGCGACTATGATAATTTAAATTCAAACAGGGTTTTAAATGTCTATGTTCCAATTAGTTATAAAAGGAATTAAATGCCCTTTGGTCGTATAATAGCTTGCTGTCCCCCCTTAAATGTCTTGTAACCAACCCGATCACACTAAATGCGTCTCTATAGCACGCAGTGTGTTTATCGTGTAATTTACACGCGAAAATGAGTTTTTACGTGCATAGGATACGCATGGGTTGGTTAGGGTAGGTTTAGTAGTGGTGTGGGGTGCGTGTGTATTATACGTTTGGGTAGAATTAGTGGTGTGGTGTGCGTGTGTATTACACGCAAATGAACTGCGTATCAAATGCACGCGAAAACTGCGTATCATATGCACGTAAAAACTCATTTTCGCGTATAAATTGCACAATAATACACAATGCGTGCTATAAAGACGCATTTACGTGAGAACAGGCTAGTTGTAACACAAGGTTCATATCAGGAGTTCTGATGTCAGCAAACCCTTACCAAATGACTGACAGACAGAAATCTCAAAATGACTGACAGAACTTCTGATAAACAGAACACTGGATTGATAAACAATAAATGCTTCTGTGCTGTTTACAGAGCCTAAGGCTACCACAGTGACAGGTCTGATATCTCATGACACCTATTTCGGGGATATCTGTCAGGTTTTAGGAATATTTTTGTGTATGCTTTTCCATTTAAAAAATCCCTTTCATCACATTTAAATAAAAACACAGCAGAGCTTCATTGTACTACACTTCTAAAAATTGTGCATATCCCCAATTGTACACTCTTAAAGGGGTAATTACATGAGAAGTCACATTTTCATTGATCTTTTGACATATAAGAGGTCTTTATTCCATTAAAAAATCCTACAAGTTTGATAGCTTATTATAATTCTCCTCATTATAATTGTTTACCGTTTTTGGAGCTTGGTTAAATAAGCTCCAAATCTGGGGGAAAACTGACAAATCTATTTGCATTTAACTGCATCAACAGCAAGACATTGACATCATTGTTTTACATCATCACACCCATATGGTGATGATTTATTTTTATTGGCATACCTGATCGTGTCAGGTATTATATGTTTGTTCGGAAAATTTTAGTGGAGATTGTTTTGTAAATGAGGCGCATTGTAATTTGCAAAGAAACGTTTGTCGAAAGATGAAGCGGCCAACTGTATTGGATCTGAGAGCATCTACATAGAAAACCTTAAGTGAGCATTATACAGATAATGTTTTCAAAATGCTTACGTGCAATAAAAACGATGGGGTGTTGATACTTTTTCCTATGCAATGTTAGCCAATCACAAAAGTGGCGGTTTAACTAATCATTACTGGATCATTTCAGACAGAGTGGCAGAATGAGAGTTGTAATTTCAGCATAATTTTGGGGCTTTTTGTGTGCAAAAACCTTTATAAGTGAACCTCAAAGAAAATATTAAAATAAAAATAGATCCATGTCATGACCCTACTAAAAAGAAAGGTTCTAAAAGGAGGTTTTCATATTATGCAATATAAGATGTATTTTGGGTCCCACAAAGAACCTTTAAGTGAACCATTATTTTATTCTTAGGGTAAAGAACATTTTAATAATCTGATATTTTTCCTTTTGTGCAATGGAAAGGTTCGATGGATGTTGAAGGTTCTTTATGGAACCATATGCCAATAAAGAGCCTTTAGTTATTTCAAGCAGAGAAAACCATGCATATTTGTTGTGTTGTTGATATTCACGTATAAAGAACGTGCGTTTTAACCAGCTTAACTGTAGCGGCAGAAGTGAGATTTCGAGTTGTATCTGCATGAATTCTGGCAGAATGTTTCTTTCACTGCCAAAACCCCACATCACAGTGCACGCAGGACACCGAAGGGAGCAAGAAAGGTGACACACATCCTCTGACTGGCCTGAACTAATCCGATCCAGAAAGAGCTGAAAGCATTCACTCACTTTTTCTACCCGCCAGCTGCTAAGGGTGAAAATGAGAGAGTGAAGGAAATACAGAGAGCATCCAAGTGCTAATCCAATTCCACAAAGAGAATTTCTCAACCGAGTCCATGCCCTGTGGTGACACTTACGACCAATAATTACTTTCATCCTGCAAAGTCATTTTTCAAAATGTGCAGTTGATATGTTCCAACGGGCAGAATCGCATTAGACGATACCAGTACCACTGAATAACAACATGTTATATTATCTTTGACAGGCTCTCGTACATGTAGCTTGAAGGCCTGGAATATCAATATCTGTGGTAATATTAATTAGTTTGGAGCAGAGATCAGCACTTTACAGTTCCATTATGTTGAATATATACCATGGTTTTAATGAGACGTAGATGTTTTTCCACAGAATTTTGAGCGCACAGAATTATTGTATGGTTCACCAGGGTCACTATACTGTATTTGCAGTTGAAGACTAGCAGGAGTTCATTACTGCAAGTATGAACAATAATAATAGTGATGCTTGCCAACACCACTAATAATAAAAAAAAAATGTAAAAGGTCACATTCAAGTCAAAGTAGAAACAAACAGACATATGACAGGCATTCTTTTGTATCTGTATTTATCATCAAAACCTATGGAATGGTAAAAAAAATGATGACTCTTGACATTTATAGTCATCTAATACGCAACAATCTCTTATAATCATAGCACAGAGTATGTCTAAGTAGACTAAAATTAAACATAATGGGATTGAAATGGGGCTTTTGTCTCTACTGGGCCTTGTCATAAAGAACCTGAGTGTTTTAAGCCTGGGGAGCATACGGCTCTAAGAAAAGTAGTGAGCCTGCAGAGCTTTCAGTCTTATAATGTATTCAGTTGTTAACGCTCTTCTTCAAAGAGCTACCCTTGTGACAATTATAATGAGTACCCGGCGACTTTATAATGTATGTTAATAAAAGTTGCAAAGGTGTGCAGCTCTCAATAATCTCTTAATCGTATTAATGCAATTTTGCTTGTATGTTTTACTCATTTTTATGCATTCTCTCTCTCTCCCTCTCTGAAGTTAGCGAGCCAGAACGATATGCAGCAAACTTTAACAGGTTTAATAGGACTAAATGCCTTGATCTCGTTAGCATAATTGAGGTTTCTGAAAGGAATTCAAGGATTGTGGCTTCCAGCTCAGGGGCTGTAGGACAAAATTAATGAACCATAAACATGGTAATTCGGCAAGCCTCTAGAAATACATATTTTCATGCAAAATGTCCTGCAACAATGTTTATCGCAATCATGTGCTACAATAAAGAAAGGAAACGGGAATAAGCAGAAATGGCTTTTGCTGTTTGCAAGCTGCTTGTTGCTTGTGTCATTAGAGTGAAGGAAAAACACAAAAGTGGTTTGTAGGAAAAGCATAAAGTGAATGGATAAACTACATTAATGAACAATATGCTTGCTGGCACACAAAGGGGCCAATTCAATAAACAGTTGCACCACTCTTGCATGGAGTATATCGGTAAAAAAAAAAAGAAATCCATTACTTGATTTGCAGAATTTAGATGCTAAAAAAAGCACAGACAGCATGTGCAAATAAACAATGCTATCAGCAGACACAATTCCCCCTAGTGCGCACAATAGTTTTTTCCAATCTCATGTGCACCATACAAGCAGCAATACATCACCATTTCTACCATCTTGTTTCCACCTTGCCTGTTTAAAGTTTTAACAGCCTTTTATTTTCTTCAAAAGTAGCACAGCACTATAAATCTAAATTTGTACACTCAAACAAAATGTTTTATTGTCCTGATGGGTCTCAAGATGCAGTAAAAACCATTCTTGAAAACATTTTAAACTGCTCCAATGTTATCAGAGTGTCACAGGACACGGGATTCGGTCTTTTCATTGCTGTGTGTATGTGTGCGTGTCTCCTCTATCTCTTTGTAAAAGCGAATGGTCTGTGTGTATGTGTTCACCGATAAGGCAGCTTCTTTAGTTCCGCATCCAAATGTTCCATTCTGGCTCCGGTCTGACACCCCATTCATGTCTATTTCCGCCACATGCAGTCAATTAGGCAACAAAGGCACTGTGCCTTTACCCTGCAGCTGCTGGATTCACTATGGGTCTCTGTGCATAAAGATGTTTCATTTTAATGTGCATCAAGGGATATGGCCTCTAGTTTATACTTGTGTATTCGGAAATGGTAGGAAAAAATGATCAAGAGCAGCGGAAATTTACAAATGGTGCATAGTGTGTGATGTATACTTTTTTATGCTGAAAAAAATGCTGCAGGAGGTTGTTTTCTTCGTCTCCTATAAAAAAAGGTTACAAGGTTACAAAGGTTACAAAACAAGGTTACACAGCATTCAGTTTAATTGAGAATATCTTTTAAATTCCAATTCAGTCCCTGCATTCGAAATTGAACTAATATAGCAGACATGACGCAGAACTGCAATTCAAATTTGAATACAAGGAAGTAGAATTAAAGTGAAACGCAAGTTGCAATTGAAGAGAAGAGATGCCGTTGCAAGAGGGAGGGAAAGTTATTTTGATTAAAAATGATGGGCACGTGAATTAAAAAAGATGTGCACATAACTAGATAACAAGTACTGCAATATTCAATATAACTGTAATATTGTCAATTTTGATTTCATCTAAAATCTAATAAATTCACATTGTGTGTGTGTGTGTGTGTGTGTGTGTGTGTGTGTTTAATGAATTAACATTTGTGCACCAAGTTAAAAGAATAGCCTACCCTTTCCCAGAATGTATTGCCTGTATTGAGCTTTTTTTTTATCAATAAATTTCTCTTCCTGTCATTCCAATTTAAATGCCAATTTATGGATTGAAAGGGAACCAATCTATGGGATCAAAATCCCGCCAAATGTATTGCGGCCACGGATCAAAAAATAATAAGCGTGATTCAAAAATGTAAAAACACATGTAAAAATATATTGCACAAACTGAAAAAAAATAATGCAAAATTATCAGAAAAGCAAACAACGTGGTCACGGATCAAAATATAATAAGTGTGAATCAAAAAATAACAAGCATGAATAAAACAAGACCAATCTTACGTCTATATTCCAAAGCATTCTTGAATTACAACCATTTAAGTTCGAAATGTGCATTTTCATGTATATTCAAAGAAAGGGGGGTGACACTTAAAGGGTTAAAACAAGACCAATCTTACGTCTATATTCCAAAGCATTCTTGAATTACAACCATTTAAGTTCGAAATGTGCATTTTCATGTATATTCAAAAAAAGGGGGGTCACTTAAGGGGATAAAAACTTTAAACACATTAAAAAATATTTTGCACGAAACTTACATTTATGTTCATGTTTTTCGCTCTTCTTTCCGTGTTCTGCGCTTGCTCTTCCAAATGTTGCAGTTCGAGTTTCATGTAAATTAGGGCTGGCTTAAGCGTCACAATTGGAGTGTCCTGTTGTTGCATTTAACCTGTGAAGCACCTTGGTCAACTTTGGTTGTTTTAAGTGTGCTATATATAAATAAAATTGATTGATTGATTGATTGATTGATTGATTGATTGATTGATTGATTGATTGATCCACCAGTTCTAGATTGACAGCTCCTCCTCTAGCCAATCAATCGAAGAGGGGAGTTGACGTCACTCCGAAGCCACTCATGCTACTGATGCTCACTCATACAGGGGAATGACTTTTAAGCCGTAAAGCTATCTGAACTCTGGGCATATACAATTTTAATGTGCACACTGGTAATTGGTGTTAAACAATATTACTTGGCTCATGATGTTAATATGCTAAGGCAGCTCTAAGTGAAACATCCTGCAGTTTTGAAACACTACATTTATTTGCAAAAACAATATTACTTGGCTCATGATGTTAATATGCTAAGGCAGCTCTAAGTGAAACATCCTGCAGTTTTGAAACACTACATTTATTTGCAAAAATTAAGTTAAAAACGGCCATTGTAACCATCTGAAGACTTTAGGACTTTGACCTGTCAATGCTACACACAGCTTACCTTTTTTATATATTTTATTTAGTTCCATTACAGACAAGGCGCAAAAAGTACAAGACAAATACAAGGCATTTGTGGTACAGTTCAGATGTAAAACAAAGAACAACAACAACAACAACTAAAATTTAAAATGAACATGTAGCCTTTGTAAAAAAACAACAACAAAAAATCCGCACAGCCTACCTGGCGATCCGTTACTGTTAAATACGCCATCCTCAAATATTTTCTTAATTGTTTTTGTTAAGCGATCATATATGTAGCCTGGTAAATTAATTCTAAGACTAGATGTAGGCTACCATTTGACAAAAGATTAATGAAAATGATAGTGTACAGAGGAGATTACAGAAACCAGGTGGATTTGATATGCAGTGATTTATTACATACTTATTGTGTTCATTTACATAGCTACATACAAAAACTGCTTCTACGGGGCCATAACCTAAGATACAACGTAATAGAGCCTTTTATACATCGTCGTGTTTCTTTAGAAATAAACAATGGACAAATGGAGTCTTTAAACGCCTCAGATGTAAAGTTTTTCGCTGTCAAAGTGACACCAAAATGAATGGGAGTCAATGGAATGCTAACAGCAGGTGAAGGCTTGCTAGCCAATGGCGGCCCCCGGGGAGACTTCAGTTTCCGGCTGGTGGATTACCCCCTTGGTGAACATCAGTAGCGTGAGTCGCATTGGAGTGACGTCAACTCCCCTCTTCGATTGATTGGCTAGAGGAGGAGCTGTCAATCTAGAACTGGTGGACCAATGGTGACGCTTAAGCCCGCCCTAATTTACATGAAACTCGAACTGCAACATTTGGAAGAGCAAGCGCAGAACACAGGAAAGAAGAGCGAAAAACATGAACATAAATTTAAGTTTTGTGCTAAATATTTTTTAATGTGTTTAAAGTTTTTATTCATGCTTATTATTTTTTGATTCACGCTTATTATATTTTGATCCGTGACCACGTTGTTTGCTTTTCTGATAATTATGCATTATTTTTTCAGTTTGTGCAATATATTTTTACATGTGTTTTTACATTTTTGAATCACGCTATTTTTCGATCCGTGGCCGCAATACATTTGGCGGGATTTTGATCCCATATCATCCTTCAGTTCAGATTTTTTTTTGGTGGAATTTTTATACATAACATCTCAAAACTGGGCATGTCTGATACTTTCGAGACATTTTCAGATTTCCAGCAAGTTTAAATTACAGGTAATCAGCAGCATGTGTCAACATCCCATGTGTCTGGAAGGACTTGGATCACGACAGGTGAGACCTGGTATCCAACTTGGCTTTAGTTTACCAGTAAAATAAAAAAATTGAGAGCACAAGAGAAACATCTGCCTTTTTCTATTTCTGTCAAAGAGACTGCTCATTTGGCTGTTTGACTCCACACCTGAAAATATCAGTCGGAGGGCTTAGAGCGAGATAGAGAGAGGGATGCAATATATTTTGCACTGCTGGAGAGTGGAGTAATAACAGTAGTCATAGCTTCAGAAAGGAATGGTTCTCCACATTGCAATTTCAGGAGAGTAAGCAAAATACTCCTTTCTTAACCCTTTGATGCGCAAGCTATGGATACCCCTTCTAATGCACAACATGGGTCTAAAAAGACCGGTATTCATTTCCTATGTTATTTCATGCATGGCTTGGCATTTTTTTGTTTCACTTTATTTGAGCATTTAATATTTCATGATCTATACATTTCATGATTTATGAATATTCAAAATATCTTATTTTCAATGATCACAAATTCATATTTTAATATTTCCTAGGTTTTGTGTTAATACATCAAGTTTACACACATGGGTCTAAAATGACCCATCTATGCAAGCGTGATAAAACAAAAAGAATAAAGAAAACTTTTTGTTAATTTTAGATCAACACATTTACTGTAACTCTTGAAATATGTTTATTGAAATATGAAATATGTAAATATGTTGCCACTTTGTCACACATAACACACATATAACCAATAACACTGAAATTGAACTGTAGTGTAGTGCAACTGTATAGGGGGATCTCCCCACCACCAATGTGCAGCATCCACCCGGATGATGCGACAGCAGCCATAGTGCACCACACGACGGTGACCGATAGCATTGATTTATGACCACAAATAACAATGAATATGGAGGTACAAGGTTTCTGCCCCACAGCGACAATATATAGGCTACTTGTATACATAAATTTCTATTGCAACTTTTATTTTGTTGACCTAGCTAACATTAGATAAAATATGTCGACCGCAAGCTAGCTAATAATATTGGACATGTTTCTCTTTTGCACTAGTAATGGATTTCAAGGTAACCTTAGCCTAAACGTTCAAATATTAGGCTATATCTAGATGTCTTTCACAAAATATCAAATATTTTCTGTGACAAAAAATGTATTAAATAAAACTTACATGCATGAAATATACAAAAGCAGCTGTGTTGAATTGTGAAATGTGTGGCAGGTGAATAGTTTTCTGCAGTAAATAGATTTACACTATTTATAAATATCAAAGGTTCCTATATGGGTCATTTTTGACCCATGTGTGTAAAATTGATGTTGAAATACAAAAACCGTGTTTGTTTATAAAGTAAGAAAGGAAAAATTTAAAAAAGGATTTGTAATGATCTAAAGCAAGTTAATTGAGGAATACCTGGAATACTGAATGATGAAATTAATTTCTTGCAAAGATATAGAAAATGAAAACTCAGTCGGGTCTATTTTAAGACCCATGTTGTGCATCAAAGGGTTAATGTAAAGCTTTGAAAAACACAACAACAATTACAGAAATTAAATAATTTACAAGATTTATTGAATTCCAGATCCACACGTTTACACTATTGACTACATTATACTACATTGTAAATTAATATTATTATAATTTGTATTACATTACACATTTTAAATATGATTTTGTTATATGCAATATACTAACTTTTTAATCTCATGGAATAACAACACAAAATAAAGAATGGCAGAAATAAAAATGTATGTAGCACAACCTTGAAATTGGAGTACAGAATAAGGGGATACTGATGTTTGTAACCACATGGGAAATGTTCTGTCAGCCTGCAGCTCATATGTCAGTCTACGTCCTGTTTTAACAGGTGTTTTATTCAAGGTTGACGATGAGGTGATGGAGGATGCTGCACAGGGACATCAAACTCTGTCCAACAGCACACACACAGGTTCATGGCACAGTGAAATGCTCACAGGGTCTGCCATCTCAAATCTCTAGAGATGTAGCACAAGGATGAGCTGTTTCAAATAGACCGAATTGATCTTCAGGCTATTCAGTCCTTTCACACACACACACACACACACACACCCACACACACACACACACACACACACACACACACACACACGTATCTTGTCTTCAATGACTGATGATTCCAAAATGGACACTCAATTATGTTATATCTCACCTACAGTAAGCTCTTCATGTGCTCTTGAGTTACTCTGTGTTGTCACTCTCGAGCAAAGTGAAAGAGCAATCGAAGTATCTTAAAAATGTATTATACTTGCAGGAATTCGAATTTAATTTTTTAGCAGTTCTTGACTTTTTAAGCATTATTGGATGTCCTTGTATAGGCCTAGTTGGCCACTGTAGGCACTAGGCATGTGAAGGTAACAATTCCATATCACGATAATTGCTGTAACATTTATCATGGTATATGATAGGCCTGTCACGGTCATGAATTATGTGCTGATAATATATATACAGGTCCTTCTCAAAAAATTAGCATATTGTGATAAAGTTCATTATTTTCAATAATGTAATGATAAAAATTAAACTTTCATATATTTTATATTCATTGCACACCAACTGAAATATTTCAGGTCTTTTATTGTTTTAATACTGATGATTTTGGCATACAGCTCATGAAAACCCAAAATTCCTGTCTCAAAAAATTAGCATATTTCATCCGACCAATAAAAGAAGTGTTTTTAATACAAAAAAAAGTCAACCTTCAAATAATTATGTTCAGTTATGCACTCAATAGTCAATACTTGGTCGGGAATCCTTTTGCAGAAATGACTGCTTCAATGCGGCGTGGCATGGAGGCAATCAGCCTGTGGCACTGCTGAGGTGTTATGGAGGCCCAGGATGAGTGTTGGGTCTTGCATCTCTCAACTTTCTCTTCACAATATCCCACAGATTCTCTATGGGGTTCAGGTCAGGAGAGTTGGCAGGCCAATTGAGCACAGTAATACCATGGTCAGTAAACCATTTACCAGTGGTTTTGGCACTGTGAGCAGGTGCCAGGTCGTGCTGAAAAATGAAATCTTCATCTCCATAAAGCTTTTCAGCAGATGGAAGCATGAAGTGCTCCAAAATCTCCTGATAGCTAGCTGAATTGACCCTGCCCTTGATAAAACACAGTGCACCAACACCAGCAGCTGACATGGCACCCCAGACCATCACTGACTGTGGGTACTTGACACTGGACTTCAGGCATTTTGGCATTTCCTTCTCCCCAGTCTTCCTCCAGACTCTGGCACCTTGATTTCCAAATGACATGCAAAACTGAGCAACAGTCCAGTGCTGCTTCTCTGTAGCCCAGGTCAGGCGCTTCTGCCGCTGTTTCTGGTTCAAAAGTGGCTTGACCTGGGGAATGCGGCACCTCGTGAGCTTAGAATTATAAGGTTCTATCTCCACTTTTGGTCGAAATTGAGTTTTTGACATAATCTTATCCATTAGTTGTTTATTAATGCCTGTGTGGTGTTATTTTTGTAAAAAAAAATATTTTGTTAGTAGTTATTAATAAAATAAAAAGGTTCCATCTCACAAACCAGCAGGGATGTAAAAACTTTGATGCTCAATATCTCAGAACTACCCTAAACGGAGATAGAACCTTATAATTCTAAGCTCACGAGTCCTGTAGCCCATTTCCTGCACACGCCTGTGCACGGTGGCTCTGGATGTTTCTACTCCAGACTCAGTCCACTGCTTCCGCAGGTCCTTCTCCACAATCTTCCTCAGGGTCCGGTCACCTCTTCTCGTTGTGCAGTGTTTTTTGCCACACTTTTTCCTTCCCACAGACTTCCCACTGAGGTGCCTTGATACAGCACTCTGGGAACAGCCTATTTGTTCAGAAATTTCTTTCTGTCTTACCCTCTTGCTTGAGGGTGTCAATGATGGCCTTCTAGACAGCAGTCAGGTCGGCAGTCTTACCCATGATTGCGGTTTTGAGTAATGAAACAGGCTGGGAGTTTTTAAAAGCCTCAGGAATCTTTTGCAGGTGTTTAGAGTTAATTAGTTGATTCAGATGATTAGGTTAATAGCTCGTTTAGAGACCCTTTTCATGATATGCTAATTTTTTGAGACAGGAATTTGGGGTTTTCATGAGCTGTATGCCAAAATCATCAGTATTAAAACAATAAAAGACCTGAAATATTTCAGTTGGTGTGCAATGAATCTAAAATATATGAAAGTTTAATTTTTATCATTACATTATGGAAAATAATTAACTTTATCACAATATGCTAATTTTTTTAGAAGGACCTGTATATATATATATATATATATATATATATATATATATATACACAGTATATGGAAAAATGTAATTGAAATTTAAACTAATTCCAATAACCATAATCAGACAATTAATTAATAATCGCGACAGGCCTAGTATACAATATTATCATGCATTGAATTACATTTGAAGAAAAAAACAGGTTGAAAAGATAAACTTCAGTGTTGTCCTCATAATAACAACAATAACAAGTTTGATCAACTTTTTTTCAAATAATAAAAATAATTTAAATACAATAATACAGAACACAATTAACGTATAAACAAATGTTTCAAACAGATTAAAGTGGGGAAAAAATAACTATAAACAACAAATAATAAAGAAACAGAACATTTTCAACAAATATCTAGAAATCGTTTCTGGGCTGGAATGTTTTAATCCAGATTTCTTTTTAAAAGTGTTTGGTGTTGATTGATAAACACCATAGCAATTACAAAATTCTGAATGGCTGTTTGAAAATACATTGTCAACAGCATACAAGCAATGTTGTAAAATTTACCCAGCATTCTAAAAATCTAAATAATTGAGGTAAGGAATCAAGGAATATGATTATGTTCATCACTGCAATATATCATATTACGTCACCCACGGCCGCAGTTGTAACACATTAAGGGACCCAGTGGTGCACAAACACAGGACAACAATTCTGTATTAAAATGGATTTATTTTATTTACTTTGTTTTTGTTTAAATTTATTTTTAGTGACATGATTTCCATTACACGAGAGTAGATGTTAAAACGTCATGCTGATTTGTACTCGGCTTTCGCCAAGATAAGCACAAACTAACGCCGGTTTCACACTGCACGCGTTAGCAGAGCGTAAGCAGCGCGTATTTTTTCCGGCGCCCATGTTAACAGATTAGAGCATTCACACCGCACGCAGATGCGGCGCGGCAGCGCGTAGCAGGAGCAGAGCAGGAGCAGCAGTGCCGCGATCGTTTCGGCGTCTTGTCTATTTTTGCCGCGCGGCTTACGCTGAATTAAAGTGACAATGCATTGATCATGGCCAAAATACACAGCAGTTTGACCCAAAAGCGCATTGATGATATCTATTGTGTTTTAAACAGTCAATCAAATGACCTTCATCAATTTAAACAGAAAACAAAGTCAACGAAAACAAAGATGAACCAAAAGTTATATAATATAGCCTATTAATTAATTAAATAAGATTCTTGACAAGTCTTTTCTCTTAAATGTATTTGAAAACTAAATAAAGCAATGACAACTTACCCATAATAGAGTACTTAGAGTCTGTAAACACGCCGCGCGCGTCAAACGCTGCCAGTATGAAAGCAAAACGTGCGTGTCCTGCTTCCGCTCACCGTACGCACTGCTCCTGCGCTGCTTACGCTCTGCTAACGCGTGCAGTGTGAAACCGGCGTAAGACGTAGCTTTACAGTAACCTATGCTTCTCCATGCACAAAGAAAAACTAGAAATCGCACTTCCTGACAAAGATGTCGACACCTTTTATAGAAGTGTCTGCATGTTAGCTTTGAGTGTTCTACTGCAGCTTTTGACTTCAAGCCTAAGGGTAGGCTACGTTTACACGACAACGGTAAGCTTAAAACAGAGAAGTTTCTCCTTTGAGTTTTCCGTGTACAGACGACACCATTGTCAAAATGATCCCCATTCACACGGATCCGCGAAAACGACTAAAAACGCTGTATTCTGCTACCAGGCCATTAGATGGCGATGAAACTCTAGACTGCACACGTAATATGCATGTGCATGACCAACCCGATCTCACGACCAATTCGTCCGAATTTGACGAGTGATTAAAAGATGGCTAATTCGTAACAATTCATACGACCTCACTCGTACGAATTAGTACGATTTTTGCTAAAAACGCAATTATTTTTTATTTTTTATTTATTTATCCTTTATTTAACCAGGAAATACCCATTGAGATTAAAAATCTCTTTTGCAAGGGAGACCTGGCCAAGATAGGCAGCAAAATTACATCACATCATTACATACGTACAAAGACACACAAATGAAATCCAATTATGCACTTACAATGAAATCTCAATGAAAACATTGACATGTGAGGGAGTCCAACTCAAAGCATCTCATTCTTAACTTAAAAACACTCAAAGGAATCAATTTACTAAGTTTTAAGTTGTTCTGCAGCAAATTCCATGTAAAGGGAGCAGAATAAGCAAAGGCCTTTTTACCCAGCTCAGTACTGACATGTGGGACAGAAAACAAGACAACAGTCTGAGAACGGAGAGAGTAATGACCAACACTTTTTTTCATAAGAAGTGAACATAAATAGGATGGGAGCGCACCAAAAATAGCCTTATATATAAATGTATACCAATGACAAAGCCTCCGTGTGGCCAAAGCAGACCACCCTACACGAGAATACAACTCACAGTGGTGGGTGCGAGCTTTACAATTAGTAATAAATCTCAACGATGCATGATAGGCTGCGTCAATCATGTGAAGGCATTGAGCAGATGAATGCATATATAATATATCACCATAATCCAGCACAGATAAAAAAGTGGATGCCACTAACCGTTTTTTAACATTAAAAGAAAAGCACAGCTTATTTCGAAAGTAAAAACCCAATTTTAGCCTCAACTTTCTCACTAAACAGTGAACATGAGGCTTAAATGATAGGCAGTCATCAATAACAATACCAAGATACTTATAAGTTGTAACAGTCTGTATTTCACGTCCATCAAGAGTAATCACTGAGGGAACATTCAGTGGTCTATTCCGAAGGCCTGTGAAAAGCATACATTTGGTTTTGTCTGCATTGAGCACAAGTTTCAACTGTAGCAAAGTATTTTTCGTCCCAATCCCAATCCCAATTCGTATGAATTTGTACGAATGACCTACCCCTGACCCCGCCCCTAAACCTACCCATCACGTGGGTTTAGACAAATCATACAAATTCGTACGAATGAGGTCGTACGAATTAGCCATCTTTTAATCACTCGTCAAATTCGGACGAATTGGTCGTGAGATAGCGTTGGCATGACGCATTTTTTCGTCGTTTACACGGAGACTGTTTTAAAAAATGTGCACTTTGAATCCCGTTTTCAAACCCTTGCATTTTCAGGCACCCAAAAACGCCGTTGTTGTGTAAACGAACAGACAAAGCACATAAAAAGTTGTGTAAACAGCCCCTTAGAGTAATGCTCTGTAATGGATTTGTACATTTACACGCTCATTTGTGATGAATTCAAAGACTGTGTGGCATGATTAGAGCGTTGTTCTAAATCAATCTCATCCAGTCCCTCACTTCTATCTCATCCAATGGAATCACACGACTCGTTTTCTAATTAACTCTGGGTTAATTGCCTCCAAGGACATGCGGCTTGCTGTTATGTATTCTGCATTAAATGGTAAGGATATTTTGGCATGGAGATGTTGGTCATTGGTTGTGTGACTTTGCATTGATGACAGCAGCCACTCGTTTGGAATTTAATTGCTAACAAGAGGGGAGAGCAGATTTGTCCAGATGCTTTGCAATACACAGAAATGTAAATGATGATCATCACAGCACCATGATTTTGGGTAGGCTCTGATGTGTGTAACAGACACCACATCAGTCAGGAATAATTTATTGGAGCTTAAAATGTGTTGAGTTATGTTGTTTTGAACAGAGAAGAAGGGTGTTGATATAATGCTGTTATCATTCAGGCTCCTGTGCAGTCACACTTTTAAAGGGGTATTTTACCCAAAACAATGAAAATTTACTATTTTTACTCACACTTTTGTCATCCCAAAGACTTTCATTCGTCATTAATACACAAATAAATATACTTTTAATGAAATATGAGAGATTTATTTCCCTTCAGTGCAAGTCCATTCACCCAAAACACATCAACCACTTAAAAAATAGATTGTTAAAGAAATCCAAATTAATCAGGCGGTTTAATCCATTAATCCAAACCTAGGAATGCTTCAGGGTGAGTAAATCATGGGCTAACTTTCATTTTTAGGTTAATTATCCCTTTAAAAATGACAGAATTTTAACTTTAGGTGAATTAACCCTTGTTGTTATTTTTGGTACAGAATATTTTTTGTTTTTACTATAGAAACGTTTTGCTATTGCTAGATTTATAATGGATTTTTAAAGGTCATGTTGGAGAAGATCTGGGAATTAATTAGGTGTTAGGAATTAAAAAGGTCATTTGGGTTTAATAGACATTGCTTTGCATGGTATGAGCACTCCAAGCAGGTGAATGTGCAAAGAGAGCAGTTAATAATGCAATAAATATTGGTCCGTTCCTTTTACACAAAGCTGTTATGCAGTACAGTTTTACATTTAAATATACAAGATAAAATATTAAACCCGCAATTGTTTAGATGCAAATCTTGGATGGATTTAGTCCGTATTTTTGTCACAATATAATAAATGTAAAATATTTTACATATTATATCCCTGTTTTGGCTTAAGTGGATATTGCTGTTTTGCATGTTTTTATTTTATTTTAGGCTTATTTTGCCCTTTTTTTTTTATAAGAAAATCTGGGGAAATGATTAAGACATATTGCAGTTTCTCTGTTGTGTATTGCGTTTTCATGGTCATTTGTAAAATGATATTTTAATGTGACCTTCCTAAAATTTTACACAATCCCTGACTGTATACCTTTCTGAGGAGTCTGTACATTTCACTTTGGAAACCGATCAATGATGTATGGGGCTTTGTGTGTTGGGTGCTGATAAACCAAGAGCAGAGCATGAGAGTTGGAGTGCTGTGCCTTAACCTCTCATTACCCTCTCCTGACATCCTCAAAGAACTTCATCCTGATAACCAAACACAACTAATGAGCCTGCAAAGCATCAAAGCTAATGTCTCCTCCTTGATCAGCTTGCTCTTGTCTCTTTATTGCTTTGTCTCGATCCCCCTATCACCCCCTTTTTCTCTATGTGCGTCTATCAGCAAATGCTGGAGGATAAACAGGACTTCCATTCCTGCAACTGCCATACTGAGTGTTGTGATGCTTCTATCAAAAATGTGACTGGCTTTTTTAACTGTTGTGGAACTGTAGTCACTATAATTCGAGCCTTATGATTTTACCTGTTCATATATGTACATTGTAAAATATGAAGTAAAAAAAATATATATTATAAACAGCATTGCTTCCTTGGCTACAAGTGTGTTTTATTGATAAAGGAGAAAGTTGCCTGAAGACAAGGCACTAAGTGAGAAACTATTATTTGCATTTCAAAAGATCTCATTCTCAGGTATAAAAAGCTCATAAGAATTAACTAAATTAAATTCCCTGCTCTCTGTTGTTTGGTTACGTCTAGTTTTAATATGGGGCAGCTTAAAGTATTGAATTTAAAATTGCTTTTACATTCCTGTTTTAAATTCCTTCGCTTCTTGAATTTTAATTCCCAAAGAGTTCTTATGGCTTTTTGTACAATTCATATACACTTTTTTAGTTGGCCAATACAAGTATATTCCCAGAAACATTAGATAATATTAATAACCAATGTTTAAAATGTCCTCCATAGAAATTATATATTAAATATGTAATTCACTATTTGTAAGAAATAAGGTACTCGAGTCTGTGCTGTATCGTGAATAAGTCACGGCTGAAGGGCGTTTTTACGACGCAAAACGGAGTAACCCCTTCAGCCGTGACTTATTCACGATAGATATAGCCTCGAGTACCTTATTGCTTTTATAAAACGGTTACCGCACAATACAAATATTAAAGCGAAAAATATGTATACAACTTTCATGAAGTAAAACCACTAAAAGCCTTCCTTACGCTGAAAAAAAAAAAAAGTCCCTGACCGTAAACAGTAACAGAAGTTTAATACATTATTTTGCCATTAGAATGCGGCAAAGAGTCAGAAGAGAAGACTTTTATATTGAAAGGACTTAAACTTGTGTACACGGAAAAGCAAGACGCAACTGACAAATGACTAGGGCACGGGAAAACCCCTTGACTGTTAAAAGGACAAGATATGGCAGCGGACATTCTGTAAATGCAGGTACACTCGCTTACTCGATCTCTCACAATACTCTACACTAGCTTCAATGAACAATATCAATGAGAAGAAACTGAGCGGCAACCTCCCTGTCTCTCACTTGAAACCAACACGGAAGTGACTTAAACTGCAATTCATCGACTGGCCGCTTGAGGCTGGATAAAAAGGGAGTCAAATCTGTATCTCCCCCATGTTAAAATGCCCAACTTTACAGCAGAATTTTTTTTTTACAGCCTGGTGCAAAAAGTGGTTTTGGTCTATATAGCTAATTTTGCACTTCATGACAACTGTGAGGGGGGTGAATTTTTTTATAACTCATTCGTTTAAATTATATTTAGGGCCATACCACCGATGGTGAGAGGACCCTATTGGAATCGCTCCATTTATAAGCCTTAAAGTTCTGCATAATTAAGGGTGTGACCACTTGAGTGACAGGTGGATTGCCATTGTTGTCGAGTATCGAGAGAACAAACAGCACTGTTTTTCCAGTTGTTTTCCTCTGTGAACATGCACTAATGGATGTCTGACAATTTCGTTGCTTTTTGGAGTCTATAGATATAGAGGCTACACTCGTTCTGCGGTACCGTTGCTCTCACGGAACAGATGCTTATTTAACTTTTTAGTGTTAAATAAAAAGTACCGTCAGATGAAATCCTGCAAGTGTCAGTGTTTTCTCCGTCCATGCAATAAATGCACATCCAATGAGCGCGGATTTCTAGCGCATTTACTTGAACTTCTTGGGTAATATCTATGGTTTGACCCATTTGAGAGGCAGCCATCTCAGAATTTAAAATGGACTGAATAAAGCTCTCTATGAACTTGTTGCGCATGAATCACTATCACACACACAGACTCAGAGCAATATTGTAAGTTACTGCATAATACATTATTAACTAGAATAATACAGCATCACGATACATACGGTCTCACTTTTAGCCATGACTTTTAACCATACTATTTTGATGGGCAAAAACATGAACTTTAACTATTGGCTTTACATCAAGTCAGCTGTCACTTTAGCATGAGGCCCTGTGCGGTTGCACACTTCGCACAGCCCTTGCTACAGTATTGAGTAGCATATAGCATTAGCTCCTTAGCCTAAGCAAACTCGATCACGTCAAGCTCGGCGGGCATGGTTTCAGCAACAGGCACCTCAGCTCCACCCACGTCCCGCCTCTTTCCCCATTTTCTGTTATCCGGGCCAAGATGGCGATGGCCAGCTCCGCCCACTTTTGGCTTCAAAAATGCTCTTTAGAAACCTACGGGTGACGTCACGGACACTATGTCCATATTTTTTTTACAGTCTATGGACAAACATATGTTTACGTTGCTAAGAGTGGTTGCTAGGGGTGTTGTGTAGTGATACATAGAACCATAGACGCCCTATCGACCGCTACTGCCTACTGGCGCGGACGAGCCATGGGGCCGCCATCTTAGACCGGTCACCCGCTCTGCTCAGTGTAATCTGTTTGGCAGGTGCAATGAGGTGTCAGTGCATTTAATTAATCATATCTCACTGAATACCAAACTGATTTTCACACGTTTTTTTTTTTTTTTTTTTTTTGCTGCAAAGGTCATACATGTAGCTATGATACAGGACACATGGTACAAATACACAAAATACAACCAATAGAACGGTAAGGTTAAATCTTACTTGTGAAAAGTAATCCCCCGAGTCATATTTGCGATGGTCCGCCGATTTGAGCAGGAATATGCTGCACAGTGCTCTGGCATCTTAACTGCTGCTATGCAACGCAATTAGGAGTATGACCGGTTAAAGATGGCGCCCGCATTTCTTGCGCCCAGCGGCCAATAGGGTGTCTAGCTCTATATTATGTCTATGCATAGAACCATTGGGTGAAGCGGTCAGCCTTGTTTTATTGTGAATAAAACACAGCTATTGACCAATCAGAATCAAGGATTGGAACTAACCGTTCCAATATTTTG